>NC_050069.1:58169849-58823507 GCF_009764565.3 Dermochelys coriacea
AATCCTGGATAGACTTTATTGGCTTTAAACCTTTTCATTCAATGAAAAACTCTAACCAGAGTGTTTCTTCTGAATCACAGTCACTTTAAATGGGACATACACAGTACTATAAATTAGCATTAAACAGTGGTTTTCTTTGTTTAAAACACTTGAAAATTGCTTATCAATTAACTACTAAAGGGGTTTCAAAAATACCTGGAATTCACTCGGAAGAGTGATGCACAACTACTGAGGGAAAGAAAGAAAATGTACCCCCCAAAAGTGACCTGTTTAAAAGTGTGGAAAATAGTACAAATACTTAATATGTAGATAGTGGTTTTCATATGTAGATCTCAAAGTGGTGGTACAAAGGAGGTAAGTAGTATTTTGCCTGTTTGATTTACAGATGGAGAAAACTGAGGTGAAGTGACTTGTCCAAAGTCATACAGCAGGCCAATGTCAAAGCTAAGGTCTCCAGTGCCCTTTTCACTGAGCCTAAATGACAAGCAGTCAGTTGTGGGCTCCTAAATAGATTGTCCAAATCCCAAATGACCTGAGGATGGGCTCTGTGTAACTCAAATGCTTGTCTCTCTCACCAGCAGAAGCTGGTCCAATAAAAGATATTACCTCACTCACCTTATATCTCTAATATCCTGGCACTGACAGGGCTACAACATCATACAATATTCATAGTGTCAGTTCAGCATGTAGAATGACCATATATTGTGGATATGTAAGCTCGTTATGAAAACCAGGCTCCATGTGTTTCTTTAGTCTCATTTATGCTAACAAACTATGCTAAGAATATGCCATCAACATTAGAAAAATGAAACAAATTTGGAGTTTGGAATTGCTACTGAAGTTACTGTACTTGTCAGTCACTATGATCTGACAGTCAATGTCTCCAATCACCTTTCTTATCTCTTGTCATACCTCTGTTTTCTCCCTGCTCTGTCATGGATATGTACCTTTTTGGAAACCATGGATCTGTGTGCATATTTTACCAGTGTAGAGGGAAAAAATGAGAGGGCAAGAGAGAATTAAAGTCTTTTGTAGTTGGGCTACCTTCCAGCAGTTTTCTTTAAACCAAGCTGTGGTCTTTTTCTGTCCCTTTGAAATAGACCTGGCTTGGGCTGAACCCACAATTCCTAGCATCTGGGAAGAGCAAAAAGACTATGTACCACCGTAAAAAATGAACTTTTTTTTAAAGCATACAGCTATGATAATGAAAACAAAATAAAAGCAGAAGTTGCCAGCTGCACAAACAGCACTCGCTCAGCAGCAGTGGTCAATGATTAGAAGTGCCCAGCTTCTAGTCACATTAGTGAGAATTTGTAATTATAATAGCATATTGTGTTTATCCTTTGTAACAAAATCAGTTCAGTCTGCTATCCTGATTTATGCAGGGGGAAAGAGGTTCTGAGCCTGGCTTTGCTGAGTGCCTCCATCTCCCATTGATATCAGTGGTGGGACAAAGAAGACCACTATCTTAAAGGATCAAGTCCTGGAAGGGCAAAGGAGTCTTCCCCTTGAGATGCTCAGCACCCTCTGCTCTGAAACGTCAGTGGGAGCTGAGGGAGATCTGCATGTTACAGGATGTGCTCAGCCCATTGCAGGATTGAGCTGTTAATATCTCTGGTAGTATTCATAGGAACTGTACTGTAGGAAGTATTGCTTTATTTCATTTTTTTAAAATAGGAGTGTACACATCTGTCTTTATACCCAGCAGTTTTTCTGGCCCACAACAAGTCCTCTGTGAGTTTCCCCAACTGAGCTCAGTGGGATCTCTGTCAGCTGCAAGATTTATGTCATCTTTTTCAGTCCTGAGAACTGTTCTTTAAGCTTTTCACATCTGGATTTAATTGGAAAGACATTAAAAGACATTAAGTGTGCTGGAAAAGCATATTTAGGGAAGATCCTTATAGACACTTCCATTAAAGGAGCTGATGGTTATAGGTTAAAACAGGATGAGGACAAGTCGTCAACAATTAGCAAGGACAAAATTACATTACTAACTGCTTTAAATGAGAAGTCCTGCTTGCAATACTGGGGACAGATTCTGATCTCACTTACACCAAGTTAAATCAGGAGTAAAATACCGCTCAAGTCAGTACAGTTACATCCATGTAAAAATGGCGTGAGAGAGATCATAATCAAGCCCTTTTGTCTTGAATATAGAATGGTAAAATCTTTTAATTAGATGGAATAATACATATATGTAGAATTTTCACATATTTATATGTTTAATATTTTGTCTATTTATATTCTCATGGTAAAATGATATTTAAAGTAAGATGCTGATTGTTTATAGATGCTATCAGCCTCACCCCTCTTAGTGCACCCAGGCTGGGAAGTATATTTTACAGAATGCATATATTCTTCTGTGGCTTGTTCAATACAAGTGAGTTGTGAGCTTAGATCAAGGAAAGAACACATTTAGATGTGGATTTCTTTAGAGACTAATGCAAGAATCTACAGCAATAAACTATCTATATTTTTCAAGCATACTGTTCTGTTTGACCAATATAATCTGAGATTGGAAACCAGTGGGCTGCCATTTGCAGTTAATACTCTCATGTGCTGCTGTTTACAAACTGAAGTTTCTGGTTGTGTGCAGACTGAAAGGCAGTTAAAATCTAAGGGCACTTACTTGGCATGAGAAGATGAATATAAATTCTTTCTTTGTAAAAAAAAATTATTAAAAACAAGGAATCCTATATTTAGGGGATTGTTTCAGAAGCTTTAGTACTGGGAAGAAAGTGAAAAGTCCTTTGAAATAATATCCTGCCAATCTTTTAAAAAAAAACAAAAAACAAACCTCTGTATTTTCCACTTTAAACTACTCTGTAGAACATTTCAGCAAAACAAATAGATTTATTTAAAGATTTTTTTCCCCTCTTAAAAATGGAAATAGAATTATTTTTCTAGGTCCTGAAAAATGTTCACAGGTTTAAAATTCATGAGAAAATAAAGATTAGGTGGGAGGTATTGTCAGGAGTTAGACACACATTTGACTTGAAAAATTGGAATACAGTGGAGAGAGTGCTTTTATTTTCTACCATCATATATTCTTTACCTTTCAAAAATTTCCCTTATTCCTCAAACAATTAAAACTATATTATTTTAAGTTTCCCACTAAGTTAAGTTTATTTTATCTTAGACTTATCTCACAGTTCTGCAACTGTCTGTTGTTCGGCCATGAGCCAGTCATTTACTTTGTCTCTCTCCATCTCAATATCCCCATCTTTAAAAATAGGGATAATAATGTTACCCAGTACGTTGATCTCAGCACCTTGATCTCAGTGGTTCAAAGGATGCATGCATTATGTAAGTGCAAATATTGTAACCCACTGGTGAATGTGGGTACAATCCTACTTATGTGACCGCCTCCATCTTGCCCAACACGGTATTATGATTATGGGGTGTGTACTGAGATCATTTGGTGGTTTGACCTTCATTGTGCCCTAAAATTTTGGTGTGGTTACACTTTGTGAGTTTATCTTTAATGCAAGTTTTTGGCCATTCTTTATGCTGGCAATTGCTAAGGAAGAAAAGTTTAAATTACAGAGTCAGTGCAAATCTCCTGTTTTATTAAAACTTATTTTGAGGCAGTTATTTAATTAAAACATGTATTAGAGTTTACAATTTTAAACAGTCAAATCTTTGATTCTAGATCTGAGCACAGTAAAAAACCGAACTTTTCCACTCCTACTTCTTTTCTTTCTAAATGCTATGGGCTGCCAACTGCTGTTCTTACAACCCCATATAGGTTAGGACAGTATTACTGTTTGTGTAGAGAACCCAGTCTGGCTTCTGTTTTATTCAGTGAAAGCAGGATTGAGTCGAAGCTCTCTCTTGTTGGCTAAACTTTGGGTGTGTTTATCTACTACCAGCCATTTAGTGAAAGCTATGTTTGAGAAGTTAAAGCATTGATATAGGAGTCTGAGCCATAGCAGACAGCCTTGTTGATGAAGAGAAAATGTTTAAATCTGCACCAGATCCTCAGCAGATGACTTCAAAGGCTTCCACCTTTGGACCTGAATGTACATTTTAAAAGTAAGGAGTAGAGCTGTGTGAATAGCAGATTTTTTGGTTTGCTGGCAATTCCCCCCCCCCCCCCCAAATCAGTTTGGCTTAAACCAAAAATTAATTTTTCTTAAATTTTCAGCAAATTTAAAAGTTAAAAAAAGTTCCCTTCATTTGATTATTTAACATTTTTCTCATTACAAATTTAAGGAAATTTCAAAACAGTTGTTCTGAATCAAAATGTTTCATATTGAAAATGTCAAAACAACATACTTCAGTTTTTCAGGGTTTTGTTTGTTTGTTTGTTTGTTTGTTTGTTTGTTTAGGTTTTGTTTGACCAAACAATTCAGGGAAATGTAACTGAATCTGCATTTTTTTCACCAAAAAGATTTGGCCGAAAAAGTTTGCCCAGTTTTAATCAGGAGACCAAATTCTCCTCAGTTAAACCAGCTCTCAGTATTAATAGGGTTAACTTCAACGAAGGTGCAACCATATAACACAGAAGAATTTGATGCGTAATTGACATAGAAATGCCTATAAATAAATCATTTAATTAAATTAGATCTAATGTACTGAGTACACAGCTGAAAAGGATAATTTCTAATCATTATAGAAGTTAGCACTGGAAAAGATATATTGGATGATGTAGCCCATCCTGTGTGCCAGTGCAGGATTCTGCTGCAGTATATTTTCCAGCTTTGTCCAGTCTAGTTTGGAGGGCCAGGTTTCTTAAAGTCACCTATAATTTTTAGATCTGCAACTTTGCATCCACACTCAAGTTCTGGCCCAAATTATAGCATTTATAATCTGATTACCTGATTGCATTAGCACATTTGCATTAACAAATCCAGTAGTTAGACATCTAAATATTTTTATTTTCAAAAAGAAAAGGAGTACTTGTGGCACCTTAGAGACTAACAAATTTATTAGAGCATAAGCTTTCGTGAGCTACAGCTCACTTCATCGGATGCTAGCTCACGAAAGCTTATGCTCGAATAAATTTGTTAGTCTCTAAGGTGCCACAAGTACTCCTTTTCTTTTTGCGAATACAGACTAACACGGCTGCTACTCTGAAACCTATTTTTATTTTGTGCCTCTAATTAATTGCACCTATACTTGATTTTAGATGCAATGTTAGAGATGGAGTTGATTTAAAAATTTGGCTCTGTGTGTCTTCAAAGATGTGAATGTTTCTTTGGGTTGAATAGTCATTGTTTGTATCAGCATGATCAGTCTAAAAAAAGCAAGTTAAAATACAGAATGGCTCCCCAAATGGGTTATGATCTACTTATTGTGTGCAGAAGGTTTCCATTGGGTCATGGTCCAATAAAATTCCACTGTAACATACAATGTAAATTTGAGTTCAGAAATAATATTTTTACTATATGTTCACAGAATGTCCAAGCTGTGGTGTGCCATTAATCCCTCTGCTCTTCCTCTTCAAATGGTGGTAATTGAATGAAAAATATGGTTTAAATCTTGGATTCAGAAATAAAAATTATTTTAAAAAGACTATCAAAATTACCAGGAAGCTAAACCTAGAAGGTACAAGTTAAAGGACAAATATTTTCAGAAAAGAATTCTAATTAAGTCCTTTTTAACTTTTGACTATGGAAGCTAAATCCCTACAGCCAAATTGACCATTGGGGCAAGCAGCTACAACCCGATTGTGTGTGGCCTTGATGTTGGAAGTCTTTGCTTGGTACACGGCAGGGAGCATAAGCTTGTTGGTCGTTACCAACAGTCTCCAGCACAAATGTGAGCAGATGCTACATGTGGATACACGCAAGTGGAGTCCTTCACAGCAAGTATTACAAGAGCTCATGGGATAACCTTTTCAAAAGCACTTAAATAACTTAGGAGTTGAAAGATATGTCTACTCTTTGAGCTTAGGGTGTGATTCCCAGCTCGAGAAGACATAGCCTCACTAGCTCTAATTGAGCTGGCATACTAAAAATAGAGCATAGCTGCAGTCAGACTGTCTCAAACTAGCTTATACTGGCAGCAGCTAGCCCCTTCTGCTGCTCACACCACCACAGCTGCACATTACCTTTTTAGCACATTAGCTTGGGTGTGTCTTCTCAAGCTGAATATCAGGTATGTTTCCTCAGCTCCAAGTGTAGACATGCCTTAAATCCCTTTGACAGTGAACATTTAATGTTTTAAAATATTTTGCCCATGTTCCTTGCATACCTACTAACTTAATCTCAAGAACATAGTCAAAAAAGGGGAAGGGAGTCCTGAGGAAACATGGACATAAGCGCACTCCTGACTGTGAAAATGAAGTTCTTAGCAGTGTATTCTCTCCTACTCCCACCTGTAAACAAGAATGAGACCTCAACTTGGTGACAATGCCTCAGCACTAGAGTCAGTGCCAGACTGAGTTCCTCTAGGCTCTATCTTGGCTCTCTTTTGTCTTTATTAATTATTATTGTGAGCTTGAGCTTCTTCTACACTCAGCACAGGGCATTTGCCCCGTGCAGGATCAAGCCCCACAGTAGCATTGTGCTCACTTATGTTAGCAGTGAATGTAGCTGTACATGTTAAATTCTCAAACATTCTTCACCCAAAAGCATACATTTGAAAATGTACATACCCAATATGTTACCAATAAGCCATAATTCAATGTCGTTTGTTTAAGCCCAACGTGTACCGAAACGGTTTTGGTTCAAGCTATAGTGTGATAGAACTGCCTTATCACAGGCTGATCACACAACTCCATCTGCATCTCAAGCCTTAAAAGATAACGCATCAGCATATTCTGCTTCTGGAGCTACTGCTCAGTCACAGGAATGAGATCAAGGGCCACACTCTGGCTGTTCACGTGCTAAAATAAGGCAAAAATCAAAGTGCCAAAAGACTGAATTACTGGTGTGAAAAATCAATGAACACAACCCACTGCATTATTGCTGTGGACTGTTAAAGGCCCCAAGCCACCCCCAACAACCCTGTGGATCATGATCTTGTATTCCATCCAGTTCCCGGGATACTAAGAGCTGGACATAGGGATATTCCGAATATGAATATGTTTGTACAATAAAAAGACAATAGGTGAAAGAAGACATGCATGACTGATATTGCTAGAAGCCTGATTGTGCTTAATACATTAGAAAAGGTGTTCAAGGACAGTTAATCCTTACTTAGTGATTATCCCCATAAACCTGGCAAGGTCAGTGTCTACATGGATTATCTGCCATGCGAATATTGGTTGCGTCTGTTAAAGTTGGTTAGGACAGCTTTAACTACCACAGCCAACTTTTTCAGAAGGGTTCTGAGTTCTATATTCATGAATCATCATCCTTTGTTTGAACAGAGAATTCCCGCTTCTTTCCCCCTCCCCTCTTTGGCAGGTGCAACCATTACCCTTAACCCTAGTGCATACCAGGTGAATGCTCCTTTGTGCAGAGATTAATTTGTTTTGGAAAATACTATTTCCATGTAAATTACATGAGTTAATCAGATTATGCTATGCATGAAATACACTGGGTACAAGCTATTTGCAAAAAAGGCTAGAAGTCATTTAATTAAGGCTTCCATTGTGTAGTGTGAAAAGCCTTTCTGAAATTTAATGTTTAAACAGATGTTAACATTGGTTAATCAACTGGAGAGCATGGGGGTATTGTGAGGAAGGGGGGAAAGACTCCTAGCAAAACGTACTCTTGTGATACAGGAAATTCAGTTACAATAGCAACTGTGGGGGAAAGGGATTTATTCTCAATACCCCTTACTTGATTTCTGTTTAGTTTATATTGCTATCTTGATAAATCAAGGCAGCTTAAATAGCCACTTTAAGGAGTAAATTCTCAGCCATCTGTCCATGCATAATTTTGCATAAGCAAATACATGCAGCTATATTCCTGTTCATCTGCAATTTTGGGTGTAAAAAAGTCAAAGCCAGGTAGAAGCCTGGCTGAAAATTTGCTCCCAAAAAGAGTAAGAAAGTCTTAGACTTTCAACAAGAGGGAGAGTGTGTGTGTGTAAAATTATTGCTAAAACAGTTTGGTATTCTTGGAAAACTAAGCCCTCAAACTCACAACAGGCCTGGCACTGATTGCCTAACAGCCTTTAAATTTGAAATTCAATCCATATATTAAAAAGGTATGAAGCCACATTCATTGCTGGTGGAGACACATTTGACTTCAACAGGATTGCATTGATAACTATGCCAGTAGTTAGCCAACACTGGAGAAAAGACCTCTGTACTTTTTGTTTTCTAAACCAGGAGAAATTTTGGGTTGGATTGTCATTCACTGATCTCCATTTTTGTTTACAAACAACTGCAGGTCCAGTTTTGCTCCTGCAATAATAGGTGCTGCAATTTAGGGGTTTCTGAGTGCAGATGCAATCAGGGATTTAGGGTTAGATTCACAAAGGGACTTAGGCACCTGCCATTTTAGGCGCCGAAATCCCAGATATGTGCCCCATGGGTCTTCACAGAACACCCGCTCAGATTCCACCAAACTCTGTGGGCACCTGAACACACACAGCACCTAAGTTCTGGCTCTGGGCATGTGCCCTGCTGCCTCACTCGAGGCATCCACCTGCCTAAGCCCCAGTGCAATTTACGAACTGGGGCAAGACTGGTGTCCTACCTCTAACATCCCTGCAGGGTGCTCAGAGCATGCGTAACTCCACACAAAATGGCTGGTGGGGGGAAGGACCACCTCCCTCTTAACTTTTAGCCCAGTGGTTAAAGTACTCACCTGATATGTGGGAGACTGCTGTTTCAAGTCCCTGTCCCCCCAACTGAGGAGGAGAAGGAAGTGTAGCAGGGATCTGCCACCTCTAAGATGTGTGCCCTAAGCACTGGACTATAGGATATTCCAGTGTGGGGCTCCCTCAGTCTCTTCTGCTCAAGCTGTTCCACTGCAGATAAATAAGTGGCGAGTGGATCACCCACATCCTGGGTGACTACTCTGACCTCCCAGGCTACAGTTTCGGTCTCATGCTTGCATGCACTCTCTCTGATCTGCTGACTCTTTATGTACCCAAAGTAGAACAGCTTTAACAGATGGGACTGAGGGAGTTCCACATCAGAATATCCTATAGCCCACTGGTTAGGGTACTCACCTTTCAGAGGTGGCAGATCCCTGTTTAAATCCCTTCTCTTCATCATGCAGAGGGAGGACTTGAACCAAAGATTTCCCACATCCCCAGCTAAGTACCCTAATGATGGGTTAAAAGATACGAGGAGGACCTCCTCCTTCTATCCCCTGCCCTCCCAGCTTCTTGTAAGAAACATCATAGGCACCTGTCTTGAAGAGAGGAAAGGAAAAAGAATCCCAGGCAGAGTTAGGCCTGAACTCTGTGAGAGGAGCGGTTGCCAGATTTCTACTGCATTAATAACCTCAAGTCACTTAAAAACTAGCTCCAATGTAGCCTAATCTATTTATTGAAACAAAGTTTATTTATTAACACATTGGTCTATATGTCAAATAACAAATGAAAGCTTTCATCAGATACCTAGTACAGATTTTATTAATTAAAAAAAAGCTACAAGCCCCAGCAGGAGTTTGTCCACATTAGCAATAAAGCTCAGAGATGACAATCAACTTCAAAATCAAACCCCCAAAACTCCCTGTCATGGTGGCAAGACTGCTGGCACAGACCAGGACACAGCGCCAGCCTGCAACTCCTGTGACCCTCTCCCCTCCCCACGGCGGGCAACTAGGGCCTGGCCCTCTCACCCTTTCCGGTTGGGCTCTGAGGTCCCTCTGTGGGACAGAGCCCTAGAGGGGCGTGGCGGCTCTGCTTACCTGGGGGGCTGGGACAGGCGGGATCTGGCAGCTATGGATTCAGGGGAGGGACCAGTTGGGGTGCAAAGAGAGAGAGTTTGTGGCTGGAATATGGAGGGAGGGCCAAGCCAGGCCTGACCCTGCCCCACTTGTGTTTGCAGGGTGCACATGGTTTACTTGTGAATGCCAGTTGCAGTATTTTTTGTGCTGTCACCAGTTACAGCATTTTGGGCTAGGTATCATCCATGACAACTGGAGGTAGAAAGCACCTCACTGTGAGCTGACACTGTTGAATGGTATATTTACCACGACTGTGGCATTCCTGTGATGAAGTTTGTGGTCACTGAGTACTTAATAGGAATAATTAGGGCCATAATCTACTCTGAGATACAAGCAATAAAGTCAACTGGAAACACACTGAAGACAACAAAATTTGGCTATTTGAGTTTAATAGGAAGATTCTGAAATGCAACAGATCTAAAGAGAGAAAAACAGCTGTATGCTGTGCTGAAAAGACCCCATGAATCTTTATCATGTGGATGTAAGCTGAAAAACACATCCTCTAGTGCAGGCTCTGTGAAAGAATGACTTAATGTTATTAGATTGTCATTACAAAACATTTAATCCCTATAGAGGGCAGCAGGAAGAATAGTCACAAATTTCAATACCATTTATTAATTGTAAATTGACTTAAGTAAAGCTACAAATAGCCAAAATAACTGGAAACCTCCATCTCCATCCTGATGTACACACATTTTTATAATAGACATGGCAGCCAAGACAAACAAAGAGTAATGTAGTGCATCCTGTTGGCATCATATCTTTTACACATTTCATGTATCACTTGTTTTCTGTATAGTTACAGCAGTGCCAAAAACATCTGTTGTATAACCTATGGGTCTTTATTCACAAAACAGTTGTAAAATCTTCTGGGGGAGAGAAATATTTCTCTCACTATATATATATATATATATATATATATATATATATATATATATATATATATATATGCAGATGCTCTCTTGTAAGAAAACTCTCAATGGAAGGAAGTATCAAGCCTTTAAAAACAGACAGCATTCACCAGATTCATAGTCAAATATTCCATTTTTTGTTTTACATTTAACTGAAGTTCAGAAGTTATTTTTATCAATTCATCTAGGGTGTAAATCCAGTGAGGCCATAGAATTTAATTATGGATGAAAATTAGCCCATTGTCTTTGCTTGTAGCTCTTCTTCATTGCACAAAACTTAAAACCCCCCTTCTGCTTCTACTCTGCATAGCCGCTCAGCTACTAGCTTCCTTCCTACCTCCAGCTTTTCCAAGTTTATGATGGGCACAGAGTTGGGGAGCTGATAGATGATGAAGAGCTGTGAGGAGTTCATCTACCATAGAATCATAGAATCATAGAATATCAGGGTTGGAAGGGACCCCAGAGGGTCATCTAGTCCAACCCCCTGCTCAAAGCAGGACCAAGTCCCAGTTAAATCATCCTAGCCAGGGCTTTGTCAAGCCTGACCTTAAAAACCTCTAAGGAAGGAGATTCTACCACCTCCCTAGGTAACGCATTCCAGTGTTTCACCACCCTCTTAGTGAAAAAGTTTTTCCTAATATCCAATCTAAACCTCCCCCATTGCAACTTGAGACCATTACTCCTCGTTCTGTCATCTGCTACCATTGAGAACAGTCTAGAGCCATCCTCTTTGAAACCCCCTTTCAGGTAGTTGAAAGCAGCTATCAAATCCCCCCTCATTCTTCTCTTCTGCAGACTAAACAATCCCAGCTCCCTCAGCCTCTCCTCATAAGTCATGTGCTCTAGACCCCTAATCATTTTCGTTGCCCTTCGCTGTACTCTTTCCAATTTATCCACATCCTTCTTGTAGTGTGGGGCCCAAAACTGGACACAGTACTCCAGATGAGGCCTCACCAGTGTCGAATAGAGGGGAACGATCACGTCCCTCGATCTGCTCGCTATGCCCCTACTTATACATCCCAAAATGCCATTGGCCTTCTTGGCAACAAGGGCACACTGCTGACTCATATCCAGCTTCTCGTCCACTGTCACCCCTAGGTCCTTTTCCGCAGAACTGCTGCCGAGCCATTCGGTCCCTAGTCTGTAGCGGTGCATTGGATTCTTCCATCCTAAGTGCAGGACCCTGCACTTATCCTTATTGAACCTCATTAGATTTCTTTTGGCCCAATCTTCCAATTTGTCTAGGTCCTTCTGTATCCTATCCCTCCCCTCCAGCGTATCTACCACTCCTCCCAGTTTAGTATCATCCGCAAATTTGCTGAGAGTGCAATCCACACCATCCTCCAGATCATTTATGAAGATATTGAACAAAACGGGCCCCAGGACCGACCCCTGGGGCACTCCACTTGACACCGGCTGCCAACTAGACATGGAGCCATTGATCACTACCCGTTGAGCCCGACAATCTAGCCAGCTTTCTACCCACCTTATAGTGCATTCATCCAGCCCATACTTCCTTAACTTGCTGACAAGAATGCTGTGGGAGACCGTGTCAAAAGCTTTGCTAAAGTCAAGAAACAATACATCCACTGCTTTCCCTTCATCCACAGAACCAGTAATCTCATCATAAAAGGCGATTAGATTAGTCAGGCATGACCTTCCCTTGGTGAATCCATGCTGACTGTTCCTGATCACTTTCCTCTCCTCTAAGTGCTTCAGGATTGATTTTTTGAGGACCTGCTCCATGATTTTTCCAGGGACTGAGGTGAGGCTGACCGGCCTGTAGTTCCCAGGATCCTCCTTCTTCCCTTTTTTAAAGATGGGCACTACATTAGCCTTTTTCCAGTCATCCGGGACTTCCCCCGTTCGCCACGAGTTTTCAAAGATAATGGCCAAGGGCTCTGCAATCACAGCCGCCAATTCCCTCAGCACTCTCGGATGCAATTCGTCCGGCCCCATGGACTTGTGCACGTCCAGCTTTTCTAAATAGTCCCTAACCACCTCTATCTCTACAGAGGGCTGGCCATCTCTTCCCCATTTTGTGTTGCCCAGCACAGCAGTCTGGGAGCTGACCTTGTTAGTGAAAACAGAGGCAAAAAAAGCATTGAGTACATTAGCTTTTTCCACATCCTCTGTCACTAGCTTGCCTCCCTCATTCAGTAAGGGGCCCACACTTTCCTTGGCTTTCTTCTTGTTGCCAACATACCTGAAGAAACCCTTCTTGTTACTCTTGACATCTCTTGCTAGCTGCAGCTCCAGGTGCGATTTGGCCCTCCTGATATCTTTCCTACATGCCCGAGCAATATTTTTATACTCTTCCCTGGTCATATGTCCAACCTTCCACTTCTTGTAAGCTTCTTTTTTATGTTTAAGATCCGCTAGGATTTCACCATTAAGCCAAGCTGGTCGCCTGCCATATTTACTATTCTTTCGACTCATCGGGATGGTTTGTCCCTGTAACCTCAACAGGGATTCCTTGAAATACAGCCAGCTCTCCTGGACTCCCTTCCCTTTCATGTTAGTCCCCCAGGGGATCCTGGCCATCTGTTCCCTGAGGGAGTCAAAGTCTGCTTTCCTGAAGTCCAGGGTCCGTATCCTGCTGCTTACCTTTCTTCCCTGCGTCAGGATCCTGAACTCAACCAACTCATGGTCACTGCCTCCCAGATTCCCATCCACTTTTGCTTCCCCCACTAATTCTACCCGGTTTGTGAGCAGCAGGTCAAGAAAAGCGCTCCCCCTAGTTGGCTCCCCTAGCACTTGCACCAGGAAATTGTCCCCTACGCTTTCCAAAAACTTCCTGGATTGTCTATGCACCGCTGTATTGCTCTCCCAGCAGATATCAGGAAAATTAAAGTCACCCATGAGAATCAGGGCATGCGATCTAGTAGCTTCCGTGAGTTGCCGGAAGAAAGCCTCATCCACCTCATCCCCCTGGTCCGGTGGTCTATAGCAGACTCCCACCATGACATCACTCCTGTTGCACACACTTCTAAACTTAATCCAGAGACACTCAGGTTTTTCCACAGTTTCGTACCGGAGCTCTGAGCAGTCATACTGCTCCCTTACATACAGTGCTACTCCCCCACCTTTTCTGCCCTGCCTGTCCTTCCTGAACAGTTTATAACCATCCATGACTGTACTCCAGTCATGTGAGTTATCCCACCAAGTCTCTGTTATTCCAATCACGTCATAATTCCTTGACATCACCAGGACCTCCAGTTCTCCCTGCTTGTTTCCAAGGCTTTGTGCATTTGTATATAAGCACTTGAGATAACCTGTTGATCGCCCCTCATTCCCAGTATGAGGCAGGAGCCCTCCCCTCACAGACCTTCCTGCCTGTGCTTCCTCCCGGTATCCCGCTTTCCCACTTACCTCAGGGCTTTGGTCTCCTTCCCCCGGTGAACCTAGTTTAAAGCCCTCCTCACTAGGTTAGCCAGCCTGCTGGCAAAGATGTTCTTCCCTCTCTTCGTAAGATGGAGCCCGTCTCTGCCCAGCACTCCTCCTTCATGGAACACCATCCCATGGTCAAAGAATCCAAAGCCTTCTCTCCGACACCACCTGCGTAGCCATTCGTTGACCTCCACGATTCGACGGTCCCTACCCAGTCCTTTTCCTTCCACGGGGAGGATGGACGAGAACACCACTTGTGCCTCCAACTCCTTTATCCTTCTTCCCAGAGCCACGTAGTCCGCAGTGATCCGCTCAAGGTCATTCTTGGCAGTATCATTGGTGCCCACGTGGAGAAGCAGGAAGGGGTAGCGATCCGAGGGCTTGATGAGTCTCGGCAGTCTCTCCGTCACATCACGAATCTTAGCCCCTGGCAAGCAGCAGACTTCTCGGTTTTCCCGGTCAGGGCGGCAGATAGATGACTCAGTCCCCCGGAGGAGAGAGTCCCCGACCACCACCACCCGCCTTCTCCTCTTGGGAGTGGTGGTCGTGGAACCCCCAACCTCAGGACATCGCATCTCATGCCTCCCAACCAGCGGAGTCTCCTTCCGCTTTCTCCCCCCAGACATATCATCTGGTCCACTCTCCGCATTGGTACCTGTGGAGAGAACATGAAAGCGGTTAGTTACCTGTGTCTGTGTTACTGGAACCCGGACATTCCGCTTACCTCTTCTGGAGGTCACATGTTGCCAAGCTTCTTCACTGGCCTCTTGGCTCCTCTGTGCAACCTGCTCTATATCTTTAGAGCTTTGTACCCCTAGAAGGCTATCCTGAGTTTGGTCCAGAAAATCCTCAGTCTCTCGTATACAACGCAGGGTCGTTACCTGTTGCTCCAGACCTTCAATCTTCTCTTCCAATATGGAGACCAGCTTGCACTTTGTACAGACAAAGTCGCTTCTGTCCTGTGGAAGAAAGACAAACATGGCACATCCAGTGCAGGTCACAACAGCTGAACCCCCCCCTTCCATATCACCTACCTACTATGAGCTTCCTCAGAGACGTTGGCAAGATGTAAGCCTCACTTACATCTTACCAGGTCCATTCCTGTTCACAGCCCCTCAGTTATCAGTTGCCCCCATCCTGGCTCCTAACAGAAGCATGGGGAAGCCAGCAGGAAGCAGAGAGACAATTCATAACTAAGGGGCTAGATGTACACCCAGGAAATCTCTACACAACCCCATTCTCCATAATGCTCCTCAATTGTGTTTCCTACAGTAGTCTTCCACTTTCCCTTTCTCTTAAAAAATGACCTCCCCTCATTCCCCAAAACATTATTTTGTTACTGTGGAGTTAAGGTTACAGGTGTTCAGTGGTGCCCTGTGCTTCTTGTGTCCTTCCAAAAAGAAAGAGTTTAATTTCCTAAATCCAAACAGTGTAAAACCATTAACTATAAAGATCTCCTTACCTACATCTTATAAGACTGGTAACTTTGCATGATAGTATACACACTCTAGAAAATTGGAAAATGTGGAGTTAAGATGACACTTTCCACACTTTTCCAGAAGAGATGGGCAGGAGAAGCACAAGACATATTTGAGCACCTGGAAGCTTAACTTCACCCTCACAAAGTATCTTGCGGGCTATTACTATGTGTTAAGTTCCACAAGCTAATTCAAGTATATGTGTGAACTGACTTCAGTAGTTTAGGGTAGACCTTTACTTTAGACCTGAGTTTGCTTCGTTCCCACACAATATCACAAATACTGAATCATGAAACAGTGATAGATAGTGTCACTTATGCTAAGGAGAGGTAGTTTAAAATTTTGTTAGTTTACTTTTTGTGTCCACCATGTTTGGATCTCTGTGAGAAGTATGTGTGCATGCACCTTTGTTCTCAATGTTACAAGAAAAGTGAGACTAATTGGATTGCTTTCACAAAATAAGCATCAAGATTTCTTTTTAAAGTTTTGTGAGGTTTTGTAAATAGAATTTAACATTGAATAGTATCCTATTGAGAATTTTCCCTATATAAATCAGATAAAAATGTCCCATGTTTCCATCCTTGACATCAGGGTAGTAAAGACAAGTGCCCTCATTCAGTACAGTTTATTTTTGCAGTGATATTCTTCCACTGCCAAAGAAAAAGGAAAATAGATGTTCTTACAAACTCTATTGTGAGATCCAGGATAATATTCCTCTAAGACATTTCAAGATAGGGTTTCAGCAAAGATTAAAGAAATACTTGTTGAAGCTACTCTACAATTTGTAATCCTCCTTAGAATATCTCCACAGTAGGCAGTTAGACAAGTAAAACAATAGTAGATATGTAACAAAGAAAATTTATTCTGATCTCGATAATTTTAACAATTAATTTAAAAAGATGTCTGTACAGGCCCATTTTGGCTCTTGACAATTGTTTTCAGTGACTCGTGGTTCATAGAATCATAAAAATGCAAGGCTGAAAGGGACCTTGAGAGGTCATCAAGTCTGACCCCCTGCACTGAGGCAGGACCAAGTATACCTAGACCATCCCTGACAGCTGTTTGTCCAATCTGTTTTAAAAACCTCCAGTGATGAGGATTTCACAACCTTCCTTGGAAGCCCATTCAAGAACTTAACCTTTATAGTTAGAAAGTTTTTCCTAATATCTAACTTAAATCTCCCTTGCTGCAGATTAAGTCCATTACTACTTGCCCTACCTTCAGTGGACATGGAGAACAACTGATCATAGTCTTCTTTATAACAGCCCATAACATATTTGAAGACTGTTATCAGATCCCCCCTCCATCTTCTTTTCTCAAGACTAAACGTGCCCAGTTTTTTTAACCTTTTCTCAAGACTAAACATGCCCAGTTTTTTTAACCAGAATTATTCCTTCCTAAGTGAATACTTTGCACTTGTCTTGACTGAATTTCATTTTGCTGATTTCAGACCAATACTCCTGTGTGTCATTTTGACACAGGTCAAGGTCATTTTGAATTCTAATCCTGTGCTCAAAGTGCTTGCAATCCTCCTAGCTTGGTGTCATCCGCAAGTTTTATAAGCAGATTCTCCACTCCATTCACCAAATGATTAATGAAAATATTGAATAGTACTAGACTCAGGACTGACCGCTATGGGACCTCACTAACTATACCCTCTTGGTTGGAACAAACCATAGATAACTACTCTGAGTATGGTCTTTCTGACAGTTGTGCACCCACCTTATAGCAATGTCATCTAGATCACATTTCTCTCATTTGCTTTTGAGAATGTCAAGTGAGATTGCATCAAAAGTCTTACTGAAATCAGGATATATCACATCTTCCTATCCACTAGGCCATTAACCTGGTCAAAGAAGGAAATTAGGTCAGTTGCCATGATTTGTTTTTGACAAATCCATGCTGGCTATTCCTTATAACCTGATTATCCTCCAGATACTTACAAACTGATTGTTTAATAATTTGTCCCAGTATCTTTCCTGGTACCAAAGGATGACTGGTCTATAATTCTCTGGGTCCTCTTCATTCCCTTTTTTTAAAGATCAGTAACTCCCTTCTCCAGTCCCTTGGGATCTCAGCCATCCTCCATGAGTTTTTCCAAAGGTAACAGTACATAATTAACCTATGAACACACTTCTACGAGATAGAGGCTGGATGCTTATTAATTTATATAATATCACCTATAAGCCCCAATGAAGGATCAGGGCTCCATTGTGCTAGGACATACAGCAGTATGATAAAAAGAAGAAAAAATTGTAAATTAAATATTAATTTTTATTTAAATCAGTTTTTCTATTTAAATTAATACATTTCACTTCTTAGAAATAAACCTATTTAAAATTCTGATAACCTATGTTAAAAGCCTAAACTCACTATAATATTAAAATCATTAATTATATTTAATACAGGCTACATTTAATTTAGAATATATTAAGCAGTACATATTTGCTGCCAAAGCTTTAAAGAAAGTCAAACTACTAAACTGGTGGAAATCACTAAATAAGCACCTGGAACCAGTTTGTTGAAGTGCTAAATCATCATTTGGCAGCTTTTTGCAGGTATAGAAAGAACATTTTCTTCATTTCAGTTTATTTAACTAGTACAGTTTAATGGCTAGTTCACTGAAAGTTAAGAAACTGATTGAGAGTTGAAATAGCTGAAAAGCTTGTTTTCCTCTTCCAATCTACAAATACAAACTAGACGTGAGAATGAAATCTACTGGTTCAAAAGTCTTTAAAGACATGGTGATCAGAAACAATCAATTCAATTGAGTAACTACAGATAATCCTTCCACTGTTTAATAAACCAGCTGGTTTTCAATGCAAAACGTGTTTTGATAAATTTAAATAAAAAAGTATCCAGAACATTTAAGGTTGTTTTATGTAGGAAACAATTTTAAAGTGCTTTTTGTGCATTTTTAATTGAATTGCAATGTCCATCCAAATAGAGCTTGATGCAAATCACAACTAAAAAAAAGTAATCATTCAGTAAATAAGAAATGCATCATTTCCTAACATAATAAAAATGTAAAAATAAACAACGTGAATCAATGCATGCTAAGATATATAATTGCTTAATTATGTATGGTTAGCAAAGAATAGTAACAAATTTAGTACAAAGACTATATTTAGTTGCAAATCAAATTTTTAAATGGTTACCAACCAGTGAGAACCAACCTTTCTTTAGGAAAATACCTAATAAGGACCAATTGAAAACAAGTTAAAAATTGATTATTTAAATCAACGTTTCCTGTCTGCTGATTTAAATCAATCCACCCTGCACTGTACAGACAAGTTAAAACAAGACAACAGTTCCTGACCCAGGAATCTTGGAATCAGACAGGAAGCAACAGATGGATAAAACAGACAAATGGGGATGAGGTAACAGAAAAGCAGAAGTCTCAGCTTGACTCTGCCCTAACCAATGCCAGACAGTATTGATTTTGTAGGCACACAACAGATGTCTTAATGAGGATAAGGTGATGGCTTTACAAATTATAACAGTGAGTTTTTCCCCATGCATAGGAGGTGGCATAGGAGAAAGCATAGAGGTGACTGAAGGACAAGCAGCTAATCAGAAAATCACAGCTGGCATTATTGGTAGAGAAAAGGTAAAGGTTGAGAACTCTTAGATCTTATAGGGTGGGGCTAAAGAATGATGGGCCTTGAAGACAAAGACAAGGAGATTGTGTTTCATGCAGTGGAAGACAGGGAGCCACTGGAAGGAAACAGCAAACGGGGTGGAAGTGGTCAGCATGCCAGTGTCAGGAAGATTATCCTAGCATCAGCATTTTGAATTGACCCGAGGGAGGCAGTGTGGTTGGCTTCAGTGCTAGAGAGGAAATTACATAAATTGAGGTGTGAGATGATGAGCGCCTGTAGAATCTGTAGACAGATAGAATAGGACAAATCTTAGAAATATTATGTAGATAGAAGCACTGAAACTTGGACATGGTTTTGATGTGCAGAGATTTATAAGAGGGAAATAACTGATTTGAGTGACTGAATGGTGGAATTATTCAAAGTGAAGGAAAAATAGGAAGGCTTTTGGGTTGGAGTTCAAAAGCTCAGTTTTGGCCATGTTGCCAGCTGGACATCTATATGGAGAAGTCAGAAAGATAGATGAAGATCTGAGATTGGATGGAAAGAGGCAAACCTTTAATGGAGAGATAAATTTGTGAGTAGTCAACGTAGAGATGGTATTTGAAGCCATGCTTTTGGTTAAGATCTCTGAAAGAAAAGATATCAAGAGAAGAATAGGGAGCCAAAGACAGGGCCTTGAGGAATACCCACTAGAAAGAGGAAAAGAGGACCCACTCAACAGTCCACAGAAAGAGCAACATGAGAGAACAGAGTCTCAAAAGCCAATGGAAAACTGAAATTTAAGAAGTAGCAAATGGGTCTGTGGTGTCAAAGGCCTCTGAGAACTCAAGAAGAACAAAGATGGAATACAGGTCACTTGAGACTTTAATGAGAGCAGTTTCAAGACTGGGAAGGTGGTTTAAAGAAGGTAAAGAATGAAGTTGGAGGAGAGGAACTCAAGGCAGCAGTTGTACATGGTGTGTTCAATAAGCTTGGCAGTAGAGGGATAGTATTTGGAGAGGCAGGTGGGAGTCAAGGGTAGAATTTTGATTTTATGATGGAGGAGACTAAAGCATGCTTGTATTGTGAGGGGAAAGAGCCTGTGGAGAAGGATAAGGGAGAGTGAGGACAAGAGAGACAAAGCATAATGGGATGGGGAGGGGTATCCACTGGAGCATATGGAGGAGTTAGAGGAGATTAAATGAGAAATCTTGTTATCAGAGGAGAAGGGAGGGGAGGCAATAGGGCACATCAGTCCAGGTGGAAAAATAAAGTTGCTTGGCTAGGAAAATAGCAGAACTGCAGCAATAAGAGAACAAATTTATTGTGGAAGAAGATTGCATGATCATATGGCTTTCCTAGAGTTGCTAGAGGTGGAACAGGGGAAGCAGATACTTGGGTTGATCCAGTGCTGGGCTTTGGTAAGGCAGACTATGTGATGGGAGAGAGTAACAAAGGAGTTGAGGGTGGTGAGGACTGTAGAATGGAGGGAATCAACAACCACGTCAATGGAGGAGGGGGCCGAGAGCCGACAAGAAGTTATCAGTGTTAATACATGGAAGTCAAGAAGGACTGGGTGGCAGGGCAAGGGGGGCATGTTGGTAATGCTGATAAATTCAAGTTTAGCAGGATATTTTTAAAGGTTCAGATATTTATATGGATAATAATAAATCCATAATTGCATTTGATAAGATAAAAATGTGCAAACCCTCATGCTTCTTGATATAAGCCAACTACTAACTGCCCGGAATTAGGAAGAAACTTCTCCAAGGGTCAAGTTACTCCATGCTTGCCCATTATGGAGTTTCTTGTGCTGTCTTCTTAAAGCTTTAGGTACTCTTCATTGTCAGAAACAGGATATTGGAATGGATAGACCACTAATATAATGCAGCATCGCAATCCTTGTGGTGCTATTCAGCTGGCCCGTATAAAGGTTGTCTAGTTAAATTATGTTAACATACATTTCAAGGGAAAGCACCACTGAGAGAATCCAGGAATAACTATCACTTCAATTGTGAAAGCAGATCCAGCATTTTGTTACAACAGTAGCCTGTGTATGATTCTTGGGGTGATGGCTGTGTCTCTGGTCCAACAGGAACTGAAAATTCAAATAAAAGCATACAGAGAACCTGTTTATGTTGACAAGTGGGAATAAAGAAACTTCACTGAACTCTCCAATTTCTAAATGTTTATTCTGAGGTTGGTCCTTGAGGAATGGAAAGCTACCGGTTTCAGGATAAAGGTGAATTACAGAGCAAAAAATAAATTCAGCCTAGTTCTTCTTGTTGAATGTCCCCACTAACATAGGGGAGCTTTTGACACCAAAATATGTGTTAATTTTTAGAGCTGTGGATTAATCGCAATTAACTCATGCGATTAACCAAAAAATTAATTGTGATTAAAAAAAGTAATCATGATTAATCACGGTTTTAATCACACTGTTAAACAATAGAATACCAATTGAAATTTATTAAATATTTTGGATGTTTTTCTACATTTTCACACATTTTCTACATTGTACATTGTTGTAATTGAAATCAAAGTCTATATTATTTTTTATTACAAATATTTTCACTGTAAAAATGATAAACAAAAGAAATAGTGTTTTTCAGTTTATCTCATACAAGTACTGTAGTGCAATCTCTTTGTCGTGAAAGTGCAACTTACAAATGTAGATTTTTTTTTTGTTACATAACTGCACTCAAAAACAAAACAATGCAAAACTTCAGAGCCTACTGGTCCACTCAGTCCTACTTCTTGTTCAGCCAGTTGCTAAGACAAACAAATTTGTTTACATTTAAAGGAGATAATGCTGCCCTCTTCTTCTTTGTCACCTGAAAGTGAGAACAGGCATTTGCATGGCACTTTTATAGCAGGCATTTCAAAGTATTTACATGCCAGATATGCTAAACATTTGTATGTCCCTTCATGCTTTGGCCACCATTCCAGAGAACATGGTTCCATGCTGATAATGCTCGTTAAAAAAATAATGCGTAAATTAAATTTGTGACTGAACTTGGGAGAGAATTGTATGTTCCCTGCTCTGTTTTATCCTCATTCTGCCATATATTTCATGTTATATCAGTCTTGGATGATGACCCAGCACATGTTCCTTTTAAGAACACTCACTGGAGATTTGACAAAATGCAAAGAAGGTACCAAGGTGAGATTTTTTTAAGATACCAACAGCACTCGACACAAGGTTTAAGAATCTGAAGTGCCTTCGAAAATCTGAGAGGGACAAGGTGTGGAGCATGCTTTCAGAAGTCTTAAAAGAACAACATTCCGATGCAGAAACTACAGAACCCAAACCACCAAAAAGGAAAATCAACCTTCTGCTGGTGGCATCTGACTCAGGGTATGTCTACGCTATGAAATTAGGTCGATTTTATAGAAGTCAATTTTTAGAATTCAATTTTATACAGTCATTGCGTATGTCCACACTAAGCGCATTCAGTTGGCGGAGTGTGTCCTCATTACCATGGCTAGCATCGACTTACGAAGTGGTGCACTGTGGGTAGCTATCCCACAGCTCCTGCAGTCTCCACCGCCCATTGGAATTCTGGGTTAAGCTCCCAATGCCTGATGGGGCAAAAACATTTTCGTGGGTGGTTTTGGGTACATGCCGTCAGTCGCCCCTCCCTCCGTGAAAGCAACGGCAGACAATCGTTTTGCGCCTTTTTTCCTGGGTTACCCATGCAGATTCCATAGCATGGCAAGCATGGAGCCCACTCAGCTCACTGTCACTGCTGCTGTTGTGGGCAAGTCTACTGTAGGGGCTGCTGTGATCCAAGTAGCCAATGCAATCATTGATGTTCTGTTAGCAAGGGTAGTGACTCTGGAAAATGTGTGGGCCTTTTTAGATTTTAGGTGCATCATATTTCTGTCCTTCGTCGCTGGTGAAGAAGTCTTGCAGCTGTACATTCAAGTCTGGTTGGCGCTGTAACACCCCATAGCACTTCTGTGGTTGACACATGTAACGGCTCCAGGACTCTTGCCCTTTTGCCTTGGCCAAGATACCTTGCCTTACCAGGACCTCCAAGCATTTGACACAGAAGCACCTGCAGCAGCTGGCATTGCTACACAGTAGCAGCTCCTGGATGCCTTCGCAGCAGAAGATGCAGTAGGACTGCTAGCCATCCTCGTCCACGGTGTATGCTCCACCGCTTCCACTGCAACTCTGCTCTCTTGCTACTGTGCAAGAGATGGTGCAGTAGGACTGGTAGCCATCCTTATCAGACATGTAGCTGGGCCGGGGATTCTGGGAATGTCTTCCCAGCCTGGCTCCTAGCAACCTCCAGGGCATGGTTTATGGCTCCACCGCTTCCGCTGCAACTTTGCTCTCCTGCAAGCTAGAGGCTTCTGCCTCAGGCTGCTCTCCCAGCTGGTAGCACCATGCAGTTGCACCTACGCCAGCCTACCCCTTGCTCCCATGGCTCATGAAGCCTGGACATTAGTAAGGAGCAGTTCAACTATAGTCTGAGCAAGCGCAGAATGGTGGCAGAATGTGCCTTTGGACATTTAAAAGCTCTCTGGCACTGTTGGTCAGACCTTAGTGCAACCAACATTCCTATTGTTATTGTTGCTTGCTGTGTGCTCTATAATATCTGTGAGGGTACAGGGGAGATGTTTATGGTGGGGTGGGAGGTTGAGGCAAATCTCCTGGCATCCAGTTTTGAGCCGCCAGACACCAGGGCAATTAGAAGAGCACAACAAGGTGCGCTGTGCATCAGAGAAGCTTTGAAAACCAGTTTCATGACTGGCCAGGCTTCGATGTGACAGTTGTGTGTGTTTCTCCTTGATGCAAACCCACCCCCTTTGTTGATTTTAATTCCCTGTAAGCCAACCACCCTCCCCCCTTTCGAAATAAAGTAACAATTGTTTTGAAAACATGCATTCTTTCTTTACTAATTAAAAAAAAATGAGATAACGGACAAGGTAGCCCGGGTGGAGTGGGGGAGGAGGGAAAGACAAGGCCACATTGCTTATTGTAGCCACACTAAAAATCAAACTGTTTGAATGACAGCCTTCTGTTGCTTGGGCCATTCCCTGGAGTGGAGTGGCCGGGTGCCCCCCTTTCCCCGCCCCCGACGTTCTTGGGCATCTGTGCTATGGAACATGGGGAGGAGGGCAGGCGGTTATACAGTGGATGCAGCAGGGGTCTGTGCTCTTGTTGGCTTTCCTGCAGCTCCAACAGATGCTTTATCATGTCCATTTGCTCCCCCATTAGCCTCAGCATCATGTCCTGCCTCCACTTCATGCTCACTTAATTCTTTCCTGGCCTCTGCCACTGAATGCCTACATGCATTAAGCTGTGCCCTATCAGTGCGGGAGGACTCCATGAGCTCAGAAAACATGTCATCGCGAGTGCGTTTTTTTTGCCTTCTAATCTGCGATAACCTCAGGGACGGAGATGATAGGAGGAGCATAGAAACATTCTATGCTCTACAATTCTGAGGGGATGGGGGGTCACCTGTGTTGCTGAGTTCGCCATGCTGACCAAACAGGAAATGAAATTCAAAAGTTCCCTGGGCTTTTCCTGTGTACCTGGCTAGTGTATCTGAGTTGAAAATGCTGTCCAGAGCAGTCACAATGGAGCACTCTGGGGTAGCTGCCGAAGGCCAATACGGTCAATTTACGTGCACACTACCCCCAAATTTGACCCAGCAAGGTCAGTTTTAGCGCTACTCCCCTCGTCGGGGAGGAGAACAGAAGTCGATTTTAAGACCCCTTTAGATCGATGGAACAGGGTTGGTTGTGTGGATGCAGTCATTTTTAAATCGATCTAATGCAGCTAAATTCACCCTAACCCCGTAGTGTAGACTATGGCTCAGATAATGAAAAGGAACATACATCGATCTGCACTGCTTTGGATTGTTATCGAGCAGAACCTGTCATTAGGATGGATGCATGTCCCCTGGAATGGTGGTTAAAGCATGAAGGGACATATGAATCTTTAGTGCATCTGGCATGTAAATATCTTGCAATAAGGGCTACAACAGTGCCATGAGAACGCTTGTTCTCACTTTCAGGTAACATTGTGAACAAGAAGCGGGCAGCATTTTCTCGTGCAAATGTAAACAAACTTGTTTGTCTGAGCGATTGGCTGAACAAGAAGTAGGACTGAGTGGACTTGCAGGCTATAAAATTTTACAATGTTTTATTTTTGAATGCAGGGGTTGTTTTATTTTTTTTACATAATTCTACAGTTGTAAATTCAACTTTCATGATAAAGAGATTGCAGTACAGTACTTGTATTAGGTGAATTGAAAAATATTATTTCTTTTGGTTTTTTACAGTGCAATACTTGTAATCAAAAATAAATATCAAGTAAACACTGTACACTTTGTATTCTGTGTTGTAATTGAAATCAATATATTAGAAAATGTAGAAAACATCCAAAATTATTTAAATAAATCATATTCTATTATTGTTTAAAAGTGTGATTGTGATTTTTTTAAATCGCATGATTAATCACGATTAATTTTTTTAATCACTTGAAGCCCTATTAATTTTGTTTTCTTCTTTTCTGAAATCCTCTTGGCACTTCTTGGGTCACTGAAGGCTTCCCAGAATATGACATTAGGTATAGATTGCAATGAGAGTTCTGATATTTGTGATGTCACATTCTTGGATACCTTCAGAGGAACCAGGATGTTCTGAGAAAGTCTCAGAGAAAAGAAACAGAATTTTAAAAAGATGGTTAAAACTTTTTATATGCTCAATGCCTGATACTGCTTGATTATTAAGGACATTGAGATAATGAAATCTGTTTTTCAGGTTAGCTTTGCATTTCAACATTAAGACAAAACAGGTGGCAACTTGTTTGTTATAATAGGTGTGTTCTGAGGGTGAGATATGTAGTATCTGAAAATTTCATAATCAATTCCTACTAATTAATCATGGGAAAGCATTCCTTTCAGTTGCCAGAGCAGTCAGCAGCGAGAAGAGGGATTTACCTAGCAAACTGAAGCAGATGTCGGGGAGGAGACAGAAGCAAAGGAATAAAGAATGCACTTACACAAATAAATTTAAGTCCTATAAATTGTAATATTATTCCAGTGTTATTGCCTTCCTGTCATCCAGCATAGGCTCAAGTGCCTTCTCAATGTCTTTCATTGACCCATGTATAAAATGTATCAGCGCCACCCACAATGCTATTCTAGATCTTGCCATTGGGATGTAGGCATGTTCCTCCACCACCACCCCTTCAGTGTTCCTCCTTTTTATTACATTACATGACCCACATCTCTTGGATTCTCTGTAACTTGAAGTCTTTAAATCATTATTTTTGAGGACTCCAGGAACTCAGCCAGAGGGTATGGGGTCTGTTACAGGAGTGGATGGGTGAGGTTCTGTGGCCTGCAATGTGCAGGAGGTCAGACTAGATCATTGACTAGATCAACCTATTTACCATTGTGGGCTGCAGGCTGAGAACCACTGCGCCAGATATACTGGCCCGCCCAGCCTTGCACTGCCAGCCTGCCCCTTCCCCTCGGGGGCAGATCTGCACCATGCACCACACCAACCCCTTGCCCAGAGACCGCCCCGCTAATCCCCCCTACAAATCCCTATGTCCAGAGCTCCCACACACACATCCTGTGGCACAGGGCCAGGAGCAGAGCCCCCAAGTAAAACTTGGGGGTGCTGCAGCAGCCCCCCCTCCACACCCCTAATCCCTGGGCCCGTGCTGCCCTTCTCCCTCTACCCCCTCACTGCCCAGAGACCCACTCTCCTGCACACTGTCCCCGTGCTGCACTCACCTCCCCAGCTGCTGCCAAGAGTGCTCCAAATGGCCCCACCCTTTGCCAGGCCCAATCAGCAAATTTTTAATTTTTTTTTTAGCGCACAGCTGGGCTGCAGCTGTGTTCTAATTGGGCCACATGTGGCCCGTGGGCTGAGAACCACCAGACTAGATGATCATGATGGTCCCTTCTGACCTTACAGTCTATGAATCTTGCAAGAATTACTGACCTAAGATTCCCTCCTCAGGACCAAAGGGAAGTGTGAGCTCCATAAACACACTAAGGGAGGCTGGGAAGGCTTCATAGAGAAGTGAGAATTCTAATGGGCATATTCTCTCCTTAATGCTAGTAACACAACTTTCATTAACCCTTAATGGGAGTTACTCATATGCATGGAGAGGTGAATATATCATTCTTTGCTCACAAACCAGCTCTTTATCATGGCATTGTACTATAGACTCTTTACTACCATCCTAACTTAATTTGCCTCAATATACAAGAGGTGCATTTAAAAAGAACTGTCATTAGTGACTGTCTTCATTATATCATTACAATACTAGTAGTTGACAACTCATTTTTTATTTAGGCAGCTTTAAGTGCCTTGAAACAGTTTTCAGAACAAGGACTGGATCCAGTGGAAGGGGCTATGAAGGTTGAAAACGGAACACTTGAAAAGTAAGTGTCATTTAGTCTTTTATATTTTAATGTCTGTGTGCTGTGCCTCATAAAAAATGTTAATTAAAAGCTTAATTGCCCTTCTAGAACTTAGCAAAAACTGTAGTTCATTTCCTCTGGAATTCACATATAATTTGACAATTTGCTCACATAAAATGCATTTCATTTTTAGTGCTAGTTGTAGTGTTTACTAACTAGTAATGATTCAGCCAGCCTTCTCAAGCGAAGTTTTTCTTTTTTATTGTATGGCTATCATGTAATTAGCCTAACATGAGTAACTGGACATTTTATTTTAGCGATCCATCTTGCCTTTAGTCAAACAGGTTGCAGTGCATGATGTTGCATTTAAGTAGCTTTCTGCCAATCAGTGTTTATGTATGTAATGTCAATTTTATCCTAAAGAATTTGAAAGTAAAGCAGAATTTCTTTCAGTCCTTAAGAACACTGATCTGGAATTTTAGCTTTGAGGAATATACACTAGACGTAAGTTTCATAGTGGATTTTTTAAAATTCATTATTTTGAAAGAAAATAGGATTGTTTGTAAAAACAAGTACATTTTCCCAACTTTTAATGTAGCTCAAGGTACAAAGTAGTGTTAAGTTACCAAATAGCAGCGTAAGAGATAGACTATAAATATAAGTGGCATTTGGAATTTTCAGTAGATATAGTGTGCCTATTTATAAAACTGATTTAATCAGAAACATTTTCCACATGATCTCATCAGCATAGTATCTGAACATAAATATTGTTGTTTCACTTTAAAATGTCACCTTTCATGGTGACCTTTGACTCTCATGTGCCATCTGCTAATAAACATGTCTTAAAGATGTGCAACCCTGGACCTCACCGCTCTTGTTAATGTATTAATCTTTCAGACAAGTCAAGCATCTGGGAGAGAAAGCAGACAATAAACAGACTAACTCAGGCACCATTGCTCAGGACTGCAAGGATTCAAAGGCTGTCGTCTAGGAGCTTCCCAGCACCCACGGCCGCCACTGCATCCTTATAAACCTGTCAACACGCAATAGGGTGTATGTGTACAAGGAAATGAATGACTAATACCATTATTTGAGTCTTATGTGAAGACAACACTATTCTAACACAAGAGATAGTATACATGGTACTGTTTATTCAACTGGGGGAAAATAAAATTGAGCATTTCCCTCTGAACTTGAGATCAGATCATAAGTCAATTGCCCAGAGGCAGCAGAAATCTGATCATGTTACTGGAACTTAAAATAACAATTAATTAACAAAGTGTTATGAAAAAAAGGTAAAGTTTAAAATTTATTAATAAGAGTCAGCATTGATTCAGTTACACAATTTTTTCGTAGTGTAGTTTAAGTTCAGCTTTACTCTTTTTTAAAATAAATGCTTGAATATTTTAAAATTAACCAATGACAGTGCTGTGAGAATTGTAGTTGTTGTCTTCATATATAGCTTATCTTTTTATGCAGACATTATGCATTCTTCATTCTATATCAATATGTATGACTTTAAGATGCACTACTCAGAGTTGTATGCAAACAAAAGTTTAAATCATGAAAAGTCTTTGCTTAAACATGAACTGATGTTAGTAATGATCAGTCGCAATATACTCCAGGAAAAGCAGTTACCGTATTTGATTTCCCTCCCCATTATCAATTGGAGAGGCGTCTTGCCTCCAAGGAACATTTCCCCCTTAATTCTGCTCTCTGTTGTGTGAAACACATCTACACCCCATTCTGTGTGTTGTATCAACCCACCGTTTGCATCTACTGAGTGTTTTTAACAACTGCATTCTGATCAGAAACAGCAGATAGGATTGAAATGTTATCTAGAAAAGAGAAGAAACAGATGTAAAGATTCTCCTTATAGAAGGAATGGTATTAGAAATGAAACTGGCAGCTGCACTCGGTACCAGAATGTTCAGGTATGTGGGCAAATGCAGTAAAACCACATCAGTTCATGTGTACAGTGGTGGTGTCATCTCTTCTTTATTCTTTAAAAATATTCACCTAGCAGAACTACTTGAAAAGTCAGAAAAACTTACAATAAACAACTAGAACCTATGCCAAGAACTGGACTCACCATAATCTTCCACCACGGGGCTGCCTCCTATGAAACTATGGTTCTATTTATACATAACAAGCTCATTTTAGACTCAAGGATATAATTTTTTAAGAGCTTTCCATTTTTAAATCTTATGCAACAAACATGACGCAGCTGTCAACTGCACAATAGAATTACAATTACATAAGATTTCACAAGCACATAACCCACAAATCACAACCTGGATGACTCACCTGACCAGAAAACACACAAATAACAATACAGGGAAACAGTGCAAGTTGCATATGTAACTGGGCCCCATCTGTGAAAGTCCTTTGGTGCTCTATAGAGATCCCTCCGCAAGGTAATAAGTATAGTAACACACACAAAGCTAGTTGCTGCTGAAAAGGTATATCCACAAAGTAGTGGCTTTACATCTGATCCTCTGCAGAATGCTCAGTCCTGCTCTCATGAAGGTAGTAAGGACCTTCATGCTCAGAGTTCTCAACTTCTGGGGGCTCCCCCCTAATTCCAGGTATGGGCAGGGCCTGTCTGGCTCCCAGAGCTGGGGAGGTTGAGTACCCAGGCTCTTTGGTATCTAGGCCATCTTTTGTCATCTTCACACACAACCGTCTCTGAGGTCAGTCAACAAACCAAAAGTTTCACATTTGACATTTCATCCTGCTTAGGATAAAATAAAATTTCCCTAAAAACCCAATGTTTTCACAGTCATTGATTCCCCTTTTGTCAGCCACCTCTAATGCTGAGCACCTCAGCTCCTGTGAAAGTGTGTAACTTCCAGGAGGCATTTGGCAGGATCAGGGTTCTTAAAATGGTAGAGAAATATTGAACTGTGACCGATGTTTTGCTCAAGGGGCACATTGTCTCCCTTGGCTATGGACGTGGGTGGTTCTTCTTCACCCTTCAGCCTAGCAGCCTGCTAACCTAGGACAGGCTTAGATCAGTGGTTCTCAGCCAGGGGTATCCGTATCCCTGGGGGTACACAGAGGTCTTCCAGGGGGTACATCAACTCATCTAGATATTTACCTAGTTTTACAACAGGCTACATAAAAAGCACTAGCGAAGTCAGTACAAACTAAAATTTCATACAATGACTTGTTTATACTGCTCTATATACTATACACTGAAATGTAAGTACAATATTTATATTCCAGTTGATTTATTTTATAATTATATGGTAAAATGAGAAAGTCAGCAATTTTTCAATAACAGTGTGCTGTGACACTTCTGTATTTTTATGTCTGATTTTGTAAGCAAGTCATTTTTAACTGAGGTGAAACCTGGGGGTATGCAAGGCAAGCCAGACTCCTGAAAGGGGTACAGTAGTCTGGAAAGGTTGAGGGCCACTGGCTTAGATTACTGTTGACAGCATTTCCAAATATGCCGTACAGATTACAGGCCGTATTAACCCCTACCTTAGAGAAACCCACAAGCGAGAGAGAGAGAAAGCTATTTAAAAACACTTCGCGTGGTGAACTGCATGTTTTTAGGGCAATATTCCTCCTGCTGACACTGGGGAGGGGTTTGCAGCAGCCATTTGGAGGGGTGGAGTGGCATAGCCCCTGGATTGTGCAGATGTTCAGAGGTCTCCAGGGAAATCGACATATCTGGGCACATCCAAGAGCAGAGCTTGCACCACCACACTGAGTCCCACCCTACCCCTTGACAGCAGTGCTCATTCATGTCCAGGGGTTGGCTCCATGAAGAGGAGAAGCTGATGTTACTCAGAGCAATGTCATCTCCTGATGAGAAATGTGCCAGAATAGGAGATCTGTCCCAGGTGATAATATTGCCTACCTCAGTCACTTCCCAGCTCTGCCATCTCTAGTCCAACATAGTCGCCAAAGGGTTTCTCAATGTATTTTGTGCTGTTTGGTTGGAGACTCAGGTGGATGAAGGAACCAATGCCAGAATGGCTTTGCTCCTCTACTTCTACTACCTTTGGAAACTATCAGGCTGAAATTTTGCTTTTTTTTCCCTGCTCTTCATGTTATACAGCAGCATGAATAGCACAAGTGTAAATTACAGTAGTAGATTCAAAGGTAAGTTATTCATATGCAAACAATGCCATTGACTTTTGTGGCATTGCCTGGGTGTAACCAAGCAGATTGCTTGGGCATAATCCACTTCTTCTTCTTCTTCAACGCTTATCCAGACAGTTGGCTGTAGCAATCGTTCGCCATATGGTCCGTTTCTGTGCAACCGCAAAGGCTTGACAGCCTGAGAGTCCAACTACTTTTGACTTTAACAGCTGTATTATAAACATGTATAATATAAATGGCAGATAGCCCCTCCACTAAAAGTCAGTAACAAATCAAAATCTTGCTCCTGGAGTTACTCAGAAACAAACACAACTACACAGTCCACATCTGAAGTATCGGTGTCCTCCAAGCTTATGTTGTCCTCTTCTCTGTGTTGAATTCCAGGTGTCTCCCCCAAAGTCTTTATGCAGTTTATCCAGCCTTTGCCCCAGAAAAAAGGAAGTTGATCATTTCATTTCTCTGGCAGACTCCAGAAAATGCCTTCCACTTCACAAATAAACCCCCTGAAGTCCAGCTAGAACATTCCGGTTGATTCTCATGAGACTTGCAATGTAAGTGCCAGTTCCTGGGCACTGCATCCTTTGGAAATGTTACAGCACTAACTTGCAATACAACCTTCCAAGTGCAATGTAATTTTAGTATTTGTGAAACCTGTAATAACAATAGGCCTGCTTCTACCTAGCTTCATGCCTTGTGTGGTCATTTATACCCGTATAAAAGGAGTGTAAAATGCCACCTTGTTCAGTGGCTAGTGTTTTATGCTTGCTTTATGCAGGTGTAAGTGACCACCTTACAAAGTGCAAAGTAGAAGGCAGCTGGAGAAGCAGAACCAATGTTTCCTTAGGTTCAACATTGAACGATTTTTGAAGATTAATTAAACCTGATCCTGTGCTTCTTGAAAGAGCACAAGGCTGACAATTAACGACTCAGTTCCAGACTACATATGCTCAGAAAACTATCCAAGCAAAAATGGCACCTTCCTAGGCCTGCTCCCAGTGTCTAGTCAGTGACATGACTTTATTTTTCTGACAAAGAAAGTAAGATGTCTACTATTTTTAACTCTTGTTAGTCCTGCAGAGCCAGGACAGCATTTGGTGAGTGAGCTGGATTTGTTTCGGGGTCATGTATTGGTAACAGAATTTGTAATTATTTTACAACTGCCGAATTGTCCATTCCTGGTGATGCCCAAACCAGGAAGAACATAAACTCATGTTCACATCTCAGGTAGTGTGCATACCAGTTAATCCCTCCCAGCCTACAGACCTGGATCCTCTTTGATGAGTCTTCTATGGGATGGGATGGTCTAGGGAAAGGGTTTCCCTGGCCATAGATCAGGGGATTGGGAGGCTGTGGTAACTCCTACTCACAGGAATGGAGAGCAGCATTTGGGCCTCAACATGTAAGACATTAAACATGAATCCCATGGTACCAATTTACAGGACCACTTTTGAGGCATGCTAAGGTTGGTGACCCAATGCAGGTGTTCCAGTCTGTGTAGCACTGCTGCTACCTGTGTAGCACTGCTACACACAACATGTTTATAAACAGCGAGGCAGTCGTTCAATAGTCCAGTATAGCAGTGCACTTTGGGCAAAGTTTGACCCTTGCTACACAACTTGCCAAAGATCCTGAGACCAGTTCATCCCCACTGGGAGTTACCCCAGTCATGAATGTGTCCCCAGTCTTTAAATGTGACCATTCCTGTTAGTGCACAGATGTTCCTACTGGATCTCCAGACAGAAGCATCAAAATGCTATTGGGAAATGCTTCTCTGCAGTGATCTCAAAGCGGTTTTCCTCCAACAGCCCTGATTATTCCCTCTACAAAACAGGTAAATAAAAATATTTCATTGTGTTTAACAGTTTTAAAGAATGCACAATGAGCGTCTGAAATGCTCTGACATGTTCCAGGTATGTCTACTGCGCCTGAAATGCTTAGGCTAAGTGGCGCCACAGCAAATAATCATTTGTATTTAGTGTTTTAGATCATACGTTCTATGGGGCAGAGTCTGTTTCAACTTTTGTTTGCAAAGTGCCTAGAACAATGCAGGTGTGAGTACAAGCGAAATAACCACCACCACTTAGCCTGCACTCTGCATTTTTCACTCATGAAGCATTTCATAAAGGGGAGCAAGCAGCCTCTTGCTATTTTACAGTTGGGGAACTTGTGGTACATTGTGAGGTATGTGATTTGACCACACCACACAGTGACAGCACTTGCCGTAGACCGCTTCTTCCATGCTACCTCCTTTAGTGGCGGCACTATCATTAAGGTCATGCCAATATTCCCATTAAAAGGGCTAAGGGACCCAAATTTTTTATGCAGTTATGGGTCTACAACACCTTTTAGTAACTGGGAATTGTATACAGGTAAAAATGTGCCCTAATTTTATTTTCAAGCTATTTTAAGCACCTTCTGTGGGCAGTGAACCACAATATCTCACATACACACACACAAGAAGTCTTTTTATGGGGAAGTTTAAGTGTCTAATGAAGTTCAAAACAAGAGCATTCACATGGTCAATTTTAGACCACTTATTGCCTCCAATTGCACATAGAGCCTATGAAGTGAGCTGTAGCTCACGAAAGCTTATGCTAAAATAAATTTGTTAGTCTCTAAGGTGCCACAAGTACTCCTTTTCTTTTTGCGAATACAGACTAACACGGCTGCTACTCTGAAACCTGACATAGAGCCTAGCAATCAATGGTCAGCAAATTTTGAAGGAGGTTTTTATGTTCACAAATGCACATTGATCACTAGGCTCCCAAACAGACAGAGGCATTGCCTGCAGTAGTGCAGAACATAGCAGTATGATGTGTCTGGGGATAGGGTAAATGAAGCAGATTTCTGCCTAAAGGCCCTTAATGGACTGAATCCTGGAAAATGTTCTGAGCTTCCTGCTTTCTCTAGATCATCCCATTCTTCTGAAGAATGAGGAAATGGGGCTGAGCCACATGGGAGTTATAGGGTCAACAGGGGAAATGTTTACATTTGTGTATCTGGATTATGGAATCACTTTGACCTGAGAGTGACCATGAAATTAGGCCCTCTTTAAAGTAGGTGTAAAAGCTCTGGATAACTCCAACCACCCTTGAACTCACCAGTTTTGATGAGTCACTGCTGAGTTTTATTCATGTTTCTGCTCCAACTCCCAAATGAAACCAAAAGAAAGACTCACATTCACTGCAACAAGAGTTGGATCAAGTCCTTAATCAGTATTTTTTGTCTTGTAAAAAAGCCTCTATTGTTTCTGATTCTAAATGCTAGGCAAATAATGTATATTGGTGGTAATATTTATGCCCCTTTCTCCACAAACATGCAGAGTCCCTGCCTCTTTGTGTTTTCATTTGCATTATGTAAGCAGCTTTTCATGTCTCATTTCCCCTCTACATTCAAACAAAAATGTCCTTTGTAACGAAGAGGAAAATCAGTAGCTTGAATAACATATTCTGTAGTTTGTAGTTCTCTGGGGGCAACATTTCATGGTAAGTGGGAAAGAGGAGTTGTCCTTCATCAGGTCTCTTATTAAAACACAGCTAGTTATCTCCATGGAACTGCACATATAGTATTAGTGATCAGTTTGTATGTCTGGCAAGACTTGCACAGGACATCTCCATGGGAACTAGAAGAAGAGAAGGATGTTGTGTTCAACAGCTAACCTCCTACTCTGCCCCCACCAAAAACAAAGAACACTAAACTAATGGAAGGAAGGTGTCAGTTGGAAGGAGGGAAATGATGCCATCTGTATATGTCTTCCCCTGATATCATCTACTCATGACCTGTACTTTGCATGGGTTCCTTCTCCTTCCTTCTTTGCAATGATATGAGCCTGAAGTGTGCACTTGGTGGATCAGACATGTACAGTGTTTCTGTGAGATGATTTTTATTAAAACACATGCCCTGTACTGTTTTAATTTTAAAGCACACTTCTTGATGTTTGCTTTATACAGTTAGTCACGGGTGAGTGTGCGCTTTTGTACTTGAAGTTTTAACTTGGTAACAGTTTAGTACAAAGGAAATTTCAGGCATAACAATGAAAACATGTTTCTAATGTGTTCCCAATTAACTAGTCCTCAGTAATTGATTTGTAGGAAACAGAATAAAGCCGTTACAAAGAGTGATTTCCAACTTAAGCCTCCACTCTCCACCCAGTAACACTTACCAGGCCACACTCAACCCTGGCACAACCAGGCACAATTCCAGTGGAGTTACTGCCATTTATTCCAGGGCCAACTTTGGCCCCTTGAGTACAGTAGGGTTGCACTGGATTAAATTAGGGAAAAATTAGTCTGGAGAATGCAACTCATGCTCTTCCCTCCAATGTGTTGAAGATAAACTTGTGCACTGAAAACAGATGGCCTAAGCATGCCTACTTATTTTTTGCCTCTTGTTTAGGTACACTGTAATATTTGTATTGTTGTCCTGTTGAAATTGCTCACGTGCAGCAATAATAATAAAAATCAATATTAAAACATAATTAGGCCTGATTCTCAGTTATCCTGAGACCCCAATACACCACCCAGCAGTGGTGTAATGGAGGATCAGGCCAAAGCATTTCGACCAGGTGGACCTGCAGTCACATTTCTCACCTATGCCTCAGGTACAGTTTATATGGCATGGCCATCGTTGGAACATGGGCATAAAGATTCACTGTGGGCTGCAATTGGCAAACAAGGCTGTAGACTAGGACCCTTTTTATTATTATTTTAACAACTTGGCTTTCATGAGAGCTTACACAGACAGCCCCAAAACAAAACACGACTAAAAGCCTAATAAGATCCAAATGTCACATCTTTAAGCAGCACAGAAATTGTCTGTTGCCCAGGCCTAAAATCTGCTAAAAATTTTCAAACATGAATGGGTGAAATCCTGGCTCCACAGAACCCAATGGAAGTTTTATCATTGACTTCCATGGGGCCAGGATTTCACCCGAAGAGGCTAGTGCACACCAAACTAGAAAGGCGGCATAGGCTGAATAAGGTAAAAACTATTTGGCCTGAAGCTTTTCCTGATCTTATTTCATCAGGTAAGAGCATTTGACTGATGCAATAGTCTTCTTATAACAGAAAATTTATCAGCCCCAGGCTGCAGCACAACAAATCTGGTTAAAAAGTCAAAAGCTTGGCTCGAGTCACATCCTGGAGAAGTGGCTGAAACTACCTTCCCAAACATAGATGAAAAATTGTGCTTTTGAACTCTGGCCACATGGAAATCCAGGAGAAATCCAAAAGCAGCCCTGACTTCCAAACCTCTTGGACATCAGCAGCAGGCAGCACTATTCTTTCATACCCTCACGATGCTTCTTCCCTCAAACTAGCACCATCATTTCTGTGTTCTCTGGATTGATCTTATTTGAGCTAAGGATGCCTGCAGATCATATTTTCTTAGAATAAGTGCCATATATTATCCTTGCCTCCTTTTGGAAGAGAAGGGTGCTAACCATCTTTAGACATGCAGAGGTCCAGTGCAGCGCTCTCCTTTATAGGCAAGGAGAAACAGAAAGTCATAGCTTTTAATTTCAGGTGCACCTGCACTCCAATGACACCTTGGGAAGGTTCCAGACTCTGTTCAGTGTTTCTTTGTCATTGACATGGTGCTTGTCAAGGTCAGGACTTACCCTGCTCTAAAGCTGGTAGGAGATAAGTTGGCCACTCAAGTCTTGACAACTATTCTTTCAATAACTAAGGGACACAGGTAACTGGTCTTCAGCATTTCAAGAAACATTCCTAAAAGAAAGAAATCATTCACTGATGGACACCCATTTATTGTCACCAAAGGATTTCATATGCATCGTTTTTCCAAGACCAATTTACCATGTTGTTCAAGGTATGAGAGATTTCTTTGGCAAAGTGCTTTTTTATGTACAACTTAAGAGTATCATCAGTATGCTGAAAATTCACAGCTGGTTCTCTTTTTTTTTTTGCCCCATGGACCTGCAAGGTTGGTCTCCATCCTGTAGAAATGCTTGAAAAGTATAGCCAGCTGGGTGTGAGCTTCAAACATCATCCTCCACTTTAGGAAAACAGAAGCCTTGCTGCTGGGTAGATAGCAGCACTTACAACAACTGAGCTAGTAGTCATGAAGGTAATTCCATTTTAGCAAAAAGTAATGAAATCCACTTCAACCCACTGGATAGGTTTGTCCTTAGATGCTTCCTAGATGGCTTTTAAGTTAGATAGTTTGAAACAATTTTTATTAGAACTATAATAGAACTGATTGCAATTATTAAGACAGGTAACAAGTTTTCAGTGAGTCTTGGATACAGCATTTTAAATGAACCATAGCTATTAGAGACGGAAAGATGCATTAGGTTTTTACTGTACTCCCTTTGCTCTGCCCAAGATTCCTGTCTCACCACTATTTCTACTTTCGGCTTTGTGCCTACTTCCAAGTTGCTCCTTCATGCCTAGAACTCCCACCTGTTCAGGATTGTCTACAAATTCACTTGTTGTTTTGAGCGTCCATGATCATATCACACACCATGTATGCTCTACATCGGCTGCCTACGAACTGACCGTTTGAGTTGGCCCTGTTGATTTTTAAAACCTTGAACAGTGTAGGTTGAGGCTATACTTGATCCTTCCTTGTTACTTCTCATCCTGACTGATCGCTGGGTTCCCAGGCAGCAATCTTTTAGGGATCTCTGAGTAACTTTTTAGGTCAGATGGGATTATGTCCCCTCCTAACAGCTACCTCAGGTCATCAATCCCACATATTAGGGGAGGAAAAGCCATTCACCCTGCTACAAACTCTTTTTCCCATGCAAAAGTTACATTTTTGGATCACTGTTAATCCCAGACTCAGTCATACACGCTTACTAAATGGGGCCAAATAAATGTAATTTATTTTGACATGACAGCTTGGGTTGGTTCTGTTGGTTTGGCTGTTAGGAGGGTGAGCTTTTAGGCCAAGGGTTTCTTGTATTTGAGATTTAAATTACCATTTTCTTTCACAGCTTCCACAGAAGCTTCTTCATCAGAAGGGGGAGAGCTTTAGAAATAAAATTAGCATCATTATTTCATTACCTTATGGCCTGTGCCAAGGAATAATGGATGCAACACGCACAACAATTCATAGCTGAAAGACAAACAAATGCTAACACCAAGAACAGTTAATAGCTTGATTCCACCTGGGTCTCCCATGTTGTGCAATGAAAGGGTAGCCTGGGTGACCAAGGCTTTAGTTTAATCTCATTTAACAGTATCACTAATCAGAATTTGGGTTAACTTAAAATGTGCTTTCTGTGCATTCTTTAGCCTTTCCTTTGGTGCAATAAAAAGCCTTTTCAAGAGTACGGTAAAGGTTGCTCCCAAAGGCTATTAACCTAGACTGTGTGTTTAGGAGGATTTCTCGGACTTCCATAATTCTGTGATATCCCTTTTAGCAGCCAAGCGAGTCAATCCCATGAATTCTTGTGGGTGGTTATTGGATGTGAGCTCTGGTATTAATTATTTATACAGCACCAGGAGTGTACATGATGCTTTATAGACAAAAGACGATACCCCTCAAAGGACTTGCAACCAAACGGCCCCAGTCCTACAAACACATCCTACCCAGCATAGAACATACTATGTGCAATAGTCCCATTGAAGCCAATGGGGCTACTGACCTTCATAAGTATTCTGCCGGGTAGGGAGTATTTGCGGGACTAGGCTGTGAAGCATGACGTGATCAGGGAAAGAAATATTTGGTGGTAGGAGAGGGATGGCAAGGGTTAGAGCAATAAGATCATGGCAGCTGCTTTGGTTATAATGTAGGTGTCTAGAAGAGTTTGTGTATTTTTAACATTTTATGTTATTTATGGTACAGTTACTAAGAGAGGAAAGTGAAGCTTTACAGGCCACATGGAGGAAGTGCAGTTGAAGGAGAGACTCGAATGAAAGAGGGCAAGGCAGGGCTGACTAGTTTGGGAAGGGGACTCCAAGAGTAAGGAAGGATGTACAAAGCGGGGCTGGCTAGTTGTGGGCATCTCTGTCCCCTGCTGTGGGATATAGGCACTGGGTTCTTCAGGGTTTTACTGAGAGCGTTTTAAACAATCTCCCTGTACATTTCCCTGCTTTTGGCAGGCCCAGAGCAAACACATGGGTGATGTTTAGCTGATAGACTCCTTAGTAAAGGGAAGATTGCCAGTTGACTCTTGTGCAACAATTTCTGCTACAAACCAATGTGTACAACTGCCAGTTTCACTCTTGCAAAACAGACAGATTCCCCTCTCCCTCCCCCACACCAGCTGAAAGTGTGGAATACAACAGAGCCTTTAAATACAGAGAAAACAATCAGCTGAGACTAGTAGTATGAAAGATATCAAGCATGACAGACAACGGGCTCTCTGCCCAGTAAAACAGACAGTCAAAGCCATGGCACACATGTTTTGAAAAGGCAGTCTTCCTGTTATAACAATATAATACTCTGTGCTTTCATGCCAGGATCTCAAAGCATTTTGAGAAACTGAACCTCAAAACACCCCTCCCACCCCACCCGGGAACAGAGGAGTAAACCAAGGCACAAATTGGATACAGGATTTATCTGAAGTCTCACAACATGTCAGTGACAGCAGTCCCAGGACTCAAACCCAGTAGTCCTCACTCCCTGATCCCTTCTCTAGTAATCAGATCCCATTTCACTGGAAATGTATTGTTCATTCAACCAAAGTTTTTGTAGAAAAGTACAGCAACAGTGCAGTAGGTTGCTTACCAGCACCAAGCCAATGACTGAATGTGAATGCCAAGTAAACCAGAGCATTTTCTGTCCTGTTTGAATGGCATCATCTTCATGCAGGAAGGTCCAGTAAAAGCGTATTCGATGGTTGAAGGAAATTCCACCCAGGATGGCAAAAGAAGTAGGCCATCAGCATGAGCTTATCAGATGCCCCTAAGATCAGAGGCAGCATGCCCCACGGTTCTGAAAGAGGCCAAAGATACCAGATATCTCAGCTCAGCCTTGCTGCACAGATCTCCCCTCAGTGGGCTGGTCAGTGACTGGGACTAGCTTCCAGGTTCATAATGCCCTTGAAACAACAGCTTGCCAGGTTTTAGAAAAGGGTGAAGCGTAGCCCTTCTGCCAGGTGGAGTTGGCTGCAACATGGGCCAGGTTCAATATTCAGGGGCCCCACTGAACAATACAACACAGAACCAGCTTGAGCCACCACCCAGTAATCTGAAAAGATGACGTACTACCTCTAAGAGGCAATACTTCTCCCTCACGAGCACTGAGTCGGTGTATAGCAAAGAGAAACTTAATAAAAAGGGGAAAGGAAGCTGACATCAATCTGGGAAAACACCATAACCATTATTCGAACACATCTGACCATGATTTGAATATATCTGACCATGAGCAAAACTCCAGCCCCAGAGTACATTGGGCCATGTCCTTGGCCTCCGTTTCTCACTTTGTGATGTGACAGTCCAACAAACGTACGTCCCTTTACCACACCACTCCCCTCTCCTTCCACCACACCCCACTCACAGCTGCTGCCTTTGGTCCGTGAAGACCCAGAGTTTAGAGGTGCGTTCATGTGAATTCACCTCCCACTGGGTCGGGGGGAAGAAACATCGAGCAATGCCTCAGCTGCCGCCGCCACTGCAACTGGCTCACAGTTGCCACTGTTCATTCTGTTGCTGCCACTGCTGCACCATCATTCACTCTGACGCTGTCAGCCGTCGTGCCACCATGCTGTCATCTGCTCTGTTGCCCATGGCCCTGCACCGTCTCCTTCTGCTGCCATGTGCCTCTCCACTGTAACCTCTTCAAGTCGGCCTCTTGAGGTTCCACCGAGCTCTCAGTGAGTTCAGCAGCTAGAGGGGAAACCTCGCTGCTAGTGCAGGCTGGGCAGTCTCTTCCACAGAAATGTTGTTCCACAGCAGGTCTAAGGCTGAACTCTTAGACCTGATTATCAGGGATGTCAGCTCTAGTGGTGACCTAACCAAACAGAAAACTCTCAATTGATGCTAATCAGCTCTGCCTTTAAACAGTGGAGAGGGGCAGGTCAAACAGTGCCTATGACTCTTAGGCAGAGCCCATACCACCAGGCAGAAACACCACCATCACCTCCCTGGGTTCTGGCATCCAAACCCCCTGCTTAGCAAGTTCTATTAGTTAAGGGTGACCCCCTCAAGCTGGACAGGCTAAGCACAGTTCTGCTGCCCTTGACACATACAAGCAGAATAACAACATTTCATTACCCCTGCATTCAGTACTAAAGTGATGTGTAAAACACCAGCCAAAATTCAGCACTTGGGCAACACGAATTTATGAATTTTCTGTAGTATCTGGCTGGTGAATCTTGCCCATATGCTCAGGGTTTAGCTGATCGCCATATTTGGGGTCGGGAAGGAATTTTCCTCCAGGGCAGATTGGAAGAGGCCCTGGAGGTTTTTCACTTTCCTCTGTAGAATGGGGCATGGGTCACCTGATGGAGGATTCTCTGCTCCTTGAAGTCTTTAAACCACGATTTGAAGACTTCAATAGCTCAGACATAGGTGAGGTTTTTCGCAGGAGTGGGTGCGTGAGATTCTGTGGCCTGTGTTGTGCAGGAGGTCGGACTAGATGATCAGAATGGTCCCTTCTGACCTTACTATCTATGAATCTATGAAACACAGATCTGTCTGCTGGATACCTACACAGAGTAGGTGTGTTCATGTAAACACAGTCTAGTCCTGAACCCTTTCTCCCCCACCTCATCACTAGTCATCAGGGGAGAGCTCATTCAGACCTTGCTTAAGTGAGGTAAGAGATACTAGTCCTGGGGTCAGGGTGGGTTTTCAGGCAGAGGTACATATAACAAGGCAGCACTTCTCCCCAGCTTGCAAATGATCCACGGCTATATCCACAGCTTCTTTGAGGCAGTTTTAGTGTCCAAACTTAAGCAAAACCAACAAAAACAGTTCCTCAACTCACTCTAGGCTACAATCCCCAAGGGAAAGTCCCCCTTTATCTTTCAGGCACTCACTGGCTCCCCTTCTAGGGGACCCTGGCAGGCCTGCTGCTTCTGCGTCCTGGTCCCTGAACACCACTGCACAGGGCTTCCCCCACTGCAGCCCCATTTCAGAACAGTTCCTCTCAGGTTCTCACTGCCTCCCCTCCCAGGACTCTGGAAGTCCTGCTCCCTACAGCCTTGTACCTCTCATTCACTGGATCTCCTCCTCCTTCCCCAGTCCCAGGTGCCCTCAGCTGATGCAGCACAGGTACACTGGTCATGTTCCCCCTTAAAGGGCTAGTGTCGCCCTGTGACAGTGCAGGTGGGAATGTTTATGTGGAGTGAGTCCTTTACCCCTGCAGCCAAAAATCTACTGCAGCCCTCTTGACATGAGTCCCCCATGAATCCTGGCCTGCCACCACTGCCACCACTTTCCAACTGGAAAGGTTGGGAAATGGCAGTTGCATGTTAAGGAGAGACTCATATCAGTGAATGTAAGGCACAGTTGACTAGGTCAGGGAGAGGATTCTAGGTGTGGGGAAGAATGCAGAGGTCAGGGAAGCAGATGCTGGAGGTACCAAGAAGAGGGAGAGGAGCTGAGAGTGAATGTCAGGGCACAGGAAGGGAGCCAGCAACTGGGAAGCTGAGCTGGAATATTTCCAGCACATTACATAAGGCCAGGCAACTGGAAGGGTTTTGTGTCATTTCTAGGGGAGAAGAAGGGATCAGCAGTCATGGGCAATTGGAGTACTCCCCAGGATGGGGGATGGAAGGAATTGAACAGTAAGGAAGAATATTCTTCTCTTCAGTTCCCCACAACAACTTTCTTGGCCTCAGTGCTTCAAGAGTTAAAATCCACGGGTTTAGCTATGAAAGAAAGTAACATGGAAATCAACCTGGATGTTAGTCTTCCTGCTTTATGTTGGGCTATATTCTGTTCTCCATGACTCTGGCATACATTTGGAGTAACTCCATTGAAATCAATGGCGTTATTCTGGATTTACACCTTGTGAGAAAAAAATTTGTGCTATAATGAGTAGTTAGGAAAATGGGCTGATAAATCCATATGTGACATTCCCCTCTAGTGTTATCTGGACTGGTGATCTGCTAGGTCATTCCAGTCCTTGACTCTGGGAGCCAGCCTTACCCTGCTCTGCTGTGAGAACCCCCACTCCTGGGCTGTTCACGCACAGCCTCTGGCATGTAAGCTGCTCCTTGGATTGTGCAACTGAATGACACTAGCAATATCTCTGGTCCCAGATGCAACCTTAGGAACCTCTGTTTTGCAGTGTCCAGTTATGCCTGCTGGATGCTGCAAGTTTATATGAGTTCATCAATTTAACAAAGAAATTGATATGTACCAGGTTTGTTATCCCAAGGGGAGTCTCTGACACACTTTAAACCAAACACACTGCTTCAGGTAGACTAAACAAACAAATTTATTAACTATGAAAGATAGATTTTAAGTGGTTTTAAGTCAAAAAATAACAAGTCAGATTCAATCAAATGAAATAAAAGCAAAACAGATTCTAAGCTGATCTTAACACTTTCAATGCCCTTACAAACTTAGATGTTTCTCACCACAGGCTGGCTGGTTCCTCTTCAGCCAGGCTCTCCCCTTTGATCAGCACTTCAGTCGCTTGGTGTGGTATCTGTAGATGTAGGTGGAAGAGAGAGCATGGCAAACGTCGCTCCCTTTTATCATGTTCTTTCTTCCCCCTTGGTTTTGCCCCCTGCCTTCAGAGTCAGGTGAGCATTACCTCATCACAGTCCCAAACTGCCCAAAGGAAGGGGGGTGACTCACTTGAGAGTCCAACAGATCCTTTTGTTGCTGCCTAGGCCAGTGTCCTTTGTTCCTGTGAGGCTGTGCTGTGTTTGTCCCATACATGCCTGATGAGGTGTGAACTGCGTTTCTGCTCTTGGAGAGTTTTTGCCTGGGCTTATTTTAAGCCATGAGGATACATTGTCAGCCTCATAACTATATGCATGAAATTCTAACCTATAACATTACTGTAACAACAATGCTCAGTGCATCATCAGCCTTCTGAAGACACCCGACATGACAAACTTTGAATTGGATACCACACAATCGTTTTACAAGGGTGGGGGTCCTGGGTGTTTCCCTGAAGTAAAGAGCATGACACCCTGTTACACCTGAAGAGTGGAATCAGCGCTTATCAAGGAACCTATAACCCACCCAAGACTCATCAGAATTCCCTTTTTCTAATCCATATACAATTTGTTATTTTCTTCTCTCCTAACATTGCAAAAAAATCTTTTCAGCAATTTTGATATCATATTACATACATGGTATAAAATACATGCATACAAAGAGGTTAAAGTTGCGAGTTACATAAACACCAAAAAGAGCACAGAAAATTAAATTAGTAAGTCCTCTAGAGACCATTTTTGCTTTTGTTGCTTTCTCTTACAAGTTTCACATTTTTTAACCTAAATTCCTGTGTGTTTTATTAAGAACATGATTTGAATTCCACATGAAAAGAACTGGTCACATAAATTGCCAATGCTTCCTCTCCAACAAATCATTTACATATGACAATTTAAAAATTAACAAAATTATCAATCCATTTTGAACTTGTTTCCCTTACTGGACGCATAGATGTTGACATTGTAATCCTGTCTATATTGACCCCAATCATTTGACACAAGAGCTTGAATTTCTGTTGATACAGGATTCCCCTGAATGTCTGTTACACCAGCCAGCCAGGCCATTTTCCTTCTGGATAATTGCTATATGTCTCCCTTCTTAGAAAGCAGGTTTTCGGAACCAGCGTCTGATCTCATGAATGATATCATGCATTCTTGAGTTGTAACGTATGTAAACTAAAACCAAAAGTGCCAAAAAAAAGCACTCGCTCTCACTCTCTCTCCTGGTGCTCGCCAAGGGGGGAGATTTTCACAGGCTTATAGCCAACGGGGCACAAATGGCAGTTCGACTCCTGGCTCCCTTTGACAGTTAATACGAGTTAGGTACCTAGCCTCCATTTATGCCTTTGAAAATCTCTCCAAGGTGACTGAGGGGGTGGAGGAGGAGAATTAGGGTGCAGAAGACAACATCACAGTGCAAACAGAAGTGCGCATTTTGTGGGTGTGCAGATGGGGGTCCTACCATGGTGCACAGTGGTGTGTGAGCTGATGCACACTGGTAGTGTCACAGCACAGACATCGTGGCAATCAGCAGCATGACACTCAGCTACCGCTATGGAGGCACAAGTTGTAAATGTCTAGATAGATTCAATTGTATTAAAATGGGTTCAGTAAGTTTGAGGGGGAAGGAGATGGGTGCCCCAAATCCAACAGATGCTTATATTGTCATCTGCAACAAGTGCCAAGCTGCTCCATTAGCAGTCAGGGCCTTGTTCCTGTCAAGTTCAGAACAGTGTGTTGAACCAGCCCAGTGTGCACTGTTCACCCCTGCAAGAGGAACAGGTCTCTTTTGCTGGGCACCTTGGGCAGATTTTCTGTTTACCCACACGACACTGGCTCTCTGATGGATCATCTAATCTGGTTTGGGGAATTAATTTATTACTATCTCTCATTTTTCCTGCTATCAGGACCCAACATCATTAGAATACAAGCTATGGTTGCCAACTTTCTGATTGCTGAAAACCGAACACCCTTGCCCTGCCCCTGCCCCATGGCCCTGCCCCTTCTCTGAGGCCCTGCCCCCAATCACTCCATCCCCCCTCCCTCTGTTGCTTGCTCCCCCCGACCCTCACTCACTTGCTCATTTTCACCAGGCAAGAGCAGAGTGTTGGAGTGCGGGAGGGAGTAAGGGCTCCAGCTGGGGTGCAGACTCTGGGTAGGGGCTGGGGATGAGGGGTTTGGGGTGTAGTAGGGGGCTCCAGGATGGACCCAAGGGATTCAGAATTTGGGAGGGGGCTCAGGGCTGGTGCAGAGGGTTGGGGTATAGGAGGTGGTGTGAGGTGTGGGCTCCAGGAGGGAGTTTGGGTGTGGAATGGGGTTCCAACCTGATGCATCGAGTTGGGGCGCAGGAGGGGGTGAGGGATACAGGATCCTGATGGCACTTACCTCAGGTGGCTTCCGGAAGCGGTCAGCATGTCCCTGCAGGCCCTAGGAGCATGGGTGGTCAGGAAGGCTCTGAGCACTGTCCTCACCCACAGGTGCCGCTCCCACAGCTCCCATTGGCCATGGATCCCGGCCAGGGTCAGATTAACTCTCCTGTGGTCCTGGGGCTATTAGATTTTGTGGGGCCCCTGTATACCACCCTGTATATCCCAGCCAGCGGCTCAGCAGGCTCAGGTGGGAAACGGCCAACAGATGCTGCAGGGATGGTGCTCAGAGCCGCCTCCCCCATCGCCAGGGCCCTAGAGATGTGCCAGCAACCGGCTGCTTCTGGGAGCGATGTGGGGCAGCGCATGCAGGCAGCCTGCCTGAGCCCTGCTGCACCACTGGACTTTTAGCAGCCAGGAGATCCCAATCAACTAGCAGAGGCTCCAGGATCAACCAGTCGATTGCGATCAATGGGTTGGTGATCACTGATTATGAATTTATTTTTGCGGGGGGGCCCCTCAGCCCGAGGCCCTGGCCTGCAGCCCCAAAAGCCCCTCCATTAATCTAGCCCTTTTCCTGGCCAATGGGAGCTGTGGAGCTGGCACTCAGGGTGGGGGCAGCGTGCGGCACTTCCCTGGCTGCCCTTGCACCTAGGGCTGCAGGGAGATGACACTGCTTCCGGGAGCCGCATGGAGCCAGATAGGCAGGGAGCCTGGCTTAGTCCATCGAGTGCTACTTGTAGCAGCTCGGTAAGTGGTGCTGACGGAGCTGCCAGGGTCCCTTTTTGACCGGGTGTACCAGTTGAAATCCGGACGCCTGGCAACCATAATACAAGCCACCCCATTCTTCCTCTTTTTACGAAGTGCCATTCTGGGCTCTCTTTGCCTACATGGTTCTCAGTGGCAGAGGAAGCATGTCTCCCCACCCTCTTACTCCTGGACCCAAGAGTAACCCAACGTGGCTTATCACTGCAGTCCTAACAGTAGCATGATAAGGTCTATCACAGAGCCAGATGCATCTTAACTTCTCTTAACATCGCCGCCAGACTGACTGTGGCTACAGAATGTCATGACATAAATATAAACACTACAGAGGGGAAGTACAGTTAATTTAGAGCACTGCAATGCATTCTGGGAAGGTAACCACAGGCACTGGCTTCGAACTTTACCTGGGGGTGCTCAACTGTCTCTGCGCTCACTCTGCCCCACCCCCACTCCACCCCTTCCCGAGCTCCCACCCCTCCTCTTCCAGCCTCCCGCTCCACCCAGTTCTGCCCCCTCCCCCAAGTACCCGCCATCCCTACTTCTTCCCCTCCCTCCCAACGCCTCCTGCACCTCGCAGAACAGCTGGTCCGTGGAGGGTGGGAAGCACTGGGAGGGAGGGGGAGGAGTTGACAGGCAGGGCTGCCAGTCGGCAGGTGGTGCTGGTGGGGCGGGAGGGAGCTTGGCTGCCAGTGGGTGCTAAGCCATCGGTGGTAATGATCAGAAATACACACTCCAAAACCCCCCTTTTTGTCACCATTGCACAGTGTAGAGTCATAGACTTCAATTTCTCAAAGAAACATGAAACACGCCAAATGCTGCTTTCAAACCCACATTTGAAGAATTCCCATTGGCTTCAAATGGGAATTGCGCTTGAGTATGGGAAAGCAGAAATTGGCAATGGTAATGAAGACTTTCATATGTTAATGACATTAGAGATTGTAGCTATTATTTAGTATTTATATAGCATCAGCTATATGCTCGGTGCCTCCCAGACAGGTTTGAAAACAAGGCCCGGTCCTAAAGGCCTTACAAATGAAGTGTATCCTTACTCATGTTAAATGGAATTTTACGCCGCAAGTAGTCCCATTGGTTTTAATAGATTCATAGATACTAAGGTCAGAAGGGACCACTCTGATCATCTAGTCCGACCTCCTGCACAGCGCAGGCCACAGACTGTCACCCACCACTCCTATGAAAAACCTCACCCATGTCTGAGCTATTGAAGTCCTCAAATCATGGTTCAAAACTTCAAGGAGCAGAGAAGCCTCCCTCCAGTCAACCATGCCCCATGCTACAGAGGAAGGCGAAAAACCTCCAGGGCCTCTCCAATCTGCCCTGGAGGAAAATTCCTTCCCGACCCCAAATATGGCAATCAGCTAAACCCTGAGCATATGGGCAAGATTCACCAGCCAGATACCCAGGAAAGAATTTTCTATAGTAACTCAGATCCCATCCATCTAATATCCCATCTCAGGAGATTTGGCCTATTTACCCTGAATATTTAAAGATCAGTTACTTACCAAAATCCCATTATCCCATCATACCATCTCCTCCATAAACTTATCGAGTAGAATCTTAAAACCAGATAGATCTTTTGCCCCCACTGCTTCCCTTGGAAGGTTATTCCAAAACTTCACTCCTCTGATGGTTAAAAACCTTCGTCTGATTTCAAGTCTAAACTTCCTGGTGGCCAGTTTATACCCATTTGTTCTTGTGTCCACATTGGTGCTGAGCTTAAATAATTCCTCTCCCTCTCCTATATTTATCCCTCTGATATATTTATAGAGAGCAATCATATCTCCCCTCAACCTTCTTTTAGTTAGGCTAAACAAGCCAAGCTCCTTAAGTCTCCTTTCATAAGACAAGTTTTCCATTCCTCGGATCATCCTAGTAGCCCTTCTCTGTACCTGCTCCAGTTTGAATTCATCCTTTTTAAACATGGGAGACCAGAACTGCACACAGTATTCTAGGTGAGGTCTCACCAGTGCCTTGTATAACGGTACTAAAACCTCCTTATCCCTACTGGAAATGCCTCTCCTGATGCATCCCAAAACCGCATTAGCTTTTTTCACAGCCATATCACATTGACAGCTCATAGTCATCCTATGATCAACCAATACTCCAAGGTCCTTCTCCTCTTCCGTTACTTCTAATTGATGCGTCCCCAGCTTATAACTAAAATTCTTGTTATTAATCCCTAAATGCATAACCTTACACTTCTCACTATTAAATTTCATCCTATTACTATTACTCCAGTTTACAAGGTCATCCAGATCCTCCTGTATAATATCCCGATCCTTCTCCGAATTGGCAATACCTCCCAGCTTTGTATCATCTGCAAACTTTATTAGCACACTCCCACTTTTTGTGCCAAGGTCAGTAACAAAAAGATTAAATAAGATTGGTCCCAAAACCGATCCCTGAGGAACTCCACTGGTAACCTCCCTCCAACCTGACAGTTCGCCTTTCAGTAGGACCCGTTGCAGTCTCCCCTTTAACCAATTCCTTATCCACCTTCTGATGTTCATATTGATCCCCATCTTCTCCAATTTAACTAATAATTCCCCATGTGGCACGGTATCAAATGCCTTACTGAAATCTAGGTAAATTAGATCCACTGCATTTCCTTTATCTAAAAAATCTGTTACTTTTTCAAAAAAGGAGATTAGGTTGGTTTGGCACGATCTACCTTTTGTAAAACCATGTTGTATTTTGTCCCATTTACCATTGACTTCAATGTCCTTAACTAATTTCTCCTTCAAAATTTTTTCCAGGACCTTGCATACTACAGATGTCAAACTAACTGGCCTGTAGTTACCTGGATCACTTTTTTTTCCTTTCTTAAAAATAGGAACTATATTAGCAATTCTCCAATCATTCGGTACTATTCCTGAGTTTACAGATTCATTAAAAATTCTTGCTAATGGGCTTGCAATTTCAGGTGCCAATTCCTTTAATATTCTTGGATGAAGATTATCTGGGCCCCCCGATTTAGTCCCATTAAGCTGTTTCAGTTTCGCTTCTACCTCTGATATGGTAATATCTACCTCTATATCCTCCTTCCCATTTGTCATGCTACCATTATCCCCAAGATCCTCTTTAGCCTTATTAAAGACTGAGGCAAAGTATTTGTTTAGATATTGGGCCATGCCTAGATTATCTTTAACCTCCGCTCCATCCTCAGTGTTAAGCGGCCCCACTTCTTCCTTCTTAGTTTTCTTCTTATTTATATGGCTATAGAACCTTTTACTATTGGTTTTAATTCCCTTTGCAAGGTCCAACTCTACTCGACTTTTAGCCTCTCTGACTTTATCCCTACATCTTCTGACCTCAATTAGGTAGGTTTCCTTGCTGATCCCTCCCATCTTCCACTCCCTGTATGCTTTCTGCTTCTTCATAATCACCTCTCTAAGATGCTTGCTCATCCAGCTTGGTCTACAACTCCTTCCTATGAATTTTTTCCCCTTTCTTGGGATACAGGCTTCCGATAGCTTCTGCAGTTTTGATTTAAAGTAATCCCAGGCCTCAACTGCCTTTAGATCCATAAGTTCTTCAGTCCAATCCACTTCCCTAACTAATTGCCTTAATTTTTGAAAGTCAGCCCTTTTGAAATCAAAAACCCTAGTTGCAGATTTATTTTTGTTAATCCTTCCATTTAGTTTGAACTGAATTAGCTCATGATCATTTGAGCCAAGATTGTCCCCTACAACCATTTCTTCTATGAGGTCCTCGCTACTCACCAAAATTAAATCTAAAATGGCATCCCCTCTAGTCGGTTCAGCAACTACTTGTTGAAGGAATCCATCAGCTATCGCATCTAGGAAAATCTGAGCCCTATTATTATTACTAGCACTGGTCCTCCAGTCTATATCTGGGAAGTTAAAGTCTCCCATGATCACGCAGTTTCCATTAGTATTTACTTGATTAAAGACATCAAAAAGGGCTCTATCCATAACCAAATTAGATCCCGGAGGTCTATAGCACACCCCAAGCACTATCATAGGAGAGGCTTTACTAGTTTTCTTCCCCAATGTAATTTTTGCCCAGACAGACTCTGTCTTATCCATTGCATCGCTTCTTATTTCTTTACATTCTAACTCATCGTTGATATACAATGCTACTCCACCCCCTTTACCTTTGTTTCTGTCTTTCCTAAACAGCACATACCCTTCAATACCTGTAGTCCAGTCATGACTACTATTCCACCATGTTTCTGTTATCCCTATAATATCTGGTTTCACTTCCTGCACCAGTAGCTCTAGTTCCTCCATTTTGTTACCTAGACTCCTTGCATTGGTGTATAAACATCTTAATTTTTGCTGTTTGGCCTCGCTCACATTTTGTACCCTATTAGGCACAGTCATTCTACAGCCATTATAACCTATTAGACTAGTATCCACACCGCCCTCGCTCCTTATATACATTCTCCTACCCATGGCTGTATCCTTTCTTACTTCATCTTCTTCCCTCTCAATGCTAAAATCTGGCGTGGAGATTTTCCGGACATCTCCCATCCATCTCCCCCCAATTCCTAGTTTAAAGCTCTCTTTATCAGTTGTGCCAGCCTCGATCCTAGAAGTCTATTTCCTTCCCTACTCAGATGAAGTCCATCCCGAGAGAACTGACCTCTGTCCGTGAATGCCTCCCAGTGGCCATACATCCCAAAGCCCTCCTTATAGCACCACTGCCTAAGCCATCTGTTGACAGTCATAATCTTGTCACACCTTTGTTGCCCTTCTCTAGGAACAGGAAGGATCCCGCTAAAGATCACCTGAGCCTCAATTTCCTTAAGCGTCTTCCCCAGCCTAGCATAGTCTCCCTTGATACTTTCCAGCGAGAATCTGGCTGTATCATTTGTTCCCACATGAAGGATAATTAGGGGATTCTTTCCCGCTCCCTTGAGGATCCTTTTCAACCTCAGGTCTACATCCCTTATCTTAGCACCCGGAAGACAGCACACCCTTCTATTCTCAGGATCAGCTCTAGTTACAGGCCTGTCTATTCTTCTCAATAAAGAGTCCCCGATCACATAGACCTGCCTTTTCCTGGTGACAGTGCTATTCTCCAGTCTCTCCCCTGTTCCCTCTGGCTGCAAGTTCTTTCCATTCCTATTTTCCCTTACAATTCTCTTCAACCCATCCTGTATCCTCCTGGGGCTCATATTTGGTGTAGTCTCCCTTGACTCTTCCCCTTTTTCTATAGGGCTAGCCTCTCTTCTCTTCTTCCTTACCCTTCCACCTTCAGCGACTACCTGCTGAGCCCCTTCTTCATTTTCCAACTCTGCAAACCTGTTCCTAAGCTCTATTTCTCCTTCACTAGCCCGTCTTTTTCTCTGCCTGGTTCTTTGAGTCACATGTTTCCACTGACCACTTTCCTCATCCAGTCTCTCCTCAAAATTCCCCAGCCCTGCTTCCATCCGAGAGTCTGAGCTTTTCCCTTCAGATACCTCATATCTTTGCTCCATCATCTGCTCAAACCCCTTCCTAAACTCAACGAGACTTTCCACCTGCATCTCCAAACCTCGGATCTTTTCCTCCATCAGCTCTATCAGATGGCATTTCATGCAGACAAAACTCTTACCGGTTCCCCCCTCCAGGATCATGTACATACCACAGCTTCCACATCCAGTCATCCTCAATGTGTCTTTCACTGCAGGAGTCACTCCCACAGCTTCCTCTGTATCTGTCATCTCCTTCCCACCTAAATCCTGTTAATCTGGGAAACACAAGCCACACCAAAAAGAACACCCCCCCAGCAAAAGCAAAGCCCAAACAAGCACCACAAGCCAAACTCCCCTTTCAAACTCCCACTCAAACTCCCCTGTTTAGAGCTCTGTTTGCTAGCTCCTGTGCCGCTGCAGCTGTCTGTATGGGGCTACTTGGAGAATAAGGCCCTACACAATGTAAGGGCAGTAGAATCTGATTTGAAATAACAATATACACACACACACACAAAAGGCAGGGGAAGGGAAGCCATGAGATTTGGGATGAGTGAACGGTGAAGCTCAGCCCATATCTTGTTCATTCAATGATATGTGTGTAGTCTTTTCTAAGTTCACATTTTTAAATTTGCAAGTGAGTATTTAAGATTTGCAGATACCCGTTTGTTAACACTGCCTGCAAGGCGGGGGGGGGGGGGGGGAGGGAAAGGAGCTGGCGTTCAGCAGCTTTTTGCAAAAGGTGCATCTTAAGGAAGGATTTGAAAACAGTGAGGTTGAAGACACAAGGGTCTGGATCTGACAGGGGGTTCCAAGCACGTAGGGCCCTGTTGGAGAATGCCCCATGAGGAGAGTAGGGGAAGGCAGGGAACCTCTCTGAGTTTACTTCTCACTCACATCTACAAGGATTAGATACATGAACAACAAAAGGCAAGAAGTCAGTGCCTTAGTGATGGCAAAGGGACACATACCTTTTCTGGTTTTCCCCCAATCCTAGGGCTGCTCCGCACAGCACCAGACCCCCCCCCCCACATTCCAAGTTAGAACAGCCTGAGGACTGCTCCAGTTTATGCCAGCTGGGGGAAAAAAACCCAATGGTCTGAACCCACAACCTGGGACTGGTCCAGCATATGGTTCCTCTGGCCACACTCCCTTCGTTGGCAGTGGGTGCTGGTGGCAGAGGAGACTCTATCTCTGGAAGGATCATTCTGCACTGGAGAAATATCCCTGCAGCTGGATAAAATGACTTTAAACCAGATTACGCCCACAGTGTAACACAAGGTGGCCACACTGACCAGGAGAAGTGGCCGGATGTTCTTAAAGCTTTTAAAAAAAAACCTGAATAAATTCCCCTTCCCCCCAATCCATCTGTTTTTCGTTAGGAATGCTTTAACTTCGGCCAAATATAACTTATTTACACCTGAAGAAGTTAAACGGTCTCGTTCCCATGGATTCTCCTACAAATGTTGTCCTGGCCTGTGATTTATATAAAAGTAGCTGGTCCCTTAATTTTATCCACAATAGCTTCATTCTTACCATATAAACCTGCTTTGTCAGTATTTGCTTTGATTTATGAAAGATTTCAAACTACCAAAATAACTATCCTTTTTCTTTTCATTAAAGCTAATCCCCACAAAGACACTTTCATCTGCTGATTAGTCATGCTCCAGCGAGCCTCGCTAACCAGAGGCTAAGTTATTGATGTGTTAAAGACGTAATCACAGAGGCACAAGTCTGCTGAAGAAAATGCAGTGTGGTGTTTGACAGTGTTAGAATCGAACAGGGCATTGCCTCGTTTAACCAGGCTGGATAGCAGCGAGTTCAGATGTCCTCAGCCTGGCAAGTTGCAAGAGTAGAATTCGTGTCAGACTGTGTTTCTGATACATGTGTATACTGCATTATAGTGATGCTAGGAGTGGCGGGTGGATTTTCTAAAGCACATGAAGACGATAAGCATAGGAGATGAGGGTCTAACCCCCTGAAGTGCTTTCAAAAATCCCACCTGACTGCCATATGTAAGGGTGCAACACAGTTCCCGTTATAACCCGCACACTTAATAACTCGCTGAAAACATTCACCTGCAGGGCTAAAGTTCCCCCAGCTTGTTATCTGACTGAAGGTGAATAGTTGTTTGGAACACCTTGCAGCAAAATCTCTTCCACTATTTCAGCGGAACAATTCTAATCACTGTGGGACAAATCCTTCCTCACCATGATTACCACCTCTGAATGCCTTGTAGGACACTTTCCAAACTCTGGTGAGCAGCATGCAAAACAGCAGCAATATAGTTGAGCTGGTCATCCCATGCTTAGCCCAGAGGGCAGCCAAAGTAAGGCCCCTGGAGTTCTACAATGTAGCCTCTAGCTAATGATCATCTTTGTTGATATTATGGAGGTGCAGCCTGCAGCGATTAAAGGCTCCAGCCAGGAAATTAGTATCAAAATGGAATAGCGCATGGTTGGACCTGTGCTGTCTAAAGGCAGCACCTCTGTGTTAAATATGAGGTCAGCTGCAATGTAACAGGGGGCCATATAAATACTTTGGCTATGTCAATAAGTATGTGGGCAAGGAAAAGCTCCAGTGCACATAATCTCTCACTGTGCATGGACTGTCTCCTGGCATATAATTCTCGGCGCCAATTCTCAGCCCTGGTCTGCTATTTTTGCACTGTTTAGGTGGCACAAAGGAATGGAAACTGACCCCAAACACCTGGCAAGAAGCAGGAGTGGAGCTGGCATATTAGTATTATTTGTATTATCATAGCACTTAGGAACCCCAGTCATGGGCCAGGACCCCATAGTGCTAGGTGCTGTACAAACACAGAACAAAGAGACAGTTGCTGTCCCAAAGAGACAACAGATGGATATAGACAGATGGGCATAGTCAACTGCTACTCACTCTTCCCTGTGGACATCAGAGGGCATGCCAGTGTCAATGAGGGCTGGCAGGAGGGGTGACTGAAATGCAAGGCCCTCAGGGACCAAAGCCAGCTGGTGCAGGCTAGAGCAGCCCCCACACTGATCAATATACACACCAAGCTTCTAGCTGTGCAAATTAAGAGGTGAGGATGGGTTTTAGAGATGTTGTAAAGTGGGGGGAAAGTGTAATTAACTCCACTTAACCCTTACAGGTGCTGGTAAAGCCAGGTGTGACCTTCTTGCACTGGTGTGACTGACCCAGAGCATGTCAACATGGTACAATTCTCACCCATCAGAGAGTGGCAGAAGCTGTGAAGGATCCCTGATAAAGACAACACGACTCCAGCATGTGGGCCTGATCCAGTTCTCATGAAAGTCAATGTGAACCTTACCATTGACTTCTGTGGTAGCTGGAGCAGGTCCTGAGCATCCCAGACAGTGCAGCGACACAGCCACAGTACTTGGAAGCATGACTGTAGAGTAAATTAATACTTTTTTTAAAAGCAAGAGACAGTCTCTGGACTCTTCCCGGTGCAGACAAACTGCCTGGAATGGGGGACATATACATCACCTGCGTAGGTGAGAGAAGGGGCCAGCAAGTACAGACACTGACTGTTAATGGAATCTCTCCTTCCGTATAATTTGAATACAATTCTAACTACCTGGAAAGGGGAGAGGATGGCTGTAGCTAACCCTCTACAAAGAGACACTGTCCAAGGAGGGAGTAGGTAGCCCCAAAGTGCAGCTAAAGAAGCTGGTCATGGGGTCAATGCCATTATAAGCGGGATCAGGGACCTGCCAGGAATTCATTATAGAGGATGTCAGAAAGTTTGGAGCATTCGTATAAGGTTCCAAATTTTGAATGTTTATTCAAATCAAGTCTTCAGAATGACAAAGCCCAGCTTCTGCTTGTTGGAATTATAAAGATACAGTTACTGGTTCTATCCATTGTGTGTGTCAGTGTACCCACCCCAGCTGGTTAAAATATTTCTGATTGCCTCGCAGATTAGATATGCCTGTGCTCCCTATGAGTCAGCTAACTGACAGGTCACGATAAAAACATACTTTTCCTGTGCTCTCTCTTTCTTCACTGGTAACAAACTAATTGCTTTGGAATGTGACACAGGCAGGTTTTGAGTGATTTTGCACATTTAATCTGATAAATTGCTTTAAGTAACTTATCATTTCCCCAAAGTGAAGAAATGAAGGAATTGCATAAATGTGGCTCTATTTCTGAAAACCTTTGTGGAATCTAAGAAAAGTGCAAAACATAGAAATTGAACCCTTGACAGAATTATGGAATTTTCAGCGTCTCTTCCATAGAGTCTCTTACGGTGGCTTTTAAAGCCACATTCACTGATGTGCTTATCTTCGTGCCTGAGATGACCTCCTTAACCCAGTGTGTTGAGTTTCCATCCTCTCTTCTTAAATCCTTCCTGAAAATCCACTTCTTCAGTAAGGCTCACTGCTAAGCCATGGCAATAGACTCTCATCACCACTCCCCATTCTTATTAACAGTAGCCACCTACAACGTCCCTACCCTCCGGCTTCCCAGTTTGTTCTTATCTGATCTGCATCTTTTACATTGTTAGCACCTTTTGGGCACTCTTCATTTGTGTCTTGAACACTGGCAGATACACTGTTGGCATTTAACAAATAATCACAGTCATTAATATTAATAATAATGAGTTGAGGTGCCAGAGTTCTTTTCCTCACAAAGTAAAATCAAGTCATGCCTACTCAGTCTACTTTTGATTCAAACACTGATAATTGGGTATAAAGACTTGTACCTCCAAGCCAGTGGTTTGACTCCAATCTGAGGTGAAAGCAGAGCAGAACAAAAGCATTTATTTGGTTAATTTTTTTGCTCACAGAATATCTGTAAACAGATCACAATTAATTGAAATGTATTCTTTTTATTAAATTAGTCAGCAATGCTTGTTTACGACATGCTTAGAAAGCCACAATTCAAAGTATGTTGCATAGGTGTGACATATAGACACATAGTTTTGTTATTGCTGCCTGATTGGCTGAGAATAATTTATCGGCTTTATGGAGGTAATGCTAATGGAAAGCTAGCATTAAAAGTCCTCACAATTTGCTTTCCATGAACAGTTGTGCCTAGTAACACTCAACCGCATGAACATTCACAGAAGTGAACACATGGGAGACAAGAATTTGTTTAAAATGCAAATTACTCTGCAAAGATTTTCTTTCAGTATTCACCAAGTACTTTTGTTTTTACTGGGAACTTTTAAATATCATGCTCCATGATCTAACTTACCACTCTCTAGTCACAAACAAATGACATCTGGCCACTTTCAACAATAAACTTGGAAAGAGGAGACGTTTCCTGTTAGTTCTCCATGTATCACCTGATTGAACCTTCAAATTCCTACAATAATTGTTTTTTAAAATTGTTTTTAAAAGCCCCCAACAAATTAAATCCAGCAATTAACTAACTTTCTTTAGAGCCCCTTGATGTTTCAATGAGGTATCTTCTTACTGAAACTGTATTTTACTATAGAAAGACCATCAACTTGAGCCTGGCTTGCCTCACATGATACTGAACTACCTTGTAAAGTTCACATTTGAAGAGCTATTTGTGTGTTAGACCCCCAATCAGGTTCTTTCTCCTTTGCCTTTTGGTTTTTGGTCCTTTAAGGTTCACGTTTTCAAGGCATACTTGGCTACCATAGCTAGCTGCAGGGTTTGTCTACACGGCAAAGCAAAATCCACGCCACGGACTGCTCAGAGTCCAGGTCAATTGACTCGGGCTTGTGGAGCTTGGGCTGCAGAGCTAACAATAGCCACATAGACATTCCCACTCAGGCTGGAGCCTGAGCTCTGAAAGCCGGTTGGGGGCAGGTTCTTGGAGCTTGGGTTCCACCCCAGGAGAAATGACTACACTGCTATTTTCAGCCCCACAGCCTGAGCCCCTCAAGCCTGAGTCAATTAACCCAGGTGCTGAGACTCAGTTCTGTGGGTTTGCTTTGCAGTATAGACATACCCTTACTTTATTTTTGGAATCAAAGTTTGGGTTCTCACATAATCAAATGACTCCAGGAGCTGGGGCTGTTGGGGGAAAAATATCAGATATCACAAGAGAGCGATAAAGTCACAGCAATTGGCAACACTTGCTGCTGCTGCGGAATAAAGGAAAGCTGCAGAACAGTGCTGGTAAGAGATATTTATTGCCTATCCCCGGTCCATGACATGGCTCACTGACTCTACAGTCTGCCTTTCAATCCTGTCCCACTCTTGAACTGCTAGGGAACATTTCTGGAATCTGCTGTTAAATTTTCAGCACATACAAAGATCATTCAGTCTTCACATTTTAAAATATGGTCATGGTGTCTGATAGCACTAAGGAATTCTGGGTAGGGCCTTTCCTGGCAGTTAGTGATTAGCAAAGTTACTCCCTAAAACTGCCTTCCTCAGCTGCATCTCCTGGGGTATGTTTGCTCTGCAGCTGGGCGTGAGCCTCCCAGCCTGGGTAGAGGGAGTCTCTTTCCCTCGGCTCGAGCTAGTGTGATAAAAATAGCAGTGTGGAAGTTATGGCTCAGGCAGCAGCTTGGGCTGTCAGGCCCACTTGTCCCCCGGGTCTGGGTGGCTAGCCTGTGTTGAAGCCGCCACACAGTTATTTTTAGCCCACTAGCTCAAGCCCTGCTAGCCTCAGTCTACTTACCTTGGCTGGGAGGCTCACACTCGGCTGCACTGTGGGCATACCTTCAACTCCTCTAGCCTGTCATTTGAGTCCCTACCCTGCATTCTTTGTGACTCCAGAACTCTTAGAGGCCCAGTGAGAGTTTTTAGTGGGCAAAGAATGCAGGATAGGGCCTTAACTGTCTCAAAATGCCTTCTGTATCCATCATTATTATTGAGTTTGCCATGGATGAGGCCACTTTACCAGAAAGAAATATAGCTTGCAGCTCTATAGCACAAGTGTCACAGGCTCTTACAGCATGCCTTAGCTTAGCACACATGCATGCAAGCAATACATGGAAAAGTAATTAGTTGCATACTGTTTGGTGGTCAGTCATCCATAGAAAAGGGATCGGCTCATTTTGGTCAGTCTGTGGCTGCTTACAAGATGGAGGCATGAAAAGCAAAGAGTGCATCATGCAGCTGACAGCAGCAGTTATGAAATCCTTTGAGAACAGTAAACTGAACTGTATAAATGGAACAGGAACTAAAAAATGGGTCCGGGGAGAGAGAGCAGTGTTCACACACTCACTCTCTCACTCACACATTACATGCATTCAAAAATATGACCTGGTTTAGAAGGCCACTGTGGTAGTATATAGCCCAAGGGATATAGAAAAGTTTCTGAGGTTGTGATATCATGCCCAAAAAGCAGCAGAGGAGAGGGGGCAGTACACAAGTGGGAGATTTCTTTAAGTGGATTAATGTATTAACTAAAAATAAAGATCAGGCATATTTGGAATTCTGGTATTGCTTCAGTCGTCTGGTAAGAGCACATTCAAGCTCCTCTCTTGTGTTTTATGTAGCATTAGGGCTGCATAATTCACAGTTTCCAGGTAACCCATATGTTTAGCTATAAGCTTTTATGTGTACACTGCATGTAAATATCTTTCTATGAACAGCGCCCTACACTGGGAGTTCTCATCTGATGTGGATGAATAAACTATCTTCAGCCTTCATGTTTTGGTAGAAGTGAATACCATTTAAAAACTTAACTAGGAGCAAAAAGAAAGGAAAAGGGTGTTTTGCCTCATTGCTGGCTGCAAGTGAAGAAGTTTTGGATGAATAAACAGCTGGATCTAAGATAATTCAGTATTGTGTGGGAAGCAATAATGAAGTATCTCCCTTTCATCTTGGCCATCCAAGTAAATGAGTTTGGTTAGGCATGGGTTAATCCCTTCTGCAGTCTCGGCCTACTCTGAAGTTTGACTCCTCTGCTCCCCTATAACAGTGCCTTAGACTGCATTAGAGAAACATTACCCGCTGTTGCTTGCCTCAACTCAGACTTTTGGATTATTCTGCGGCACACTCAGTAATAGCACTGAAATCTAGCTTTTGTATATTCAACCTTTGATACATTGAGTTCTAACTACAGCAACCTCTTAGCACTACTCCCTGCCCCCAGGAAACCAAGGTGTTTCATAACACACTCCGGGTATCAGTGGTAGTCGTTCTGGAGCTATCACATGACTGTGTTACTAGGCACATTTTGGCTTCTGTATAGCGTCATCATGGAGCCGTAGAGCCGCCAAAAGCCCTTGGTAACATAATTCTTACAGAGTGCTGGGTCCCTCATAGTTCCCTAAGTTATTTCAGAATTAATGTGCTGTTGTATTAATAGGTTCAATTAGTTCTTTTATAAATGGAGGCAAACTTTTTTTTCTTGCCAAGCAGATCCAGGCCTAGGAGCTATATGCATTAATCCAGCACCATGCCAGCTGTCCAAATTCATGGACGTGTTTATGTCTTCCACTAGAAAGGACTAACCCTTTATAGAATTTTTTGGTTACATATTAGCAGAGCATCCCTGGATAAAGAAGATATAATAACTAGAATCAACTCACTAGGCTTCTCATTTAGTTGGGTCCATTTTGTACCCACCCTCTAGCTTCCTTGCTCACATTTCTAAACTCAAGTTATTTCTCCTCATACTAAACTCAAGGAACAACTCTAAGTCACTAAATAAGTAATAAAAATAAATAAATACTATAGCATAATTCTGTGTGTATTTTCCACAAAAATCTGCATAATCTCTGCAGGAAGTCTTCTATTTTATATTCTACTTGGGCTAACATTTGCACTTTAGTACCAGGTATCACTGTAAGACATAATGAGGGTCATTAAATATATTTATTATCTTATTAAACTGAACAGCCGTCACTGTTGCAGCTGGCCTGAATTTTATAGGTAACCCAGCAAATCCCCAAAGTCACACAATAGGAGTTCAATGCTTTTGAGCCAATGACAGGGTAAAAACCAAATTTGCTAAAACTAAACAAATTGGCAAATAGAGTAGTAGTATGTTATTTTAAAACCTGCCATGAGGCATAGTACATAATTCTCAATTGGAAAAGGTAAGATTACTTTAGAAGGAAAAATGAGGAACAGTTTTATGGAATGTAGAGATACTTTCAGGAACATTATTTAATTACAGACAGAGAGCAAGCATTTGGATATTTTCTACAGGCCTGCCCACTGAAGTCAATGGAAAGAGTCTCATCAGCAAGGTCTAGCCTAGAGTTGACCATGACCACCAGGTAGCGTGTTTTTACGCACAACTTGCCATATATACACTGGGTGCCATGTCCTATTCAAAATCATATTAGTTAAAACCTGTTAGCTGACACATTTTAAAACACAACCTATTGTTCCAGTCCAGACATAGTCACAGACAGATCAGTGGGCATTAGATCTGGCCCTAAACGTATATGATAACCGTATATTATCCTTCACTAGGCTACCAGGATCATGTTTCTCAGCTCAAATACACTGTCTGCTCTAAAACTGCTCTATTTCCGTTTTCCCACAGAGATTACCAAAGCTAGAGTGGTTTACTGTAAGTGCCTCTCCTGTCTTCTCCAGGTTCCTGTTTCCTCATCCCTGCCAGGAAAGAAATGAGCAATGATGATGAGACTCCTAGGTGATGATGTTTCTTCAGTTGCTGTTGTTCTCAAGTCACGGGGCCAGATTCACTCTGCAATGAGGTGGTACGTGTGACCCAATGGGAGATTAACCTCAGGGAGGGCCTGGTATTGAAAAGGTCACCACACTCGCTCAGGGTTTAGCTTTAATTTCCACTGGGGTTCTACAGGAGCCCCATTGCTGTGAGAATGGACTGAATCAACACATTGCTCAGTCCCTCTTTGGTGTGCTCCCTTCTTTGGAGCTGCACAAAGTAATTGCCCAGCCCTCCAGGAGAGGTTGTGACCACTTTGAGCTGCAATCACCCAACCACATTTTCCATCATTAGGAGCTCTGAGCCTTGGGTGACATCTGGGTTAAATAGCCCTTTCACCCTCTCTTTCTTTTAAACCCTCCCACCTGTCTCCAACTTGCATACAAAGGAAATACATTTTTTCCCCTTCACAAGTCACTGAAACATTTCTTAAACCGATTCTCTGGGGCAACTATGAATGAAGGATTCTTTTGCAGATTTGGCAGAAAAGGTTTATTTGAGTCAGGTACAATATGAGATATTTGCTTCTTTACATGGCTTTGCGTCAGTTTTGCCTTCCCACTTTCAGACGTAATCAGCTTCCACTGAATGAATCCTTATTCATTAGAAAGGTATTTTATTTTTAGAAATCTCTCTTTCTAAACATCTCTGCCCAAGCAGTTGGGACAGGGATCAGACAGGAAAGCAGAAGAGCAATTTATCTAGATGACGCAACAAAACGGAGGAGTCATATTAGCCAGAGATAACAATGGTCAAGAATGATGACCCACAAAATATTTGTCTGCCTAGTAGAAAAAAAAAATCCCAGCATTGTCCCTTTTCTTTCCATTGCAACAAACTCATGAATAGCTTAACATCATTTTCCGTAATGTCAAAGGAAACCGCCTGGTGAGGTGTTTTCATTCTCACTCTGTCTCACTCCTCTATATGAACACCCACTCTCCTATTAGAGGTATAATGTCACAGTTTATTCAGCGTTCAAGATCCTCTCACACTATAAATCTGCTGCCAAAAGCTCTCTCTCTCTGGCTCGCTCTCTCTTGCTCTTCTGAATCACTGGCAGCAAATTTACTAGTAAAGATTATCACATTCTTTTTACAGTAATCCTATAGAGCGGATTGGATGTTTCCAGAGATTTCTTGTAAAGCTGGATTTGTGTTTGTGGATTTGCCAGTAAATCATCTTAAATTTGTACACTTGAAAAATCAATGGCTGCTTTGGATCTTTTGTTGTAAACAAGACTGCATATTTTAACTGGAATAAAATGTTCAATCCCTAACCCTGCACGCTTTGTGCTCACCAAACTCCCATTGACTTCAATGCACAAGCAATTCAGAAATGCATCCCAACTAGCTTAAATACATGAAATATAAATAACCACACACATTTAAATAATGTTTCAGGGTTGACTTAGACTGTCAAGAATCAGGAAATTCAGAGCTCAGCATCACTCAGCCTTAATTTGGACTATTTTGCATGCTCTCTCTCACTCTCTCTTTCTCTTTCTCTGTATGGCTGCAATTTAAAGATGGTGAATGAGGTTTAACCCCAAATTTCATTGCTTTGCTCAATTTACATTAGGTCCTTCTTTTCCAACTTTATCTTTTAAAACTTCCTAAGCTTGTGTACTGTGTCCAGTTTTGTGGAAAAATTGGAGTTCTGAGGAGAGCAACAAAAATGATCAAAGGTTTAGAAAATCTGGCCTATACGGAAAGGTTAAAAAAACCTGAACATGTTTAGTCTTGAGAAAAGATTACTGAGGGGGAACCTAATAACAGTTTTCAAATATGTTAAGGGCTGTTATAAAGAGGATGGTTACAGAATAGCAGCTGTGTTAGTCTGTATTCGCAAAAAGAAAAGGAGTACTTGTGGCACCTTAGCGACTAACAAATTTATTTGAGCATAAGCTTTCATGAGCTACAGCTCACTTCATCGGATGAAGTGAGCTGTAGCTCACGAAAGCTTATGCTCAAATAAATTTGTTAGTCTCTAAGGTGCCACAAGTACTCCTTTTCTTTTTATAAAGAGGATGGTGATCAATTGTTCTCCATGGCCAGTGAAGGTAGGACAAGAAGTAATGGGCTTAATCTGCAGCAAGAGAGATTTAGGTTAGATATTAGGAAAAACTTTCTAACTATAAGAATAGTTAAGCACTGGAATAGGTTTCCAAGGAAGGTTAGACAAGCACTTTTCAGAGATGGTCGAGATATTCTTGGCCCTGCCTTAGTGAAATGGGATCTGGACTAGAGGCCTTCTCAGAGTCTCTTCCAACCCTACATTTCTATGATTCTACAAGAAATATTGCACAGGTGCTGACTTTCCAATGTGCCAGGAGGTGCTTGACCCCCGGCTCTGCCCCAGGCCCCGACTCGACTGCACCCCCTTCCCCCAAGGCATCACCCCTGTCCTGCCTCTTCCCGCCTCCACTCCACCCCCTGCCCTACCTCTTCCTGCCCCACTCCCACCCCACTTCTTCCTGCCCTGTTCTGCCTTCTCCCCCAAGTGCCGCCTCCTCGCTCCTCCCCGCTCCCTCCCCAAGCCTCCTGCATTCCGCCAAACAGCTGATCGTGGTGGGTGGATGAGCGAGGAGGGAGGGGGAAGCGCTGATCTATGGGGCCCGCAGGCAGACGGGAGGTGCTGGGGGGCTGAGGGGAGCTGATAAGGAGGCTGCCGGTGGGTGCTCAGCACCCACAATTTTTTCTCTGTGGGTGCTCCAGCCCCAAAGCACCCATGGAGTCAGAGCCTATGAAATGTTGGCTAAATTCTGTGAGTATACTGCCTGTCTATTTGTCTGTGAAAGACATCCACATCAATGAGGGAGAGTAATTGTTTAGAGTGGTCAAAGGCATTCTAACCAGAAACAATAGGATGAAATTGAGGGAAGGAAAAGCTTCCTAGCCTCAAACTGTTGTGTACAGTGGAGTAGTCTTCTGAAGGAAGCAGTGCAAGCCTCATGAATTAAGGCATTTTAAACTAGACTGGAGAAAACACTTGAGAAAATATAGTCAGAAGCAATCTGGTATGGGTAGGGGATAGACTTGAAACCTAACAGATATTTTCCATCTTCAATTTCTATTGCACTCAGTAAAGTTTCTTCATTTGACTCAGTGAAATTTCCTTAAAGGAAAAACAATGTTATTTGAGTTATGCTACATGTTTGTGTGGATCTCTTAGACTTTAAGTTGTAACAAACTTGGCTTATAAATGTATGCAAAGATTTTAATCTTATCTGCTTTGATTCAAGAGAAAACATTGTCCATTCACAAGCATATGCTCTGATCCTAAAAATTACAATACATGGGTAGCACCTGCACCTATGAGGATCCAGCTGAAGGATCTGTCCCATTGAGCTAGTTTTCTTATACTGGATTTCCTTTTATCTCCTAGTGGAGGCATTTTCAAAATCTTAGATGCACTGTTCATATACTGGCAATCAAGATACTGAGCAGGCAGTTTCTGTGTAGTAGTAGGCTACAGAATAGCTCTGAAATATCATAGATTTAAATAAAGAGGTCAGCTATGCTTCATATTTATCACTGTAAAGTTCACACCAACAAATGAGCTTTTAGTCGCTTGAGCCTATATGTTTAATTTTATGACCTTATGTGAATTATCAAGCAAACTAAATGAATTACACCATTCATTGAAATGGCATGCGCCAAGACTCACACTCTTAGAGTTTCCCAGTCAATCCATCCATCCATCCCCCACAGCCATAAATAAAATCAAGAGTGGAAGATTCCCTTCAAATAAATTTCTCTCTTTGACAGTAAAGCAGGTGGCTCCGTTAATGCAAATTCTCAAGAGAACTAGTTTGGTAAGAACTGCCCTGAAATAACTAACTCCAATGATTTACAAGGGACTAAATTGCAAGATTAGGCCTTGATAATTTTTCAACTCTTGACTTCAACATTACCTTTTGGATCTGAGTCTGACATCACCAGGAATGCCTGGGATCAAATTCAAGTGAAAACATCTGGTTCCAAGTCAGTTTAAAAAAGTAGAAGAAATAAGACAGACTATTTTGGAGTAGAGGATCTGTTTTCTAAGAGAGCCTATGCAATTCTGCTTCTAAGCTTTGGGCCACATTTTCAAAAGTTGGCCTCTCTGTAGGGGTGCATTTTTGCCCCCACGACTATTGACAGTAATTGTATCTGCAATTTGGACATCTAAAGTTTTGATTTGTGAGTTGGATCAGTACTTAATGTCCAGGTGACCTAAAGAGTGGACTTAAAAGGGCAGCCTGGCTTTCTGTTTCTTGTAAGAAAGAAGAAGTACCTAAATAAAATGGAATTGCAAGGAAAGTAAACACTACCATGTTTAAAAGGGTACACAAATAGTTCTCATTAAATTATTTGTGAGCTCTTGTAAATAATAGCTTGTTAGTGGGAATCTGTTGTATAAATGCTCAGGCGTGCTCGAGCAGATAAATAGTTTGCATTAATTTATTAAGCTAGTTCCTAATACCACTCCTAAAACTCTTTACGGAAAGTCATTTGCAAACCTTTACACCTAGCCCATCATACTTCCAAGTGTTCTTCTCCCTCACTTTGGCCTAAACCAGAAGACTTTATCTGGGGAAAGCATACATTTATAAAATGTAAATTCAGTATGTATTATTGTATATCAATGATCCTAACTGTTAGGTACAAGAAATGACATGGCTGTAAAATAGTATGTGGACAGTAGGGATTCATTTATATGATACTCAGTTGAAAAGAGGAAGTTACTTATAGTAACTGCAGGTTCTTCAAGTCGTGTGATCCCTATCTGTATTCCATCATGGATGTGTGTATCATGCATTCCATGCAAACTGAGTTAGAGAACTCTTGCAAGCAGTTTCTGATAATCCATGCATGCACCCTTGCTTTCCATGTGCTTTCAACCAAAGGGGCAAAGGGCAGAGTGGACCAACAACCTCTCTAGTTCCTTCTCTACCGCAAATCCAGTAAAGATCTGAAACAGAAGGGATGGAGGGCAGGTAGTGGCTTACAAATATAGACCACACAACTCAGAGAACTTCCAGTTATGATAAGGTAAGTAACTTCCTTTTCTTCTCTGAGTGCAGGTCCCTATGGGTATTCCACTGTGGGTGACTGATGAGTAGTACACAAGTGGGAGGTGGGTGCAAAAATGTAGATGGCAAAGCCTTTTGGAGAACTGCTGTCCCAAAGGATGCGTTAGCGGGGGAGTTCTGTGCTAAAGCACAATATCTTGCAACTATGTGGATGGAATTCTAGGTAGCTGCTCTGTAAATGTCAACTAAGGATATTTCTTGAAGCAATGTCAGTGAAGTTGCTTGTGCTCTTGTAGAATGATCTGCTTAGAAATCCTCTGGGAGGATATAGTTTGACCTCAGGCTTGTTTTGCTATAGCTAGAAACAATCTTTTCTAGAAGGCGAGAACATACGTATATCAAGGGAGGAAAGTCTCCTCTCCTCCTCAGATACATGCAGTTTCAGGGGGGAAAAACACAGATACATGGATTGACTGGTTTATGTGAAACTCTGATGCTAGTTTGGGGTGAATTTTGGAGGTAGTCATAAAGAGACTTTGTCTTCATGGAATATAGTGTATTGCGGATCCACCATTAGGGCTCCCAGTTCACCCACTTTTCTGGCTCAGGTGATAGCCACAAGGAATGCAACTTTCATTGCTAAGTGAGACATGGAACATGTAGCTACTGGTTCGAAGGGAAGGTTACAGAGCACCAAAAGCACAAGATTTAAGTCCCAATGAGGATTAGGTTTCCTTGCTGGTGGGACAGTTCTGTTTATGCCCTTTAAGAATCTGCTAGTCAACCGGTGGATGAAAATTGAATAATGCTCTAATGGTGGATAGCATGCACTAATTGCTGCCAGGTGGACTTCTAAAGAACTGTGGAAGAATAGTATAAAGCTGTTTTGAGAAAAAGAATATAATCCAAAATATGGGGGATATCTGCTGACTCAGGAGATACATGTTTCTGCTATGCCCAGGTGGAAAAAATGCTTGCAATTGGCTGAATAGCATTTCTTAGTGGAGTCTTTCCTGCTATTATTAGTTCTGGTTTGTATGGCTACAGAGCAGGAATGTTCTAATGATGATACCCATCCAAAAACTAAGCTATGAGATGAAGTGCCACAGAATTGGGATGGTTGATCTTGCTTTTCTCCTGGTCAAGAGATCAGAAAAGGACTGGATGCTGATTGGAGGATGAAATGGCAGTCAGTGAAGATTTGGGAACCAAAACTATCTGGGCCGGTGCGGGCAATGAGGACAACTTGTGCCCTGTTCTGATGAATTTTCCATAAGACCCGAGGTAGGAATGGTAACGGAAGAAAGGCATAGCTCAGATGGTCTGACCAGGGGAGAAGGAGAGTGTAGACCTATTGCTCCTCTGGAACAGTATATGTTGCATTTCTTGTTCATTTGGGATGCAAACAGATCCTGGTTGGCGATCCCCCAATGAGTGAGGATAATGTTTACTACTGAATCATGCAATTTCCACTTGTGATTGATACCAAAACTCCTGCTGAGGGAGTCCATCAACACATTCTGAGTTCCTAGAAGGTAAGCTGCCAATAGGGTGATTTGAGTCCTCATACTCCAGTTCCACAGGATGATGCTCTGGAGGATCAGATTTTCCCAAGTAAGAGACGAGAGTGTTCGTATCCAGTGGCAGTTCTGACAGAGGCTGGAAGAGGAGATAGGCTTCTGTTAAAGGTAACATCCTCTGGTGGAGTCGCAGTTTCCTTAGAGAAGGTCCCAGTTGTGATGTGGGGAAACTGAAGCTCAGAAAGAGCAAAGATAGCCTCTGGTGTAATAAAAGTTTCTGATCTCTCTGGAGTGCCAGGGGTGCCATCCATTTGTGTTCATTGAGTCAGAGGAGGGAGACTTCCTGTTGCCGGAATCTGAGACAGCAATAGAGCCATCAATGGTAGAAGCTCTGAGCATGTCAGACTCAACGGATCATGACGTTTTTGATTTGGACAGTATTAATTGAGTGGGTATCACTGGCACAGAGTCTGGTACCAGTAGAACCTTGGGTTTATGGGCTTTAGAGTCATGGCCGTAGGACTTAAAATGTACTAAGTTTTTAGGGATTGAATGAGCAGATTTACTTGATTTAGGCAGAGTTGTGTCAGACGTCTTCAAAGCAGACCTAGAAGGAGACCTGCTTTTATGCTTGTGCAAGTGTTCTCTGCCTCCTGGATGAGACCCTGACAGGAGGGCTGTTGATATGGAGTCCCCTGCAACAGAGTTAGACTTCATGGCAGGAGGCACACGCCATGTTGATTCAGGCTGATGTACTGGAACTTGGGGATGGGGGGGTAGGGAGGCCTACAGCCTGGGTCTGACTGTGGCATCATTGCCTTCTCCATGAGGTGTTTTCTAAGGCAGGGTTCCCTTGCCTCACAGGTATGGCTAGGGAAAGAACAGCAGATATTACACTTAGCTCTGCTGTGCACCACCCTGAGACAGTACAAACAGCACTGGTGGTTGTTGCTGACCGAGAAGGAAAGGGGGCAGGACACACCGTTTTTAAAGCCTAGAGGTCTGGGTATAGTCCAATATGTGTAATGGGGGGTGGGGAGAGGATTCCCCAAGGTGAGGAAATCACTAGAAAACTATTAGAAACTTACTAAGTATAAAGACCTTTACACAATAAGACACAAAGGCAAACTTTGAAATAATTGCAGATTGAAGAAATCAAAGGAAAACTCTGGACAGTGGAAGTTCTGACCCAGGCCAGGCATCAGTAAGAAAGAACTGGAGAGGTTGTTATTCCGCTCTGCTCTGCCCTTTATGCCTTCCATTGAAAGCAAAAGGCAGGCAAGGGCACATGCGCGGACCAATGGACACTGCTTACAAGAATGCTCCAACACCAGGAGCATGGAATGCATTCACACACCTACAGTGGAATATAAATAGGGACCAGCACTTGATGAAGAATTTACAGTTTGTCCAGTCCAAACTACTGCCAGGCCATGTAGTAATTAAGTCTAATATTTATACAATTAAACATGTAAAAATTCCATCCACTTCCTGCTAATAACTTCCCAAATAACTATTGCCTGCCCAGGCTATGAGCTCCAGGTCAGTGGATGCCTACAAGGAGCCCCATTAACTTCAATTGGTGGGGTCTGCCTGAATGCAGCACTTTGCAGGATCAGACCCTAAGAATGTGAACTGTGTCCAAAAAATCAGTTCAAACATGTTTACTCCCTTGCATGGGTGTAACTTGTTTTGAATCCACATCTTTGTGCAATACAAGTACGGACAATAATAGGATTTTAATTCTACATTTCAGAGGCTGGACGCAAGAGAGATCACATTTGTGACTCATCAACTGATGGTGACGTCAGAGACTGGCTTTTACCTGCAAAATTCCCAAGCGTTCGCTCTGCAAAGTCTGAAGGCACCAGCTGTGGATGTCTGGTGAGAGTTCAGGGAAGTGTGACACAGCAGAGAGAATGGTAGTGAGCTGCATTTCAATTTTCTTTAGCTGCTGTTTTGCTTGGAATGTCATAGGCTCACATCATTTCACATGAAGGGATTTAGAAGCCTTCCTATAAAATGTGTGTTAAATCAATGAAACCTGTATGACATTTTTTCCTCCAGTGGTAATTTGGCTCCTCCGTGTCAGTGTCAACTAGAGTTTTTACTGTGTGGGGTTGTGTTTTCAATATATATCCCTTTGGCTCCCCAAAAGAAAAAGAGAACCAACGCAGACTCAGCCCAAACAACAGAATAGCCACCCCAACAAAAGTCTTAGCACTGGCTCAGACTTATAATAAAATGAGACAATTGCTGCTCTTTTGCCTCCCTGAATGAGGAAGGACAACACAGATTTTAACTGCTGAAACATTATTTAAAACACCTGCAAATGCATGCCCCCTAAAAGGAAGACTTTTTTTAAGGTGGAGAGTAGAGAGGATGGGAGTTAGCAGAGTGTGTGCACTGTGCCTTCTGCCTGGTGTTGCATTTTTCTAATGTCAGAGATGCCTTTGTTTTAAGCCACCGAATAGCTCTGAGGACAAGCAATTCAATCTCTCCCCCCTGTAGCTGTAATTGAAATTGGGCTAGAAATCTGTGTGCAGGCCAGTCAGAAAATGCCAAAAGAATAGCCTCTCTCACTTTATTTCTCTCTTTCTGAATTGCCTGGTTGGGCTCAGAGACGCAGAGGCAAAAAACAACAGTAAGCAAACAAAAATGCATAGCACCTTTTAACCCCCCACCCCTCCAAATAGTTTCCATTATTTTGTACCCAAACCAGAGCATCCATCCTCAATGAGAAATACAGCAGAGTCAGATACTTTTATCTCTGGCAGGTGAGAAACTTCAGGCTTTCAAACACAAAATCCTGTCATGAATGGTCTGGTTTACTTGGTCTTGCCTAATTGACCTCTTAAGGTCTCTTCCAGCCCTACCTTTCTATGATTCTGTGCTGCTGGAATTATCTTCAAGGACTACAACTTGAGGAAGAACTCCAGGCAATGATGGAACAGGAAGTTACAGCAGCTGTAGAATCTGAGGTTAATGATTTTCCCAGTGGGGCTTTAGCTTTTGCTCTGTCTCATTCCCTCTGGCCCAGAGTGCTTTATTAGTTTCACTGCTTCCCAGCCCTCTCAGTCCCACAGGCTACTTAGCTGACAAATTTTCAAGGCAGCAGATTGTGTTATAGGTCCCATGTGAGAGAATAATTCTAAGTCCAATTCCAAATGTTTAGTAACAAAGGCTCAGCTTCCCAAGGTGGATCCCAGGAACACTGAAAGCATCTCCACATCTGACTGTTCATGCATCAGAAGAAAAAGGAAAGGAAAAATGCAGTTTCTGGAAAACAAGAGATTTGGGCCTCACAAGCATATGAATTACGGATTTGCATGTGTTTTTTTGCCCCTTCAGTAAAAGGGGATGGGTTTGGTTGACCCAACTGTTCTCATTAAATACTCCAGGTTTTCAGATGAGACCCTTCAAATGGGACTGCAAATATTTACATACCAAAAATTCAGGGGAGGGAGGAAAGTTGTTTGGAGCATCTGCCTCCCTAATCTAGCCTAATTGTTCACTTCAATTAAAACTGTGTCTTGAGAAGAGACTTTGGGCATGGCATTTCTGACTCCCTGGTTTGACTTTCTTAGGCAGTGACTCACACTAGACAGTTTAAATGACTGCCTCTCTCTTTAAGTGAGGTTGAAATGACTTGTTCGCTTGAGAATACCGCAATCTCATCAATAGCTGTGGTTGATAAGTACTCTCCTCAAACTATAAATAAGGCTCCCTTATTAAAATACTTTTCAAATTATTTTTTAAAAATTTCTTCCATCAGAAAGGTTACAAACATTTTATGGTCTTTGGAGGGTTCAATAAAGGTAGGCCTGTTGCCCTAACTAGTGAATTTGCTTATTTGTCTCTGTATTGATCAATTTCCTCTAGCAGGCCATAAAAGTGTTCTAGAGAGAGACCCTTTACCTAACCACTTGAACAGCCTGCACCTTCCCCCTTCTGCAGTATTCCTCATACATTCCCAGCTGTCCTTGGAACTGACCAAGTGCCTTATTTTGCAAATACTGAAAGATGTATGTCAACAACAAATTAAACTTTAATGTAAGATTGTGGTTGTTTAACAGAGAGAGTTAAACTCTGGAAATGAAGCACAGAGAGCAATCACTACACTGATTTTATTTTAAGCCACAGCAAGCAGACATAAAATGGCATTTGTCATTTGGATAGGGGATATTAGGGAGATGAAAAAGTTCACAACATTTTTTAGGACCTGTTCTCATTTGTTGTCCTTCTGTTGGTAGCCTTGATCTCATCTGCACACTGCCTATTTCTCAAATTTCCTACCACTCCTAGCACTGGTGTAGACAAGAATTTGGCAGCCACCATCACTTTAAGCATGACGATACATAGACCTGCTCTGAGCAGTTAAGCAAGCATGGTACTTAAAAACAACAGCCATCTGCTACTGTATGTACATTTAGTGGTCTCAAGGTTGCTACCACCCCTGGAGCTGAACCAGTACAGTGGGAACTTTGGTGATTAAGGGCTAGTGTAAACATCCAATGAACTGATGAAAAAACAGCAGCTAAAATGCACAGTATGTATCCTTTTGGTATGCTTTATAAAGTCACCACCAATGAAAGCTCATCATAAGACTTCTTAGATAAAACCACTAGCTGTACTGATGACTAGGCTTTAGCTAGTCCCAGGTATCACTGCTGCAGGAGTAATCAATACAGGGTAATTTGTTTGAAAGATAATGAGGCTTTTAGTTAGGACTCTGATTTTGAGAGAGATTTTGGGAAATATTATAGCCTGGATTGATATTAATTGTAATTAGTACAGTCTAGGGAGAGGAAAACAAATACCCTACTCAATTAATCCCTACTTTTGACCTGGTATTTAGGTGTCCCATCTTATAGTTTGAAAGCTTTTTATGGCAAAGATTTATTTGTGTAGTGTCAGCACAAAGTGAAAAAGGAAGCACATATCTTAAAGTACTGTAGTCTTTAATATTACTTAAACATAGATAGCCCCAGGGTTTAAAAAAAAAAGTCATGAATTTGCTTAAATTGGCAAAAATCAGTCATGGGCTTCTCCCTACTTCCATCTCATAGCCATGCTGAAGCACACCAGACTACTTGGGATTGTTTATTTAGCACCATGTTGCTGACTCCACTGTCACAGAAATATTGGCAAAAAGAACAGGAGTACTTGTGGCACCTTAGAAACTAAAATTTGTTAGAGCATAAGCTTTCATGGGCTACAGCTCACTTCATCAGATGCAAAGATATATACATAGATACAGAGAAGATGGAAGTTGCCATACAAACTGTAAGAGGCTAATTAAGATGAGCTATTAGCAGGAGAAAAAAAAAAACTTTTGTAATGATAATCAAGATGGCCCATTTAGACAGTTGACAAGAAGGTGTGAGGATACTTAACATGGGGAAATATTGCACATATTTGAATCTAACCCAGCCACTCTCAGTCTCTATTCAAACCCAATTTAATGGTATCTAGTTTGCACACCTTCTTGTCATCTGTCTAAATGGGCCATCTTGATCATTACTACAAAAGTTTTTTTCTCCTGCTGATAATAGTTCATCTTAATTAGCCTCTTAAAGTTTGTATGGCAACTTCCACCTTCTCTGTATGTGTGTATATATCTTCTTACTATATGTTCCATTCTATGCATCCAATGAAGAGGGCTGTAGCCCACGAAAGCTTATGCTCTAATAAATTTGTTAGTCTCTAAGGTGCCAAAAATACTCCTGTTCTTTTTGCGGATACAGACTAACAGAGCTGCTACACAGAAATATTGATCATTCTAGCTTCTTTGGAAGGAAAGAGTGGCAGTCTAGTTAACTATCTGGAATTTAGAGTTCAGAGTTTTATTACAAAGTCAATTTAAAATCAGATTTCTCCATCAACTATTGCTTCCCCAGTCTGTTTTGGGCATCTTATACTCCTTCCTGTGTTGATTTTACTTTTGTGGCAGCCAGTTTTATTTCCCATTCTTTGGGTACTTCGAACAGTCATTCATTTGCTACTTGAGTACAAGAGACCTATTTCATACGCAGCGTTTTCTTCATGAGGGTCTGCTTTGGGAGGGAATGTATTCAAATCACTATAGACAGGCACAGGCACACTTCATGGCTCAAGTTTTAAAGGACTGCCATTTGTGCCATGACCACTGGGCTTTGTTAGTGTCACTAAGATGAGAAAATGAATGAAAGTGATATGGAGGGGCTTCTCAGAGAACTTCCAGATCAAGTATGAAAGCAAGCATTTAATTTCAAACTCAGGATATTACAGCAAGAAAATGAGGGGAAAACAAGAAGATTCTACAATAAAAAAACCAGTTAATTCCAGAAAAGGACAGAGTCCAGCTCATTCTGGTATAACTGTATAGGGCTGCCAGGGACTAAGTAAAAGCTTATTAAACCAGTTCCAATTTGAAGTCACTATCATAAAGAATAATTTCTACAATAACACAAACACTTGTCTAACACCTTAAAGGAAATTAAGCAGCTTAAAGCTAGCTTCTCCCTCCTGTGTTACCATTACAGAAAATACAAGCTCTTTTGAAGGAGCAAATTTGGTAAGTTCATCTAGATATAGACAGTATAGCCTTGAAAAACCAGCATTTTTTTTTTTTTAAGTTGGTAGTTTATATAGGAGGATTTAGTACAAAGACTAGAAACTAATATACTGTGCGTAGACTAAACAAATTGAAGTAGCATATAGTCAGCGCAGTACAATCCCCTCATATACATACTGTAACCACAGTATTTATTGGCATTATGGTATTTTTACTGAAACAAGCTATAGAAACAAGCACCTTTTAGATTGTTACAGTATAACTGTATGTACAGTAGGGGGTTACAGTGCATTGTCTATCAGTTTCTGAACAGATGGAGTTAAAGTGCTGCCAAAACCCAAAACCAAGATTGTTTAGACAAATCCTAAGCACATATTTTGAGTGGCTTCTGTAACCAGTTAGTTAGTGAACGAGATCTGATCGCTTTGAAACACTGTAACCAGAGGCCTAATCCTTCAGTTCTTACTGAGGCAAGACTTTCATTACCTTCATTAAGGGTTGCACCACCAGGTCCTATAACATGCAGAAAGTCAGTTCAGGAAATGAGTAACTGTTCATTATTTGAACTAGGTTGAGGCTAAAGGCTATGCAACTGATATCAGTAAGTTAGTACTGTGACATCAATAAGCCGTTCAAGAAAACATCCCAATCACGGTTTAAGTAAAAGGTGGCTCACTTTAATAAACAAACATTGGTCACTATTTAACAAGACATTCTAAAAAAGTAATCACATAATTTGTTTGATAGTAATTTACAAGTGGATGGTATACATTAAGATACAGAGGTAGAAATTCACTTTTACAATGTTTCACTAATACACAAATTACCAAATTCAAGGCACAAAATTGTTTGCTTTACAAAAAATACTGTAAAAACATCATTTGCTGTTCTACAATGCAAATACAACTTTCAAAAAAAAGTCTTTACACCTTTCCATATTCCACATGTAAAGTTGCATCAAGCATTATTTTCTTTTTCTTTTGTTAATAGTTGGCACAAAACCAGGACTTGCATAAACAATTTGTATCTCTGCTGGAGTTGCTTTGTATTTTAGGCAAGAGCCCAGCTACAGAAATTTAATACAACTTCCTCGGAGGGTGTGGTGGTGGGGGTGCAGTGGGGCTGATGGAAGCAAGATTAAGAAGGAAGAAAAAAAATATAGTCTGCTAGGGGAGGAGTCTGCCATCCAGAGTGATGGACAGAACACAGAGCATATTTCAAGTCAAATGACTTGAAAAAGAGTTGGATGGCTTAAACTACAGACTTCATTTCTCAGGAAGAAGAAAATGAGATGCCCAATACAGCTTTGCTCTGAAAAAATTCCAAAGACATCTATTTGCCTTTGAATTGGAGATTTACAAATTCCTTTTTAAACACAGAAGGCATGCAGTCACTACGTAAGAGAATTACACCACAGGTCAGCCCTGGGTCCTTTACAGCTTGGGTTAACATGTGGAAAGACGCATTCATAATCAGTCCTTGAATTTGCTAAAAAGGTCACGCGTAGAAATAGTTTAAATTACATGATTTTGTTTTAATACATAGAGAAAGAAAAAGCAATTTCTGAAACACTGAAAATCTTCTAGTTGTAGACAGCTTTAAACATTGGCAGTCTGAGGAAAAGATCTCACACAGTGCATCTCTACAAAAAGTAGTATAACTAGCTTTACTGTACATACAGTAATAGTCTAAAGAACAATGGTGGCAGCTACATTTTAAATTCACTTTACCTATCACATTTTCCAAGTACTCTATAGTCAGTTTATTTACAGCATGTAAAAAAACCATTGATTTAAAGTTCAATACACAGGTTTAAGATCCAAGAGAATGCCACAGTAAAATGTTGACATTTGCATCAGCTAGATGCAAGTGCACTTCAAAATTCAGTCATGTAACATTTTTGATCATATTCAGCTACAAATGCCAGTCCGTACAAAACAGTATTAAATTCCATTTTTTGCTTCATTGTTGTTTGTAGCCTGTTTTCTTTGAGCAATGAAAGGGTACATACACTTGTCTGCTCCCAAGAACCGGTACATGCACACAACTGCTTCAAAGGGCAGGATGCTGAAGAAAAGGGGAGAGGTTATAAAACTGTTATATGGCAGTGGAATGAACTTACGGTGTACCATGATCACTTTTATGGAGACACAGTTTAGCCATTTCTGGGCTACCTAAGGGGCAAAACATTTATGTTTCTCATTTCACTAGGATATTTATGGAGAATAAAAATACAAGTCTGCTCAAACTACATAGATGGCCTCTTTCTTTTGTCTCCTACTCATTTCTAAGCCTTTAGCATGGAACCCTTACATCCTCTTCATGACCTGGCCCATGCTGCCTCTGTCAGCTTCTTGATTAAAAACAAAAGGTCTGCTAAAATCTAAACCTCCCCACAAAGCAGCATTAGCAAAATAGGCCATTGTACATTTAAGAGACACAAAACTCCCAAACAACTGTAGAGATAAAGATGTGCAGTAACTCCACAGCTTAATCACTTACTGTCTGTGGCAACCCATATCCCCATCTTTTGGGCCCAATTATCCCTCCCATAGAAGGTACCCCAGAATAAGAAGGAGTGAGGTTCCCCTCAGTCTTCTCCAAGGAAATTCCAATGGGCAAAGCAGGCTTTCCACTCTCCTCCCTCCACTCATACATATTTGTATTACCATAGCACCCAGAAGCCCTAGTCATGCACTAGGTGCCAAGTAAGATGTTGGGAGCTGAATGGCTGCTGGATTGGGACCAATGAGGCACACAGCACGATCTTAGCTGTTAGAATGCAACTCCTCCACTGCCGGAGCATTGGGAGGTAGATGTTGCTGATGCAGGTTCTGCGGCTCCTGGTAGCACTGCTTGTGCAGTAACACTGGAAAGAGGCCTTTGATCTAACTGCTGCTGCCTGGGGCATGGATTGCCCAGAAGCTGCTGGGAGGGCCTTTGATCTCCCTGTTGGAAAGCTGGAGCGCTAAATGGGAGACCCCAGGAGAGGCCTTTGATCTGGCTGCTGATGCTGCATGGAGCACAGTCTGTGCAAAGAGACCGAGCCAGCCTCAGAAGGAGCCACTGAGCACGCTGCTGCTCCAGCCAGTTCTAAAGGAGTTGCCGATAAAGCTTGTTGCCAGAAGAGGACAGACTCCCTCCCAAGAAGGGCTGACATGATGCTGAGGAGCAAAAACACCTCCTAGACTCTTGGGTGTGTCTGTCCACCATGATCGGGAGCTGCTGCGTTATGAATGGAGCAGAACCCTCAAACTCCTAGGTCCAAATTCCTCACAAGAAGGCAGTAAAAAAGGGTTGAAAAAAAGACTTTGCCATGTTTTAAACACTCTTCCTATGTGCTGCATACTGCAGAATAAAAATCTAGGAATAGATCATCTATTGAGCTGCCAAAAAGCAGCATGAATGGAGTGTTGCTCAAGTGGGTGGAATCCAGTCAGCTCCTTATGAGCAATTTGTCTGGTTCTGCCTCTAATATTGAGAGGAAACCCCAATGCTGGAATAGCCAGCTTAGCTACAGAGAAAAGAATCCCCACCACTTAAAAAAAAAAAAAAATCACTCAACTGAGTGGGGAGAAAGGAAGGTTTCTGTTCCCCTGCCTTTTCAGAATGAGTAGTAGATTCTACTTACAGATTTCCCCCTCTTCCCCACAATCTGTGTAGATCCCAGGGAATCTGCAGGAGGCTAGGGCCTTTGCATTGACTCTGGGGCTTGGCTGCTACAGATTCTTCTGCTGGCAACTACCTCAGGACCCACCCATAAATGTGATTCTACAGCGTGGAAGATGGCTGCAGGGAAATTAGTGGAGCCTCAGGCTTTTCTGGAAAAGGGAACGGGGAAAAATAAACACACAGTGCCATGTCCAGGGTAAGTCCCCAAGTCCATGGAGCTCATGTTGTGGAAAGCGATCTTGTGAGCCAAGGGAGAGATCTGTGCACAGAACTCCAGGGAAATAGGCCTCTGACTAAGCTTTTTGGATTTAAAGCTGTACATTTGTCTGAAGTGCTTAGTAGCTAGTATTTCACAAGTTACCTTTTCATGAAGGTTACCATGTACATCAAGCGAGGTGTGCAAATCATAGGCTGATCTGTAAGGATAGCTCTCATAGCCTGCTTTACACAGTAGTCTGGTTTCAGAGGTGGGAGGAAAGGCTCAATTTCTTTTCTGAAAGATTCATTTTTAAAACAGGTTATCAAAAGTAGATAGATGAGTTTTGGTAAAATCTGTTTACTTCATTAATAATTAAAGCAGAGTGTCTACTTCTAGAGTTTATTAGCTCACTTGTTTAGAGTATTTAAAAATGAATTTTTTAATACTCAAGTAGCAGCAACTTTTCAATGATTCTGTATTAATATTTTAGCTTTGTTTATAAGATTATCGATGGTCTTTATAATTAGATTTAAGCTACACACAATACATATAATTTGATAACATTGTTCTATTAAGTGCCATTTTAATTCAATATCAAGAAACTCATTAAATTTTAGTGCAGCTGGTGTATGAAAGATTGCTTCAGGTAAAGACAAATGTCAATATTTTGCTGGCATAGATCCCTGCCAGGACTACTGTTAGAAAATGCATGCAAGAGATTAACACCATTTACTGTCGCTAAAATAATGGATATTTGTATAGCACTACAACCCGGGATGTCAGAGTGCTTTAAAAAAAAAAAAAAAAAGGCAAGTGTCATAATTCTTACTTCAAAAACAAAAGCTAAACTCGAGGGAAGCAATTCAACTTGCCCAGGATCACACAGCAAATCAGCTATTGCTATATCGACCCATTGCACACAATACCTTTAATCACTAGAATTTTATTGGTATTGGAATAAATGCATTTTGAGTAACATCTTACTTCAGGCATAATATATGATATGGAGGAAAAAAAATACAAAAGTACATTACACAACTGAAACATTTCTCTACACATGACTAGCAAGATATTCCCCAAGTCAGTAGTCAGTCACTCAACATATGCTTCACCAGTACCCACTCTGAAGTGAACGTGTCCCCATCTCACACCCATCTTTACTGCCACATGCTGAGAGGAGTTACATAAATAAAAGGTACTGCTGGTGTCATTTCAACTGTTTTTCCTTTCCTATTAATTTGCAATCCCAAACCTCAGTGTTTTTGTGGTTTTTTTTTTTTTTTTTTTTTTAAATAAAAAGTGCTCAGAATTAGAGGATTAAGACTAGAATTCCAGTGGTGTGGAGGGAAGGAGGAAGAGAGAAAGAATATGCAGTTGGTCTACTCACCTGATTCTACATCCTCTGAACATTCCTGTATCTACAAGGTAAGGACAGACCAGGGTTGTTTTAATGCCATCTTTGTCAGCAGCCTTCAATTCATGGCTCAAAGATTCATGGAAACCCACAGCTCCAAATTTGCTGGCACAATAATCCTGTGTAGGCAATGAATTAAGAAGAAAGAGGACTATCACAAGGAAGAGTATAACAGATTGAATGGGCCTATCCCTTTAACCTTTCAATCAAAGTTAAAGGTGATGATGGAACAAAGAATAAATAGTATTAAAAGGAAAGGCATGTGGTGTTGTGTAGCTCTATTTTCAAAGCGGCAACACGATGAAAGATGTGCATTGAATACACAGCCACATCAGCCCAAGTGTCATGTTACATTTAGGGCAGTTAACACAACTCCTCCGTAAAAGCAGACAAACTTGAGTTAAATATCAAGGAGATGCCCTTTGAAGTGTATTTAAATGGCCTTATTCAGCAAACTATACGGATAAGGCAGTTTGTTTAAAATAAAAGTTAGAACAAGAGACTAGAGACACAGTAGCGAGTAATAACTACTTTTAGAGTCAAGTTCTGAGAGTGCCTAGTCCTGGAGCCAGAAACCCCTTATTTTTAACCCTGGTTTCAATGTGTCACTTAAGTTGCTATGGATCCTTGAGCAAGTTACTTACTTTTCCCTCAGTTTCTCAACTGTAATATGGATATAGCTTTCCCATCTCAGAAGTGTATGTGGATTGAAGTCCAAGAGTTACTTAGTACATAGGTGCAATTCTAAAGTTTCTATTAGAATCATCCAGTAGAGATACTTGAGTGCTGATCAGTTCAAGCAAGCATACTTCCTTGGCCATATGGGTCCATTGGAAACACTAAGACGGGGTGCTATAATCTACAAAGTGTTGAGAGCTATGCCCAATTTAATTTTTATTCAGTGGTGCAAGTAGAAATCATTTCTTACTGGTACACTGCACTCATGGGAGGGACACGTGACCTCCCCACGTGACTCCTCCCTGCCCTGTCCCCAACCCGGGCCCTTGTGCTCTCCCTGTCCCCTCCCCATGATCCACATCCATCCCATGTTACCGGGGGAGTCCCTATCCTCCTTCCACTGCGCCGGAGACTTCTGCTGTACAGACCCCCAGGCAGGACGACTCAGGAGATTCCTCCTGTATCTTACTAGTACGGTATACTGGACCGTTCAACCGTACTTGAACCACTGGTTTTATTTCTATTCAGGGACTTCTGCAATTCACAGGTCTTAACCAGGCCAGCCCTAGAAAAGCTTGTACAACACTAGAGTGTTTCCAGTGTTTTGCCAGTAACATGGATGAATTTTTAGCGATTAACTATTTGAAATGGATTGTAACGGCACAGGGTTAGCTCATGCTTGCTGCTTTCCAGTCCCTTGGCTCCCAATACAACTGCAGTACACAGAAGTCTTATTGCCTATTCTGATGCACCAACAAGTTATGCAAAAAGGCCAAGATTCAGAACTGACTAGTTGTTTTGGGTGCCCAATTTGGCATACCTTAAAGGGGTCCGATTCCAGGTCAGTGTTCAGCACTTTCTGAAATATTAGGTCCCTTTAAGATGTCTCAGAGTAAGCACCCAAAAAAGTCACTAGTCACTTCTGAAAATCTTGGCCTAAAAGCTTCAAGAGTAGCGTTAAAAGAAAAGGAGTACTAGTGACACCTTAGAGACTAACAAATTTATTTGAGCATAGGCTTTCCTGAGCTACAGCTCACTTCGCTGAATGCATCCGATGAAGCGAGCTGTAGCTCACGAAAGCTTATGCTCAAATAAATTTGTTAGTCTCTAAGGTGCCACTAGTACTCCTTCTCTTTTTGCGAATACAGACCAACACGGCTGCTACTCTGAAAAGAGTAGCGTTACGACACTTATGCTTAACCCTCATCCACATTCGCAGGGTATTCGTAGTATTGTACCCAATACGCATATACGTTGTGATAATGCACCAACTATTGGCCATGCAACTATGATGTTTTAGGACATTCAATTTGCTGATTGATAATGCACTGCATTGACAGTGGTTGCCGCATACAGTCACTCTAAGGAAGGTACTCCAGAGTTGTGTGAAATCTGCATATAGGCTCACACTGAACAAGACTCCTACTAGTTCTTTCAATTTGCTAGTTAAATAAAGTGGTGGGTTTTTTGTTTTTGTTTTTTTTTTTCTCAAACTCAGACAATAAAGAATTGTTCTTGGTTTCTGAATGCATTTGGTAAAATTGAAGTAGGCAAAAATTAAAGTCAAGTCAATGTAATTTTTTTTCTCCACATTAGGATGAAAGTTAGGTTTGACAGCATTCAATGTTTACTGTTTGGATAATATTGAGGTTTGTTTTAAAGCATTTTTTGTGAGTTTCATGGATTTAAATTTTCACAGTTGCAGGAAATTGGTGACAGCAGTCAGACAAATTATATAACAGTAAATGTTGAGCTTAAAAAAAAGTTAAAGCTTTATAATTATTAAAATAAACTGTCAACATCACGTCAAAATACACTAAAAATTTCTCAACCAATGCTTTTCTTACTTTGCCTATTTGTAAATTTTGGTAAATATCGATAGAAATACCTTTTCATCAGTTTGTGTACAGTGAAATTGACATTTACTGACAAAAATCTAATCTTTCCAAACCTACTTACGCTATATTGTTTACAGGAGAAGGCATTTATCTTTTGTGATAAATATGTAATCTTTATTATACAGTTAAACAAACCTCCACTCCTGCAGTACTGAACAATCCCAGGGAACTTGCAACTGTCACAATGTGTCCATGATTCATCTCCAGCATCTTGGGAAGGAATGCTTTAGTGGTCTATAACATGAAAGAGAGAAAAAGAGTGCACGCAAGTCTATTACTGTAAGAATAAAGAGTTAGTCATTCTAAACTCTATTCCAGTTCAGTATCAAATGCAAGATGGTTACACATGATTTTGAACTTCTGAGTTTTTCCAAAATTAATGCCAACAGAAAAACTATACTATGTTCTTCACATCAGACTATGGGGCATAGAGGATTATAGCCTGAGAAATCCTAAGGTTAAAGGATCAGTTCAACTCAGACATGTTTATTTTTCTACAAGCTACCGGGAGGTTTGGGGGGAGATTGACTTCCATTTTAGGGTCAAACTATTTTATGAAAAAAAGGAAAGGAGAGTGTTTAATTATACCATGGTTGTGTTAAGACTAGTGAAAAGTTACCAACTAAAGTTGCCTGTTGGCCAGGTCTTTTTTAAATTGGGAGGTTCTTGTGATTATCATCTGATTTACTCATTATCTTCTTGAACATTTTACAAGAGCAGAAAACCTTGCCTCTAGTATTTTGGTTATTACCTTCCACATATAAGCTAAACTACCTATCTGTTAATCTCAACTACTCATCTCATGGTTACTGGCATGGTTATAATTAATGATAGGTCTATAAGCTTTGTTATAACTAATGATAGGTCTATGTTTTTATTGTAAGACTTAAGAGTTTCAAAATTCAGCAGTAAAACTTCACTTAAAGTAGAAGCTTTGCATGTTTGATTTTTGCCCACTTCAATTTTACTAAAGGTTATTGCACTTATGATATTAAATCAGATCTCTTAATGCTATAAGATTGAACATAAGTCGTCAAGAGATTCAGACTCTGGGCTGAATCTCCTATTATGCCCAGAAGCTAAATGTAAACTCTGTACATGCTAAAAGATTTAAATTACCCAATAATTGTATTGCAATTAATCACACATTTCTAATCTGAAAAGAAAGAATAAAAATTTAAAGTCTAATCCCAAGCAATTAAATTACTTTATCAATGAAATAGCAAGATGTCCAATAGCCGTTACAATATTTTAATAAAAATGCTATCACAGTTATGATTTACATTAAGTTCTAGTACAATAGCCTGGATCAAAGTGTTCTTAAACTACAGCAACCTTAGGTAGTTTTAAGAACAGAGGAAGTTATTACATTTAGAAGCACATTTCTGGTTAATAACCAGGTCCCATGAAAATCATACCAACAATTCTTGATCTCAATACCAACTACCTCTAGCAGGGCCATTATTCTAATCATTCAGGGCCATTATTCTAATCAAGTCAATACCACTGAGGACTGTTTCAAAATGTCTTTTGTCTTCCCCAAAAACAAAACTTCCCGCATAAAACTTAGAACGAGACTCAAAGCACGTAAGAGCCCCAATAAGTATTTGCTACTTAATTGATGTCAGCTGCATACTTTATTAAAGTATAAAACTTCAGCTGGATTCATCTAATTCCATTCTTACGCTATCTGCATTTTCTAATCAGATGTCAGGACAGTTTTGCTTCAACAATTTTCACATGTTCTTGTGCTACATTTTTGCCTGCAGGTGTTAAATGACTAACCTAAACCTAACTCCACATAAAAACGGTTTTCAGTGAACAGTTGGCAAGTGATAGAAGATTACACAGCCCTGACTCCTTGCCTCTTCTGTTGATTACCATACATCTTTTAGATTCTGTTTCAGCCATATAATTAATTTTTTCCCCAGAAAGTCTGAAGTGAGTTCCCTCTTGTTTATTCCTCCCCTCATGGCAGGCCACGGTAAATTTCTTATGGAGTTTGAAACAAGAGTTCAGTTCACTTGCCAGACTAATCTGTGCCAGGCAACACAGAGTCCAACTTCTCTTCCCGTGCTGCATGGCAACAGAACCACTTGTTCTAGGGCACCATGGTCTGAAGTGTAACAGGCTTCACCCTGAGGGTACAGTTGTTTTAATGTCCGTTCCAGCCTCTGACACTACTAAGTTATCAGAAGAGGTGTCCTACAAATCATTCTCTTACAATATTGAAGTGGATGGGAACTGGGAGAAACACACCAGAGGTTAGAAACAATTTATATTCTAACAACTGGCTAGAGGCCCAATACAATAGGCTGAAAGCAATGCCAGAGCTACATGTTGCTGTTGCTTCCACCACAAAGCTCTACTTTTATATCTCAATCCTGAGCTGAAAGTCTTCAGCTCAAGGAAGGCCCAAGATTACAATAAATTAGAGACACAAGGTGGGTGAGGTCATGGGATCAACTTCTGCTACAACTACACTGCATACAATAAATACAGATGCAATAGGTGAGCTAATAGACTTCAGAGTCATCTAAACAGTTGGCTTAGGCAGTTTGTATGTTTTGAGTTGTCATATGCTGTCATATCCCTGTTGTGCATTTTAACTGGTATAGTGTTCCCTTTTAAAAGATGAGCCCAATAGTTTGGGTGGATAGTGATAACTGCTACCATTGGGCTACAGGCATCCTATGTTGATTTCTCATTTCCATTAAACCTTCCTCTTAAGTTGTTTCAGAGGGCAGAATTTACCCCTGCTGCAGGCTGGGTTTATTCCTTCCAAAAACCTGCAGCTGCCTTTTGATCTCTGCACCGAGGCACAGTGCTTCCACAAATCCTAGTCTCCACTCCCTTCCTTATGAGAGTCAGGCTCCCATATGGTCTCCACAGGGAGCTGGCCCAAATGCCTCCCCCACAAAGGCTTTATAGGTGGTTCCACCATCAGCTTCTATTCAGAAGTCTAGACGGTCATTCTGAAATGACCTGGACAGACTGCTCCCATCTCATGTTCCCACAGAACTGCAGAGCCTCACTATGCAGAGTGAAAGCAGAACTGTTGGTATATGGTGGAAGGGTTGGTGAAGAAAAGGGCATTCACTTTGGAGCCAGCATGCTTCTGCCTTTTGGGGGACTTTCTGGCTTTTTTTGGGGGGAGCCCACCATGCAATGTTGTGAAAGGGTGCATGTGATCTATCAAATGATACACAAATCTTCTACTTCACCCAAGACTCAGTGATGTGGCTCCTCCAATGGACTCGCTGTTAAACATGGTGTTTCACAACATTTAACAAACGAGTGTAACAATCAGGGTGTATCCATAAGTAATGTTAGAGTTTGAAAGATAGATATCTCCCCCTCTCCCTCTCCTCAATAAAGAGAGTGTCCAGTTCACCAGTATATATTCAAGGAAAGTAACTAACAATTAGACATCTAAAAACAGCTCTAAAAGCCCATTCTTATGTTACATTCCTTCAAAATCAGAGAATATAGATTTTTTGCTGCATATCCTCAAGGTCAGATTTGGCCTATCTTGGACCAAGAGGAAATAGAGAATACCTTGCTAACAATCCTCATTAAACCAGTTTCTGTTGGTGAGACACAAGCTTTCAAAATTTACACAGAGCTCTTCCTCAGGTCTGGGAAAACATACTGAAGAGCTCTGCAGAAGCTTGAAAGGTTGCCTCTCACCAACAGAAGTTGGTCCAATTAAAAAAAAAAAAATTCTCAATCACCTTGTCTCTAATATCCTGGGACCACCACCACCACCGCAATCCTCATTACAGACGGTTGGAGATGCGCCTCCACTTGTTCAGCTAGAGACCAAGCACCTCCACCAGCAGGACTGAAATCATATTAAATAGGGAGAGCTAGTCTCTTAAAAGAGCAGGTCCCAGACCATTTAGGGCCTTATAAGCCAAAAGTACCACCACCCTGAAGCTACTTAACACATGCAAATCCTACAACACCAAGGTCATATGCTCATACTAAAATAGTCTGTTCAACAAGACAGCACCTGTACTGTGCCTCAGAGTCAGTTTTTGAATGTATTTGAAAGATAGTACACTACAATAGTTTATCAAAATGAAGGCACAGATGTCACTTGTGAAATTGGCATCCTGAAGTAAGCCGTCAGGCATAGATGAAAGAGAAAGGCTTCTCAGACATTGCCACGTCCTGATCAACTGCAGCAGCTGGGTATCTAACTAGTTAAAAACATGCATCACAAGTTATGGACACATGGCTTATTGGAGGGACACAAATGTCTAGAATCAGTGTATTTGTTACAGGATAGGCTCTTACAGGCCTACCCATTGGTCCTTCCAGCCTCTCTCTCTATAGGAAAAAAATCCCCAAGTTAAGTTATTCCCTCCTGGGCCATGAATAGTCCCCAAATAAGAAAGAGACCTTATTGAGCTTCTGGCCCAATCTACACCTGTGATCAGTGCAGCCTCCTCCATGCTCTGGTCCCCAGTTTGCTATTACTGTTGGTTATCTAAAGCAGCTAGACCTGGTTTCCAGCTGAGCTACAGCTGCCTTAACCTCACAGATCCTTAATCTTTTCCTGCCTAGTCCCTGAATCCTAAATGCAGCACAAGGGTCTGAGTGTTATGTGCCTCTTGGGTGGCCCTGGTGCCTGAAAGTTGGGAGACCTAGATGGACAGTATAGCCCATACCAGTCATCAAAAGTGGTACACATGAGCTCTCCACAAAATATTAAGCTACAGGAGACTTGCAGTATTGCCAACCTAAAGCATTCAAAAGTCACGAGTCAAGTCCCGCAAAAACACTCGCTCAAGTCATGGAGATTTTAATAAACAGATCTCAGACTTAATTGAATTCTGAGCATCCCCTGCCCCTACTTTTTCCCTTTGCAGCCAGGATGGATGTAGAAATGTAGCTTTAAAAAAAAAAAACCACTCTCTTATATTCACGTGACTCAGAGCTGGTGCTCTTAATTTTCATAGGAGCGGGTGGGTGAGATTCTGTGGCCTGCGCTATGCAGGAGGTCGGACTAGATGATCAGAATGGTCCCTTCTGACCTTAGTATCTATGAAAAAAACGACACCAAATATGAGACTTGCCAACACTAAATATGAATCCACTGATGATCACAGAACAGTAGGTAGAATAAAGTTTAGCATGATATGGTGGGTCAGAGCAGGCATGCTGGGATAGTGATTATGAAAAATAAACTTTAGTTATAATTTCGGTCAGTCTAATGTGTTCTAAACTAACCATGGTTATACAGAGAGTTAGAAAGAATCCAAGACAACTTTCTAAACTGTAGAATAGTTCACCAAGGAAGCTGATGAAAGACCCACTTGAAACGCAATGTATGATGAACAACCCGGCACTAGCAGGGGGATTGACTAAACAGCTCTTTTCCCAACTCTAATTTTTATAAAAAGAAAAGGAGTATTTGCAGTACGTTAGAGACATTTGCTCCAACCCCTCAGACAGAAACAAACACCTACAAGATCTCTATCAAGCATTCTTACAACTACAATACCCACCTGCTGAAGTGAAGAAACAGATTGACAGAGCCAGAAGAGTACCCAGAAGTCACCTACTACAGGATAGGCCCAACAAAGAAAACAACAAACTGGACAGTCTACGTAAAAGAATAAATGGACACAAATCAGACATCAAGAATTAGAACATTCAAAAACCAGTTGGAGAACACTTCAATCTCTCTGGTCACTCAATTACAGACCTAAAAGTTGCAATTCTTCAACAAAAAAAAGCTTCAAAAAACAGACTCCAACAAGAGACTGCTGAATTGGAATTAATTTGCAAACTGGATACAATTAATTTAGGCTTGAATAGAGACTGGGAGTGGATGGGTCATCACACAAAAGTAAAACTATTTCCCCATACCTCCCACTGTTCCTCAGATATTCTTGTCAAGTGCTGGAAATGGCCCACCTTGATCATCACTACAAAAGGTTCTTCCCTCCCCCCCACTCTCCTGCTGGAAATAGCTCACCTTAAGTGATCACCCTCGTTACAGCGTGTACAGTAACACCCATTATTTCATGTTCTCTATGTGTATAAATCTCCTCTCTGTATTTTCCACTGAATGCATCCGATGAAGTGAGCTGTAGCTCACGAAAGCTTATGCTCAAATAAATTTGTTAGTCTCTAAGGTGCCACAAGTACTCCTTTTCTTTGTGAATACAGACTAACACGGCTGCTACTCTGTAACCTCCAATTTTTATGGATTCTTTAAATCAATTCCTTGCTCTCCAAGCAGCTTCCTCAGAGCTTCTGAATACATCACCGAAAGAGCATGGACGATCCCTACAAGCGAAAATCAAAGCTCGTTTCCTGTGCACACAGCTTTAATGACTTATTAGACAAATGTGTGAAACTGAACAAGCATTTACATGTCATTTCATAGCTTTAGTAATCCGTTCTCAATCTTTTGGTTTACGGCAAATTAACTTCTAACAGTCTAGCACTTCTTTCCTCCCCTTCCCCAAATTCTTTAGTTTCATTCTTGGTGCTCTTAATGAAACAAAATTCAAAAGATTGTGCAACACAAAGAGCAGTGCAGCTGCAGTGTCAAAACAAATTAGTCTAAAGTACAACAAATGAGAATATGAAGAAATACCATGTTTGGGAAAGTCTGATTTTAATTAAATTTTGGATTAATTAGGTTTTAAAATAGTAAGTTAAGCATCACAAAATGTCAGCATCCATAGCTGTATACAAGTTCAGGACTAAGTGCAAAGGGCTACAGGAGTTTTCCCACATGAAAATGGGAAAAGGTCAATGCCTCCCCATGTACACAAAACTGTCTTGATTTCATCAAAAAGGAGCAAGAAAGCCTGTACCAGCTCAGCAAATATAAATTTAGGGAAGGGGCTTTACAATACAGTGGAAGTTTTCGTAACTTCTGACTCTTCATTCAAGTGCCTAATAGCCCCTTTGCACCATTCTGGCAGCACAAAGGAGCTGGTTAAACTGGCTTTACAGCTATGCAGGAATTCTGCTTATTGTGACACAACAGTTCCATACTACTACCCTCCTTATAGCCCCCTCATATAAGGGGAATGGTTAGAGGAAAGGAGCATGATTATGCTTTTTACTTTAGGGTCTTGTCTATGCAGGGAAGTTTACCGGCATTACTATAGCTGTGTAATCATATTGTTATAGTTATATCAGTATAGTAATGCCTGTAAATTTACCCATGTGGACAAATACTAGCTATTCTCAGCTGCCAGAATAGCCCACTGGACAGCAGTGTACATTAAAGTAGCCTCCATCTGGCTCCATCTTCAGCTGAAGCCCCTTCCTTTGAATCAAAGTTCTGTGTTAAGCACAGTTCAGTCAGACCCAAGAATTGAAAATAGTCTAATAAGATGGATCCGATTTAGAAATTTCCACCAAGCCTGCAGCCATAGGGAACCTCACCTCAGTAAGGACCAGATGATGGGTTAGCTACTCCTGTTCAAATGCCACATGGTGCAGAGTAAAAGTTGCTTCTTGTAGATTGAACTCTGGAATGAATAACCAAAGATCCTGGAGGAATGGGGCACATCCGAGGTTCTAGCCTCCTCAGGCAGAATAGGAAATCACTAACTCCCTTTACAACCAACCAACCACCTCTAGACTTACTTCCTATGCACAGCCATTCAACAGAACTACTACATGCCCCAACTCCCTGCACAGCTGTCCATGGAGGGTGGAGAGAGAGACAATGTATCCTTAGCCTAGCAGAGGTAGTACCCAACTGATGGAGGCACAGAGCTGCAGGCTGTATTGCACACTCGTTTATGGAATAAACTGAGTGTGAAAAAGACAAGAATCAGTGGGTTTGTCACTGGAAACATGAAATGTTTTCAACTATGATGTTACAGGAGGATTTGTTCAAGACGACAGCTTCTTTAAATTATTTTGTAATTTCAATCTAACTTTGTTGACTGGACTACAGTTTCAGAGCCATCCCAAAAACAGTTGAGAACACACAAGAAGTTATCTGTAGAACCCTCTTATTAGTTATTTATGCATAGAAAGCAAACTATATCCCAAAACTGTAGCTTGACTGAAATACATTGATAGAAGTCAAGGCTTTGTTTTTATTTTTAGATCTTTTTACTTAAGAGATTCCAATCCAAACTGACCAAATGAAAGAGTTTAATGTACGGAGAGCTATGAAAACATAGTAACATTTTCAAATAACTGATCAGCACATCTTTTTGAATATGCAGAAGATAATATTTTTAATTAGTAGCAAGACATTTACAGTGGAGTTTAAATTTTAGGATAAGAGTGGCAACTGTGCTAAAACTGAGGTGTGTGCAGTAACAAGACCTGTATGAATTGGAGAGTGCATGAGCAAGAGTTGGGGGAAGATAACGTGGCACCATAAAACAGTAAGCAGAGCTAGAAAAGTAGAACAGAAGGTCAGCCAAACTGCACAGTTGCGTGAAAAGAAACCTGGTACATAGTGTTGAAACAGACCGTTTTTCCCCTACATACAAAGCTTTTCCACCACGTAAGTTATTGTCTGCGATATTCTGCCACAGTCACAGCATGGGGACACCAAGCTGGTGCAAGGTTGCTGCAACCCTTGTCTAGCCGGAGAGTAGCCTGTTGAGTCTGGTCCAGGATCTATGATCAAGTGTGGACAAGGAGGCAGGTACAGCAATGGATTCCTGAATTTGCTTACTGTGTTAGACTCTTTCCAACTGATGCTTCCATTTGGTAAGGATGCAATTTTCAGCTCCCTGGCGGCACTGTCTGTGCACAATAGACCAGTAGCTTTATCCAAGACTCAATCTACACGAGTGCCGACACCTGCCTGGAACGGCTGATCAGAAAGACTTCACCACAAAAAACTTGTGACCATTTCAAGGGGATGAGGAAATTAAATGGTTTCTTGGTTTATTTTATTGTGATGATCATCTTAGATTCTAAGCCTGATAAAAATATTTTAATTCTGCACCACAATTTGGAATGGATAGTTTTGTTGATCTGAAATAGTTAATTTATACTGTTCTCTGATTTACATATAGATTGTTTCTGCTCTCAGGCATCTGGATGCATCAGAAGATTCATATTATTTTTCCTCAAGCCAGACCTTCATGAAAATAGGCATCTATCTTAAAATATGAAAGGAAGCTATTCTAGAAATCTCCCTCATGTGTGTCTGAAACAGGCCTTCTATTCACAACAGAAAAGCTAGACCTCCCAAGCTTTTATTTCGAAAGAAGTCCCTTAGTTATTTAGCTCCTAGCAGGCAATACAACCTTCAATTTCTCACTAAAGCTTCATTTGCCCTTCACATAAAAAACCCACTGTTTAGAAACCATGGGGATTCGTTTAATATTGAACTTCAACAGTAGTTAATACTTAACATACATGCACAGGAATATTGTTACAGTTGCCTTGCAACCAGAAGCTTATAAAAGAGCAAGATGGACTTAAAAAAGTCTATAATGATGACACAATAAGCAAGCAACCACCCCCTCCCCGCCATATTAAGCGTGCTTGCCGATGAGGTGAAAATTGAGAAAGTTTGTCCAGGCTCAGAAGCTGGAGGTAACAGAGTAAAGGTTGGTAGATGGAAAACTAAAGAATTTGCGGTAGCATAGAAACTATTTGTCTTAGACTATGCTTTTATTTATATTTAAGACAAATATATGAATCATTTTCCTCCAACTCTGCATGACATTGTTTTGAAGTTACATGAAGCACTTGTTTTAACATTTACAGTTCTAAGAAGTTAACTATTATTTCACATACACTGGATTAACATTTCTTTCCTTCCCACTGCCCCTAAAATAGATACATCAATATGGGCTACAGCATTTGCTCAGAATGTGACTGACGCTACTGAACTGAGATACAAGTGTCAAAGTTATGTCTCTCCAAGATTAAATCCAAATGAAACTGATTTCTGACTTAAACTACTATTAAAAAAATCTGCAGCATACCATCTACAGGTACTATCTTTTGTTATAAATAGGTCTAAATACACCACTCTTAAAGACTAAACATAACTAATGTGATCATGTAATGATCAATTACAAAAATTCCTCTAGATTGAGATCTTTGAGTACAATTGCTATTCACAACCATTTCTACTGCTGCAGTGCTTTTCTTGTGTTCAGTAAGCAAACGTGCAATGTATCAGAAGCAAACTGAAACTGAATTAAGTAGTTTTCTTAATCAAAACTTAGTCCCACAAAGCTCTTCACAATGGGGAGACAGCAGAGATAAGATAAGTAGTTCTATACAAATCATAGATAGCTGGTGGTATTAGTCTGCTAGAAGCATTAGTCAGTTTTCCATTCTTTACCTACTATACGAGTAATTGTGTCACGTCTATGACAGCTGAACACAGTCTGGCTAAATTAAATCTCATACACTGTATTAGAAGGCTTACTGGGGGGGTTAGAGGAAAGTATGGAAAATTAGAAGTGTTTTTTTACATAGAAAAATGAACGGATGCGTGCGTTACTGTTGGCTCATTCATGTAGTTACGTAGGTGCCCTTACGTTATCTAAAGAGCTCAGTTTCTTGTGATCTTGTGCAACTCAAGGCATGTATGCGACAGTGGAAAGGAGCTCTCTTTTTTTGGTAATCTGCAGATAAATACTCAGACTGAAACTAATGGGTTACTTGAATAAAATATGATTAGGCCATGTTCTGTTCCATACAGGACTACATTTTTTTCTACTTTGAGTGGAGACTATAATTGACTCCAGAAGTTTCTTTCCTTCCTGAGATTCTTTTCAGATAGGGGTGCGGGGGGAGTATCTCAGGTTTATGTGGGGTTAATGTATTCAGATTCCCATTTGTCTTAGATCACACTTTTCTAGAGAGGAAGAAAATAGCAATGAATAAAGGAAAAGTAGAATACAATTCCCCTGGGTTTACACACAAATACCAAAGGAAAACGTAGTAGTGAATTTCCTCCTCTTAATAAAACCCAGTTTTTCCTTTAACATTTCACACACCCCGGGCCTGAGAGAGACCATCATCTTCATCCCTTTCTGGGGGTAAGGAGAGAAGATTGGGAGAACCAGTTGCGCATCTCATTATACTATCAAGGGGAAAGTTACAGCTTTTATCTTGTTGGCATGCAGCCTCCTCCATTTCTTTGCTCATAAGCTGGTACATCCCTGTTTCTCCTGACAAAAGAATGGCAAATGCTTTATTTTTTAAAAAAAAGTAAAGTAAAGGGGAGGGGAGGGGGGGCTTTTCCTGGGTTCAGTGTGGGAACTGACTGGCCAGGGATCTTTTACTATGATAGTCTTAACATTTCTTGGAGTGGTGAAACTGAAAGATGACAACTTGCTGACAATTCTAGAATGAAGAAAGCACCTGTTCCAGGTAAACACCCATCCATCTATGCCCCGGAAATCCTTTTTGTCAGCAAATTACTAAAGTGAATATTGATGCCTTGGAGAGGTTTAATAAGCTACAAAAGAAAGCATGGGAAATTAGCTCCATCTAAAAACCTGGCAGATCATTTGGAGCTGCTCCTGCACGAAAAGTTCTCCTGCATCACTGGACTAAAATTCAGGCAAACATCAACAGGCTGCTGAACTAGGATGTAGCCACACGGAACAACCAGAGACATGCCCTTTTAATTCCCCACCTTCCACCTCTGGCAGCTGGATCCACAGACCAGCTTTGGACTTCAGGAATTTGATTCTTTAACCTGCACTTAGATGCCTCCAGTGAATACTGTCCGCTGCCAGCTTCTTGAATAGGTACTCGTGCATCTCTCTAAATTTCGGGTCTTATCAACCTCACAACAATGGCCCACTAGCCTACTGTTGTCAGTATTCAGCCAATTGGCAGCTTACTGGGAGAATAATTTCTTGGCATCTTTGTTCAAGTGCTGAGGAACCACAATAGTAATAATGTAGCAGGCCGTGAGCTATGTGTACAACAAACACCAACCTGGTGTACTTAAATTATGTAGGATGAATGTAGTGCAAAAGTAGCGAGTACATAGAGGGGAAGAAAATAGAGGTCAGAGAATTATGAGAAGGCTCTGAAGGACTATTGGCACTAGTGTTGATTAGCCTGCATCGACACTGCACAACTCAAGTAGATATGTACTAGCTCCTAGAGCTAGTGCACTAAAAATAGCAGCATGCCAGGGTAGCATGTGCAGTGGCTCAGGCTAGGTGTCTGAGTACAAATCTACCCAGACCTTCTGGGCACAGAAGCTGCCACCTCTGCTACCCCCAGCAACATGACTCTCTTTAGCTCGCCAGGTCAAGTAGAGGAATAGGCATCTACTCAAGCCATGAAGCATGCTCCCAGCTGCAGTGTAGACATACCTTTAGAGCCATATTCCACTCATCATACAGTTCTCAAATGAGCAGAAAGGGGCTAAACGCACGTGGTCTGGACTATAGAGTTCTACCACAGTTGTAACACAATTACCACTACAGCTATTACTACTACCACCATGTTGCTGTTTCACCTAGATACATTTGCCAGTGAGGAAGACAGAACATATATCGATTCAAGTAACAAACTCAGTTCTTGGAGAGTTTCCACTGGCTCAGTACTGTCCTGAGTTAATGGGTACTCTCCCTCCCTTTCATAAAAATTAGGGGTTCAAGTCCTGGCTGAAATCAAGTGACTAAATATATTATTGTTTATAGATAATCTAGAGGCCAGGGCTTCAATTAGCAAAAGTACTGCAAAGCTGCACTCACTGTTGTGTGAGTAAGTCTCTCACCCTCATTAATATACGTTTGTAGCAAGTGTCCAAACCAGTTTGGGGTACAAAATATATTTATCTATCCCCAAATATTGGAAAGTCTTGCCAAATATTAAGCAGTTTCCAATTACTGTACGACTCTTCAATTTATGTATTCCCTTAACTATTCTGAAAGGAACTTTATTGGGTGTTTTATTCTGTTAGATAAAAGAATGAACTCAAAATGCTCTGTTCAGCAAATAAGAATGCAGACCAACTTTTAAATGCAGATTTTTTTCCTAGACAGAACTTGCCATAAAGCTTAGTCATCTTGTCAAACATTTGGCATAACTTTGTTTTACTCAGCATGATCTTCCGACAGCTTTGTTCTTTATTCAAAATGTGTGTATTTTTTAAAAGAATTTATAGAAATTATTCATTAATATTAAAAGGTTTCAGAGTAGCAGCAGTGTTAGTCTGTATTTGCAAAAAGAAAAGCAATACTTGTGGCACCTTAGAGACCAACAAATTTATTTGAGCATAAGCTTTCGTGAGCTACAGCTCACTTCATCAGATCAATTAAATATTAAAGTGAATGATGCCTTTGGACTATGTGTTATGTAACAGATTGTGCATTTTCAAGAAGTAGATAATCTTTAGATAAAAACGGCAGAGGTTGTCTAAGTTTTAGATACCTTAAAGCTGCTTTTTCACTATGACTACTGTTTACCATGGTATTTGTATGCAAATAGGAATTTTTTAGTCAGCTTGCTCTTCCTGCTTAATGCATTCAGCAATACAAACACTGATTTGTGTTAAATGCCTTATTATAAAAAGAGTGATTTTACCATCACCGAACATTCAACAGGAGGGATACGCCTCTTGCCAGGAAAATGTTTATCTTTGTACATAAGCATCTAATTAGTAATAAAAGAAATACAGGAGTTTTTACAGTTGAATGAAGATTTGATAACAGTAACATGTGTTTGACTATGAAATAACTAAAGACTGCTGGTAGGTCCAACTTAGTGTAGAACAGTGGTTCTCAAACTTTTGTACTTGTGACCCCTTTCACTTGCATGTCTGAGTGTGACCCCCCCGTTATAAATTAAAAAACATGTGTTTATATATTTAACACCATTATAAATGCTGGAAACAAAGTGGAGTTTGGGGGTGGAGGCTGACAGCTCACAACCCCCCATGTAATAACCTTGCGACTCCCTGAGGGGTCCCGACCGCCAGTTTGAGGACCCCTGCTGTAGAGTAATTCAAATTACAACTAATATTTTTATACATAAAGTTTACTGGAGATTTTAGAAAAAAATGGATAATGTATTTACAGAGATTCACTAATTGGCTGTACCAAGAGGAAAAGGAGTACTTGTGGCACCTTAGAGACTAAAATTTATTAGAGCATAAGCTTTCGTGAGCTACAGCTCACTTCATCGGATGCATTTGGTGGAAAATGCATCCGATGAAGTGAGCTGTAGCTCACGAAAGCTTATGCTCTAATAAATTTGTTAGTCTCTAAGGTGCCACAAGTACTCCTTTTCTTTTTGCGAATACAGACTAACACGGCTGCTACTCTGAAACCTGTACCAAGAGTAAGAGTTCTACAAAGATAAGATTTCCACTTCACACCCTCAAGCCAAGAGATGTTAAATTCACTGCTCTGGTCATTTTAAACAGACAACTGTTATAATTTCTATCTTTAGGCTGTCTGAGGACCAGCTAGGCTATGCTAGTGCCCCACTTGCTACAATACAACTATTACCTGGTCTTCGATTTCTCAGCAGCATCACTGCAACTTATTTCCATATACTTTTTTGGGGGGAGGGGGTGGCAGGAGAGCCACATACACACATCATATGTCTTTCAACAACAAGAGCTATAAGAGAGCCTGAGAACCTACAACTTCTATCAGCTTCAATAACAGCTCCGAGTACTTAGTACATTGGCAGGTCTGGGCATCATTCTACATGTTGTCTACAATTGTGCATGACTGGTCTCTTGCAACATCTTTAGCAGGTTTTTTTTAAAATGTAGATTGGGAAGTGATGGCAGATTGCAATGATTAGGAAGGGTTTAGGACTATTCAACTCTTTAGATCATTTAGACCCTATTCAGGGAAATGCCCCCATTTAATAGAACTCTTAAGCATGAGGTTAACTTTAAGCAAATTCTTAAAAGGTAAGCACATGCTTCAGTGCTTTCCCAAGTCAGGGACATGGGCAGGATATTTGAGAAGCTGTCACAAAAATTTAAACAAACAGCAAATGGGGGAAAACAAAAAACAAAAAAAACCAAACTACACCCAACCCAAATGCTTATTCACAAACCAATTTAGGCATAGAATTTAACAACCAAACAAACTTGAATTTTCAAAGGATCGTGTTAAAATAGTCACCTTTCCACTACACATTTGTTCCTGTATTCCTGGAAATTCCCTCAGCCTATTAGTGCCTTCCATTTCCAGCTGTGACAGTTCACTGGTGTTGAGTCTCAATCTGATTATCACTATGAACTACTGCTAAGGTGCCAATTCTCTCACATACTGAAAATGTGTAATTATTTACATGGGCAAAACATTCCTAAAGGAATTTGTTGCAACACTGAGTTTAAGAACCCATCCACTTGTTTTATAAAATATATTTAATATTTTCTTCAATGTAAGCATTTCCCCCAATTTCACAAAGGCTTCAACAATCTAAGCATATTTACAAAGACGTACAATCTACACATATTTCAGAATAGCAGCCGTGTTAGTCTGTATTTGTAAAAAAGAATATGTAATTCTATTAAAACTACACATATGAAATTACACTTCGAAAAACCTTATGCAGACTAAAATGTTGAAGCTCAGAGGAAAAGCTTACGGTATCAAGTGCCAATTTAACTTCTGTTTATGGAAATGAAAAGACTGCCGTTATCTTCCATGGAAGATAGATTGAGCCTCAAAAGCTTGGTTCTGCAATTAAGTATCAAGCTTTTTTTTTTTTTTTTTTTTTTTTTTTTAAAGAAGTGGGAGGGAGGAGAGGAGATCAGTTATCTGGACAGGTACTGTAGGGAAAGGCATATAAAACAGATAATCGTACAAATAGAATGTGTTTTTGCACCACATTGGAGACTAAGGACAAAAGTTTAGGGCTCAGTTACACCCATAGCTTGTTAGGTGGTACAATAAGATGCAGAATTTGACCCACTGTACCCAATCTCTCCATTTTTTTTAAAAAGGGGTAAGAGGACTAGTCAACAGAAATTTAATTAAACTCTTCTGAGCCTACCCCCATCCCATACACACAAAAATCTCGCTATCCCTAAATTGCAAAGTAAAGATACGCAATATCAAAGACTGTGTCTGAGATTATAGTCAGTCAAAAGACAAAGCTGATTAAATTTGCATATTGAGCTTGGCATCAAGTATTCTAGAGGATGAAAATGCAGAATTAGCCAAATCGCTTCTCAAAAGGCAGGACACTTGCCATTTTACATGTGGTAGCCATAGTAGCCTGAAGAATTCATTAGAGAAGAATGATCACTTAGGAAGGCTGCCTTTATTAAGTTAACTGGAAGAGAAAGTCAATAGCATATTAATGACTTCTGCAAGCTATACCAAGTTTAGAACTTGGAAGGACGTGATGTAGCTTGACTTAAGCAAAGCTTATGATACGGTCTGCCACAGTATTATAGCCAGCAAGTTCAAAAAGTATGGATGGGATGAATGGACTATAAGGTGAATAGAAAGCTGGCTAGATCGTTGGGCTCAACAGGAAGTGATCAATGGCTCAATGTCTAATTGGAAGCCGGTATCAAGCGGAGTGCCCCAAGCATCTGTCCTGGGGCCGGTTTTGTTCAACATCTTCATTAATGATGGGATGGATTTCACCCTCAGCAAGTTCACCGACGACATTAGGCTGGTGGGAGAGGTAGACTGGAGGGTAGGGACAGGGTCCAGAGTGACGTAGACAAATTGGAAGATTGAAGTTCAACAAGGATAAGTGCAGAGTCCTGCACTTCAGACGGAAGAATCCTATGCTCTGCTACAGGCTGGGGACTGATGGGCTAAGTGGCAGTTCTGCAGAAAAGAAGCTGGGGATTACAGTGGACGAGAAGCTGGATATGAATCAGCAGTGTGCCCTTGTTGCCAAGGAGGCTAATGGCATATGGGTCTGCATTAATAGGAGCATTGCCAGCAGATCAAGTTAAGTGATTATTCCCCTCTATTCGGCACTGGTGAGGCCACATCTGGAGTATTGTGTCCAGTTTTGGGCCCCCCCCACTACAGAAAGTGTGTGGACAAACTGGAGAGTCCAGTAGACGGCAACAAAAATTAAGGGGCTGGAGCACATGACTTATGAGGAAAGGCTGGGGAAACTGGGCTTATTTAGTCTGCAGAAGAGAAGAGTGAGGGGGGATTTGATAGCAGCCTTCAACTACCTGAAGGGGGGTTCCAAACAGGATGGAGCTAGGCTGTTTTCAGTGGTGGCAGATGACAAAACAAGGAGCAATGGTCTCAAGTTGCAGTGGGGGAGGTCAAGGTTGGATATTAGGAAAAAATTATTTCACTATAAGGGTGGTGAAGCACTGGAATATGTTACCTAGGCAAGTGATGGAATCTCCATTCTTAGAGGTTTTTAAGGCCCAGCTTGACAAAGCCCTCTCTGGGATGATTTAGTTGGGGTTGCTCCTGCTTTGAGCAGGGAGCTGGACTAGATGACCTCCTGAGGTCTCTTCCAAACCCTAATCTTCTAGGATTCTAAAGAGAGATGGAGAGACTGGAAAAACAAACAACAAAAACCTGAGGCATGTGTCATTGATTCCCATGCAAAAAAACCTAAAAAGGTTAGAAATATGCAAACCACCACAAATTGATTCACTTGAAAAATGCAAGTGAACTCAAGGGAAGAAAATTGTTCTAAACACAGTATTGAATGAAACAGTGAAACCTGGAAAGTAATAATGCCCTAAGGACTATAAAACAATTGTCCAAATTTGCAGGACTAAAAATGCAAATGATTGGGCAGGTGAACACAGCCTCCATATTCGTCAAATTTGTTTAACAGAAGTAACTGGAGGGGCTGGAGAGACTGGATTATAAAAGAATGAGAGCTAAACTACAAGGTGTGGCTAAAGCAGAGGTGGGCAAACTATGGCCTGCAGGCCACATCCGGCCCATGGGACCATCCTGCCTGGCCCTTGAGCTCCCGGCCAGGGAAGACAATCCCCAGCCCGTCCCCCGCTGTCCCCCCTCTGCACCCACCCACCTCCCAGGCTGTCCAATAAGCCTGTTCTACCGCTCTGAGCGGCATGGTAAGGGAGGGAGGTTTGGATAAGGGGCAGAAGGTCCCGGGGAGATAGTCAGGGGGTGATTGGATGGGAGGTGAGGTCCTGGAGGAAGGGGTAGTTAGGGACAGGGATCCAGGAAGTGGGGGGGATTGGATGGTTTGGGGTCCTGTCAGGGGGCAGGGGTGTGGAAAGGGGTCAGGAGCAGGGAGGTGGGGAAGTTGGATGGGTCATGGATTCTGAGGGGGGCGGGAAGTGGGAGGGGGCAAATAGGGGGCAGGGGCCAGGCTATTTGGGGAGGCACAGCCTTCTTTACCTGGTCCTCCATACTGTTTCGCAATGCCAATGTGGCCCTCAGGCCAAAAAGTTTGCCCATCCCTGGGCTAAAGCATACTAAAAAGAGCAAACACTGATGTGCAGAATTTTTGGTAGTATGTGGGGCATAATCCTAGTCACATCGTAACTGATCTACTTTTACTCAAAGCACATGAATAGGCCACTCTTGTTTCAGAGAAGTGTGCTGTGATCATTTGCTTATAATAGCATTAATGCTGATATCTCAAGTATTTGTAAAATAAAACCAGATGTGTTGTGGAGTGTTTTTAAGTCACCAAGAATCAAGACACTGAAACAGCAATGATCCAGTCAGTCAATGGTAGCTGGATTTTGCTCACATAAGATTTCATACCTCAATGATGTTGCACAGTATAAGAGTATACAAGTCCCAAAACATGCTAAATATGTTTAGTCATATACTTAATGATCAAATCTACTTTCATATGTAGTTACAGCTTGACTAATATAATTAAGTACTGCTAATTCTAAGTAGAAAGACAAATGTCAATGAAGGGAAGTCTTCCCCCTTTTCCCTTACCAACACCCTTCTGCAATGGGAGATGGCATTTCACTTTTGAATGAAGCAGATTAAAAAAAAAATCCTACTAAGAAGAAGAATTAAGTTAGGGGACCATTTTAAAGGGGAAAGTAGATATCAGCAAGTCTATGAATGTGTAAACATGGTTTCATGAGAACCAACCAGGTAGCTGCTTGATGAGCACTCTACTGCCACAAAAACAACCCAGTTTTGTTTTCTAATACTCTGCTGCCTGTGGATGAAAATCTTCTGTACCAAACTTTCATCAGGACACAATGTATTCCCCAGCCACATGAAAGTCATGTACTCTACCTTTGTAGCCAAGTTTCCCTAAAGCAGTGAAAAACTAATCATACATTGCTAGTGAGGATGAGGCCCCACACTGGGAAAGACCACAATAATTATGTCTGAGGTTCTCCTGCTTCCCCAAATTCTCAACTGCTAATCCTATAATTTCTCTGATGCCTTTGTTCAGATATTGTTTATTTTGCCGATTCTTTCCGTAAGAGACAGGGATTTAAATTCCCTCTGATCATTCATCCAGGACCAGTGCTTAAGAAGAGATTACAAATCCTGAAAACATTCATATGATTTGCTAAAATGTTTGTAGCCTTGACAGGTTATGGGAGACCTGAAAGTCTGACTCCTACTGTCTTACTTCCTTATGACATACTCCAGTTCCAATTCCAGCTTTATTTTAGCAGCTGGTAGAGCCATGAGCCACTAAAATTAGATAAATAAATTTGTTAGTCTCTAAGGTGCCACAAGAACTCCTTGTTGTTTTTTTTGATACAGACTAACATGGCTACCCCTCTGAAACCTAAAATTAGATTAATACGCTATTCCTGAGGTTCTCAGAATGGCATGTCACAGACCACATCTTAACAGATGTAGCCTTCAGGAATACCTCCCCTTTGATATGCAGTTGTTAACTAGTCTGAGACACTTGCAACTGTTTACATGGAATATTAGAAAAGCAGTACATTCTCTATGCATTTTTGTCATCTTCATATAATTTAACAGCTGGAGACAAGGATAAACCAAATAATCAACCAGCTGTCCATAGACCACAACCCACTACTTAGAGACCACCAATAGTTCCTAGGCCAGTTTGAGAATCATTGCTGTCTACCACGTCAATAGGCCAAACTTCAAACTTCTTCCAATTTGTATAAGACTTAGTTTCTAGCATTTGTGGTCTGAAATAGCAGTTGCTGAAGTCATGTCATAATTGAAGTGGGGAAAAAGCAAGATATTAATCTGAATGGCAGTTTCATATCTGTCATAACTCACTGGAGCTACTATCAAAATGTTTTACACCACAAGAAAGCTAGAATGTTACTAGTCCTACTGATTCACAAGATATTGAAGCTTAAAGTTTACAGTGGCGATCCAATTGCAGTGCTGTTTTGCTCCAGTGCAAGATTAAGTATAGCAAGTTCCAGACCAATGCGATTTTCAGCCTCTGATGCAAGAGCAACAGTGTTGTGTCTGCATTAAAAAAAAAAAAAGGATTAATCACTGCAGTGCAAAGGCCCTTGTACACATGGGAAAGCTTGTGACCAGGAGGTTTGGTGATAACATGTTCAAAGGCTGTTTTCAAAACACTTATTAGCTGCCTTGATAGAAGCATTCCTAATTAAAGACAGAAGCAAACTACTGTGGACCATTTTGTTTATGCACCACAGTATACAACTACAAGTTTGTTATCACAGAGGTCTGATGATACTAGAGAACAGAAAACCACAACTGAACAGACAGCATCAATGGACTTCAGGGAGCAGTGTTCTGTAACATATGTACCACAGCTAGAATTGAGTAGTGGATAACAGTTCTGGAATTCAATTATGCATGCTTGAGTTTGCATAGTCTGTATATAAGGCAAAATTTAGAAGGGCTTCTTCAAAGAACTAAGACTTTTTTGAATTCAACATGGTTAGCTATGCTTGCTGACTGTTCAAATGAAATGATGTCTGAAAAGTCATCTTTGCCTTGACCATGTCAAGAACACTGCCACACACACTCCCTTCTATAACCTTGGATTAAGCATATAAATAGGCACTGAGGGTTTTTAAATTTGTTTATTTTTAAAGAACCACACAGAAGGACCTTCAGCTCCACAAAGACAGATGATTGTTGGGGGCCTGTGATAATAATTCTAGAAGTATTAAAAAGGACTAATGCAAGATAAATAGACATCCTGTGTACTATTTCTAGTGGATGGCTGCCTGCCTGCAAATTTATATGGTGACAATTTGATTGTCCTCAGCAGAAGACGACAAGATTCACACAGACTGCAAAACAACAAACAGTTGAAAGAAAAAAGCTTTACTGCAAGACAGCTCTATTGGCTACTCAAGCTCCAGAGATAAATGTCCAGCAAATCTAAAGAAAAAACTCTCATTAAGACCTATTTTCCATCCTTGAAGGATGCTGTTTTCCAAACTACATTTCCTGAAGATGAAAAGATAAAAGCATAATTAATTTCCCTATTTGAAAGTGTTTTCTTGAGAGTCACAAATGGTAATGGTACTTACAGAATGTAATGGTACTTAGAGAATCTCTAATCCTCCCATTGCTATGGCTAAGGCCAGTCTACAGTAAAAAGGTAGGTCAACTCAGCTACGACTCTCAGGGATGTGAAAATCCACATTCTCCCTCCACCCCCCGAGCAATGTTGTTAAGACGACCTAACCCCCAGCGTAGGCAGCACTAGATTCATGGAAGAATTCTGCTGTTGACCTAGCAACCGCCTCTCCGAAAGGTAGATTAGCCACAGTAACAGTAGAATACCTCCCGTCTGTGTAGGTAGTGTCTACACCGAAGCACTACAGTGCAGCAACTGCAGTTGTGCCACTGCAGTGTTTACAGTGAAGATGAAGCCCGAGAATCTTATTGGGGCTTCTCGAGAGATGTTGCCAAGTAGCACAATACGCACTATGTGCATGTAAGTCATGTGGACTGAAGAATGACAGAGAATGGGACTCAGTGCTGTCACCTGTTGGTGAAGTTTGAGAATAGCAGCCAACAGCTGCTTAAGAGCTACAGGTTTCAGAGTAGCAGCCGTGTTAGTCTGTATTCTCAAAAAGAAAAGGAGTACTTGTGGCACCTTAGAGACTAACAAATTTATTAGAGCATAAGCTTTCGTGAGCTACAGCTCACTTCATCGGATGCATTTGGTGGAAAAAAATAAGAGCTACAGATGGCCAAGAGCTCCACAGGCAAGGAAGCTCTCTGCTAGCATCTGTTGGAGAGCAAGGAGAGTTGACTGAACGGGCAGGGCCTTATTCGCATGTGTGTTATGTGAAGGTTTGGGGCATTTTGATAAATGTTAAATTTTGCATTTGGGGGCAGTTAAATGCAATTGACCTTGCTGGGAAATAACACAGCTGTCCAACATGTTGGGTAAGGAAACCTGGACTAAGCTACAGGAAGAGGAAAGAGACTCTTGCTTGTTACTCGGAGGGCCTCTTTGGTGGTGAGGAGTTTGTCAAGTGTCCTAGATCCCTCCCTAACAGCTAAGCTCAGACTGTTGGATAGTACAAAGTGATGGCAGATTTGAGGGAATAGAGGCAGACAGGCAACACCAGACAATGCAGAGAATTAGTGGCAGCAGCTACATGGTGACCAGCAGTGCAGACTGGCAGAAGCAGCAGCAGCTTCTCCAAGGCAACAGACAGCTCAGATGGACAGCACAGAGCAGCAGTAGAGCTAGGTAGCTTGGGCTGAAGTCACAGAGACGGCAGCAGCCTACCCAATGGACTCTGGCACAGACCTCCCTATCCAACAATTAAAGCTGAAATCATTATAGCTGGGTTAGGTAATAAAGCCCCCAGAGAAGCCAAGGCAGCACTGACCTGCTAGAATCCTTGGACTTCTCCAACCCAGGACAGTTAACTGTGAGTGGGGAGGAGAGAAGTGATCAGAACACATTAGCCATTTACAATGGCCAAAAGAGGACTGAGGTTGGGACTACTGTTAAGACCAATTCTTTCTGTTGTCTCTCCCCCCAACACACAACAAAGTTCTCTTTGCTATAACTCCTGAACTCAGTGCTTGTGAGTGGGGAAGAATTGCCCACTAGGGGCACCTAGTATGGTGTATATAGATTCCCAGGTTTCTGGGGGAGGTTCAAGCTGGTGTTAATTAAGCATTTAAGGAAACCCCAGCCTAGAAACCTGAACCCACCCCTTTTTGCTGCCATCAGCACCTGGCAGAAGGGTATCTATGTCCTATATAACTGTAGTTTGCAGTATTCCAAGACTTTATCCAACAAAAGGACCAGAAAGAACAAAGGAACACTTGCAAATACATAATCCTTTCAACTATCTTTGCTAGAATCCAGATTTCCTTTTGAGAGATTGGGTTAGTGACAAGACAAACATTAGATTTGAAAGAGCACCGGTTAGTCAAAGTCAGAGTTCCCCATAGCCAATGGCTCACTGAGTTGATGCAGTTAAGGGACACCAGTTTCATAACCACTGGTACATAAGGGAGCGATGTGGCAAGCATCATGTTCAACTGCCTTTAGCTACCCCAGCCCAATGGATCAAGTACTCGTTTTGCAGCATGGTGAACTGGTGGTGGCTGTTCAGTGTGAGATTGAGTGAGACTCAAACCCATGACCTTCAGGATTTTAGCCCAGCACCTTAACTACTCAGCCACCACAATTCACCATAGTTAACAGTAATGCAATTTACCTGGCCATCACTCAAATACTGTAGTAGGATACTGTCGCAGCTGACGCTATAGAAAAGCTTAAGATAATAATCTCTGAGGGCAAAGATGACCCATAATTAATTAAGTTACTAAACAGTATTGTTGGCAAATCAGTTATATGCTTATTACCAAGGACAGACACAACTGAACCACGGAACATGTTGAATGCACCCATATGGGTCACTCACATAGTCCTCTCCACCTAACATGAAGGTTGCAGTCTCAAGAAGTTGTCACATTGTTATGGATCCCTCCAATGAACTATTCAGATGACATTTCCATGAGAACCAGAATTTCTATAAGCCTGTTGATGTCCTTTGGGCCTAATCAGATTATTAGAGTTTGCTTTTTCATGACAGGGCAAGCCATTTGCCTAGGACACGGGATACTTTTCCTATTGTAAAGGGTGCATTCCAAACTAACATCTACTGTATTGCAGAGAAACATTTTTTGTGTTATTATAGAAGCACTAATATATTTAGCAAAGTCAAGAACCAAGACAACTGTTCACTCAGTACTCCATCATGTAAGCAATCTAGCCAGTTAGGAAATGTCTAGGGACAGGGTATTTTGCCCAGATGTCAACTCCTTAATCAACTGACTCTAAGGTGGGGGAAAGGGGAGAAAAAAGTCAATCGTGATAGAAGCCAGGTCGGACCATACTTCTTCCCTCACACATTTGGAGCAGAACTTGACTTGGTTCACTGTTAAAAGCAGGCAAATACTTTTAAGTAAGTGTCCCTTCTGCAGTCTTGTACTTCTGAGGACAAAGTTAGTTATTAGGAGCTGTAAATGCACTATTAAGACTACCTATATTTATCATTTTGAACACAAGTAGAACAGCTATTTAGCATCTTGACTGACTAGCATGTGCATTTAAAGGTAAACATACATAGTAAAAATACTAAAGAAATTAAAAAAAAAAAGTTATCTGCCACAAGTCACTATGCACATAGCCCTCAAAACATTAAGCCAGAAATATCTGTAGACCTGCATATTTAAATATATATATATATATATATATATATATGCACATTTATACAGAGCAAATATATACATTTATATAAAGGTCAGTTGAAATATGGCACATTTGTACATGATTATTTCAATGAGAAAATTTAGCTTAGGTCTCAACCTGAACAGTTACAAGAAAAAAGCAAGCTCTATACCCAAAATATGGGCATTATTGAACAGTACTAAAATTTTCTGAAGATTGAACAAGACTGGTGTAACAGTTTCAGTACTACAAGACACACCTGGATCACAAGCCTTTGGAAAGCACTATAGATAGTAGAGCAACTGCATGAGTATGCATTAGATTTATTAAACACTACATTATGCAGTTTGTACTGGCTGGCTTTTAATTTCCTGAACAAAACATTTAACATCACAGGCTTTAGGCATTTCACAGAGAAGAATTCCCTGCTTAGGAAGGAGATAATTAATGAGAACTTTTCAGACAGTAGGTTCTCTTACCTGCTTAATATATCAATATAAATAAGTCCGTCAAAGATTTAGGCTCCAATTCCACAAAGACTTATATACACGCTTACACACAGAGTACTCATAGCACATAGTTAAGCATGTGTGAAAGTCTTTCCAAGGTAGGACCCTGTATAAAAATTCTGGAGAATACTCCAGAACTGGAGTTAAATGCTTTTGCTTCCCCCTTTTGGTTAGTCAAAGAGAAAGCTGATTTTACTGTGATGGGCAAGATGCTATTCTTTTAGAAGAGGTAAGTTTAAGCTGAAAGTTTTGGGAAAAAATCCATAGATGTCAGAAAAACAGCAGAATTACTACCAGACTGATCTCCCTCAGATTTGGATCTTAAAGATTTGTGCCACAGACCTGCAAGTCTTCAGATTCCAGTATTTTGTTATATTAGAACATTTGTTCAAAAGTTTTCATTCTAGCAACAAGACCTAAAAAAAGCTCCTAGTAGACACCAAATGTCTACTGATGTGGAAATAGCATAATCTTAATCATATATGTACTGGAAAAAGAATCTGAAAGACTGTTCCAAGATGGATAATATGGGACAATATTTAACCAAAGATATACCACAAATAAGAAAGATTCCTATTTAGTGCAATTTCTTTTGTTGTTTATACACAATGCCTCATTGCTTAGGCACTTGGGTGTCTCATCAAGTATTGGTCTTTATTGTAAAACAAATAATCAAGTAATAGGAATGATCCAGTCATCAGTTAGAGAAGGCTAACCAAACAGATAAGTCTTGCATTGTGATCTGAAGTTTATCATCAAACCGAAGTTCTAGCCATCATCATGGGGAGAGAAAAAGTCTAGGCGGAATTTAAGAGTAAATTCCTGGAACTGAACAACAGGGATGACTAAGTAAATCATAACTACTGTAAGAGGGTGTAAGGAGAAGAGACATTACATTAACGTGCTGCAGTTTTATACACCTGTGGGCTACAAGTAGTACAAGCTTTGTTCATAAAGCAGCATACTTAGTGCCCCTTAACAATTTTCAATATCGGAAGCGTTCTTGTTATCTAAAAACTGAATTACACGTACACATTGATAATTTTATTCAGTAAAGATTGCAATAGTTAGATGCAGTGGTGACACATGCTATATAAAACTCCCATAGAAAGTACTAATCAAATCATGCATGTCAGTGAAATGAAAGGTATCTTTTGGCTGAGGCATGCCACCAAAGCTTTAGGCATTGCCAGTCTGACATGGTACAGTCTAGCTGGCTCACAACAGCAGATATATGACATGCCTTTCACTCCCCACATGCTGGAAAAAGTAAATAGCTGCTAATACAAAATTAGAAAGCTTTCATTTGTTCAATTTACTTGCAGTTTTCAGCAAAAAAGTGTGCCCATTTCACTAATTTCAGAAGGATAATGCCAAAGTCATATTTTTCAGTTATTCATACACAGGTGCATTGAAACTTCAGAGTGCTGTTTTAGGAAGTGGGAAGAATTTTCCTTTTATAATATTATTTCAATATTTTTAAGTCACATGACAAGGAATGTGTTTTATTGTAATCCACTCATGGGTCTTCGGGACTAAACACCCTCCAAAGACAGTCATAAGTCAAATGCTCTGGAGTACTAGGTTTCGCAGCTGTACCAGCAATTTAGCTGACATGGAAAAGTCTGATTTCATACATCTAGACACACTGTCCTAGTTAAAGTCAGCATTAACTTACACCAAAAAAAAAAAAAAAATCTGGCTCCAGATCTGGCTGTTTCAGATGGTATCTTATGAGTTAGTTTAAAAAAATAAAATAAAATATAAAAATAAAAAAAGTCCACCCACTTTTGGTCAAACCAGCCTTTTGTGCAACCTGGAGAGGGAGGAGAACAGCTCTGCCAACGCCAAAAACTGCCAAGCTTCCCCTCACCTCACCTCCCAAAAAAAGCCAAAAACGTAGGACACGGGCTGATCTCTTGATCTAGAGAAGGAGTATATACAAGCAGGTCTTCAGTTAAATGAAGACGGTGTTGACAGCTCCTTAAAAATGTTAGTGAATCCAAGTTCAGGAGACCCCCAGCACTGATCTTGCAGTAGCTTTAGACTTTAGGCTAATGCAATGTAAAACAAGCATTCCAATAGAAAAAGTTTGACAGATTCAAAGTTTGGAAGAAGTTTCCTTTTAAATGGAAAAATATCACAAAAATTGCTCAAGTCTAACTTGGTTTTCCTATAGCAGTTAGGAACTCAGCAAATATAAAATGGGTGCCTTAAAACAAGTTCTCTGAAACAATGCTGTAATTAAGTATCTTGATTTACATGCCTGAGGGAAGAACAGCTGGAGAATCTAGGAACCTCCCATGTTTTAATGTACAGTGAAGTCATAACTGAGTTTCCAAGAAGTCTAAATTCTGTATTTAAACCACATCTTAAAAGCACCACAAGAACTCTCATTAAAGCTAGTGGATATCCCTGCTTTTGTAAGCATCAGTTGGACTTCTTTTCTTTTTGATAAAATGCAGTGAGTACTTGTGGCACCTTAGAGACTAACAAATTTATTTGAGCATAAGCTTTCGTGAGCTACAGCTCACTTCATCGGATGCAATCACTGCATACATCCAATGAAGTGAGCTGTAGCTCACCAAAGCTTATGCTCAAATAAATTTGTTAGTCTCTAAGGTGCCACAAGTACTCCTTCTCTTTTTGCGAATACAGACCAACATGGCTGCTACTCTGAAACCTGCATTTTATCAGTGGACCGTACAGAGCTTTTGGATCTTGTTGGAGTTCAAAAGATATTTTTAAACTTTTCAAGTTTCCTTTAAATGCATATTTTCAGAGTTAAGTCTCCCAACACAGTAGCTGATGTGCATTGAAGTTTAAATATGCTTTATAGACAAGTTCTACAATACTTGGGAAAAAGTTAGACTGCTCTGCCATTAAGTGTTTCCCAGTGTTGATGTGAAGGGGCTCCTTTAGGGTTATGAAACAGCATTTAACTCCTATGTTAAAAAGTTACAGTAAAGAGGCATGTGAAGTTTCTGTACACCATATATTTCACAAGATTTTAATATTACACATGCAGGAATAGTTTACCAGGCATCTGCTGAAGTAGATTTCAGATTGCTTAATTCTTTAACTGTTTTGGAAGTATATTTCATAACCTTATTTGAGGGACCAAAGGACAGTTCTAATGCCATGGACTTAGTCTGACAGCTAATGCAGGCCCAGTGTGCATCATGCCCGGCTTTAACATTCTAGTTTATATAACTCTGTTGAAATGAGTACCCCCTCCCCCCAAAAGAAAGAGCATCAAAATTCAATGATAACATGAATATGTAGCTTAAGTTTTTCATTTAGCATTCTTCAGATACTAAAACAACATCACACAAGAATCCATGTAGCTCTATTTTACTACTAATGGTTTACTCTGGAGAACGAATTATAATTACAAATATGCAAGATTTCTGATAAAGACTTTCTAGCTCGATTTTCCTTCGAGGTTCTCTTCTCCTCCCTGCCAAGTCTTCAGAAGTTACAGTTTCCCTTACAGCCAACTTTAGCTACATATCAGACAGGGCTTTTAAGAAATATTTAAGTATCTTTTGAGAAATCGGTGAATCAATACTATAGCATCAAATGTTATCTTAAAGTTGCTAAAATGCCAGTACAAGGCTACAAAAAGTATTAACTGAAAGCAGCATACAAGATTATTCAGAAGTTGTTCATACAGAAAATGTTATACTGAAAGTCATGTAAAACATTGATTTTACAATTAAATAGTTGGAACAAAAACTATTTCTTCTCCCCTTGCCACTCTCCAACCCTATTGGGTATTAATCCAAAAGAGTGGTAGATTGTATGTATAAGTGCAAAGTCATATACAAAACTAAGGGACAGAACACCCTTCCCCAAATAAATTGAACAAAAGTGAAGCATAAACAAATGTATAGTTACCCAGAAGTGTGCATGGCAGTTAACCATCATGGTCCTTTCAATAAGCTCATCAGGACACTCTAGGAGATGGTGCCCAGAGACCACACCAGCATTGTTAACCAGGACTGAAACCTCTCCAACCTCTTGGCGAACCCTCTCAGCTGTCATGTAGACATTCTCTCTCTTGCTCACATCACAGGTATATGTATAAACCTGCAAGCTGCAGTGGGGCAGCACCTCTTCTTCACCATCTCCAGCTGCTAAGGAATCCAGAATAGAAAGGTTACATTCTCAATTAGACTTCAACATTTAGGTAAAAAGTCACAAAGCAGAAAGAGAGTAAACACTCCTCCATTACACTTTAAGAGTTCTATTTACTTTGGCATCATCACAGTAAACAAACACTATATTTACTGTTCCTGTCTGAAAAAGGTAAATTTGAGGCTCCAGCTATCTGAATCAAAGGTTATATTGATGAAAATGGTCTGTGCTCTTCCACTCATGAAACTCTCTTCCTAGCAAGGAATACAAGCACACAAACCCCACTCCTTCCTGGGTGGTCAGATATGAGTGATTGCAGGTGTGGGATGAAATCCTTGCTTACAGCTGGGTTTGTAGGAAAATGAAAAATCCAACCTCGTTTAAGTCACAAACCAATTCCCTGGTCACCATCAGGCAGTGTGGTGAGGAAATAGTCACAAGTACTAAAGAATCCCAGAAATACCCCCTCTGGATGTTCAGCTCTAACTACCATTTTTCCTTTCCTGGCAGGAGGACTACCACTGTGATAATGCAAGTGACTTTCTTGTAAGCACGTCATTTAGCGACCCTTCCAGAAGCAGGTGAAAGATCGTTTTATGGGAAGTTAGGATGAAGCTGTACAAAAATAATAGCATGGCAATACTAGAGCCCCGCAGAAGCCATCTCCAGAAACGCCCCCTCCCATGAAATACTCCCCACACATTATAAACTGGGTACTTCCTCCTCACTAGGGGTGCTGAAACAATTTTTTATGTGGGCACTGAGAGCCATTGAACCAAACTGTAAACCCTGTCTATGATGGAAACCACTTCAAGCCAGGGGCTGTGGCAGCATGCCCAGCACACCTAGTTCCAGCACCTATGCTCCTCACCCCTGGCTGAGCACCATGAGGTGTAGCACCAACCTTCTGCCCCCCAACAGACAGACTGGCAGGAAGGTAGGACCACTGCCTCATGGGAGGCTAACCCAGTAAGAGTCCGCTATCCCAGAGCCACACTGTCCCCGATCTCAGGCACCGGGTTGTTCCTGTAGTCCCTACATTTATGGCGGGGAGGAAAAAAGAAAAAAAAAAAAAAAAGAGGGGGAGGCGGGGGAGATGCAACATGTATTAGATCTATGTTAGGATCACAAAATACATTAGCATATGGACCCAGCGTATCCACCCTGAGGTGGGCAGCGCGGTTACCTTGCTGGGCAGCGGCAGCCGCCTCCTCGGCGATCTCACGGTAGATGTGGCGCACCATGCCTGCCGTCTCCTCGTTGCTCTGAGTATTGATGTCCCACAGCACCAGCAGCGCCCGGCGCCGGGCAAACTCCAGGGCGAAGAGGCGGCCCAGGCCGCTGCCTGCCCCAGTGATGAGGCACACCTGCCCCGCCACACTCTTCTCCTTGGGCCTCACCAGCCACTTGGCCGCAGCCAGCACGAACGCCCAGAGCACTTTGAAAGTGACTACGAAGAACTCCAGCAGGATGTTCATGCTTGCAGCGCTGTCCCCCAAGGGCGCAGCTCCAGTCCCCGCTGCCTACCGCGGGAAGGGGCGTCTCCGGTGCCCTGGTACAGGGGAACCTGCCTGCTCTGTGCGCCAAAGGGTCCCGCAAGCCGCTCTCCAGAGAGCGGAGCAAAGCCGTGCGGAGCGCAATGAACTTAAGGGCCACCGGCAACCGCGGCACAGTCCGCTCAGCCTACAGAGCAAGGGGCGGCGCAACGCTTCCCCGCAGCAGCCAGAGGAGGGAGGCAGCAGCGTAGGCACCCCCTACCCCCAACACCACGCACTGCCCAGGCGCCACACCGCCTGCAGGCACCTGGGGCTGCTACTGCCTGGGAACCGCGGAGCTCGCCGCCTCCTCTGGCGGCTCGGGAGCCGCTGTGCCTGCAGCGCTGGCTACAGGGCCGAGGGCAGGGAGACTTTAAAGAGGAACAAGCGCCCTCTGCGCTACCCGATTTCCTTCCCCCAGGGCGGCAGCTCCTGGCCGAACGCCGGCCAGCAAGTTCAGCCCCCCAATCGAGCCGCCCTAAGTTTGCCGACAGCCGGGGCTCGCTGCCGCTAGCACGGGCGGAGGAGAAGCTAGCACTAGCGCAGGGTGAGGGGCCACCTCCCGCGCTCCGCCAGGGAACGAGGCGCCGGGTTTCCCTCTCCTGCGCCCCTGCCTAGCTCCCTCCTCCGGCGCTCTGCACCCCGCCACGGGTTGGAAGGGAGCATCTCCACGCTCCGCGCGCTATATACCCACGGCTGGGAAACGGGTCCCCTCCCCGTCCCCAGGCCCTCCCCCAGCCCAGCCCACTCTGCATTCCCAGATCTTCCCTCAGCCCATTTCCGCCTCCACAGCACCCGCCAGCACGGCCCCACCCCTTCCTCACCGCCAGGTCCGCTCCGTGCGCTCCCCACCCCATCTCCTCCCACACCGGGCCCAGCCACCGCCGTCACGGGGCGTCGGTGGGATCCGCCCCCGCACGCCAGGCCCCGCCCCCACTCCCCAGCGGTCCCACCACCACCGCGCGGCCAGCCCAGAGCCGCTCTCCGCCGCTGCCGGAGACACACGCGGCGCCTCGCACAGCGCTACGTGCCCAAGCCCCAGCCACTCACATCTCTCCCCCCGGCCCCCGCCGCTCAGCGGGCCTTCCGGTCCCACTTGCTGCCAGGCGGCACAAGACACATCTCTCCACGGCGGGGACCTCGCGGTTGGGTTAGAAACTGTCCTCCAAATCGTCCAGCTAGAGGAGGGAACGGGAAGGGACTACATGTCCCAGAATGCAAGGCGGCCCCCTTGGCCTACAGGTCCCAGAGTGTAGTGCGCCATCTTGAGTCCGGCGACTTCAGGGACTGCATGTCCCAGCATGCAATGCGGCCTACAGCCTTTCAACCCGTCCCGGAGCCGTGGCCAAAGTGGAACTTGGTATGATGGGACTTGTAGTTACCACCGGCCACATTGCTTCTCGGGCGAGCCCACTGTTTGAGGGTGATGTGTAAACTGACGTACGGACCAGTTCGTAGTGTTCGACAGAGAAAAAAGTTCAGCATATTATTGATAGTCAAATTCTTGCTATAGGACAATAGTTATTCTAATATAACAATTTAATTGAACATTTGCTTGTGAATGTATTTTTAATTCCCCTGCATAATGACAGGTTTCAGAGTAGCCGCCGTGTTAGTCTGTATTCGCAAAAAGAAAAGGAGGACTTGTGGCACCTTAGAGACTAACAAATTTATTAGAGCATAAGCTTTCGTGAGCAATGCATCCGATGAAGTGAGCTGTAGCTCACGAAAGCTTATGCTCTAATAAATTTGTTAGTCTCTAAGGTGCCACAAGTACTCCTTTTCTTTTTAATTCCCCTGTTATTTACTGTAGTTTTAATAAGATTCATGAGTGTAAGGTGCTGTACTAGTATAAATTAGTATTACCATTTGTTTTTACATCTATAATACTAACATAGCTGTTGTTCAAATGCCAATGTATTATTATTAATTCAACATTTTACAATAAGAGTATCTAACACCTAGCATACTTTTGGATGCTGTAAAACAAATAAATTAAAATAATAGATAGTAACACTGTTAATTATTCTGGGACAAACTGCTTAACCCTCGCTACACATTCAGTTCCATTGTTTTCTATAGGACTGCTCTGCATGTGTGTAACTCTACTCCAAAAGCAGTTCCACTGAAGTCAATGAGAAAACTGGAGTAAAGTTTTGTCCCTATGTAAGCATTTGCAGGATTGGGGCCCTAGAGCACAGTGGGTGGCCATCTGTAAAAATACTTAGATGAACAGACTATTTTAGTCAAGTGGATGCAACTCCATTGAAGTTCATCTGTTTATGGCAGCGAAGCCTTAAATGACTTTTCAAATTGCACAATGAATCAGCTGGCTGCAGAGATGGGAATGGAACCTAAGAAACTTGGGACCTAAAGCTGCAAAGACTTAAAGTCACATTGAAGTCCGTGGGACAATTCACATGAATGAAGTTAAACTTGTGCATAAGTGTGTGCGAGACTGGGTCTTTGCTCAATTTCCAGTCCCTTTTTCTCACCATTAGGTGAGACCCAAAATAAAATTAACAAGATTATCCATTTAATGCATGATTAAAACTAGTTAAGGCCACAAATAAACAGAACATTGTTAGATTTTAACAGTAATAAGCAAGTTTCTTTCTGTATCAACTTTTTGAGATTTTCAACCTCTTCCGTGGCGTAAATTGTGTTGATATATGTGTCGTGTCAGTACTCGGCAAATAATAAAAATAAATAATAACCCTGATCCTATTAAAGTCAATATTAACACTCAGGCTCAGGATTTAGCCCCATAGAACATCTCTCGGAGCTGAAGTGAATCAGTCACGCTATGGAAATGAACTATTTAATGTAATAACAATAGTGATTACATTTTTAATTACACCTCTGGGCCTGAACACTGTTGGGACTGTGGATTGCACCCAGCTCAGCATGCTGAAGCTATAGCGAAGCTGGAGCGGCTTTAGTGATGTTTTAAGAGGGAAGTGTTTATAGCCTCTTCCTCTGGGTCTGTAAAAGCTTACTGTGTGTTTCAATGAGACATCTACCCTCCGCTTTCCGCCCCTACATTCCCATCCAGCTCTGAGCCCCTTCAACTTGGCCACCGGTACAGCTCAGGCACTCACGTAGTCAGCTCCCTATTCCTAAATTGTATTCAGGCACCGCGTTAGACAGCAAAACCCAGGGCTTTTGGCGTTAGCCCCTTCCCGGACCCGATTCTTTAAGTGTATGATGCGCATGCGCGCGCCCTCTTTTCCGGTGGGGATCATGGCGGGCGTAGAGTAAGTGCCGCTTCTTTGCCAGGAAAATCCGCTTCCATCCGCGGCGTGGTGGCCTCTTCCCCCGGCCGGCTCCCCGAGCTCGACCGCCGGGGCTCTGCCTCTCCGCTGCCGCTCGTATTGACCCACCTCAGCTCCTCCCCGGCGACCCAGACCTGCGTGTGGCCGGGGCGGCCTGGGCTTGGGGCGGCAGCGGGGGTTGGTTCTCCGCGCCAGGTGTGCGCAGGACTTGATGGAGAGTCTCTTGGGTGCGGCGGAGTCCGAGGGATGCGGCCGCCTGACTGCGTAGGGCCCTGGTGTTGGAGGAGGAAGGGTATCTGGGAGCGGGGCTGGGGTTGCTGGGGGAGACATGTCGCTGTTCAGGAACCATCATGATGGGATGGGGCAACAGCGTGTACAGTCTCGTGTCCCATAGGTAACGCAGCAGTCACTCCTCTCCTTTCTTGCCCTCTTAATGTGCTGTATGAAGCATTGTTTAGGGCCAGGTGCTGCCTTTAGATGCATGGAGCTAGTGGGAGTTGTGCCCCTGCATCCAAGGGCACGGTTTAGCTCTAAATGGACGATGCATTACAAACTGATGTTGCTCTTCTAACATTATAAAGTGACTTCCTAGAAGGTCTTTCAGACAAACTCCCACAAAACTTAGAAGTTGAATTACAAGCGTCAGTGATTGTGACCTTAGACTTCCTTCATAATGAAGTATCATTATGAAATTTAATTGGTATTCAAGCTATAGCCAGGGATCGCTACAGCCACCACTGCAGCAGTTTGTCAGCAGTTCTTGGACTGTCCCTGGACTGACTTGTATTCAGAGCTAAAAGATCCGTTTTTTGAGAGAATTTGCCTCAATTTTAAGCCAGAATGATGGTTTTTAAGTAGAATGAAAGAACAAAAAATTTTACACTCCCAAATGGTGTCTAAAAGGAAAGTGTTGGATGATCATCTTTCAAATTGCTTGTTGCTTTTAATTTGTAAGTATTCAGATAAGTGGTTGCTTTATAAATATCTAGAAGTAGCAATAAAGGGCAGTTATTTTGTGGTGAGATGTAGCTATTTAGCTACATACAACAATACTAGTTTCCTTATCTGTGGATGAAAGAGACTATAAGTACACACTATAATGCTACGCAGGAGTTCAGGCCTGAGTAAGATACAGGGAGGCAGAATGTAATTGTAAACTGGTTCAGGACACTGAGGCCGGCATTTTTGTTTCCATGTGTGGTTTATGATCTCAAAGCTGCTTATAATAATTCTTAGTTAAACTAAATTTGAAGATACACCTTTCATTCTTTGTCATGTGAAAATTATAAATAGACCCTCAAGTCTTGTTGTTTTTTAATAATTTAGAGGAAAGAAGGTGCCATCTGTTCCAGAAAGCCTTTTGAAAAAGCGAAAGGCTTTTGCTGATATAAAAGCCAAGCGTCTGAAGAGGCTAGTGGTTCAAAAGAAGGTAAATATTTTAATAAACTTATTTGTTTGAATTGTTTGTTTATACAGTAAAGGCAACTCTAATACATAGTGATAGAGATAGAATTTTAGTAGATCTTAAATCTGATATATAGACAGCTGTTTTGTTAATCACTGACATTTTGCAGGGTATTTTACAATTCATTCACGGATTATTGATCAAAAACAGAACACGCAGTCTGAGTACTTTAAGTGACGCAAAACACAATACCCTTCAGAAAGAACAGTAATTTATGAGAGAGTAATCTTAGAGGCCGTATTATGATTTGAAGTTCAGAGTTTAATGTTCATTGGTATATGGCAGGAAGATAGCCTATTCAGTAAGAAATTGTGTATTGGTGCACTATGACATATTTATTAAAGGCCTTTTTAAATTGTCCAAAATATCACTAGTATTACTCTAAATAGTGTAGTGTCCAAAGTGTTGCATAGTGTCCACTAGTGTCCAAAGTGTTGCAATAAATTGTTGTATGCACAGGAGATGCTACAGTACTTTAAAGCTGAAGTTGATTTTTTTTCTGCTTTCATGTGTTAGGATGGTGTTGTGTATCTATTATACACATTTTGTAAAGCTTATTAATCACTTGGAATGATATAATTGAGCTGTTGTAAGTAAACATGATTATGAACATGGTGTACTTTTGGATGACATTTTATCCCTAATTTCAGCTTCGTAAAGCGCAAAGAAAACTCATCTATACAAGAGCTCAGGCCTATCACAAGGAGTACAGGCAAATGTATAGACGTGAGATTCGTATGGCCCGAATGGCACGCAAAGCTGGCAATTACTATGTACCTGCTGAACCAAAACTGGCCTTTGTGATCAGGATCAGAGGGTAAGATATTTACCATTTTGGACTATGGTTAAAATTCATGGGGAATAGATTCATTTTGTTAAGAGCTGTGGGGAAAATTTGGCCTCCCCGTATTTGATACAGCAGCACTAGAGTATTTAAAAGTTCATATCATTTGTAATAAAACCCTTCCACGAGTAGGACACAGGTAGGTGTGGATTGATAGTACTAGCAGAGGACTCATTGAGTCAGTCTAGTTCCTAACCACAAACCCACAAATGTGTTCGGATCAAAGCCCATGTTTTGGCATTGTCAGTAAAGAGGCAAAGTAGCAACTGTGCATGGAGAGTGAATTATTCTCATTTACATTGCAAAAATTAGTATTATTTACTTTTATAACATAAACTGGATAATATGAATAAGTCTGCAGACCATTATTAATGAGGCATCATAGAAATCTCTCTCTCCACGTTTCAGAACAGCTTGTTTAAAGGTGTACTAGGAGAGAGAAATTAACTAGTAATCCAGGAAGAAGGCTGTTTAAAGAAGGGTGTGCCTGGTTCTCATTGAAGGTGAACTATATCCCCGGTTGTTTTCTGGTGGGGGCACTGAATTGTGAATCAAGAGTATCACCTGCCGGCTTTGCTTTTGCTCAAGAGTAGGTCAGACTGAGCCCTTGTTAGCTTGTTGAGGAGAGACACTAGATTAAAAGTAGATCTGCTTTGAATGAAAATTTCAGAGTATAAAATAAAGATGGTAAAACATAATACAGTTCAGTACAATTGTTACTTTGAATCATTGGTAAGCATATAGCTGATTACTGAATCAAAGCCACATAGCCATGTAGATCAAATTAATTGATTATTATTACAGACAAATATAAATCTAAGCATATCACTTATGTACTTTGTAGTATCAATGGAGTTAGCCCAAAGGTCCGTAAGGTATTGCAGCTCCTTCGCCTGCGTCAGATTTTCAATGGCACATTTGTAAAACTCAACAAGGCTTCAATTAACATGCTGCGGATTGTTGAACCCTACATTGCATGGGGGTAAGTGAAGTTTTCAATTTAACTTTATCAAGTGAATTTGAAAAGCAAAATACAGGATGTATTGCTCAACACTGAAATAAGTAGCATAAAAAGTAAACACAAGACCTGGTCTGACTCTCTGTCATGAATTCCCATTGGTGCAACATGAAGCATTTTGCATCCATTGTGTTGCACTGGGTTGTTACCCTTGGCATGCTAAGGTCCCTCTAAGCTGCGTGGCTGCACAGCTGCCTATTGAGCATCTTGCTGGTGCTCAGGGCTGCAGCAACAAGAGAGAGCTCTCTCCAAACCCTGGACCTACTGCGGCGCCCAGCCCTGGACCTGCAACAGTGGCAGGACAGGCTCCCTGACCCAGCCCGGTCGTGAACTTACCATGGCCAGGGGATGGGCACCCTGGACCTGCCATGGCTGGGGAAGAGGCACCTCTCCCATCCGGCCCAGGTGCTGCTGCGGGGAGAGAGAGCTGGGAGGGGGTAGGGGAGGGGAGTCCTCTCTACCCACCGTAGCCCCAGGTAGCCCCACTGCACTCCAACCCTCTGTCCCAGCCCTGAGTCCCCTCCCACACTCCAAATCCCTTGGCCCCACCCTGCCACATGAATTTGATATATGCACCAATATGGAGGTGATGTGTGCTCATAACAAAATTTATTCCACACAAGTGAGAAAAATTAGAGGAAAAACGGCTGGTATGTGCGTTGTCCTCATACTAAACTCAAATAATTTAATATAGAACTTCATTTTTTGGCATTATTGAACGAGAATCCCAATCACTTCTATCTCACTTCTGTATTTCAGTTACCCCAATCTGAAGTCTGTGCATGAACTGATCTACAAGCGTGGTTACGGCAAGATCAACAGGCAGCGCATTGCTCTGACTGACAATTCTCTAATTCAGCGGTGTCTTGGTAAATACAACTTAATTTTTTAGCAATGACTTTGGTTTAAGATTATCTGATTTAGCTAAAAATATGAGCTTAAAAATTCTGAACACTACCTCTATCACTAAAAATAGGCTTTAATATGACAATAAATCACTGTCTTGGCAACTTGATGCAAAGCAGGAATGAAAGTATTAGCTTTTCCTATTAGAAATCAAAACTTTCAAAATGTAAGGTAAATTAAAGTTTTACTAACTTTTATAATTTGACTAGGGTATTCAACTATAAACCTTGTCTCTCAGATTGATTTGCATTGATTTCTAATGGAAAAACTGATAGGTCAAGCAGGAGCCTTTTAAGAATGAAAATATCTGAGAAATCATTACCACTAAGAGTGGAAATACTGAAACAATGGCAGGTATTTCTAAACTGTTTTGAAATAATTTCCTAAGTAAATATGCAGTTGTCAGGGTTTCCTCCCCACTCTGAACTCTAGGGTACAGATGTGGGGACCCGCATGAAAGACCCCCTAAGTTTATTTCTACCCGTTTAGGGTAAAACTTCCTCAAGGCAGGAACTCTTTGCCCTTGGAGGGTACGCTGCCACAACCAAGTGATTTAACAAAGAATCAGGGAAAGGACCACTTGGAATTCCTATTCCCCAAAATATCCCCTTCAAACCCTGCACTCCCCTTTCCTGGGGAGGCTTGAGAATAAACAAGATGAGCACAGACCAGCCTTGGTTTTTTTAGGACACTAAAAAAAAATCAGATTCTTAAAAAAAACCAGAACTTTATTAAAAAGAAAAAAAGGTAAAAGCAGCACCTCTGTGAAATTAGAATGGGAGATAATCTCACAGGGCAGTTAGATTCAAAACACAGAGAATTTCCCTCTAGGCAAAAGGTTAAAGTTACAAAAAGAAAAACCAGGAATACACCTTCCTCTCTTTCACAGAAAATCACAAGCCAAAACAAAAGGAAACTAATGTATTTCCTTGCTAGTACTTACTAATTCTAATGGAGTTGGATTGCTTGCTTTCTTGATCTCTCTCCAGCAAGCACACAGAACAGACAGACAAAAGCCCACCTCCCCCCATTTGAAAGTATCTTGTCCCCTTATTGGTCCTTTTGGTCAGGTGCCAGCCAGGTTACCTGAGCTGCTTAATCCTTTACAAGTAAAAGGATATTGTGCCTCTGGCCAGGAGGGATTTTATAGTACTATATACAGGAAGGTTGTTACCCTTCCCTTTATATTTATGACCAGTAATCAATATCTTATATCTAATCAGATTTTAAGATTTTGGGATATTAGTTTAACATTATGGTGCAGGAAGTTAATTTCCACATTCCATATTACTGAATGTTGGTGAAACCTCACCCTCTCTATTCATCTGGAATTAAAGGCAAAATAGTTTGTCTGTTAACAATTCAAATTGTTCTTGTTTGCTTTACCATTATTTACCTGGTTCACTAAAAATAGCAGTATATGTTCTACCTTTATAATTTGCTGAGATCTGAAAGTCCATTATTCTTTACATTACAATGCTAAGAATTGGGTTTGCACAACACGAAACACTCAGTTCCTGCGTTGTATTACCAGATGCTCTTGGAAAATCTGAACTCTTGATGTTTAAAGACTACATTAAATACAGCAATGCCATTGATGCATTGTTCACTAAATCCTTGCAACAGTTAATGTGAGATTTAAAAAAAGATGAATTTCAGTTAAGTGCAAGTGTGTAATCTGTGTTGATTTAACTTAATTTTTCTTAAAAGGCCACTATGAAACAATGTTTACCAAAATTCCATTGGATTATCATGGTTTTCTTTTCCCTTTCATTGCTGGTTTAGTATTATAATATAAACAAGCTTTCTGTAGTGTTTTGCTCTCTTTTTTCATATGTAAGGGGGAAGCAAACCATTTGTTTTTGATTAGCAATAGAAACAGCCTTGAGGGGAAAAATAGTACACAACTTGTTTTGAAACATTAAAGCAGAGCATGCTGATTTGTGGACATTGACTTGATCTCAAGCAAACAACTTGAGGATAGCATTGGTTACTAATGAACATAACACTCAAGACACATTTTTAATTGTGGATAGTGTTTTGTAGGTAATCAGGCCTTGGGTTTTAGTCAGATAGTCCTGTATAATTACTGTTTCCTGGATTTCAGAGAAATATGGCATCATCTGCATGGAAGATGTGGTCCATGAGATCTATACTGTTGGCAAGAACTTCAAAGTGGTGAACAACTTTCTGTGGCCCTTCAAGTTATCTTCTCCTCGAGGTGGAATGAAAAAGAAAACTATCCACTTTGTGGAAGGTGGAGATGCTGGCAACAGGGAAGATCAGATTAACAGGCTCATAAGGAGAATGAACTAATGGTAAGACACTTAATGTCACAGGGCAAATGTACCTTAAAATTACCATCTTTTTTACTTTAAGTATGCAGTAAAGGACGTGAGCCAGTGGATGTGGAAGGCAAAGTTGCTTGATTTTGAGGGGGGTATGTAGTTGATGTATATTATCTGTTTCGATCACACTGTTAGAGTGTGAAGCCTTATTGAACTAGTTTGTCCAATATCTGATGATTAACTTATTGAGTGCTAAAATCTTCAAGGGTTATAAAAAACATGTACAGAAATTGTTTGAACCTTGATCATAACTGCTATGTATTTTTCCCCAACAACTTACTACTAACTTGCTAAACAAATAATTTAAATATTTAACCATTCTTGGGATTTGTAATGGAAATGTTGACTGCCCTTACTGGCATTAAAGGATCAAAAGTAGTAGTCGTTCCCAGAAAGCTTCTTGCTTTTGCTCTTAGCCATCAATTAACTTCATCTGGCCCCAAGGGTTCTTTCTTGTATCCACTAATTTAGGTACAAGTGGTCTCTTTGAATTTGCAGAGTCAGATGTGCTTATAGAAATGGCAGGGGACAGGGTATGGACTATAAAAGCACTTCTACACTTTTAATTGAGTGTGTGTATTAACATGACATCTCTGTTCCCTATATTAGCCAAAGTAATAATCTATTTCAGAAAACAGGCAAAAGGAAACCATAGAGCAAAGTTAGTATGGATTATAGAAATGGTCACAGGGCCTGAGGACTACCAAATTCCTATAGAGGCTGATAAGAAAAAGGTCGGCCCACCAATGTGCTCCATGGACAATGCTACGATGCATTTTATTAACCCATATGTGTTGGGTTTTCTAATGGTGCTATTCGTGGACTGTGCTTGGCACTAGAGCTCATCAGGAACTTTGACAAGGTTTTTGTTGGAACATGCCAGTTTGGCAAAACTGAACTGGTTAATGGGAAAGGATGTATTCTGTCAAGTTTTCAGCTCAGATTTTTAAAAATTTCAAAATTGTCAAAACACTTCATTATGACATCTGAATTGAAAAATTCTGGGCTTCTGGTTCAAAATGACTGTTTTGAAATTTAAAAAACAAATTCAAAATTACTGAAACTTTCAGTTGACCTAAACTGGAATCTTCTTGGATTTGGGGTTTGTGAAAATTTGAGATTGACTGTGTCCCCATTTGGAATGGGAAATTGTTCAGAATAATTTTTGTTGGATGGGAAAACTGTTTCTACTCGGCTGTACTTGGGACCTCTTTCATATCAGCCTTTGGTGACAGGCTGATACCTATGCTCTGAGGGTAATTGACCACTACACATGCGCAGAACTCATGTCTCCACAGATTTTTGTTCTGCCACAGAATATATATTCTGCTGGAGGGGGCGCTGCAGTTACACCATTTGCCCATTAGGGGCTGCTGTGGCACCAGAAGAGAAGGCAGCAGAGAGGGAGGGGGAGAAGCAGCGTTCCTCATAGTGGGGCCCAGATGAGGAGGCATGGGATGGACAGAATAGGGGCTGCTGGGGGTGGTCACAGACTGGGGTTTAGAAAAGCTAATGGAGGGCACAGACTGGAGTTTGGGCTTAGGAGCTAGTAGGGTAACAGCACTGAGCCAGGGCCCCGGGGGACAGGAGAAGATGTGCCTGACTGAACGGGAGAAGGTAGAGGTCAACCAGGGTGGGAGGCTCCCTAACAATTCCTCCCCCCCCCACCCCAAAAAAAAGCCCTGTTCTATACTTCTCCCCTCCACATCCAGCAACCCACCTGGTTCACTCCCAGGCTCCTTCCCAGCAATTGCTTCCCTGTCCCTCAGGTCCTCCATTATCCCTGACTCCCCCCGCCCTCCCAAAGTCTTTGCACTGCTTTTGAGGGGTGCTCGACGTACGTTTCTGTATTGTAGTTTAAATGAATTATTACTCAAAGGTCTGTATTAGATTCCTTACGAGGCATATTATTTGTCAAAAAACATTTCCTGAATCTTTTTTGGTCTGTATTGTTAGACATATTTGCTGACAAGTATTTTGAAATAAATTACTAAAATAATTGAAATTGGCATGATTATATTGTTACTTTGACAAATAAAATATGCAGAATTTTAAAATAGTATGCAGAAAAGAGTGCATCATTCAGTCTGCTCTTCCTGCTCTGAGCATAAGAAGGTTTCTGCTTCTTCAACACACCCTCCCTCTTCTTCATTTTCAGAGTTCTCTGTTCCTCTGGCAAACTCTTCAGTTATAGTACCTTCTGTTGCTGTTTGTAGCTTTCCTAAGCAGCAGCAGACTGAAATGGACTTGGTTCTTATTAGCTAACTGTTGCCCATGGGGTTCTAAATAGCAGCTGGTCTTATCAGTTTTCTTCTGTTGCATGTCTACGGTCTGAATGGTAGCTATAGAGATGCACTGGAGCTATGATAAGAGTTTTGTGCTGCACTGACAGAGCAGAATAGACTGCATACAAAGACTTATTGGGCCATTTTAGCAATAGGGCATCACAAAGCACTGCTTTAAAGAAGAATAAAGGAAATATGTACCCTCACTCCCTTAGAGAAATTATGCATTAGTAAGGCTATGATTTAGTCATAGTTAGGGCCCTACCAAATTCATGGTCCATTTTGGTCAATTTCATGGTCGTAGGATTTTAAAAATAGCAAGTTTCATGATTTCAGGTATTTAAATCTGAAATTTCACTGTGTTATAATTGTAGCAGTCCTGACCCAAAAAGGAGTTGTGGGGAGGTCGCAAGGTTATTGGGGCGGGGGGGGGGGGAAGGTTGCAGTACTGCTACCTGTACTTCTGAACTGCTGATGCTGCCTTCAAAGCTGGGCAGCTGGAGAGTGGTGGCTGCTGGCCAGGAACCCAGCTCTGAAGGCAGAGCCACCACCAGCAGCAGCGCAGAAGTAAGGATGGCGTGGTATGGTATTGCCACCCTTACTTCTGTGCTGCTGACAAATTTCATGGGGGGAGACTAGATTTCATGGTCCATGATACATTTTTCATGGTGAATTTGGTAGGGTCCTAGTTAGGAGTATTTTTAGTAAAAGTGATGGACAGGTCATGGGCAATAAACAAAAATTCACCGCCTGTGACCTGACTTATACTGTAAATATCCCTGACTAAATCTGGGGGGAGAAGGGGTGCGCGAAAAGTCACAACATTCTTGACTTCCATGACAGACACGGAGCCCTATGCATTAGTATACAGAAGAATAAGACAATTTACTGCAGTTGCCCTTTTTAAAAACCCAAGCACCTAAATTAGATTAAACATGCTCAACATCACTGAGTTTACTGTACTACACTACAAAATAGAAAGCCTTCAGATTACTTGCTCATTAGAGATTATGAACACCTAAATGCTTTTCTGTGTCCTTAAAGTAGGAGAGAAGGCATTAATTTTTAAAAGGTGAGCTTTTATGGCTGTGAAGATACCTTCCCAATGTCAGCAATTCAAATAGTCATTGAAACAATGTTTCAATTAACCCAAACTGGATTTTTTTCCCCATTTTTGGGTTGTTTTGCTCTTTCCATTAGTCCAGGGGTGGCTGGAGCTACAGGTGCCAACTTTCCAATGTGCTGATGGCAGAGCTCACTGCTCAACCCCGGCTCTGCCCCAGGCCCTGCCCCCCACTCCACCCTTTCCCACCCCCTCCCCTGAGCCTGCTGTGCCCTGGCCCCTCCCCCCCAGAGCCTCCTGCATGCCACAAAACAGCTGATCAGGAGGTGTGGGGAGGGATGGGAAAGGCGCTGATCAGTGGGGCTGCTGGTGGGTGGGAGGCACTGGGAATGGGGGAAAAGGGGAAGCTGCTGATGTATTAGTGTGGCTCTTTGGCAATGTATATTGGTAAATTTTGGCCCCTTCTCGGGCTCAGGTTTGCCACCCCTGCATTTGTCACTTAGGGTTGACTGGAGATGTGGAGTGTTTTCCTCCCTGTGGGTGAATGGGCTGCTTTCTCTGAAACTACCTACTCATAGCAGTACAGGTGTTTTGTGATGAGCTCTGAAATTGGCCTACTTACTGCTTGCTGGCTGTCTGTGTGCTTTAAGTTCTATGGATCAAAAGTTTCTGTAAGAGCTTGTTCTGTAGCTGGCTAGTCACATGGTGCTGGTTTCTTACTCCACCTGCAAGTAGGCAATTTAAAATGTTAAATATTTTCTAAGTAAGCAATTAGTATTTCCAGGAATAGATGGTTGGCTGGTGGAGAGGGTGGAGTAGACCATTCTTTGAAATGTTTGGGAGCTCTTCTGAATAAGACTTGGAGATTGGGATAAAATCATTGTATTACTATTATGTTAGTCTAGTGATCACACTTAAGTTTTGTAGAATTTTTTTTATTTGGTTCTGATGGGATAACTTTCTGGGTGGTTAACAGCGCAGTTCTTTTAACGTCTTTCCTGGAAATTTTAACAAATGTGATGAAAATACACTTCTAAAATGCTAGTAAATAAATCTTCAATCATTCGAAATTGAGCAAAACTGCCTTTGTTAGATGTCCGAAAACTGGATGGCAGTTCCCTCTTGTCTAAATAAATTGCTGTTTTTTTCAGTTTTATCCCAAGACATTGCTCTATAGCCTATATCAGTATGCAGTCTGCACTCCCATCAATGATCTTTGCCTTTTAAATTTACCCAGCATGATGGAACATCATTGTGGCCTAAGCTTCCCAGGAGCTTTGTGTAGGAAGGAAGTTTAAGCCATACTTTTTCCTTTCTTCCCCTGAATCTGGATAAGCTGCCTCTGTGTTCACATATACAGATGGCTCAAGTTCAGTGAAGTGGTGCTTGTCATGATTTTGATTGGTGTTCCACCTCAGTAACATTCCTTGTCACTAGCTGGGATCAGTTTCAGTCATTCTATACTAGTTCTACAGGTCAATACAAATTGCACTTTCATTTCCTTTTAATCACACTTCCTTGTTCTTATGCCCTTGCCATGTTATATTTGGGCTGCAGGTATCAGCAAAGCATTTATAAAAACTTCTATAGACAACTTCCATTGGTCTACAGCTCTTGTAAACACTTTTTTCCCTTTTGTTTCCATTCCTTGCGTTTTCTTTCCTGCAGAGAATCCCAGTTACTTTACTACTATCTACTGTAGTTGTTTATACACATTCTCTTTAAATATATGAACAATGAGTAACTCTTTGGAAAGACTATTCAGTTTTCTTTCATTACAAAACTTTGTGAGGAGGCTGAGAATTTTCTGCTAGTAATGTAGTGAAAACAAGCTCCCTGGCTGAATAAGGAATAGTGTTCATCTGAGCTAATGCCCATGTAAGCAAACGTCTTCTAAAGGGCAGTATGCCTGAAGGTGAACATTAATTTCAATTTTACATACCTGTGAGGGTATGATTATTCTCCTCTGCCCCTTTGTCGACATTAGGGAGATTTTCTAAATATTTCTTATTGTTGACAGCATTGTCTCACCTTGACCAGTGTTTGTGATGGGATGCCCAATGCAGCTGAGTGCTTTAAGCTTTTTTTGCTTAAAATTCCCTTGTATAGACCCAGGACTCATAATAGTAACATAGGTGGAGTTGGATTGAAGTGCATTTTTATGCAAGTTTAGCATCAACATTAACAGCAGGGACTATGACTTGACATAGTGTTCTGCCTTAAGTACTAGCTTTCCTCTTCATTCAATGTAGTCTTGCTTCTTCCTTTTGTCACATGAATGTTGTTATATTAGGAGACATGTTCTAAAGCTACTGTTGGTAGACAGTGCTTTATTGTGAATAAAGAGACTTGGGTATTGAGGTTGGAGCTATTTGACTAGCATAGGATTCTAGTAAAGTCAAATTAAATAGTTAGCACCTAAGGGTCTTTTCAGTCTGGTTGAAAATATATATAAAGTCACATCAACTGTGATAAACTGATAGTTCTGCATGATGGTATTATAGAAATTAAGTCAAATAATATTGTTAATGTTAATTTGTCTTCTCTTTCAGGTGCCCAGCAGTGGACTTTCCTACTCTGATCTGTTAATAAAAAAAAATTCTGTGCATAAATCTCAAGTCATTTTGCCTGGGAATTTTTCTGTAGTATTCCTGCGTAGTCACATTGTCTAGAAGTGGGCTTTAATAGGGTATTCCCAAAGCTTCATAATTAAGTCAGTAGTAGAGAAATACAAGATACTACTACTTTTATTTTACTTCACACACGTTCTTCCTCTCCTCAAATATGAAGTACCTCCAGGGTAAGCCAGTCCTACCCTCTACAGTGGAAATTCAGAAGTAGAGAGGCTTTTTTTTTTTTTTTTTGGAGGGATGATGAGTAAGTCTTGTTTCTGCTCACTGACTGAGGCCCTAGGAGGGCTGCAGAATCCAGGTTCAGCTTGCTGCAACATACATCTGGCAAACCAGTAATTTTCCATCACCCTTTTCCCGAATTTTTTTCTGCGCTCCCTTAGTCAGTCAGGCAAGACTCTGCAAAGCTGCAGACTAGCTAAGGTACACACAAGAGTCCAGGCTCCTCAGGTCTGCAACAACAAAATAAGGTTCTCAGCACCCCAACACCTTTAAACAAGTTTAGACTGAGACACATGAAAGTTTTCAGTGCATTGAGAAACTAGTTTTCTGTTAGAACCCGTTTTTCACACATGAGTGCTGAAATAAAGGGGCACAAATGGGTCAGCTGTGAATATATCTCTCAAACTTGCTGTGGCCTAAAGATAGGATGCAATGTGACCAGCATCCAAAATGAAGGACAAATTATTCAGCCAGGAAACTTCGTAGTGTGGGATTCATTCCTTTTGTGTAAATACCTCTATATAACCTCAGTTTCATGATTCTTCTGATACAAGCAATTTTCAACAATAAGATAACAGATTTGTATTCCTGTCTCTGCTGTTGAACCATGACTGTGGCAAGAAACCATTGAGTCATTTAACTCATCTGTGTAATGGGTTCAATATCTACAGTTGTGAAACAGTGTCTCAGCTAATGAATAGCACAAATGTATGGAAGTGCACATTTTTATATAACACAATGGAATTGTAATATCAAATTACTGTTCTTCCCTGGCTAGAGATGTGAACAGCCCCGCAGATGAGATTTCCAGTATTTCAGTGGCTGCCTTCAAAAATGGCATGATAGTAGATTATGGAAGCACCTCATGGTTCCATAGTTATGGTCTTCAGTTTTGCACTCATCCAGAGTATTCTCCCCATGATTACAGAACTTCTGCTGTACATGAGTTTTCTGAGAATTTACAATTTTATCTCAAACTTAAGTTTAAAAATGGATCCTTTAAGAAAGTTGCATCTAGTGTCAAACATTTGCTTTCTCTCCAGTGATTATTGTAGTGAATAATTCACATGCTTCAAACTTCTATGGTTAAAGCTCACTGAACTCTTGCACATATACTTAATTGAAGAACTTATTTTAGGATTCATGGTAATTTTTCCCATTCTTCAAAACTAACAGGTTCTTCAGGTGCTTGCAAGTGTTCAGCTATAGAGAATCCCACAAAAACTGCCCTCTTTCAAAAAATCACTACTTTCTCCTATTCAGGGGACTGAAGTCATAACTGGCCCTGTTAGGTGTCCATTTCTCTTATTGTTCCAATAGGATTGAGGCCAGGGGCTGCTTTTAATGATAGCTGCTGACTTTATAATGGAAACAATGGGTGATGGCCATTGTGAAATAGGACACCCTAACAAGTTTGCACATACCAGAAAGATTGGGGGATGTAAATGACAGGACAGTGTACTGATACAGAGCGATCCAAATCACTTTGTAAACTGGGAGTGATAGAACTGTCTGTTTTAATCTGGCCAACTGTAAAATATGCATCTCAGAATAAAACATGCAGGTCATGCTTGCAGAATGCGGGTCCCTATCCTGGTAAGAAATGACTAGAAAAAAATCTTTAGCATCATGGAGGATAATCAGCTAAGCTCCCAGGACAATGCTGTGGCCAAAAGGGCTAATGTGGTCCTTGGATGTATAAATGGGACTTGAGTAGGAGTAGACAGGTTACATCTGTAATTGGCACTGGTGCAACTGCTGCTGGAATACTGTATCCAGTGCTGGTGGCCACAATTCAAGAAGGATGTTGAGAAATAGAGGGTTCAGAGAAGAGCTAGGAGAATGCTTAAAGGATTAGAAAACATGCCTTATCAACTCAAGAGCTCAATCCATTTGTATTAAAGAGAACGTTAAGGGGTGACTTGATCGGTTTATAAGTACAGTATCTACATAGGAGGCAGAAATTTGATAAGAGGGCTCTTCCATCTAGAAGAGGTACAACAAGATCCAGTGGTTGGATGTTGAAGCTAGCCAAATTGAAATTAGAAATAAGGCATACATTTTAAAACAGCAAGGGAAATTAACACTTGGAACAACTTGCCAAGGTCTGTGGTATATTCTTCACTGGAAAATTTAAAATCAGGTTTGAATGTTTTCTAAAGGCTATGCTCTAGTTCAGGGATTCTCAACCTTTCTTTCAAGCCCCCTGCCCCAACATGCTATAGAAACTCCATGACCCAGCAGGGGGGACTCTAGGCCTCAGCCCAGCGGGTGGGCTTCTGCCCCTTGGGGCTGAGGGTCCAACTCAGGAACCACATGTGGCTCAGGCTCCTAGTGGCCCTGTTTGACAGACCCTCTGAAACAGCTAGTGGACCCCAAATGAGCTGTGGACCGCAGTTGAGAACTGCTTTAGTTCAAACAGGAATTAATTCAGGGAAGTCCTATGGCCTGTGTTATACAGAAGGTCAAACTAGGTTATTACAGCAGTCTCTCCTGGCCTTATAATGTATGAAATCTAAAAGTAGCTATGGCCTCAGGCCTATTGAGAACATTAAGATATGGCAGCCCTTCTGAAAGACGGCAATCCTGGGCTTGAGTTTTTCCTGAAGATTTTTATGCATCAGCCTTTACAGACAGATACCTTTAATTTTAAAGTAAAAAATTAACCTTGATCCTAAATATTTCTTTTCATAAGTTACCCATTGTGCCTGTTTAACTGGCCAGCATGATGTGGCTGCTTTTGTGCTCAATCACAATGGGGAATTTCACAGGAGATATTTTTTCTGCATCTCTTAGAGAGGTAGCACAGAACTCAGCCCCAGGTGGTTAAGCCACAATTTCACCTTCCTGATTCTGGGATACTAGAGACCTTTGGTGTAACTGATCTTAAATTAGAGAGCAGAGCACATCTAATTCACAGCAGCCTCCCTGGGCAGAATCTCCACCACCAGGTCTCAGCCCCTCCCCTAGAACCTTCCCACAGCAAGGCTTGCTAGGGGCCTGTGGGATAAAACCTTAAAGCTGTATACCACAGTGCTTATGCCAGGGGAATTCTCCCCCAGCTGGGAGAGATGGGGCTTTTAGGGCCACTTTGCACCCTCCCGGCCAGAGGTGCTGGAACAATTTTTATAGTGGGGGTGCTGAGAGCCATTGAACCAAACTGCAAGCCCTGCATATAATAGAAACCACTTCAAGTCAGGAGGTGCTGCAGCACCACCAACATCCCTAGTTCCAGCACCTATGATCCCAGCCCTTTTATGTAGCATAAAAGGGCAGAGGACGGGAGAGTATCTTATTCACTGATTTATTGAAGAGAAAAAATAAAAGATAAGTAACATATGGGACAGATTCTAATGATACAATATTGAAACAAGTAAATTTACATCAGAGGATCCCTTAGATATAAGAACTAGAAATAGTTATAAAACCAGTGATTCAATACAGGAGGGGAAACAAAATGCCAGAGGATTCAGAACAAATATTTCATGTTTAGTTCTCTAACAATGGTGAGATTCAAGTATTCATAATAGTGCTTTCTGGGATGGCATAATCAAATCACAAAAAGCAAAGTCCTGCATGCCCCACACTTGTGCTCTTCTTTTTGTCTCTCTATTCCCACTCAAGTTATTCTTGTTTAGCTTATATAAATTGTAAACCAGCAATAAACCCTGACTAGCGAGTACATACATTAGGTCAACCTTTTTTGCTGATCTTAATTTTACAATCTCTATTTGGTATTTAGACCTTTTACCTGTAACTTTTTCTAGCACTGCATAACCTTTTCTTGACATCTAGCATTGCAGAATAGCTTTGGCAAGGTAGCAGAACATATACTAAGGTGCAATGGTGCTTGATTTTTCTGTCTTTTATATAGGGTAATTCCCTGACAAACTCCTCCTCTTGGGGAGAAGTGTGCAATCAAACCAATGAAGAGTTTGAGGAGCATGAACAGTAGATATTTCTTTAATCCTAATGGCCAGAGGGCACATTAGAAAATGTTGGCCACATATGTAGAGAAACTGGTTAGAAGGTAGTTAATGAGTGGACTCCCAGACCAGATCATCTGTTTATGCAGGCTAACAGGCACAGCTTGTATTTATAAAGCTACACGTTTATTTCCCTCTTTGTGGCTTTGGCTATGTATTTACCCTGGTTTTAATCAGCAAATGTGAGTTCTCTCGCCAACACACCTTTTTGCCAGAGACTTATGTGTGGGGCATGATTACTTTTGCTAATTAAAGCCAGGGGCCCTATTGTTCATCAGATTTCCCTCGGGCTGTGGCAGTTTCATGTTCTATGATAAGGCCAAGGCTTGAGAGACAAAGTAGATACCTAGAGTGAATTAAGTTTGGTGGATGAAGATCTTCCTTCTGGTCCAGGAAACTTTTAACTGAATCAAACATGCAAATTGAGTTTCTCTGGAAGGAACTACTCCTGATCCCAGATTATCTAGTATTTAAATAGTTCTCAAGTGCTTTCAGAAAAATTCCTTAACTATTTGTTCCAGTATTTGTTCTGGTATTTATATTTAACTAACTGGTTTTGAATTGGACAGGATGTCCACTTTTATCCTTAGAAACTAGAATCACTTTTCCAATTTACAAGTATCTCACTTTCAATGAATTTTTTAAAATTACCATTCTGCAGTTTTCATGGGGTTTTTGAGAACCCCATATTGACACCTCATACTCCTATTTATTTCCATATATTCACTTTGTCTAGGCCCTTTCTCAGTAGCCTCTTATCAGTCCATTTCCTTTGATAAACATCTAGATTTTAATAATATTTTTAATATTGTGTCATGTGAGACTTTAGGCTGGGCAGAAAGCGGAAATGGAAACAGAAGAATACTTAGTTTAACATACCTGTTTTTTTTATTTGTTACCTTGATTTCTTCCCCTTTCTTTGACCTACTTGTTGACCATGTCCATCAGTTGCCAAATAGATCATCAGTCTAGATTATTAATTTGTATTGCACTAGTTTGCAGAGGCCCCATTGTTGAGGATGCGGTACAAAAACATTGGAAAAGACAGTCCCTATGCTGAGGAAATTATAATCCTTATAAAAGGGAAGGGAATGATGGGAAAGGGGTACAACTTGGAATCCAATGACATCCCAGTGTGATGGTGAGGCCAAAAGGGCTAATGTGAATCTTGGATGCATCAACAAGGGAATCTCAAGTAGGAGTAGAAAGGTTATTTTACCTCTGTATTTGGCACTGGTGCAACCATGGCTAGAACACTGTGGTTCTGGTGTCCATAATTCAAGAAGGAAGTTGATAAATTGGAGAGAGTTCAGAGAATAGCCACAAGAATGATTAAATGCCTTTTAGTGATAGACTCAAGGAGCTTAATCTATGTATCTTAACAAAAGGAAGAGTTAAGCTTGACTTGATTACAATCTATAAGTGGAGGAACAAATATTTGATAATGGACTCTGCAGTCTAGCAGACAAAGGTATAACATGATCAAATGGCTGGAAGTTGAAGCTAGACAAATTCAGACTGCAAACAAGATGTAAATTTTTAACAGTGAGGGTAATTATCCTCTGGAACAATTTATCAACTGCTGTGGTGCATTCATCACTAGCAATTTTTGAATCAAGATTGGATGTTTTTCTGAAAGATCTGCATTGGAATTATTTTGCGAAAGTCCTATGGCTTGTGTCAAACAGGAGATCAGACTAGATGATCAATGGTCCCTTCTGGCCTTGATGTCTGTGAATCTATAAAATGAAAGAGAGCCTGACAATGACATGTCATAGATTCATTGATTCCAAGGCTGGGAGGATCATTGTGATAATCTAATCTGACTTTCTGCATACTATTTTGGAATCAATAAATCTATGACACGGCATTATCAGGCACATGTCATGTTAATTTAATTTTAAAAAATTAAACTGACTAATCCAAATTCCCTCTTTTTGTTGCTAAATTCAAATCTAACCACCAAATCAGTGTTCCTTGCTTGTTATTTTCTGCCTTTTTTATTGCTGAGTAACACATTCTATACAGATAAGGGATATTGTTTAGAATGAAATGATTCCACCTGAGTTTTATCCCCCGATTCTATTCTTAGGCCCTGCTCCGGCAAACATGCACATGCTTACTGAGTAGTCCCACTGAAGTCAGTAGGCCTGCTCCTGAGTGTAACATTAATCACATGCATAAATGTTTTCAGGATTGTGAACCTAGATTTCTACCATTTAGGTTGTACCTACCTTTAACTTTTGTCAGTGTGAAAAATGTCTCATCTTACTAACATTCCACAATTTTGTGACCAGTTCAACATCTCTTCTTTTTTTCTAGCAAGGGGGAAAAATCCCCTTCCTTAATTTTTCTCTATTAGGTTTTTGATATCTGGTGTCTTCATTCTCCTGCAATGTGTTGCTGCAATGCCTTGGAAACCAATTAGTGAGGTAGGAGAAATTTTTTTTTGTGATCTAGCTTCTGCCAGTACAGATTAATGCATCTGACTCACAGTGATCAAACCCCGGGAGGGCAGAAGTAATTACAGAAAAGCCCATGCATCCATGAATTCCTGAGGAAAAGGAGGATTTGTGTTTCTACAGCTAGGAATCAGGATAATGAAGGAGAAGCTTTTTCTCTGAGATCTTCTTCCATCTTGGATTGCCAGGGGCTCCTAGTACAGTAAGCTGAATGGAAAGCCACTTATTTTCTTTAGAAGGCTGAAGTGCCAAGCTAAATTTGCCAGGATTCGAACCTGTGACTAAGACCATTAACCCATCCTCTCGGATTCTAAATAGCACTATACATAACTTATGAATGTTTAAAAAACTTCAGCATAATTGTTAGAGATGTGAAGATTTATGATGCAAGATTTAAGAATAGGAGGCATTTCACTGGAGAAAGTTGCTGCAATAATAAAATATAGGCCTACAGAAATATTATCCTAGTAACATCTCTATAATAAGCTACATATTAAAAATGTTACAAAAACAGCAATTGCTCTTAATATTTAGTAACTGTTCTCCCAAAAGGAATAACTTGGCAAAAATTTTGTGCCCAAACTAAAAACCAGCAATATCAGAAATATGTGTTTGATTGTCAAAATTATAATGGGGGCTGCATCCATAATGGAAAAATTAAAGAATCATAGCACACGTTGTTACACAGAATACAATTCTTTAGTTGGAGTCTTCACTACATGAAAGATCTTGACTACCAGTGCAGCAGAATTTCCAGAATGAATTCACCTCTTTATCTGCTGGAGAGTACCTTTACATAGCTGGTAAGAATAAGACCAGATACCCCAATATAACCTTTGCTATTCAATTATAGAAATACCTTCTTTAGATAATTTGGGTCTTTTTTCAAAGACAGAACTATGTGGAGGTAGATAAAGATTGTAGCTAATCTATAGACTAATCTCTAGATGGAGCCATAGGGCATCTATGTGAGCTCTACAGAGAAGGAAATGGCATATACCTTAGATCTGCTTTCACTGAAGGCTTACAACTGAGGAAAGACATTTTCACTTCAGTTTTAAACTACATGTAAAGATCTATCTGATTTCTTAACTGATTTATAGTTTTTAATGCCAGAAGGGACTATAGTAATCATCTGGTCTAACCCAACTGTATAACAAACCATATGATTTCAAAATTGGACATAAAATCTCTTAGAATTGGTGGAACTGATTACTTCCATTCACATACATCCTTTTTTGCTCCTATGTTTCTTTGTCTCCAATGTGTCTGCTTTGCCAGCTACTTAGCTTGCCTGTTGGCTTAGGAAAAATACCGTTTCTCACTTATTTTATGTTCCAAATGCTCAGAAGATATCTATGAAAACTGAAACATTGTCATTGCTACCAAATTTGAGTTATTCAAACTTTTAAACAGATCTAGGACTACACCTAGAACATCTGTTTCTTTTTTCGTTAAAGGAACAGCACAGTCTAAAATATGACTTATGAATAAAATAACCCTAACCTATTACACAAACTTTCATTTTTTCAAAAACTTCAAACATATGTTTTCATAGTGTAGATCACAGTGTAACAGAAAGTTTCTAATGGATCACTTTCCTTTACATTCTTCTTCACATGTCATGCCTTGCCACAACTACAGCTATTGCTTTTGTAGAAAAGAAATATTAAGAAAGGATTTCTATGTTTTTAGCTCTCTTTAGATGTGATTTAGCACATGGATACTAAGAGAGCCAGAATCATGTGACCACGACTCTTCCCTAATTTGGGAAAACCAAAGCAGCTACCTTCAGTGCATCTGGTGGTGGGAGGTGAACATTAGAACCAAGTTTCTAAAACTTTTATAGTACATTAGCCATGGTAATGGACCCTTACGATGTTTCAGTGATGTATTACTCAGGCATCGGTGGTCAGCATACATTAATGTGTGATCTAAGAGTGAATGAGGCAGATTCAGTGAGGTTTTGTAAGTAGAGGGATATGGGTAGATTTGGCATTCTAGCTCATATAAAAGATGGATAGTCTTGTGATTAAGGAACTAGACTAGATCTCAAGATATCTCGGTTTGTTCCTGGTTCTGCCACAGATTTCCTGTGTGTCTGTGGTTCTCAGTTCCCAGTCTGTAACTTAGGTATACTTTCCTTGTTCACAGGGATGGTATGAGGAAAGAGACATGGGAGGTGCTGAGATATGAATGTAATGGAGGCTCTGTAAAGACACTGGGATAGATTGTGAAAAGGTGAGTGGAGCAGGATGTTGCTTTGAGTCCTATGGTGAGGGCAAAATATGATTGATGGAGGAGCAGTGGAAGATGGTTGACTGTGGGGAGGATCTGATCTCCAACCTGTGGTAAACTATTTGCCAAATTTGACCCACATTTGCAAATAATTTGATTAGCCTGAAAAATACATTTTTTGACAAATTTACTATCTGCTGAAAAAAAGCCCAGTTCTACCCCAGGCTTCCCATCTCTATCTCCCACACGAAGTCCCAGGCTTCTTGTCCAGACAGTCCCACTTCCTACTCCCTCAGCTCCTCATCTGATGTCTTTCCCCCACCCTGGCATCCAATTGCTGCTCCATCCTTGCAGGGTCCCAGTCCCCATTCTTCTCTTTGTACAATCTGTTTCCCCATCTCCCCATGCACACAGGCTCCTTGCCCCAATCTCGTTGCCCCACCAGTGCTAGTTCTCCCATAACAACTCAACTCCTTCTCATATGTCTCCCCTCCCTATCCCACTAGTTGTTAGTCCTAGTCTCCTCCCCTACCCCTGTAGGTCCTCATCCAAATTCAATCTCCCCCAACACCTCCATCCCCACATTTCCCCCTCCAACTCCTAGTCATTCTTCTTCCCCCCGACACCGGACAACATACCAGCCGCCAGTCCCAGTCACCACTCTCCTCTCGCCCACCTCCATGGTCCTTGTTCCTTCTGCATTTGAATCAGGCAGCTTCCTCCTTCATGCTACTTGGGCCTACCATGGGGGCACTAAGAGAACAGGAGAGACAGGCTCCTGCTCTCAGTTCACATACTTGGATCAAGATCCAGCATGGCTCAGAGCTCCAACTGCATTAAAAGCTCTGCTCAGTAACAGGCTAGTGCATGCTCATTGTGACTAGAATCTTTGGGGAATTCAATTGCTAGCATCTGAAATGTCTACTGAGCATGTGCAAACTGCAGTTTTTCAAAGTCTTGTAACTTGGTCAAATTTGGGCAGCTTACAGGGATGGCGCAAAGGCCACTCTCCGAGCCAAATTTCAAGCCTCTGTTCCCAAGCAAGGGTGTGGTAGAATTTATAAAAGAAAAGATTGCCAGAATTTTTTAACCTGGGCAAACATTTTTGTCTACCATCGTTCTTGGAAATGGCTGGACTGTTTTGGCTGAAATTAAAAATAAAATAAAATAGAATCAGTCTGAGGTAGACACATGGCATGGAAAACATAAGCCCAAACAGCTGATGTTCAGCAAAGTTGTTATAAGCAACCGAAAACAGGGTCTAATGGGAAATGATGAGCAACTTTAATAATAGGCTGTGCTACCTGTCCATCCTGTAATGTTCTATTGCAATTCCAGGGTTTCCTTCCAAAAGGTACAGCCATTCCTTTTCTATTTCTCCCCTCTCCCTACAAACTCCCCTCCAACTTTTATAGAAGATCATTGTCACGCTGACTGGAGTGGCTCACAACTGTGAGTGCCTACGTCAGGGCAAACTGTCAGAAAACCAGGGTAGACACCCCCAAATTGGTGGTGTGTTCTATAATTAGATTTCACCAAGACAGTAACAAATGTGGGCTCCTGGATCATTATAGCAGTCTTATCATAGAGCAGTGATTCTCAAACTTTTGTACTGGTGACCCCTTTCACCTAGGAGCCTCTGAGTGCAACCCCTCACCCTCTTATAAATTAAAATCACTTTTTATTATATTTAACACCATTATAAATGCGGAGGCAAAGCAGAGTTGGGGTGGAGGCTGACAGCTCACAACCCCCACATAATAACCTCATGACCCCCTGAGGGGTTCCAACCCCCAGTTTGAGAACCCCTGCCATAGAGTCACAGACAGTCCCCTTAGACTCTCCAGTCTATCTTACCACCCTGACAAACTGAACTTTGTGATAAAAGGTCACTTAACCAAAAATCACATCACATCCGGTTGCTCTCTGGCACTTATCCTGGATCAACTGGCACTCTAGATCTTACACCAAAAACAACACAGGTAGCGAATTCTATAGTAAACTAACTAAAGGTTTATTAGCTAAGAAAAGGGAGTGAGAGTTATTGAGAGGTTAAAGAAGGTTAAATATATGCATAGATGAGTCACAGTTTGTAATTTCAAATGATGGCAGTGATGTACTAAAATGCCAGTTTCCCAAAAGTCTTTTCAGGGTACCCAGATTGTTTCTGGCGATCTCTACTTTGCATCTGGTACACTTCCCTGTCAGAGTCCAAATAGTCCAGAGATGAAGTTGCTTTCCTTGAATACATGCTTACCGCATAGCTTCTTCTCACGGGAAAAAAAGCTGACAGTGTCACTATCTACATGGGCTTTTCCTTTGATGACAGAGAGCGAGGAATGCAGTTTGAGTCTTTGACCTCCAATCAATGACCACTTGCTTTGAAATTAGCACTTTTCTGTTCAAGTTCTTCATTTGCATTCCACAAGGCTTCTTTCTCATTTGATGGCTTGTTTGATGGGTTATTTAGCTACAGGGATATGCACAATGTAAATGTTTGCAACTACATTATAACAGGGTGCAGACATATGAAAACAATGCAAGTAACATCCCTTTATTTTCATGAAGTTTAAACAACAACAACTATACTTTTACACATTTAACAATCACTTTGATCTGTACTAATACACAATGAATTGGCCTGGCTATGCATTTTAAGCATTCAGTGAGGTCTGGGGCTGGCATGAGCTTTCACCTGGTTTGCCAGTGTCACAATCACAACCACCCGAGTGCTCATTCTGGGATCAGCATCAAATGGAGAATTTAACTGGGGTGCAGTATACATGTCAAACCATAAAGCAGGTGCTTGGAGGTAAGCTCAGAGGGGAAAGAAACCTCTTTTGTAGCAGAAGGGCAAAAATTCCCTTGATATTGCTAAATACATATACCATGAAAGCTAGCCTTTGGAAGTATTAGGCAGGTGATGCGAAGCATTATCACAGGGATAACTGACTTGATGGCTGATAAGTGACCAAGGGTTCATTGTGATATCCTTTTATAATCCTTTAATGTTGTAGCTCTTTCAGGTGGTCGGAGGGATAGTGAACCAAACATTGGATTATTAACTCGCTCAGAGGGAATATGAGCTGGATTTATGTTGGTTACTTTTACTCAGCACAAGCTGCATTGTAGCAATAGTGATCTGGCTCAGCACAGAGAGACAGCCAATGCTTTGGCTGAATAGGCAAGCTACCACATGTAGGATTTTTAAACCCAATATTTTTAAATCCAAATTCCTTTAAACACTAAGATATCACAATGCTGTGGAATCTGTTGGCTTCTAAGAGCAGGCCAACCTCTCTAGTTGGTTACAGCAGGAACATTAGCTGTAGAGAGAAATTTGTCTTGGGATGCAAGTAGAAACAGAGAAGGAGCCACCTCCCACTGGTTACCCAGCACATGTTCATGGATAACTTAGTATTTGTGAAGAAAGCTCTTCCGTAGCAGGAAGCCAGGTAGTATCATATACACGTTGTGTATGGTAGGTCGTAGATCAGGCTCTTGTACCAGATATGGACTGGCTACAGAGCTTCCTTCCCAGAGAGATGCACCAGAGAGGTGTTCACGATAAGATCCTCTAAGCAGTGATTCTCAACCTTTCCAGACTGCACATCTTTCAAGAGGCTGACTTGTCTTGCGTACCCTAAGTTTCACCTCACTTAAAAACTACTTGCTTACAAAATCGCACATAAAAATACAGAAGTGTCACAGCACACTGGTACTGAACAATGGCTTATTTTCTCATTTTGACTATATAATTATAAAATAAATCAATTGGAATATAAATGTTGTACTTACATTTCAGTGTATAGTATACAGAGCAGTATAAACAAGTCATTGTCTGTATGTAATTTTAGTTTGTACTGACTTCACTAGTGCTTTTTATGTAGCCTGTTGTAAAACTAGGCAAATATCTAGATGAGTTGATGTACCGCTGGAAGGCCTCTGAGTACCACCGGGAAACACGTACACCTGATTGAGATCCACTGCTCTAATGTACTGTGAGGTATGGCTGCAGTTAGCTTAAATGAGATATATTATGCACAACACCTCCTAGCAGCTGAACAGTATAATACAGTTTAGCATTCCAGTAAGAGGAGCAGTAGTAAAGATGTCTCTAGGCAAAAATTCTGCAGCCAGACACAACCACACACAATCACAACTTCCGGGATGATACTGCATTTCTTATTTTATTAAAGGTCTCTGTTCAGAGTTGGAAGAAAGGAATCCATTCTTTACTATAGTCACGTAACAGTATTGGGTGCCTGTGATGGATGCAGAAGAAACCTTGGGAATGGAGGTTGTTTGTAACTCTAAAATGTTTGTAACTCTGAACAAAACATTATGGTTTTTCTTTCAAAAGTTTACAGCTGAACATTGATGAATACAGCTTTGAAACTTTACCATGCGGAAGAAAAATGCTGCTTTTAACCATCTTAATTTAAATGAAACAAGCACAGAAAGTTTTCTTGTCAATTTTTTTGAACTTTCTCTTTATTTTTTTTTTAGAAATTTAACGTTTAAGACAGTACTGGACTGTATTTGTCTTTTTTTTTTTTTTTGGTCTCTGCTGCTGTCTGATTGCATACATCCATTTCCAAATGAGGAGTGTGGTTTAACTGGTCCATTCGTAACTCTGGTATTCATAACTCTGAGGTTCTACTGTAGTAAAATGAGTAGATGATCTGGCTTCAGGCCCGTGTATTCCATAATGGAAGAGTTACTTTACTAGCATCAGAGAACAGTCAGCTCTTCATGCAAAATTTCATCTTCCTCCTCTGACATTGGTGGGATAGGGAGGAGGAGGAAGCAGGGCACCCACATTTCACATTCTGGGAAGGGCGCAAGAGGACGGTCCAGTTTCCTCCCAACAAACAATGTAACTCCAGCTGGATTCCACTCTGCTGTTTGCACCACATTGAGATTTCTGACCATCTCATCAACAGATCCCTCACTGGAGTCAGGTTAGGTCCCTTGAATCACTTGGTGTTTCTTTCCCCCCCCTAAATTTCTTTATTACTTTATATAGAAAAGCTTCAGCGTATGATAGTAAAATCACTGGACTTGTGTAACTCTTAGGGGCACAGCATCTCTCACATGGTTATACAACAGCAGAATAGGAGAACACCACTTTTGTGTGGATGTGATAGTAAAGGGTTAACTTTCCATTGTCTTTATTAAGAATAACTTCTACAAGATAATAGCTGAGTAGTTTTGGCTGGTTCTGTGGGCCCCTAATAGCTCAGTTTCAGTGGCCATTAGGCCTGTGCAATCTGGCACCTCCATATATTTGTAGAAGACATGTTAGTCAAATTCATTGACTAACATGTCTAGCTTAAACTCAGCCTTCCTCAGCATGAATTCTGTACCTTTTTTATACCCGGACTCATTATGCAGCGGCTGCAACTCCCATTGTTTTGATGTACTTTAGCAGCTCTGAAGGAGTCATTCCAGCCTACCATAACAATGATTTAAGAAGCCTCTTAGAAATCTTACCACAATAAACGGGAGTACAGTACTAGCATCTCCGTTTTATTACAGCTGGAGTTCAGTCACTGAAAAAAGGTAAACAGAAGCACTATTGGAATTACCTGACCTGAAACTTGTCCGCTCATACATGAAATTCAGCACCTACTTCTTAAGTCTATCCTGGGGACGACAGATCCATAATCTTAGTGCTGCCTGCCAGGTGGTCCTCCCATGCACTGTATTACTGTGCTACAGCAGCTCCTCCCCACCAGCATGAACAACTCGTCAAGACATGCTTCATCCAGCTGTTGTGCACCAGAAATGTACCCAGCAGGTGAAGAGGTGACAGATGAGCCAATTAGCTAAAGAATATTGATGGCAAGAACAGGGCAAGGCTGACAGCAGAAGGCAGGTAGCAGGAAAAGAGAGGGAAAAGCAGTTAGACAACGGGAAAGGGAAAAGGGAATGGGGAGAGGGAAAAAGAAATAAATATTGGAAAAGAAGAGACAAAAGAAAGAAACATCCCACTGTAAGCAGCCATTTCTCGGTAGTCACTGAGACAGCCCGATAAAAAATTAAAATAAATTTGAAATTTCAAAATGTTAAAGTTGTTTCTGTTTTGCAGGGTTTCAAAGAGACCAATTTTTCATTTACATTTCAATTAAGTGTTTGTGAAAGTTAGTGAATACATAAACATTTCAATAACAGTTCATTGAAATGGTGATTCAAATTGTGAAAAGTAGAAGTCTGTTATTTGCAAAAATGGGAGGGAAAGGGGCTGTTTTTTAAACAAAGAAAACTTTCCATTCAAAAAACTTCAACCTGCGTCAGGGACTGGGAGAGAAAGCTACTTAAAAAAGAGCTGATCCCATACCAAGAAGTGGTAGGGAAAAATTGGCAGGCCCAATTTATTGGGCATAACACTGGAAAAAATAATGGGAAATAGAAAACTGAGTTCCCAAGGGATACCAGGCTTCTAGGGAAGAAGGCAAGGAAACCAGGGAAGGGTCCCGGCTTAGACATTCGCTCTCTCGCATTGTAGACTTGGGAGTGAAAAGCTCCATATTTATTTTCTTGGTATCGCTTTCTCCTTGTATACACTTGCCTTATCATTTACTGGGATGAAATGCCAATCCCTATTCTAGGGCTTTATGGATGGACCTGCTGATGATTATATACTTTTCAACCTTTTATCCATTTATTTTCAATCTAAATGCCAAGTTTCCTGTTACTTACCCAGGAATAATCCAAGAAGGGGATGATTCAGCCCCAGCACTTGTCACAGATTCAGGAAAGCCAATTGCGGTATTTCACTTATTCAGTTTTGTACACATCTCAGTACCAAATATTTAAAACATGTTTTATAAAGCAATTTCTGTCTACCTGGGCTTTTGCACTGATCAACATCAATACCAGGGAAAACAATATTTTTGCCTTTTAATTTATATTAATATACTGTCCATGTTTAGCTTTATAATGACTATGTTTAGCTAAAACTACAGTTACATGCCACCGCACTTATGGCAATACCAAGAACCAATGCTGTGTTCTTTAAACAAAAGAATCAGTGAAAGAACTCTGAGCACAATGCAACACAGTTACATTAAAATAATTAAATCTGCTGTTGGAACCTTAAATATTTATTTTAAGGCAGACCCTAATTCTAGCTTTCACAGACTCAAGACTGGTTACCAAATAAGGCAGCAGATGGCTCATTTCCTTTGACATAAACCATTTATTTCAATATTATTAAACAGCCACTAGCCAACCAACCAAAAACTGGACATATTGGCGCCAGCTGTTCAGAATTCACTCCACAGCTTTCTGGATGCAAACAAGAAAATCAAAATAGGAAATATCTTTTATTATTTTTACAGAACCTGTTACCGTAGCAGCAGAGCAATTATTTACAGTCACAACATGAACAATTTTAATTTACACAAAACCACCCAACTTGGTGGCATTAAAAACACCATCCTTTTGTAATAACCAAATTCAAACACAAATAAACCAGACAAAAGCTAAGCCAAACAAAAATATCTGACATCATGCTGTGAAAGCTTCTAGGCTCCAGCGGATTTCCACAGAGGAGGGAATTCCTAGGGCCCTTAGCTGGGAAATCCCAGCTGCTGGGCTTGGAACCTTTAGCCCTCAGGAATGAACAGCAATTGCTTCTCGGCTAGGGAGGGGGACAGGCCAAGAAAGGGACTCCCAGCTAACCAGGTCCCACACCATTCAGGGCTTTTAAGAATAGTTTACAGATATAATTCAATTACAAATAGAAAGTCAGTGCAAAGAGTTGAGCCTTCACTCTGCCAAATGCCAGAGCCCAAAACACCACAGGGAAGAGAGCCCACTCCTAGGGAAGGATAAACTATTTGCAAGGATTCACTTTTCCTACCAGATGACCAGGCCTCAGGGCAGGGAAATCCCTCTCTGGTTGCTTTAGAGCTGATCAAAAGTTTGCTGCAAACATTTTTTTCAAAATTTTCCCATGAAGAAATGCTTTTCCTGCATTTTTCTGCTGGAAAAGGAAGCTGTAGCCAGGGAAACCCAGGGCTTCTGGTGCCCTTCTGCTTGGTTAGATGGCTACAACTTGGGAACTGTCTGCCTGAACCAGCACTGGCCAGCCTGCTAAGAAGTGTCAGTAGGCAAACAGGGCATTGTTTATGTCCCTCTGCTTTATAATGCTTATATAGCACTTGAGTTACAACTGGAACAGTCGTGAGCTGTTTGGCTTCCCATATGGGCTCCTAACTGGAGGGGAGTGAGTCTCTCTTTACTACCACCCAATACAGTAGTATTGGGCGGTTTTCCCTTTTACATTGACTTGATGGAGGATACTTATCCTCTCCAGGTGCCAGGATTGCTGGGTTCTTCTGTATCAAATGAAAAAAAATCCAGAACTGAATGAAATTTCAAGGAGCCATGCAGGTTAGGACACATGAAGTCCATGTAGCTGTATTCCCTTGTTCAGAGAGCTTTGGTGTAGATTTCAAAATTCCTGTATAGCTGCCCGAACTTTGGCTGTCTGGAGACAGATAGATACAGAAAGCAAACTTCCTAGACTGTACAAAAGGGGTCAGTGAAACCCTGGCCAAATTTATTACAAGTTTTAGGAACTAGTACAAGTCTAATGGCCAGTAGGAGGCACTTAGATGACGGATCTCTGCAATCCCCCTCATGTTGGAGGTAGCAGCTTCCCTGTAAGAGTTTTGGAAAAACAGCAATCCTCTGCCAAACCGAACCCAACAATGGAGGTTCAAGTTCCTGAGGCACAACCACTGGTACTTTTGGTGGTCAGTGGCCTCCTGTAAGTCTTTAGAAACTATAGCTCCCTGATGAGATGGTCATGATGACCAAGCAGGTAACTTCTTTTTGAATCTCTGGATGATAAGGGGGAAGGAATAAAACAGTTTAGCTCTTTCAGCCAGAAGCTAGATGGTTCCTATCTCCAAACTGATTTCAGTGAATATAGAGAATATAAATGTATTGCTTCAAGTGAAATGAGATCATAGGCCTTATATCAAGAGGTATTGCACCATAAGGCTGCATCTAAAGCACTTTCTGAATCAGATTTTCAAGGGAATAAATTCAGAACCTAAAGAACCATTATCAGGAAGAGCTAAACTGAGGGAGGACATGTGTGCTCTTGACTGTGGGGCAGAGAAGGATCTAACAGGCTTATTTTTAGTTCAGTTTGTGGCATCTTGGAGTTGGATGTCAACATCCAGTTTAACTACTGTTAAGGAGGAAGCAGGGAGGAATGAGAGAGAAGCCCATCTCTTCAACTTTAAGGCCCTTTGAGCATCAGTTGAATGTAGCTAGTGTGAAAGCCTTGGGTCTACTGAGACTTCCTCTTCTACCTCTCAAGCCATGACTGTGTGGAAGCTGAAGATTTTATTAATTGGGTCTGCTACAGATGAGTATTCAGCAGCTTTGCACTGAAAACAGATTTAAGGAGGTTGAATTGCACTGGACTGCCACAAAAGAAACAGTTTTCTCTGGCTACTCACATTTTAAATTCACTAGATGGAGAAAAAACTAAGTGACAGAATAATTTAGGAAGTTGTGTGGCACCTCAGTACTTATAATGCAAACTCTGCTGCAAAAGTTTCTTCTAGACTAGAGGTGGGCAAACTATGGCCTGTGGGCCACATCTGCCCATGGGACCATCCTGCCCAGCCCTTGAGCTCCTGGCCGGGGAGGCTAGCCTCTGTCCCCTGCCCTACTGTCCCCCCTCCCCTGCAGCTACACCGCCACGCGGGCAGTGGGGCTGCAAGCTCCTGTTGCTCTGAGCGGCATGGTAAGGGGGCGGCAGCGGCACACGTGTGCGCGACATTGGGGGCCTGGGTAGGAGGTCCTGGGGGGCAGTCAGGGGACAGGGAGTGGTTGGATGGGGCGGCGGTTCTGGGGCAGTTGGGGATGGGGAACAGGTGGGGTTGGATGGGAGTCCTGGAGGGCCTGTCAGGGGGCAAGGGGTGGATGGGGCCGGAGCAGTCAGGGGACAGGGAGCAGGGGAGGTTGGATGGGGGGTGGGATCCTGGGGTGGGTGGTTTGGGGCATGGGGTCTTGGGAGGGGGCTGTCAGGGGACAAAGAGCAGGGGGGTTGGATGGGTTGGGGCTTCTGAGGGGGCAGTCAGGGAGCAGGAAGTGGGCAGGGGCAGACAGGGGGTAGAGGCCAGGCTGTTTGTGGGGCACAGCCTTCCCTACCTGGCTCTCCATACAGTTTCGCACCACAAAACAATCCTGTAATTCCACTGTGTGCTCATGAATATTCAAAGAGTGACATAAGTAAAAACCCATCATGTTAGACTGACTGTATCCACTTGGCAGAGTCACTATTGTTTGAAACAAAGCCACCTGAAAGTGCATTTATCCTGCTATATATGAGGTGATTCTTAAAGGGAATATAAAGCACAGGCTTTTTAAGATTATAAAATTGAGTGTGTTTAGCCAGTCTGTTCACTTTTCTGGCATAATATTCCTAATCCTCTAATTTTGAATATCATCCCTAAATTTATTCCACTGTAGCTGAAAAAGGGGAGGGAGAGAGAAAAGCATAGAAAGGGAAGACCACTGCTTTAAAACGGAAGTTATATACACTGCATGCTTTTCTAGGAGGATTTCACAAGTTCATTACCTACTATCTGAAACTTGTTTTCATAAAAATAAGAGGGTGCTTCATTCACATGGCCAGCAGTGGATTATCTATGCATTTATATTGTTATAGGTTGGGATAAACCTCACTGAAACTAGGAGATGTATCCATTTCACTTCATGTTAGAAGCATGAAGCTCCTTTTTGGAACCAGGTAGTTGAAACAATGGGGATCCCCCCAACCAAAACACAGTCACATGTCACCACCTAAAACAAAGGAATATGTGAAGTAGATCAGGCATTTGGACTCTGTGGGTGGAGGAGCTTTGATGGATATTGTTCGAGTAGAGGTGTGCGAGAGTGAGTAGCGGGAAAGACACCACAGAAACCACAGATAAAGAAACGGAGCAGAAAGCCAATGATACAGCCTAAACATGCCTGACCTTGAGGAAAGCCTGGAGAGTGCTTTTGGGTGAAAGTGCTCACTGAAAGAGACTTGGAACTGTGAGCAAAAAAAACTGGCTCCTGTTTGAGACTGCCTTTTTTCAGAGAAATAGGACTTCGTACATTCTTTGTAAACCAATAGGATTGCACCAAAGAAATAGCTGACTGTCATCATGGAAACAACTTGCAATAGCCAAAATTTAGGGTAACTGCTCAGGTCAAAAAAGGGGCAACAATATCATGTTCCTCATCATGATATCAGAGCATGAATTATGATCATCCTAGCTTCACATATCTGCATTATTCACTGAACCGACTCCTGCTTCTTGATGATTTCAAGTTGAAGTACCATATAAAGCACACTGGGGTGCCCAAGTAGTGGTGGCGGCAAAGGCAGAGATAACTATAGCAAGTAAAGAATAACTACTGTGCTGGATTGGATCAGTAGTTTACCAACTTCACTTTCTTTCCTTTGGAAGTGGCCAACATCCAGTGCTTCAGAGAAAACAAAAGACTGATTTCCCCTACATTACAAGGGGAAACTGCAAATATTTTTAATTGTAACTTTACCCACTCACTTTAAAAATGCAGCTGAATGTTTAACTCTAGGCCCTCCTGCAGCAGTGCCTTCCACAGGTTGACTAAATGAAGTAATTGTTTCCTTTTACTTTAATTTAAAAGTTGCTTATCATTCATTTTATCAAATAACCCCTTCCTCATGCATTAAGTTGAGACAGCATGAAAAACAGACTGACTAGTTTCCTTTTGCCTTTCCTAATCTCTAAATATCACCTGTACATCCTTTGACTCTTCTGTACAGGCTATAAAATACCGATTGATGCCCCACTCCATACCCGCCCCCCCATACATCCCTCATACTTCTATCCATTTTCACTATCACTTCTCCAAATATTTTTAATGGTGTGCTTATCAGCTACGCTTTCACATGCAGCAGTGGCCTGAATTTGAGGTGTTAAGCATCTACAGCTCCCATTGATTTCAGAGATCATGAAAAATCAAGCCATGTGATTTTTTATATTTTTTTTAAAAGACTTCCATCTGCATGTGACACATGACATGTTACAAATCTATTTTTTGGCACTTGGCACATGCAGAGTCAATTACCATATTATTAATCACCTACTTAATAAGCTAAAATTTTGGGTTAATTTTAGGAGTGTTTGCAAAGGTTAGGTGGCTTTCATAGGAAAACTCCAAAGTCATTTCACAGGGTGGAATTAACTACTTTTGTGAAATTTCACAATCAGATTTTGCAAATGGGCATTTTCTACCAATTTTTCAGCCTCTTTTCTGTTTAACAGAAGGATGGGGGAGAGAGAGGGAGAGACTTTTTCATCAAAGGAAAAATGAAATGCCAAGATGTTCTAGATCAGTCCCATAGGTTCAGCTAGGTTTTCAGTGCCCATTTTCCAGCTGTTTTCCACCCTATTCAAGGCTAACAGAAATACCATGAAGAAAAAAAGCTTTACACCTGAAAGATTGTTTTGGTTTTGATTAAGCTGACTCATGTTCATTTTAGTGCCTACATCCTATAAATAGATTGCACAGAATGTTCCTTAGCAAATCTTCTCTGAAACTGCAGGTACAGCCCAAATAAACTGGCAATAAGATTTGCTTGGAAGTCTCTTCAAATACAATATTATTTGACATCACCAATAGGCAAACATTTAAGGTCTGTATTCAGTGTCCAAGCAGCTCTAATATGACGCTACCATAACTGACGTTAAACATTCAAAACAGAAAAAGTGTTAGTTTATTCTCATTTTCCCATGTGAAATAGCTCAATGAATTGCATATATATTTTTATTACAAGTCATTTCCATAGTAGGGAAAATACCCTACAAGATCCAGAGCAGGCAGCATTTCAGTGGTCAGGGAAGTTTATTTTAAATATGTATAGACTTACTGGATTAGCATGCCCTAAGATCCTTCGAGTTGAATGATGCTATATAAAACATAAGATATAGTGTTTACCGATAGGAGAATGGCAATTGATATTCCAGTTGTTCTAATATTTGCGATCCCTTGCTTTTGTTGGATTTGGACAGAGTAACTGAGAAAATATCAAGTTACAAACCAGGAAGAGGAAACATCACCACTTTTACAATGAGATGACTGATGTCACTCAAACATTACAAGTCATTTTTTTCTTTGTACTGTAAAACAGGTATTGTAAGTGTGAGTTCCTGGAAGAGAACCAAGGATTATCAAATTTCTAGTTGTACACACTACTTGACGTATTGCTTTACCAGCCTTTATTAAGGGCTTTTAAAGAACATTAGACGTGCGCTATTCTTTGCCTAGCAGGAAGTTTTTCTAGTTACTTGCAGAAAATTAGCAGCATATTTTAAAAATAATGTTGGCCTAACATAGTTTGTGGCAGTTAAGGATTTCATTTCCTCTAAGCAGCAATAATCTATGTGGAGAAGACAACTGAGCTTTCAAGCTGCAGTTCTTAGGAATTGTTCCATCATGAATGCAGAATTTGCTCATTCTATTCGGAAGCAGTTTTGGGGTTCTATCTTAGGGGATCCAGAGGAGACGACCGCTGGACAGTACGGCTCTTGCAGGAGCCATGTTTCCAAGGACTTCCCTTCTTCTACCCCTCCAAAAGATACTTTGTCCTCTGATGGTATGAAGTAATCACAAATTAATATATAGACAAAATTTATGTTGGTTTCCCCAGAACGTTTGGGATGTGAAGGGAAAAGGAGAAAATCCAGGGAAACCTCTCTCCTCTTGCCTATCTTCCACAATTCTGAAGGTCATCCCTCAGAGGAGCTGCCATAGGTTTGGGCAGGAGGAGGGAACATACTATGGAGGAAGGATTTCCCCCTCCCTCCTGGATCTCCTTAGTGCCAGATCAATAGAGGCAAGTTTTATGAAAGGGAGGAAGCTCTGGGCCCAAAGTTTATTTATGATATACAAATAGTGGATTTTATATGGGAGTTTAGTGGGAGTAACTATACCACACAGTGGAAAATTTTTCTTCCTACTTAATTTTTAGTGTGTTATGGGAAACAGGTTTCTTTGGTCTACTACAAACTCTGAAACAAGGCTCAATGAAAAGCAGACCTGTAAACAAATCTGCATACAGATATTGCATCTTTAGTAAAGTGACCAAAACCAAATATGCTCATTATTAATTGAGCAGTAATTGTATATATTAAACTGTAAAAATGAGAAGATCATAAAAATATATATACAATTTTCCTTTTATCTAGTACAGAAGTAAACTTAAAGATTAAATGCACTATAGTTTCCACCATAGAATTACACATGAAAAATAGGCATGTAGCTGGTTTTTAGTGGCAGAGTTAATACAATCAAGGGTCTGCTTCTCCTTTAAAGATTATTATATAAACTGTTATCCATATCTTTAAGACTCAAGTTATGACTTTTTAAATGAAAACACTGCATATTGCTCTGTATAAAAATATAAAATATTTATTAAATATATCACAAGATTTGGTATTTACAGTTTTATTGATATTAAACAGGTTTTCAGGTAAATTTAGCATCATACTGTATTTAAAAGCAAAGTTTTTGTATTTCAGTGAGCAAAACAATCTAAGCTCACAAAACAGTATGCACATCAGCTTGTCCATGTTTCTTCTTTCTTGCCCCATTTCAATTTTTTGTTTTTCTCTTGATGTATAGTTTCACGTTGAAATGATTTTATTTCAGAGAGTCTCTGTATATATTCAGGTGGAGCTCCAGCAAAAGGATCTGTGAAATGGTGATGACCTAAGTGTGGGGGGGGGGGGGGGAAACCATTGATTCTACCGTACTAAATCAGGTAGGTCTTAAGTACCTTTAATAAGAAATATGTCTTTAGCACAGTTACTTGAGAAGTTGGTTTGTGTTTAATGAGTCACTTGTCTGACCCTAAAATTTGGCATTCCACTTTCAACTTAAAACCTCAACATGGGGATGCAAGATTCTAGAAAACAAGTCTTGACAGTATATGCATTTTTAAATGGTGAACATCAAACAGTCAAATCCACACTGAAAGGGGCAGTGGACAAGCCAAAATATGTATGATACTGACATTTTTAACTATAATATTTTTGGCAAATTATGAAAAAAACTGATATCGGACTGGTTTTCAGTCCCACTATTATTCATTTTCTCCTACTTCTTTTCACATTGCTTTTTAGCTCTTCTACCACCACATGTAGAAATATTTTTACATATGGGGCTTTTAATAAGAGGTACGCATTTCATCTGGAGACATTTTTATTTCAGTATTACAAATATTAAACTATTACACAGCATACTGCTGACAGATTAATTTGCTACCTACTAATTCTTCCAAGCAGTATAAATACAATTGTGGTTTGGAACCAAGCTAACCTAAAACCAGTACTTGCTAGATCAATATTTCAGCATAACAAAGTTTAAGTGGCCAATATGGTCAAGTGAGTTTAGAAGTAGCACTTTCCAGAGATATCTTCTAATGAAAAAGTCACAACACAGATGTTTCACGTACTTTTTGGTAGTTATTTTCTTCCTCAAATATAGGGACACTGGCAGTCAGTCAGTGGGTTCATTCAAGTCATCTTTTCTCTGATCTCATCATACTGTTTAGAGCTGTGGGCCGAGGGATGTGCTGGCCACCCTTCCCACAGCCCCCCTTGGCCTGGAGCGGCCAGTGGGAGCTGCGATCGGCCAAACCTGCGGACTCGGCAGGTAAACAAACCGGCCCAGCCCACCAGGGGCTTTCCCTGAACAAGCAGTGGCCCTAGTTTGAGAACCACTGGTTTAGAGACCAGTATTCTACTCAGTGAATCACAAGATTAGCGACCAGTAACTTCAGTTCTAATCCCAGCTCTGACAGATGTCCTCTCTGGCCTTGAGTCAGTCGCAGCCTCTGTCTCAGTTTCCCCTTGTGCAAAATGTGGATAGTGGAAGATTCTGTGAAGTCTACAGCTACAAAACACTTCATAAAGCCCTCTGAGTGCCAAGTATCCTCTATTATAGTAATCATTTTGTATTATTTAAAATTTCTTCCAATCACAGCCATGAAAAAGTGAAATGTCATTGCCTCACAAATGACATGAGTATGTGTGTTGTGTCACATTACTCTTTCCATACAGAGAACTATTCATGAAACTGAACTGACAAATGGAATTCTGAGCGCTCCTCCTCCCACCCAAAAATCAAATCCACAGAAAAAAACCAAGAAACATCTATTCATGTTACTATCATCTTAGAACAGGAATAATTCCCAATAGTTGATAACGGTATACTCAAAATAAGTGACTTTTACAATTATCCAACCCAGCTTTTCTCATTTTTAGCTTCCTGCAAAAGGTGTTATTTCTTCATACACTTCACTGTAAACATTATCCCTTCAATATATGTATGTAATCACTAGAACTTCAAGAAGTTTTATCACAGAGGAAACAGTTTTCAAACGAACAATGAGGAGTCTGGTGGCACCTTAAAGACTAAACAGATTTATTTGGGCATAAGTTTTTGTGGGTAAAAACCCCCCAAAGAAGTGGGGTTTTCTACCCATGAAAGCTAATGCCTAAATAAATCTGTTAGTCTTTAAGATGCCACTGGACTGCTCGTTGTTTTTGTGGATACAGACTAACATAGGTGCTGACTTTTGGTTTTGCCAGTGGGTGCCCCATCCTGGCTCTGCCCCTTCTCTAAGGCCTCGCCCGCACTCCACCTCTTCCTGCCCCATCCCCCAGGCCCCCTGAATGCCGCCTCCTTGTTGACCCCCGCCCCTAAATGCCTCCCACCTGCCGCTCACTCCTTTTTGCCCCCTCCTGCCTTAAGGGCAAGGTGCATGTGCTGGAGGGGTGCTCTGCCAGTTTTGAGGGGAGGCTAATTTCAATATATTTATACACTTTCATTCTAGTTATTGAAAGTGTGTCTATCATTGGTATCTCCCCTTCCCGATGTTTCCCAGTTCTTGCTCTCCACCTGTGTTCTCTTTTCCCCATCTCTTTCTGCTCCCCACCTCCTGGTGGCTCCGTTTAGTGCCTGCTCCCACCCACGCACTCAATGCGGCTCTGTCTCCCCCCAGCCCCAGCTGCCGCCCAGAAACTGCCCACCCTGAGACAGAGAGAGAAATTTAATTCAACAGTCCAGCATAGAAATGGCCCATTCATTCATCCTGCTGTGTGGCTCCTGTGTCACTCCAGCTTCTCCCAGTCCCCAGGGATGCACCCCACCCCCGCTTTGAAGCTTGCTTGCTGACTCCCCCACACACTCTGCAACTTTTGTGGGAGGGGAGCCCCTGGTGGGACCATGGCCAAAGGGGGGGGGGGAGGGGTTGCTTCCTCCACTGTGCTGCAGCAGCCCAGCACCTTGAAGCAAGATGAGCTCAGGTGTCCCAAGGTGAAGCAAGGCAGCCTCTCCTGACTTGAAGCTGACACAGGAGGGTGGATGCAAGGGAAGGAATTCCCTAAAAGCTGCAGTGGGGGAGAGATGGATCCAGGGGAAGGAAATCAATCCTTCCTGATGCAGGGAAGAGGGGATGCTGATCAGCAGAGGAGGGGATAAACTTCCTCTCTGGGAGGAAAAGCCCCTTAGGCAGGCTTGATCTGGGTGTGGGGAAGGAGGAGACAGCTTTGGGCTCGGCAAGCGTTACTTTCCCAGGCATGAGAGCCGACCATGGAGAAGAGCCCATGGGGAGGATGTGGCTAGAAGCACTGGTGGGGTGTTGCCCCCTCCTGTCCCCCCCCCCACACACACACACACAGGGGAAGGGATGCGGAGCCCCGGGACCTAGGTCAGAACCGTAGGGGTTGGGAGCTCCCAGAGCCCATGTGGGAGGGGTCCAGGCACAGGCAGGGTCTGTGCTGGGAGAGGCTGCTCATTTGCACCTGGGGCTGAGGCTGCAGTGAAGCCTCTCTCACCATTTACCATGGCTGGGCGCAAACTCCTGGCCCCAGCCCAAGTTCACTCATCAGACACAACGGCAAACTTTTCTTAAAGGAGCCATGTCTTTTTGGTTTGTCCCTCTGCCCAGCACTAAGGGGGTCTGCAGCTGGTTTCTCCTAACTGGAGGGGGAGCACAGGTCCTGGGTGAGACACCAGGGTGGGCTGAGAATTTCCTTGAGAAACCCCATGGCCCATACTCCCCACAGCAGCCCCAAAGGCTAGCTGAGAAGCTGCCCGCCCATCTCCCCCCAACCCCCTGCTGAGGGGCTGCTCACCCCATCTCCCGCACCCCTCTGCGGCTAGCCGAGAAGCTGCCATGCCCTGGCTGCTTATCCCCCCCAGCCCAGCTCCCTCTGCCCTGAAAATTAAAAGGGCTCACAGAAGCCCGCTGGGGACTTTGCACCAAACAGCTGATTGGCCACAGACAGACAAAACTGCTGCCCATGCTAAATAGCTGATTGCAAGTTGCCAACAGCTGATCTTCCCAGTGGGTACAGAGCACCCACTAATTTTTTCCATGGGTGCTCCAGCCCCGGAGCACCAACGGAGTTGGGACCTATGCAGACTAACACAGCTACCCCTCCAATACTTTTCAAAAGTGGAATGGAAGCACAAGAAAGCTATAATGTAAAGCATTGACAAGTTAGGGCTTGTCTACAATAACAGTGAGTTTTTTGGCAAGCTGGGGGTATAATTCTCTTTCAAAGAGGACTAGATCAAAGCTCATTAACAAACTGTTAATGCATGTCAGCAGAGTCCACAAAGGCAGTTAGTATGTAGCAGGCTAGGGTTGGGGTAGATTCATACCCCAGATGCCACAAACTAACTGTCCATGTAGACAAGCCCTTAGAGTTGCCCCTTCTACAACTCCTCAGTTCTAACAGCATCTGACAAGAGCTGAACACTAAAAATCATACACAGATTATACATTTCTTACCAAACTTGTATCTGGGTCCCACTGGAAGTGAACATATGCTGGAAACGTGGTTATTCTTCTTGGATTTATGGATGTCACAGTGAAAAGTCTTGGAATTAATATATCTGAATAAAAAACACCCACTTTATAGAGAGCACAAATAAAAAAAAATAGATTTATTCACTGTATGGAATGTTATTAGTGTCTTTCCTAATCATGTTCCCAAATATCTGAGGGAGTTAAGAAAGACTATTTTGTTGCCAAGAGGTTGAAAGGATTCTTGAATTCTATAATTATTTTACATTTCCAGAGCCCTTTCCATCCAAATGCCTAAAAGCACTTTAAAAATATTAATTCCTTAACACTGATCTTCCTATGAACCTCATGTTGATGGTAAACTGAGGCATGGAAATTATGCTTTGTGGCATAGGGCAAGTTTATCAGTGGTAGAGGTGGGAACAGAACCCAGATCTGCTATAGGGCTCAGTACTCTAGATATAGGGCCCCTTTCAAAGTACCCACAATCAGTAAAATTTGAAAAGCTCAGAGGCAGAAACTATTAAATCAATTGCTACCAGTATAGAAAATAAAGAACAGCAAAGAAAAAAAGACTCCTAAATTTCATTGAATGGAATGGGAAGGATTAGTAACCACCTATTCTGGCTCTTTTCTGCAGACAGTACTTTTGGGTCAGGAGGTGGTAGGTCAAGCCAGTCCAACTCCAAAAGTAACTATAAAGAACATTTTTGTTAGCTATATAAAAATAGATGTTTTCTTTATGCCACCAGGGATTCCCCCTATAACACAGGAGTTTGCAGTTGTCCTCTTAGGACAGCCCTTCATACTACCAGAATGGCACAAAGGGATTGAGCAGAGGGCTAGGATATACCCCTTGATGTTTAGGTCTAGTGAATATGAAACCATCCTACTCTGGTATTTAACTGTATATGTTCCATCTAATTTTAAAGTAGTAACCACCTCTGTAGCCTTTTTAACTTTTTCCCATTCTGGAATTTTACTTCACCAGACTATAATGGCCTCTATGTTACTAATTACAATAAGTAAAACATTGAATACAAAGGTGAGAAAGCATCCAGTTTTCTGCCCAATGTTTTACAAACAAGTCACTCCCTGGTCATTTGATTACAGACCTAAAAGTCACCATACTACAACAAAAAAAAAAACCCTTCAAAAACAGACTCCAATGAGAAAATGCTGAATTGGAATTAATTTGCAAGCTGGACACCATTAAATTAGGCTTGAATAAAGACTGGGAGTGGATGAGTCATTACACAAAGTAAAACTACTTCCCTATGCTTATTTTTTCCCCCTACTGTTACTCACACCTTCTTGTCAACTGCTAGAAATGGGCCATCCTGATTATCACTTGTGGCAAATTGCTGGCACTACGTTGATGGGTCTCACGTATTCTCTTCTTGGGGGGGGGGGGGAAGAGTTCAGGGCACTGTTTCTTGCCCCTGAACTGGGGTATTAACTGCCCTACTAGTGTAGTAGAGGAGGGGAGTGGAGAGGGAAGGACCTGGGCCCGCCCTCTACTCCAGGTCCCAGCCCAGCTGCCCTAGGAATAGCAGTAAACCACTAGAACTAGCAGTTCCTTCCCCTGGGCTACTTCCCTCTCCTGCCCTTCAGCTTGTGGGGCTTCCTGCCCTCTCTCTCCACAGACCATGTGTCCCTTTATCTAGGGTCTTGGTCTTCTTAGCCCACCACAGCACTTCTCCAAACTCTCCTCTACTTCCCTCCAAACTGCTCTCTGCTCCAACACCAATCCTTCCTGCTCCTGTCTGGTTGAAGCAGGGGGGTTTTATCATGTGCTCTAATTGGCTTCAGGTGCTTTAATTAATTTATAGCAAACTTTCTTCCCTCTACAGGGAATAAGGCTCCCTTCTAAGACTCTCCTGCTGCCCTCTGGCCATGTTGTATCACACACTGCAAAAGGTTTTTTTCTCCTGCTGATAATAGCTCACCTTAACTGATCACTCTCATTAGAGTGGGTGGCAACACCCATTTTTTCATGTTCTCTGTGTAAATATATATCTTCCTACTGTATTTTCCATTGCATGCATCCGATGAAGTGGGTTTTAGCCCACGAAAGCTTATGCTCAAATAAATTTTTTAGTCTCTAAGGTGCCACAAGTACTCCTCATTCTTTTTGCTGATACAGACTAACACGGCTACCACTCTGAAACAAGTCACTAGAAAGTAACACAAGTGCATATATATGAAACTTTTTGCCTGAGGAGCACAGAACAGTCTGATCTTTTCCACCAACATCCTTCCTCCCTCTATCTACCTTTTGTACAGATTCCTTTCCATATATGACTCTCTCCAGTGCTCTGCCATTTCAGGCCTTGTCTACACTTAAAGGATTTGCAGGTTCAGACACACCAATAGAACTATACTGGCAACTCTCCAAGTGGAGATGTAGCTTACACAAGCAAAAAAGTTATTTTGACAGTAACGCTTAAACCACTGTCCCACTGTCCTTCTGTTTCTCTTTTCCCTGATTCCCCCTTTCCTGTAGACGTGCCATATCATGTGTTTCTTTTCATAAGGAAACTGGGGACATTTCCCCCACCTCCACTAAAAATTCCTTACCTCAAAGCTCCTATCTCTCCAGCTCCATCATGAATGGCTGGCATCTTCAGTGGACTTGGGTTCCAAGAATCTAGTCCTCTCTTCTGCAGATCCCCCACAGGTATGTCTCCCCTGCAGAAGGAAGTAGTCCTCTTTCAAAAAGTGACTGAGAAGGGCAGGATTTCTATTTCAATTGGTATTGTGAGGAAGGCACTGCTAGTAATATTGATTTTCACCAGTTATTTCCCCATCACTCCCATCCCTACTGTGATCCCGCACCGAAAACAGTGTTTCCCAAATGGGGGGTGCATCTTTTTGGGGGAGCAGGTGAAGGACTAGCCAAACCTCTCAGTTATTCTCCAGAATCTTCATTTAAACAAACCAGACAGCTCTGAGGTGTGAACTGTCACATTTATTTCAACGGGTGCTCCCAGCCGTACCCCCTGCCCTTCTAGGAGCTGTGTCTCCATCCTCTTACTACAGCAGCAGCCCCGCTGGAGAACAGGGCAGGGGGTGGGGTGCTGCTGGGGGTTCTGCTCCTTTCCCCACTGGGAGAGGAAGCATGGAAAGGAACAGAACACCAGCAGCTCCTCCGGTGGCTGTACCGCCCCAAGCCCCGCCCCCCTCCAGCCCTGTCCTCTGGCGGGGCTGCTGCTGTACAGATGGAGCCGGAGGAAAGGCAGTTCCGTGGAAGGGAAGGGTGGTACAGCCGTGCCAGAGGAGGCGCGGGGTTGCCAGTTCCTCCTGTGTCTTTCTGGTACGCCGTACCAGCTATAAATATCTTGCTGGTACGGCATACCGGAGAGTACCGGCCTATTTCCACTGCTGTTTGGAACTGACATTGAAAATGGATTAAGCTAAAATGCAAAAAGGCACTCTTAGTGCAGAATAAATGTGTCCATACAGGGAGCTAGTGCAGAAGAGGTCACTGTACTTTAAATTCATATACTAGCTAATTCATGCTAACTTTCCTGAGAATTCCCTGTCTAGACAAGTCTATAGATTTGGTTTTGAGGAGAATCCAACATGTGGGAAAATGAGTAAATTTTTTTGTTGAGAGGTGTGGGGGTGGAACTAGGAAAGAAGGTACTGGTAGTATCTAAGGGTATGTCTACAATGCAGCTGAAAGTTGTAATTCTCAGCTTGGATAAAGGTACACATGCTAGCTCGAATCAAGATAGTGTGCTAAAAATAGCATTATGGCCACAATAACATGGGTGGTGGCTTCGGCTAGTTACTTGAGAACATACCTAGAATCTTGGACAGGATTGTATTCTGGTGGCTATCACAAGCTGTGAAGCCACACTGCTATTTTGAGGCTATAGTCCTCAGTCAGAGCTAGTGTGCATATGTCTACCCTCACTGCGAATTACACCTCTCAGCTTCAGTGCAGACACACCCTAAGACAGGGTTCTCAAACTTTTTTTACTGTGACCACTTTAACACAGCAAGCCTCTGAGTTCGACCCCCCTTATAAATTAAAAACATGTGTTTATATATTTAACACTATTATAAATGTTGGAGGCAAAGCAGGGTTTGGGGTGGAGGCTGACAACTTGCGACCCCCCATGTAATATCCTTGTGACCCCTTGAGGGGTCCAGACCCCCAGTTTGAGAACCCCTGCCCTAAGAGATATTCAGTCAGTGCCAACAGTGGTAAATATTTGAGAACTTTTTTTTGCCCCCATTATGAAGTATATAGGGCCTGAAGAATATAGTTAATCAAAGACAGAATATCTGTCTAACATAAACTTTCTTAAAAAATAATACTTCTGTCAAGGGTGGGAAGAACTGGGAGACAAAAGAAGAAGAAAAAACAAAACACTTTCTGTAGTAGGTTCTCCACAGGCCACAGGAATGAATATCCCATTAAGGACAACAATGTGTTAAAATAGAAGAGGACAGTGAAGGGAATGTGGTGTGGTGGTTAGAATACAGGATTGCAAGTCAGGAGTCTTGGACTTGTTTGTCCTGGATCAAGTCTCTTCACCTCTCTTCCTTAATTTCCCCACCTATAGGAAGAGGATATTATTTATTTACTTCATATGAGCCTGCTTGCTTAAGGTTTTAAAGCACTTTGAGATCCTCTAAATTATGGTATAAAAATGCAATGTATTTATTAAAGTAAGATGAGAAAAGCTGTGAGGGGGAGAGCTCATATAGAAGTTAGGTCTGGGACACTTCAGTTATCTGATCTAAAATGGAATTTATATTTCTAAGATGTAAAAGCAGCTCTTTCCAGATAGTGGTCATCCCTGAGTGGGGCTTTCCATAGTGATCTCGTATTGAAGCCTGCCCACATGAGAAGATTGGGCCATGCTGGATGTATTCAGGTAGAAGGACCATCTAATTAGTCCCCAAGCTACGAAGGTGGTCCTTGAGGAAGAGTAACTGGGAATTGCCTCATCAAGGTCAAGACTGCAGAAGAGAGTGTGCTCTCTCGATCTACCAACAATCTGAAGCTAAGTGCCCCTCCCATTCCCCTTGGGCAGACCACCCAGGTTAATAGAAGAAGAAGACTCAGTTGTTGGCTATGCGAGTCTGACCAGCCTACTGCTATCGAAGACCCCCTCAGTGGTGCCAAGAGCTCAGATCAAGCTACTACATTGCCTGGCTCTAGTAACTGCCGCAACTAAGATCCCGAGACCACAAAGCAAAGTTCATATTCTTTTTTTAGGTTTTGTCTTAAGGGAGGGGTGCCTCCTTATTCTATTAGGGTGAGAATGTATCAGGTCTGAAACCTGAAAAGCAAACCCCAACTCCGCCATCTAAATTGGTAATGAGGTAAAAGACCTATTATACAGAGCTGCTATTTGAGACTTATTCAGTAATCATCTCTGTTCTGTGGTATTTGTGTGAAGTGGGAACGAGTAAGAGTGTAGAATAATAGCTATCATAGCAACAGAAAGTTTTAAGGAGGAAGCAGAGTAGCACTGAAGTTGTGGACAAGAAATTTGGTCTCTGTATGTCCTTAAGACTAGATGAGTGTAGTGTACCTCTCTGTGCAATCTCCCCAGGAGCATAGGCATAGGTGGGCCTGCGTCGGCCATGGCCCACCCACTTAGCATCCAGCCCCCCCTCTTGTCCCCACCCCAGCTCTGGCCCCAGTGCTTGCCCCGCTCCGTCAATCTGCCCAAAGCTCCTGCCAGGGTCCAGCCAGGGAGCAGGGGCTTGCTCCACTCTGCCTGCCTGGTGCTCCTGCCAGGGCTGGTCGTAGGGTGACCAGACGTCCCGATATTTAGTTGTTTGTCCTGCCTCCTGACCAATGTATGGTCGGGACACGATTTGTCCTGATATTTTGCTTTGGCGGCACTCCAGCTTTTTTCTTTTTTTCTTTTTTTTTTGCTTGGGCGGCAAAAAACCTAGAGCCTGTGGCTGTCCCCCCATGTGTCCCAATATATTGTTCTTGTCATCTGGTCACCCTGGCTGGGTGGATGGAGCAGGGCAAGCCCCTGCACCCTGACACTATGCACTGGCTGGAGCACCAGGCAGACAGGTGGAGTGGGGCAAGCCCCCACACCCTGACCCCACTCCCAGCTGTGGAGCACTGGTGGGGCAGTTGGAGTGGAGCAAGCTTCTGCACTCCCACCCCGCTCCCCAGCAGGAGCACTGGGCGGGTGGAGCAGGTGGGGTGCAGCAGTGCCCATTTCTCCTGGGCCCCAGGTGGCCCAGTGGCTAATCCACCACTGGAGGAGGGTGAGAGAGTGTGGGCGGGCTGCCATCGGTAGAGGAGATCTTAAAACAATGTAGGCCTGCCATCTGGGGGAGCTGGGCCCAGTGAGGGACGGTGGGACCTGGAAGAGAGCCAGGAGCCATGTGCGCTGGAGAGCAGCGTCTCCTCCCAGAGCTGGGTGCATGCCCGGAGCCACAGGGAACCCCTGGCCAGAGGGTCCATCCATCATCCCCTGCAAGCCCGGCTGCAGGGGGGTGGGAGGAGGTGGCCCCCCATTCCTCCTGCTCTCCTAACACCCCCGCATAGTTGCCTGCCCACCCAAATATGTCATGCTGGCTATGCCACTGAATCTCCCTCAGTCATTATCTAAACTCAAAACTGACAGTCACATCCTAGGAGGGTGGTGAAGCACTGGAATGCATTACCTAGGGAGGTGGTGGAATCTCCTTCCCTTGAAGTTTTTAAGGTCAGGCTTGACAAAGCCCTGGCTGGGATGATTTAGTTGGGGATTGGTCCTGCTTTGAGCAGGGGGTTGGCCTAGATGACCTCCCTGAGGTCCCTTCCAACCCTGATATTCTATGATTCTACATTTGGTGAATCGATTTCACAGTCAAGACAGGATCCATCGGTTGGGGTTGTTAGATTAAAGGACAACAACTACCTCCTTCAGTCTCTTGATTAAATAAAAGCAATTTTTCCTTAAGTCAACCTCATGATATAATTTGATTACCTGGTTATTAATTTAATGATTTGATAAATGATAATCTAAACTATTTAGAGAGAGAAGGTGGATGAAGTAATATCTTTTATTTCCCTAACTTCTATTGGTGAGAGAGACAAGCTTTCAAGCCACACAGAGCTTTTGTCTCTCACCAACAGAAGTTGGTTCAATAAAAGATATTACTTCACCCACATTGATTCTCTAATATCCTGTGACTGACACAGCTATAACTACACTATATATCTAAACTCATGTCTCTGTTAACTCATTGATCGACTGATTTAATCTCAATTGTGACCTTAATTAATTATTGTATTGTTTCATTCTTAGTTTATTAAAGTTATAGTAGTTTTAGCCCTATCAATATATTTGTTTAATCTAAATATGTGCTTATTTATTCTTTTTAGTAAAAGCCATAAAAAGTACACAGACCTGGTTCTTTCAAAATGCAACATGGGTCCAGAATCACAAGGAATAAGGTAAAATTAGCCGTATTATCTGAGAACCACTTGGCTCTCTTCCTAAATTAAAATGTTTGTCCCTCACAAGCAATATTGCACTATATACTGAAAGTCTAAGAATTCAAATTCAGGAATATTACCAGGGCAGAGAGAATGTACTACTAGAGCAAAATGATTTTGTTTGGTGTTATGGAAAATAGGACATAAGTTTTACTCATTAGCATGCATTAATTAATTTGTATTTGAAAGGTAGAGCAATTAGTCTCCATCATATCCAGAAGAAGCCACCAATCCAGTTTCTTAATCACAGAAATAAAAGGTGGCAACATTTCATATTGGAGAAGGGAGACAAGGTGGGTGAGGTAATATCTTTTATTGGACCAACTTCTGTTGGTGAGACAAGCTTTTGAGCTTACACAGAGTTCTTCTTCAGGTCTGTGTAAACTCAAAAACTTGTCTCTCTTGCCAACAGAAGTTGGTCGAGTAAAAATATTACCTCACCCACCTTGTCTTTCTAATATGCTGGCTACATGGCTACAACAACTCTGCATACATATTGGAAAAAGGCAGTTAAGAACCACGTTACTAAGATCTCTTTGCATATTCAGTAACTTAAATCTTTCCTTAACTTTCAGGAATGGTGATACATAATAATTTAAAATGGAGACAAACCTTTTTTTGCAAAACTCGTATCCTAAGTACTGTGATGAGGTCTGTGGCAGTATGTATGAAGTTGGCACACAGATATGCTCATTGTCATCTTTACTATAAGAGCTAAAACAATTAGAACAAGATTTAAACAGATAACAGAAGTCTGTACTAAAATGATAATCCATTGTATAACATGCTTCACTGAATACCATCCCAGAACAAAGATCATTAACATTGTGAGATGACGTGTCTGAAATAAATATCCTTTAAGTAGCATTTTTGATTATAAAATCATAGAATAATTATGACTAAATTTCAGCTACAGTATGTTATGAGAGACAGTCCAACAAAATTTCAATTATGGATGAATTTCTGGCAAATTGTTTTAGTAGTAAGAATGCATGTATGAAAGGCCAGTCTTGTTTACTGAGAAGAGATTATATTACTTGGTAATTAATTATTGTTTGCTTTATCATTATCAAGAACAATGATTCAGAAAAGATTCATTGGCATGAGCAAGTTGTAACAAAAATATGAAGTGCAATACGTGCTTATGTTAGCAGAATATTATATATACTGAACTTAGCTCTAAACAGCATATTTTTAGGAACTTAGTGTGTTGAAAACTAAGTACCACATGCTATTTTTGCCATTGTTTACCCATCATATTTATTTACTTATTTCCAGAAGTGACTACAGATAGACAGCTTATCCACACATGGCAGCAGTTTGTAAACCATACTGAAAAAAGAAAAAGAAAAGAAGAAAAAAGTCCCAGACAAAGCTACTTTGTGGATAGCACTAGTGTAATTACAAGGAGGGGACCTGTCCCCCTCATATCTTTTAGATGGGGAGGGACCAAGGGATGGGAGACAGGGAAGGGAGTGAAGAGAAACATATTTGTTGAGAAAAGTTACTCCCCTGCTTAGTTATATACGTAAGCTTGGTGGACTGCTGTGTAGAAAGCACTTAGTCCCAACTGAAGCAAACAGAGATCAATTATTAGATACAACAGAAGCACAGACAATATAGTAAGAACACTGTGAGACAAAGCAAAATGCTGAGAAGGAAGATTGAAATACTGGAAAATTAACTTCAAGGTAATAATCCTCATAGTCTTTCTTATACAATGACGATTGAACATCTGGTCACTGTTAACAGAGAAGATGTTCTCTGTATCTAAAAGGCATTCCTGATGCCTAAAGGAGGTATGAACTAACTTACTATCTTGACTAACACACAAATTAGTTCTAGAGGGCTAGACCCAAGATATAAGGATAGAATTATTTCAGAAATGTGTCTAGAAAGGTACTTTCTATAAGGACAGTAAGAAATCTACATATTTCCAGATGTGGATCCTCTTTTTCCAATCAAAACGATTAACTTATTTTCTGTTGAAGAAATCTTCTATTTAGCAGAACGCAGAAGCATCATTGCCCTTCACAGCTACACTTGGAATTTACTAGGAGGACAGCTTTATTTCTTGTGATTCTGGTAAGGTGAAAAAACTGCCAATTGCCCTCTAGCAATGGCTTCAAGTCTGACATTGGGCCATGTTACAGAATTAATATTGACTTTGAGTGTCAGTGAATTAATAGTATACATGGGATGTGCCTTGGAACCTACTTTGGATTTGGAAATAAGACAATCTTTGCTTTATTGCTGCATTGACTCAACAGGAGTAAATCCTTAGAATTATCTATAATCTGTATGTTATTCTTCTGCATTACTCAAGGCTGATGTGGGAACATAAACTACAAGTTTCACTTCCCACTCTCTCCAGCAAATACTCATTTGACAAAGCTATCAAATACCTGGACTCTTTTGCAATTCTTTTCAGAGGCAATATGCCCAGGGTGCACTTTGATTCTAAAAAGCTAAAATGTTCTAAAATAAATACTTTTTCTATGAAAACATTGACTGTGGACGTATACCCAGTTGGAAATGGTTTAGCAGCACCATATGCAAATCCTTTTTTCATCTGCAGAATAGGAGATAGGTTTTCTTGATAGCTCTGGACTCCCTGAGTAAGGTTTGGTATTGCAGTACTCTCCTCGCAGTCTCTCAAGCCAAAGGTTGAAGAGTATTCTGCTTAAAGTAGATATTCACAGAAGTGTACATGAAATATCAACATCTGATCATAATTAGAACACACATTAAGGATTATAAATTAGATGAGTTAGTTAAGCTCCTTTTACTAAATATGAAATCAGTAGAGATATATCATCAGGAGAAAAAACACTTGGGTTGTTTGTTTTTAAAAAGTGAGGCCACTTCACAAAAACTACATGTCTCAGTCAATGCATGGTCATATAAAACCCTTAGAAATTAATAATTAAATCTTGCTCCTCCTGAAGTCAATGGTTAAGGCTATGAGTTTGTCACGGAGGTCATGGAAGTCATGGAAGTCACAGATTCTGTGACTTTCCGTGACTTCTGCAGTGGCCGGTGCACCTGGCTTAGGGGCACCTCAGGCAGATCTGCCAATGAGAGCTGAGGGGGTGGTGCCTGAAGGCAGAGGCAGCGTGCAGAGCTGCCTGGCCATGCCTCCGCCTAGCCGCTGAGCGAGAGGGATGTCACTGCTTCTGACGAGCCCCCCAGGTAAGTCCCACCCAGAGCCCACCTCAGCCCATCCCAGGTCTGAATCACCTGCCCCCACCACACCCAAACTCTGCTTTTGTTGCGGGGGAGGGGGGAAGGCACAGAGCCAGGTAGGGAGCCTATCAGCCACACCAACCTCACTTCCCAGCACCAGTGGGGGTCCTGAGCCAAGTGCCGCCCCACCCCCAGCACCTGGGCCTGCATAGCCCCCGGGCAGCCCCGCCCCCAAGTTTTAGTCTCAGATATTTTTAGTAAAAGTCATGGACAGGTCATGGGCTGTGAATTTTTGTTTACTACCCATGACTTCTCCGTGACTTTTACCAAAAATACCCATGACTAAAACGTAGCCTTATCAATGGTTAAATTTCTATTAACTTTAAAGGAGAAGGATCAGGTCCTTATAAAGAAAAGACACACAGAACAGACTGATATGTAGAAGCCTTAATCCTTAAGGGGCTCTATAGGGCTGTGAATGCCAAAAATTAAGCTTGGAGATATGCAGCACTAGAAGTTCTACTCTCCCCCACACATTTGTGGCACTGGAAAGAACAGCTTCTTAGTGAAGCTAACTACACTATAGACCATAAAATTACAAGCTCAATCATTTACCTTTTTTTATCCTTTCTGTCTTTAACAATGCGCTCCTCCAGCTACTTTCAAAGGAAAAACATCCTAATGATCTTCCTGAGGCTTCATTATTCAGATATTTGTAGTCAGAGGTTAGACTTGGCTTTGTTTGTTCTTTTGATGCTTGAGATGAAAGTGATCTGCTGTTTCAGATATGAAATGCAAAAGATACAGTGGATGCAAATGCATGTTCAAAGAGTAAGGTGATCGATGTTTTTCAAAAGTTACAAATCGTGTTGCCAACATACATAGACACTTTGAATCAGGACTTCTCAATACATGGGAAATTACCCATAAGTGGACTGGGAGGGGGAAGCCTTGCTGACTAAACAAAACAAGTCAGTAAAATCCTGTGGGCACTAGGACCCAGCAGGAATATGAGCAAGAGATGGAAAGAATCACTTATTCTCCATCCAACTCCTGCCTCCATACTACTCCATTCCCAACCCTTGCTGCAGGTTCTCAGCCATTTCTTCCTCACCACACACCACATTCAGCTCCAGGAGAAGGAAAATATTACTTCAAGAGGCTGTTTAGCTGGCTCCATCACCTCTTTAAGCCGCAAAACTCCCTTGCTTAAGGCTGTGCATTACAGAAGGCAAAACAGTCTCAGGCAATAGACAGTCACAGCTCCTCTTCCCCCAACCTTTTTGCATGTATGCCAACTGTCAATAACCCCACAAAACCCCCAAACCATCTGGAGTTTTTTGCTATCAGTCTAATTTCACAATTTTTATAGCAACAAAGGACTGTGGGATTGGGTGGGTTGCCTTAAACTAATCTGGTTTTGGATCCCTAGTACAAAAAAACTTAGCATCATGGGCTTGAAAATTAATATGAAATGTATTTGATTTATTAAGAGAGAGCTTTAGTAATGTGTACTGAATGCTCAAGAACCAGGGTCAGTTTTTTTTTTAAATAATGAAAACAACTTTTTCTGGTCACAAATATACAATCCTGCAAATCGCTGGGGGCCACTATGTATCAGCATCTATGGTGGTGGTAGTGCTGTCAGCCACTACAAAACCCCACAGAAAAAGTTACCTGCCTTATTCAACCTCTAAAGATAACTTTGCATCCCAATCAAGAACAGAAGTGGATGGTCATTTGGCCACATCCTTACTCCATTCACCCAAGAATGAGTCAAAGAAAAAGGGGCATAGATTTGTGACCAGAAAACACTCAAAAGCTTTTCTTCCACCCACCGAGATAACAGCAGAGAGCTAATGGAATATTGAGGCTACTGAATACAAGCTACAATATGAAAATACAGGAGAAGGACTTTTCAGTGGTTAGGATGCTGGTCAGGGGCTGAGAAGAGCTAGGTTTTATTCCCAGCTATGAAGAGATGAAAGTAACTTAACGGACTTACAACACCAGCAGGACATCTACCACATCTTTGTTGACTTCAAGAAGATGTTTGACAGAGTATGGCATGAAGCTCTCTGGGCAACCATGAAGAAGTACAATGTTGATTGTAAGCTTATTCTTACCATTAAACAACTGTATGCCAAGGCCAGCAGTGCAGTCCTCATCAATGGCACAATAGGAGAGTGGTTTCGCACCACTGTTGGAGTCCGGCAAGGCTGCCTTCTTTCGCCCACACTGTTCAACATCTACTTGGCGCACATAATGACTGATGCCCTAGATCATTTATACATAGTCCACACTGGGGGGCGAACAATCTCAAATCTTCAGTTTGCTGATGACATTGATGCCTTGGCAGGCAGCAAAGATGAACTTGCCAACTTTGTGAAATGACTGGATGAAACCCTCCTCAAAATATGGTATGGAAATCAATGCAGAGAAAACCAAGCTGATGACAAACAAACGTGATGGGATCAGGTCACTTATCACTGTCAGTGGACAAGAATTGGAGATATTGAAACAGTTCAAGTATTTGGGGGCAATCATCACTGATGAAGGATCCAAGGCAGAAATTCGGGCAAAAACTGCACAAACAACAGCAGCGGTGGCAAAGCTAAAGCTAATTTGGAGGAATAAGAACATCTCCCTGGAATACAAACTGAAACTGCTGCACACATCCAGTTTTCTGTATGTGTGCGAGACATGGACCCTTACGGCAGAACTTGAACGGAAAATACAGGTAGTAGAGATGAGATACTTCTGTAAAATCCTGGGCATCTCCTACTTCAACCACATCACTAATGAAGAGGTTTGCAACATTATCACCCAATGCACTGGGTCATATGAAGACCTCCTGACGACCGTGAAGAAGCGCAAGCTGAAGTGGTATGCCCATGTAACAAGATCATCTGGATTATCTAAGATCATCCTCCAAGGGACAGTACAGGGGAAGAGAAGAAGAGGTAGACAGAAGAAGAGATGGATTGACAACATAAAAGAGTGGACAGGAATGGACTTCGCAGAGACTCAAGCACTGACACACAACCATCAGAGGTGGAGAAAATTGGTTGATTGCTCGTCAATGATGGTGCCCCAATGACCAATCCAGTTATGGGAGTGATGATAATGATGATTGATGATGATGATGCAACTAGATTTAAGTGTATGCCCTTTTGTGAATTTCATGCAGGGGGGAATTGCCACCCCTCCCTGGTTAGCCAGAGATGTAATGCAAAGCTCAACTATCTACCATTACAGAACAGTCAATGGAAATCGATCAGACAGAACTACAATTAAATGAAACCACTTGGAGGTGAAAAAGAAACAATGTAATAGACAAAGGATTGCCCTCTATGAATAAAGACAAAAGACTGTTACAGTATAACAGAGCGGAAAGAGGCACTCTGGATCCATTCATTGATGAGACACCTTGTTGAGCAGGGGTATTTTTCATGAAAGATTGGATTCCTTTTCCTGGGAAGCCAGCCAGCTCTGTAACAGACTGAATTTTGAGGGGAAAGCCTACTTTATAAGAACGGCCATACTGAGTCAGACAAATGGTCCATCTAGCCCAGTATGCTGTCTTCTGACAGTGGCCAGTGCCAAATGCTTCAGAGGAAATGAACACAGCAAAGCAATTATTGATTGATCCATCCAGTTGTCCAGTCCAAGCTTCTGGAAGTTGGAGGCAGAGCTTCCGGGGGGAGAGCAAGTGGGGCAATTTCCCCCAGACCCCTGGCCCCGCAGGGGCCCCCACGAGAATGTCTGAAGTCTGAGATCTGAGACAGGGAAGGGGCCAGTAGTGTAGCTGGGGGGGAGACAGGCAGCGGCCACTCTCCACTGAGCACAAGTGGCGCCTTTTTAATTTTTTGGCGCCTTTTAATTTTTACTCACCCGGCGGCGCTGAGGGTCTTCGGCGGCATTTTGGCAGTGGGTCCTTCAGAAGACCAGAGCGAGTGAAGGATCCGCCGCCGAAGTGCCGCCAGGTGAGTACAAGTGGCTGGCAATGTTCCCTCTAATTTTTGACAGGCCGTGTGCACAAAAATTTCTTCCGTGCAAATGTTGTGCTTCTGTGCAAATTTTTGTGCGCGTGATGTTTCGCCGTGTGCACAGTGTTTAGGATCTGTGCATGTGCGCACACGCACACAGCTTAGAGGGAACAGTGGTGGCTGGCACCTTTTTTTTATGTCTGCTCCCCCTGTTCACTCCACCACTGGAAGGGGCTCCTGAAATTGCTTTGCCCCAGGCCCCCTGAATCCTCTGGGTGGCCTGGTTGGAGGTTGCATCCCTGACCATCTTGGCTAATAGCTGTTGATGAAACTATCTTCCAAAAACATATCAAATTGTTTTTTGAACCTGGTTATACTTTTGGCCTTCACTTTTGGCAATGAGTTTCATAGGTTGATTGTGCATTGTGTAAAGAAGGACATCCTAATGTTTGTTTTAAACCTGCTGCCTATGAATTTCATCAGGTGATCCCTGGTTCTTGTGATATGTGACGGAGTAAGTAACATTTCCTTATTTACTTTTCCACACCAGTCATGATTTTATAGACCTCTATCATATCCCCGTTAGTTGTCTCTTTTCTAAGATGAGAGACTAAAAAGACTGGACTATTCCTCATATGGAAGCTGTTCCATACCCTTAATCATGTTTATTGCCCTTCTCTGTACTTTTCCCAATTCTAATAGATTTTTTTTTTTGAGATGGGGCAACCAGAACTGCACTCGGTATTTAAGGGCGTACCATGGATTTATATGGTGCCATTATGGTATTTTCTGTCTTATTATTTATCCCTTTCCTAATGGTTCCTAATATTATTAGCTTTTTTTGACTTCTGCTGCACATTGAGCAGATATTTTCAGAGAACTATCCATGATGACTCCAAGATCTCTTTCTTAAGTGGTAACTGATAATTTAGAAACAATCATTTTGTATATAGAGTTGGGATTATATTTTCCAATGTGCATTACTTTGCACTTATCAACACTGAATTTCATCTGCCATTTTGTTGCCCATCACCCAGTTTTGTAAGATCCCATTGTAATTCTTTGCAGTCAGCTTTGGATGTAAACATCTTGAGTAATTTTGTATCATCTGCAAACTTTGCCACCTCATGGTTTACCCCCTTTTCCACATCATTTATGAATATGTTGAACAGCGCTGGTCCTAGTATGATCCCTGGGGAACCCCACTATTTACCTCTCCTGACTGTGAAAACTGACCATTTATTCCTACCCTTTGTTCTTAACTTTTTAACCATTTACTGATCCATGAGAACATTCCCTCTTGTCCCATGATTGCTTACTTTGCTTAAGAGTCTTTGGTGTAGGACCTTATCAAAAGGCTTTCTGAAAGTCCAAGTACACTGGTCATCCCTGTCCACAAACTTGTTGACTCCTTCAAAGAATTCCCATCAATTGGTGAGGCATGATTTCCCTTTACAAAAGCTGTATTGTCTGCTCTCTAACTTATTGTGTTTATCTGTGTGTCTGATAATTCTGGTCTTTACCTAGTTTCAGCCAATTTGCCTGGTACTGAAGTTAGGTTTACTCGCCTGTAATTACCAGGATTGTTTCTGGAGCCTTTTTTAAAAGTAGCGTTACACTAGCTATCCTCCAGTTGTCCGGTACAGGGGCTGATTTAAGCAATAGATTACATACCACAGTTAGTAGTTCTTAGACAGGAAAGGTATCTACTAATAAGCGAAGGCTGTAGTTTGCGTTTTATTATTTTGTTTGATATTGTAATCATTTGTTTACATTCAAAAACCAACCAAACAACAACAACAAAAAACCCCAATGCTATGATCCAGGTGCTCAGCACAGCTTGGAAGGGAAGTATGGTAAAGATAGCTTTGACACTTTTGTATCCAGTCTCAGATCTTGAGGTCTTTTGGATAACACTTCAGTACTCTGCAATACTTGGAAGTAGAACTGACAGTAGTTAGTTGTATTTTACGCTGGTTTTCTCTGACTCCAATGGGCTGTTCTGATACCAGGAATAATGTAGGGCTTCCTCAACAATATGCCCCTCTGTTGGAGGGATGGCCTCGGATGGGGGGATACCAGTATAGGAACCATTACAGTGGTTTTATATCATTCTTTCAGACATTAAACAAACAGATGTAACACTGGTATGTTAATGGAAAATTGTTTAGGTAAATGAAAAGAAAAGCTATTAAAAACCCATAGTGTCAAGAAATTCTTTAAGTTCTTAGTGATATGGAACAGAATTGCCCACTGGAATGCAAGCAGATATTATTAAGGCAGTTCAGTTTTTGAAAGCAATCTCACCAGCCTTGAAGTGAGAGGTTCTGGAATGAACTATATCATGCCATCTCTTACTTGTGGTTGGAATTTTAACTCAGAAGTGTCAGAAATAGAGATTCTAATCACCTCACTAGATCTCCAAAAAAATTGCCTACAGGGTGAGGCAACAACATACATGAGGATTTTCTTGTATGTTTTAATAAACATTGTGTTCTTCCAATTCTGTATTTTTCCAGGATAACCCTGGAAAGAATTTATTTTATAGATTCTATTTTCATAAGACAGAAGAGCATAATTCAAATTAGATTTTGTTGTCAGTGATTCAAGAGCACAGTGGTTTAGAGGGTGTGTGTGTATGTGTGTGTGTGTGTGTGTGTGAAAATAAACAAAAACAAGTTTAAAAGAAAAAAATCTACACACTCATTTTGAACTTCAGAATTGTTCAGAAAATACAAGGAACTTCAATGAGATGATTTTTTGCACAGCCTTCAATGATGACAAAAAAGGTTTTCACTCTGCATAGTCCCGACCAAAAATTCTGATGGGGATGCAATTCTCCCCAAAGATATACACAGATGAAAATAATTCACTAGCATATTAAAACGTCACACATAAACATACATTTTTTCTGTGACCTAATAATTCTGGTGGATTGTAACTCCTAGGAATAATAGTTAATTGAATACACATTTGTTTTGCAATTTTGAAGCAAAAAAACCAACACAATACTTGGGCTGCAGAGCCATCAAAGAGCATGAAGGTACCAGCCATCTCTATAAAAGCCTCCTAAATGTTTAGGATTACATGACTAAAATTTTTGGAACAGCAAATTGTAGGAGAAGACACATACCATACCTCACATTCATAAAAAGAATGAGAATCAGACAGTATAGCACTGTATTCTATTTATCTAAAGTCCAAATATGGCATAAATGATATACACAACTCTCCTTTCTACCCATGAAAGGAGAACCGTATATGACAATAGGATAGTCATACAATCTCTCTCTTCTTCAAGATAAAAGATCGCCTCAAATGTTGAACTTATAAATATTATTTAACACAACCAGTAGCTTGATAAGTTCAGAAAAAGACAATTTCTACCTTTCATGAACCAATCTCTCCATATTCTCCTTGACCTATTCTGGTATCAAAGCATAGTTAGAGTAGGCTACTGGTAAATCCAATTAAAAAGAAAATTATCCCTAGTTTTTTAAAAAATACTTATTTTGTGAGAGAATACTGTTCTCATTTATGTCACACACCATATTAACAGACTTACCATTCAGAGAGGAATGATGACTCTGGGTATTTAATTTCTTTTACATATGATTCTGCAAAACAAAAAGTGATAAAACTATATTCAAAATCAGGAAAACCAAGTTCCTATGTATAATACCAAAAGAAAATGGTAAACAAACACTAATTACCATTTACAGTCAAAATCTCAAACAAAATTATGTAATTACCTTGCCACCAATTTGTTCTACCACAGCCTTTAATATAAGTGAATTGATAGGATTTGTTTTCCTTGGAGTTAGTATTAGCCCTAATGTCCTGGCCAAATTCCAACTTCCTATCCAAATTCTCTGAATTTTCAACTGGATTGGGTACTCTTTACTTCCTGTTCTAAATTGTGTAGAGTGCTATACATTGCTGAACAGGTGTCATGTTTCACTATTGAACTGTTTGTATTTTAGCTGTGGTTGGTGTGATTCTTATATGCAGTTTGTAAAGCAATTTGGGATCCTTCAAAATGAAAGATTCTATATAAATGTATAAATTGCATGTATGTAAGGCAGCTTATAATTAAATCTCACTATTTTTAAGGAGAATTCCCCATTAAGTCAATAAGGAGTTCTGCTTAAAAGTCAATAGCAGGAAATGGCCTGATTTTATTGAAAGTATATCTTTTTTAAAGTCTGGGTATATTTTAAAAATAAATAGTTTATAAAACAGATTTTTGTTTCCAGATTTCAATAACTCATAACTGCATACCACTTTTGTTAGTTATCTGTGTTTAAATAAGTATCTTTTTCACAGCCCCATTTTCTTCTGCTTAATGTTCTGGTACACATGTAAATTCTTCCAACCTAATCATTGCCCTGGTAATAAATTGATACTGGATTCCCTGCTGATCTCCCTTTTTTATGAGTAGAGTTTATATTTTTTCCTAAAGAAAATGTAAATTCTGTGCTTAAAATATTTGATGATGCTATCCTTTACATAAGTAATAACAGTGCATCAGAACACAGGCATTATTTTGTGAGAGAATTATTATTATTATTATTTAACATTTATGTTGCAGTATCTTAGTTTTCTGAAGTATGTGTGTATGTGTGTGTACTAGTACCTTAATTTACTAACAGGAAACAGCCTATTAGAGATTCTGCAAGCACTCTAGAAATGAGAACATCATTTCCGCGATGCAGCTAAACTATTTGGAAAGCCAAAGTCCCAAGGTTCTGTCCGTTGAATATTCTCAGAGCCTCACAAATGTTGTTTGCAGGCAATTATTTATGGCTTTGAAATTAAGATGTTTAGGAAACAAACTAAGTTCTTCTATTTCCTCCCCTTTTTGTTTCCCATCTTCTTTGAATTTTCCTCATTATAATGATCAAGATGTTTTGAAATCTTATCAAAATCATTCAAACATTACCTCTTATGTTGAAAGGTCAGGGTTTATAAAGTACTGTATTTTAGCACTACATTTTAGTTTTGATGTCTCTCATAAAAATGTCAGGTTTCAGAGTACCAGCCGTGTTAGTCTGTATTCGCAAAAAGAAAAGGAGTACTTGTGGCACCTTAGAGACTAACAAATTTATTAGAGCATAAGCTTTCGTGACCTACAGCTCACCGATGAAGTGAGCTGTTGCTCACAAAAGCTTATGCTCTAATAAATTTGTTAGTCTCTAAGGTGCCACAAGTCCTCCTTTTCTTTTCTCATAAAAATGTGTACAGCATTTTGCAGTCATGAGCTGTGCAAACACAGAAGTAGGGTGTAGTTTATAATACCATTCAAATAACATCGGTACAGGTGACCAGGCAGAGCAGGATGAAGAACCGCATTTCCAGGAGAAGAGGGATAAAACAGAAGGATCAGAAAACAGAATGCGACTGATTGATTACAGAGCTGCAGCCAGAGACAAGCGCCTGCTTGAGAGGGGACTGAAAGCAAGCCAGAGAGTCAGTTTCATCACGCCTGAGCTTTTCCGAATCAAAAGGCTTTCAGGGCGGCGGTTCCCCCGCATGCTTGGAAGTCTCTGCCATAGAACTGAGTGTGGGATTGTGCTGAGAATGGGGGGGCGGGGGGGGGGGTCACCTGAACACGGAATACATTAGGGGGCAGAGGAATAGCTCAGTGGTTTGAGCATTGGCCTGCTAAACCCAGGGTTGCGAGTTCAATCCTTGAGGGGCCCACTTAAGGATCTGGGCCAAAAATTGGGGATAGCTCCTGCTTTGAGCAGGGGGTTGAGACTCGATGACCTCCTGAGGTCCCTTCCCCACCCCAGATATTCTGTGATTCCTCTCACACAGTTTCTTCCGACCCCTGTTCCCCGCCCATCGCCCTGCCCCCTGCAGCCCCTTCCAGCTAGAACCCACGTACCCCGGTGTCCCCAGCGCGGCTGGTCCCCGCTCATGGCGCCGCTAGCTCGGGACTCGGCTCCCGGGAGGGGGCGGGGAGGCGCCCGACGGCAGCAGCAGCAGCCTCCCCGCCCCGCTACAGAGTCACCGAGGCGGCGCCCACGCGGCTGCCGCTGCGAGCCCGGAGCCTGGGAGCGGCCCGGCCGGTTACCGGGCAACGGGGGGAGCCACGCGGGCAGGGCGGGGCCTAGGTGGGTGCGGCGGCCGCGGGGGGGGGGGGGGGTTCGTGGGATTGAGGCGGGAACGGGGAGTGTTGAGGTGAAGGGAGGGGGCGACTGCGGGTGGCCGGGGGGTGGCTGAGGTGGAGTTGGGTGGGAGGGGAAGAAGGTGGCTGAGGTGGGGGGAAGAAGGTGGCCGGGGGGTGGCTGAGGTGGGGGTGAGGGGGAGAAGATGGCCGGGGGGTGGCTGAGGTGGGGGTGGGGGGAAGAAGGTGGCCGGGGGGTGGCTGAGGTGGGGGTGAGGGGGAGAAGATGGCCGGGGGGTGGCTGAGGTGAGGTTGGGTGGAGGGGAAGAAGGTGGCTGAGGTGGGGGGTAGAAGATGGCCGGGGGTGGCTGAGGTGAGGTGGGGTGGGGTGGGCGGGTAGAAGGTGGCCGGGGGGTGGCTGAGGTGAGGTGAGGTGAGGTGGGTGGGGGGGGTAGAAGGTGGCCGGGGGGGTGGCTGAGGTGAGGTGAGGTGAGGTGGGTGGGGGGGGTAGAAGGTGGCCGGGGGGTGGCTGAGGTGGGGTTGGGTGGAGGGGAAGAAGGTGGCTGAGGTGGGGGGTAGAAGATGGCGGGGGGTGGCTGAGGTGAGGTGGGGTGGGGTGGGGTGGGGTGGGGGGGGTAGAAGGTGGCCGGGGGGTGGCTGAGGTGGAGTGGGGGTGGGGGGAAGAAGGTGGCTGGGGGGCGGCTGAGGTGGGGGTGAGGGGGAGAAGATGGCCGGGGGGTGGCTGAGGTGAGGTTGGGTGGGAGGGGAAGAAGGTGGCTGAGGTGGGGGGTAGAAGATGGCGGGGGGTGGCTGAGGTGAGGTGAGGTGGGGTGGGGGGGGTAGAAGGTGGCCGCGGGGTGGCTGAGGTGGGGGTGAGGGGGAGAAGATGGCCGGGGGGTGGCTGAGGTGAGGTTGGGTGGAGGGGAAGAAGGTGGCTGAGGTGGGGGGTAGAAGATGGCCGGGGGTGGCTGAGGTGAGGTGAGGTGGGGTGGGGTGGGGGGGTAGAAGGTGGCCGGGGGGTGGCTGAGGTGGAGTGGGGGTGGGGGGAAGAAGGTGGCTGGGGGGCGGCTGAGGTGGGGGTGAGGGGGAGAAGATGGCCGGGGGGTGGCTGAGGTGAGGTTGGGTGGAGGGGAAGAAGGTGGCTGAGGTGGGGGGTAGAAGATGGCCGGGGGTGGCTGAGGTGGGGTGGGGGGGGGTAGAAGGTGGCCGGGGGGTGGCTGAGGTGGAGTGGGGGTGGGGAAGAAGGTGGCTGGGGGGTGGCTGAGGTGAGGTTGGGTGGAGGGGAAGAAGGTGGCTGAGGCAGGTAGAATTCAGGGGGAGGCTGAGGCTGAGGCTGAGGCAGATGGCGGATTGGGTTTGATCCAAATTGAGGTTGGGGAACAAAACTGTCTGGAGCAACATGGCAGGTGCCCATAGGGAGAGCTGGGTACCCACTCTGGGGAGTGTGGGATGCAACCAGTCCAGGTGAGCAGCAGCTTTCCCTGTGCCCCATAGGTATGAGCCCAGGCTATGCCTACACTTCTACTCGAGCTTCTCATACATATGCAGCTCTGGCAGAAGTGGCTTTCTCCACACATCTTAACATGTGCATGCTAAGGTGAATTGATCCAGGTTTCTCTTGGCCTTGGCCTGTCTGTTAAAAAGTGAATAATGACTGAAGTGACTAACTACGCAGCACCTTACACAGTGCTTCCATATCACTTTTTCACATTTTATTAGTTTTTTCTTTGCATGTTTTGTCAAGTGTCTGTGTGTAGGAAAACGATTTAAAATCTTCCTTTAATTTCAATTTAGCACTACAGAGCCATAATCAGAAAAAGTCTTGCAATAGAACCACTGTCCATACTACAAGCATGTTAAGTAAACTAACCTTGTTTAAAATAGGTTAACATGGTTTGCATCCGCATTCAAACTCTTGAAAGCTAATTTACGGTAGTATTTAATAGCTCATGATGAGCTCACATGAGTGTTTAAATCCTCAGCTGTAGATGAGGAGTACACAATGTGGGAGAGACTGAAAAGGTAGCACAAAGTTCACCTTTGTTCTCTGCCATTTCTGAGCCAACTCAATGCCAGGCTAGTTGCCAGGCATATTATAAATGCACAACATGTGGTTTTCTATTAATTTTATAAACAACATAGCAGTAAGCAGTTATTCAGATGTCTAGCTCAAAGAAAAATATTATTTCAGAGCCAAGCAGTCCAAACTTGTTATCCATGGAGTACATTAAGCAAAATAGGGTGGAACTGCTGATAGCCTGCTAGGAACAGGTATGACATGGCATTCCCATAAACTGGATAAAGTAGATTGGCCTAACAAGCTATAAGATCCAAAACATACTTGTCATAAAACAGGACAGCCAGCCAGATTGACTTATACAGATTTTGAACCAGGTCTATCAAATCTAGCAAATGGAAATGGTCATGGATTTCAGATAATGACTAAACATATTACATGTACTGTGAGTTTGAATATTAGAATTCGGTTCATTCCAGGCCAGACTGAGCTAGTTTCAGAGGAATTAAGGAAGTTACAAGTTTTTTTGCTGCCATACACAAGACACACTGGCTGGATACAGGAGAATTCAAAGTTGGAAATTATACTTTCCTTTATTCTGGACATTCAAATGGACAAGCGAAGCACAAGGATGACGTTACTACAGAAATGGACAAGAGGACATTGAACAGATGAAAACCGGTGTCTGAACAGATTGTCATAGCAAGGTTTACTACTGCCTATAGTGAACTGTGCATAAATGTGATCTGCTCTTATGCCCCAACAGAAGCAGCAGAAGAGGAAAAGAAGGTCAGATTTTATCAACAGTTGGACAGCACTGTAGATCAGAGTCCTGATCAAGATATGATTTTGATAATGGGAGATATGAATGCAAACGTTGGTAGTGGACCTGGTAAGCAAACAAAGTGTTAGACTACAAAGCATTGGGACAGCTAATGGTAGTGGGAAAAGGTTAAGAACTTGCTGTGAGATGCACAGTATGATTATTGGGGGGATACTTGGATTCTTTAGAAAGATTACGTGGACTTTACCAGATGACCCAATCAAAAACCATATCGACCACATTATTAGTATCAATAAAAAGGCATAAAAGGTCACTGTTGGATTTTAGAGTCCATAGAAGTGCCCAGTATAGCAGTGAACATGAACTACTGATGGGAAAGATTAATTTTAAGTCCAAAAAAACCCTGGGTGGAACTAGACCCAAATTTGATCTTAAGTTAAAAGGAAAGTTCTATGATGGAGGCATACAAGGTGATGTTTGGCAGGCCTTTCAGGCCATTAATTTTTGATGATGAAGAAATCTCATTTCAGACTGGGATATGAAATATTCAAGGATGCATTTCAAAATACACCTTCCAGTATCTTCCTCTGCTGTAAGCAAACAATGACAATGGTAAAAGTGTAAACAAGCTGACTTCTGGACAAGTAGAAGTAAAAGTGTTGTGTGCCATGGTGAAGAAATCACAAACATTGGACAAGCAAAAGTTCTGGAAAAAAGAGGCTCCAAAACTAGAGGAGGCATCAAGAAAACAAGATATAAAAAAAAGTTGTATGCAAACACAATCAGGTCAACAATACAAGCATAAGAAAGGCTAACAATAAACTGACATCAAATGCCAAATAGGTGCTGAAAGTTTGGAAAGAGCATTTTGAAAAAAGTGATGAATCCTGTAATATATCCAGATGCAAATATTCTAGACATGCTAGATGAACAGGGCAGCTTGTAGGGCAGAACAGATACCAGCACTGAACCACCGTAGAAAAGGAAATAGAAAAAGCAATGAAGCAGTTAAAAAATGGGATGTAAAGAATCCAAGGGAAGTGAATCCAAAGGCAAATTTGATCCACACTCCAAATACAAGAGGCTCGTTGATGATAACCTCTGAGCAGGGAGACACAGAGTATTTGATTCTCGGTTCCAAAATTGGAGATACTTCAGAATCCCTGAGCAGTAAAGTAGAAAGAAAGAGCATGAGCAGTGTACAGTATGAGCTTGACTGAGTATCCATTGCTCCAATTGAAGTCAGTGAGAGTTGCCAGAGCTTAGCACCTCTGAAAAAAACCCAAAACAACAACAAAAACAGGTTCCCTATCATAGCTAACTGTATTAATATAATTTTAATGGAAAAATAGTAGTTGTGCTAAAAATGCTTTAATATGAACTTTGGCTTGGGTTTTATATTTTAATACTTGTATTAGGCTCTCTCACCAGACTTCTATTACTTCTGAAAACTGGGAAAATATAATGCATGTAATTGAGGAGGGAATTTATTCATATTTTATGCACAGCCTTGTCTTAAATGCCTCTGACTCACAACAATTATTTTTGCACTGAAAATAACATTTGTTTTCCCCCAGATCAGCAGTTTCCAGAGCTATGAGGAGCTTCCAGTTGCTGCTTGTTTCCTAGGCTCCAGAAACTGTCTGCTTTAGAATCTCGTCCATGTAAAAATAATCCTATGTGACCATCTCAGCATCTAAGATAGCACAAAATAAAAACAACATGAACACAGCTCCATAGTACATTATATTCAGTTATTTTTAGCAACCCTGTGCACTACCATTGGTTACCCGTTGCTAATAACAGTTTTGCGGGCACACCTTGTTTCTTTGCAATAGAGTCATTATAAAAATTCTTGGCTCTGTGCTAGGTTTCTGTGGCACCAGAGATGGATACATTTTTATTGACTTAATCTGACTAGGAAATATCTGCCACACAATTGGGTTGTTGCCTGGCAAATTATTAATTGTGATGACACCACATCCATCAAAGTTGTTCTGATGTGGAGCTGGTGTTTAACTGCTATTCTTGCAATCTACTCAAAAAGTGGGGAAAGTACTTTAAAAAGGGTGAAATGAAAGATATATATGCACCATGGATAAAGAAAAAATATCATTGAAAGATCTCAGGTCCTTTTACTCTCTTTTCTTGTATAGCTAGCAGCTCCATTTCTCTGATCCAGACTCCTAGCCACGTCCACATTGGCAGGTCTGTTCTTCAGCACCCCAACAGTTTCTCTGCATTCTGCTTCCTGCTGAGCCTCATACGTGTTTCTAGGAGCACAACTCAGATGCATTGAATCAGTCATGTGGGAGCAGCACAAATAATAGAGGGGAAAAAAGAGGAGGATGATTACTGAGATTAGGGAATTTGACTGGAGGGTCAAAACCCACGTATTATCCACAACATGTATACCTCAAATAAGTTTTAAACAGAGGCAAAATAGCGACTGGCCTCTGTGCAAGGAGATAGCAAGGATGCAAAGGGCCACCTAGCTTTTATGCACCTGGCCAATCATAGTGGCAGTACTCGTGCTTTCCTGGATGCAAAGACTGTTCCCTGTTGTCAACGCTAGTACCTCAGAGGGCATGACTATAACCCTCCTTTCTTCCATGTTAGCTAAAACTGGTTTTGTGCTCTCTCTGCTCCTGGAAACATTGTGCCTCATTAAAAATACAAAGCCTCCAGGAAATCCCACTGAGATGGTGCACCTCCTTACCTACCCTTCCACTGAACAACCTTGTAGTGAGCCAATTTAGCCCTTAGACACCACAGGGTAACGCTCTGCATCTCCTGGGAGTTTAAATCAGGAGGTAATGAAAATCTTGCTAGAAACCCTGATTTCCATGGCAAAGACACTTAGAAAGGCATCTGAACAACAGGTAGAGCTCTTCCAAGGTTTTGCAGAGCTAAGAAAGACATTTAGACAGGCTTCAGACATCCACCTAACGCATCAAAGGTGGTGGACTGTTTAACACCAGTCAGATTGGGAATGGGATGCTTATTACTCGGGATCTGGGAAAGGATGGGTCCCAACTTCATCTTTCAAGGTGGGCTGTGATCATAGGGGGGAGAGGGACAGCTCAGTGGTTTGAGCATTGGCCTGCTAAACCCAGGGTTGTCAGTTCAGACCTTGAGGGGGCCGTTTAGGGATCTGGGGCAAAAATCGGGGATTGGTACTTCTTTGAGCAGAGGGTTGGACTAAATGACCTCCTGAGGTCCCTTCCAACCCTGATATTCTGTGATTCTATAAAAAGAAAAGGAGTACTTGTGGCACCTTAGAGACTATTCAGAGTAACAGCCGTGTTAGTCTGTATTCGCAAAAAGAAAAGTCTCTAAGGTGCCACAAGTACTCCTTTTCTTTTTGCGAATACAGACTAACACGGCTTCTACTCTGAAACCTGTGATTCTATAGTAAGTGAGGGAAGTCATGGGTGTGCTTGGAGGGGATGTCCCCAAATTGTAGGACAATGAGCAGCTGTACATTTGGCACATGATCTTAAAATGCTTCTCTGAACTTTATAAGGTTGGCTTAGTATTGCTGCAGAACTCACAACTTGGGAGACTTTCAGAGCTCTGGCTTCATAAACACATAGATAAACTTGCCAAAAATAGAACTGAGATGCCACTCTATTCTTTTTTTTTATTTTTGATTAAGGATTTTGAGAGTCTTATTGCCATAGCAACAAAAAGAAAAGACTAGCTGATTAAATGTTATATTTCACAGAGGGAATAAAACCAAACATATTGCCCTGTATATCAAAACATACACAAACCCAGCACATTAAGCAAAAATAGAAAAAGCTCTAATAAAGCTGGATTCTTGCTCATAAAACAGAGAGGCAAAATTGCTTGGTGATGCTGCCCAGCCATGCTGCTGCAGCCTGATTAAACCCATCTTTGGGAGGCCCATACATTTGAAGCAGGACAATTACTCAGAACACTAGGGCACAAAAATCTGGGTCAATGGGTGACAGTCAGAAATTGCTGCTGTATAGACGGTTGAAAATAAATTAGTTTCTATTTTTTTACGTGAAAATGGACACAGCTTTATTGAAGATGTTCTGGGATTGCTCAGTAAATGAGTCATGAGTGCATTCAGTGGCCATCATACCTCACCTCTTGCGGATTGCAACTTCTCCATAGAAATACTACTTTATTATATACACACCCTTAGCTACACTGTTTAGTCAAACAAATCCAGATGGACCCCCAACATTTTATCAATCAAGCTTTTACAAGGTGTGGAAGCATGTACAAGCTGAATGTACCATGATTACAAGCAATTATTTTGAAAATGTGTTGTAACGTTTGCTGTGAGCGCTCACTTAAAGGCAACAAAGTGAATGTGATTGAGAGGCTTGTGCGGTGCCAGTTTTCAGTTTGCAACAGAGTTACACACACACACACACACAGACACACACCTTTTTCTATACGGGACTCAAAAGTGTAAGAACCACTTGTATAGATCTCTTGAACATCAGTAAGGAAAGCAAAACTGCTTGGAGTGATTCTTAAAGAGGAGGAGAATCAGATCCAACCTTTCCAATTACTGCATTTTTTAAAAAACCCTGTTACATAAATCTATTACTCACAAGAGGGCCAATCCTAATTAAAGATGGGATTGGGATACCTTCACACCATCATTGCATGCTCCCTTCCTCCCAGCATCTCTCCAGCTCACCAACCTATCCTGTCCTCTTCCTTTAGCATTTTGTCCTCTAAACATGTGTCCACAGATCAAAGACAAGCTCACTGGCAGCCACCAACATCTGCCAGCACAACAGTGTTATATAGATGTCATAAATATAAAGGGAAGGGTAAACACCTTTAAATCCCTCCTGGCCAGAGGAAAAACCCTTTCATCTGTAAAAGGTTAAGAAGCTAAGATAACCTCGCTGGCACCTGACCAAAATGACCAATGATGAGACAAGATACTTTCAAAGCTTGTGGGGGGGAAACAAAGGGTCTTCTCTCTGTCTGTGATGCTTTTACCGGGACCAGAGCAGGAATGCAGGTCAGAACTCCTGTAAAGAGTTAGTAAGCGATCTAGTTAGATATGCGTTAGATTCTGTTTTGTTTAAATGGCTGATAAGTTGTGAATGGGATGTATATTCCTGTTTTTGTGTCTTTTTGTAACTTAAGGTTTTGCCTAGAGGGATTATCTATGTTTTGAATCTGATTACCCTGTAAGGTATTTACCATCCTGATCTTACAGAGGTGATTCTTTTACTTTTTCTTTAATTAAAATTCTTCTTTTAAGAACCTGATTGCTTTTTCGTTGTTCTTAAGATCCAAGGGTTTGGGTCTGTGTTCACCGATGCAAATTGGTGAGGATTTTTATCAACCTTTCCCCAGGAAAGGGGGTGTAGTGCATGGGGGGATATTTTGGGGGCAAGACGTTTCCAAGTGGGCACTTGCCCTGTTATTTTTGTTAGACGCTTTGTTGGTGGCAGCATAAAGGTTCAAGGACAAAAGGTAAAAGTTTGTACCTTGGGGAAGTTTTAACCTAAGCTGGTAAGAATAAGCTTAAGGGGTCTTTTATGCAGGTCCCCACATCTGTACCCTAGAGTTCAGAGTGGGGAAGGAACCTTGACAATAGATGTTAGGATTCAAAATGTCCAGCCCTTCGAAAGTCTACCATGAAAATATCAAAGTATAACTCTACCCAAGTTATCTACTCCAGTTTGAATATTACTGTGCATATTACTGTAGTGCTTAGAGTTCCCAGGTCAGACTGGAATCCCCCATTGTGCAAGGTGCTGTACATCAATATATATTTTTTTGAACAGTGAGTCTAGAATTTTGAGAAGGTAACAGAGCCAGCTTGTTGTCCTACACAATACTACTAAGTAAGAGACCCAAACTGGAGTCCTTCTGATAAAGACTGGGAATGCTGTGAAACACAGGATCCCCTCAGCCTAAATGATTGTCTCAGTGAACTAGAACCTTAATGGCAGTTGTGACATTATACTCCATATTCTTTATGAAAATATGTTTGTGGTAGGAATATCACATAACTAAGATATGCTTTATGCAAGATAACTCTTGTAAGGTATCATTGGAAAGGTTATAATGTACTGAATATGATCATCCCTATTTGAATGCATGTATCATTTCTTTCAGAGTAGCAGCCACATTAGTCTGTATCCGCAAAAAGAAAAGGAGTACTTGTGGCACCTTAGAGACTAACAAATTTATTTGAGCATAAGCTTTCATGAGCTACAGCTCACTTCATCCGATGAAGAGAGCTGTAGCTCACAAAAGCTTATGCTCAAAAACATTTGTTAGTCTCTAAGGTGCCACAAGTACTCCTTTTCTTTTTGTATCATTTCTGCATCTGAAATTAGGAATATTGACTATGTATCTATATTTCAACTGTGTTACTTTGGGTGATGCCCACTGCTAACACTTCAGGTACAGCAATGAAAAAGCCCGACAGTGCTGAGGGCCCATCAGCAAGAAACAATGGACTGTAAAAGAGCCTAGTCTTCCTATGAACATGTGGGTCAGCCTGTGAAGAATGGCTATAGGGGCCCTACAAAGGCATGTGACCATGTCACCTGATACTGGAACTCATCTTGAATTCTGTACTTTTCCACAAGAAGCTGGGTGTGTGTGTCAGACTAGGAAACAAAGGACTCCCACAAATCCTATTTAAGGGTGGAGAGTGAGGTAATTCAGGTCATCAGTTCTCCCCTGCTACCCCACCCAAGATGACAGCTGGAAACAACTAAGACTGAACTGGGGGAAAGAACAGGACCCAGGCTGGAAGGGCGTCTGGCCTGTGAAGAAGATTATTAGAACCACATTTAGGGTGGGAACTTACATGTAACCAATTTCTTTAGTGTATTAAGCTTAGTTTGTGTGCTCTGTTTCATTTTCTTAGTAATCTACCTTGTTCTGTCTACTATCTCCTTAACTACTTAAAATACACCTGTTATAGTTAATACATTTATTTCTGGTTGACAATATAACCCAGTTTATGTGATTTCTAACTGGGGCGCGAGAAGGTATGCATACCCTCCTCCTTATCAAGGGAAGAGGCGAACTTCATACAATTTTGGGTTTGTATTCCAAGGGGGTGGTGGACATCGTTGTGGCAAACCCCTTAATCTGAGCCTTCTCAGAGAGGATCTCTGTCTCTCTGTGCAGCTGGGTGTGGCCCTGCTTGTGTGTTTGGCTGGAAAAGGCGGGGGAGCCTAGCCTAGCAAGACCAGGTAAAAGGGGGCCCAGGCATTTGCAAGTAGGGCAGCAGTGAAAAGACACTAAGGGCCTCATGTACCAAACACCCACAATTTCCAATGCAGTCAGTTGCTGCAACTGCATGTGCTCAGCATCTCTGAAAATCAGGTACAGCAGCATATAACTGTGAGGAGCAGCAGTACTGGGTAGATAAAAAGCTTTATCTTTATGAGCAAAGAAAGATCTCTTTGTTGCTGGACCTGTAGGCTAACCAGATCTGAATCTGCACTCCTCTGAAATATAAATGACAGCTGATTACCTTTCTTTCTTTCTTTCTTTCTTTCTTTCTTTCTTTCTTTCTTTCTTTCTTTCTTTCTTTCTTTCTTTCTTTCTTTCTTCAGAATTTAAGGAAGGAGGTAGTATGTTTCTGTTTACCTTTTGCAAATTTTTTAAATAACTCTCCACAAAGGACTTACATATGTTCACTACCTGCCAGGTTGAGGCAGATTTCTAGAAACTATTGTCCCACAAAGCTTGAAAATCTGTTAATCTCTGTTTAATATTGTAATTTTATGATTCATTAGTTAAAATATGATTCTTGGATTATTTCCTTGTGATAGTAATCCAGGTAAATGCCATCACAACATGCATTTAGTCTATTTAGCATGCGTCACAGAAGTGCCAGCTCAGCACACCCCTCCTGGCTCACATTGGTATTGCAGCAGCTCTGCCTTGGTTTCCCCAGTGTCTTCTCTGGCCATAAGTAGTAAATTGGCCCTCCATCAAGGCCACATAAGAAACTCCAGCCCCTTTCAGGGCTTCAGTCTTTCATGTAAAATCCAATAGAAAACAGCAAAGCAATAAAATCTTCCGCCCAGCTGGACTCAGGTGCTAGCCTCATTCTTTACAGGTAGCCCCGATAGCAATAAACTGTCCCAACACCAACCCCAGTTCCCGGGCTTCAATCTCACCACCCAGGAGAGGGCACACTCTTCTACCCAGGGTTTGAGGCAGGCTGTAGCCCAGATCAGCTCCTGTCTCTAGCTAGGCTCCTTGCCTACCAGAGGACAGCCTATCTGCTCTACTTCCCAGTCAGCCCTCAATTTCTAGGCTTCCTGCCTTTTAAATTCAATGTTGCATTAGGTGTAGTGGGGCAGGGCTTATTTAACATGGATGACTGGCCCAAGGCCTCTGGCCCTTGAAGAGGCAGGCCACCCCATTACAACATGCAATGCCACCCATTGGGGTTCTATCATCTCCTCAGCATGGCAATGATTTAGGGGACTTGGGGACATGTAGCAGGAAAGCTGAACACTCATAAAAACATAAGAACAGCCATACTGGGACAGACCAAAGGTCCGTCCAGCCCAGTATCCTGTCTATCGACAGTGGTCAATGCCAGGTGTTCCAGAGGGAGTGAACTTAACAGGTAATGATCAAGTGATCTCTCTCCTGCCATCCATCTCCACCCTCTGACAAACAGAGGCTAGGGACACTATTCCTTACCCATCCTGGCTAATAGCCATTAATTGATTTAACCTCCATGAATTTATCCAGTTCTCTTTTAAACTTGTTATAGCCCTAGTCTTCACAACCTCCTCAGGCAAGGAGTTCCACAGGTTGACTCTGCGCGGAGTGAAGAACTTCCTTTTATTTGTTTTAAACCTGCTACCCATTAATTTCATTAGGTGGCCCCTAGTTCTCATATTATGGGAACAAGTAAATACCTTTTCCTTATTCACTTTCTCCACACCATGATTTTATATACCTCTATCATATCCCTCCTTAGTCTCCTCTTTTCCAAGCTGAAAAGTCCTAGCCTCTTTAATCTCTCCTCATATAGGACCCATTCCAAACCCCTAATCATTTTAGTTGCCCTTTTCTGAACCTTTTCTAATGCCATTATATCTTTTTTGAGATGAGGGGACCACATCTGTACGCAGTATTCAAGATGTGGGTGTACCATGGATTTATATAAGGGCAATAAGATATTCTCCGTCTTATTCTCTATCCCTTTTTTAATGATTCCTAACATCCCGTTTGCATTTTTGACTGCCAATGCACACTGCGTGGACATCTTCAGAGAACTATCCACAATGACTCCAAGATCTTTCTCCTGATTAGTTGTAGTTAAATTAGCCCCCATCATATTGTATGGATAGTTGGGGTTATTTTTTCCAAAGTGCATTACTTTACATTTATCCACATTAAATTTCATTTGCCATTTTGTTGCCCAGTCACTTAGTTTTGTGAGCCTGCTTCACAGTCTGCTTTGGTCTTACCTATCTTGAGCAGTTTAGTATCATCTGCAAACTTTGCCACCTCACTGTTTACCCCTTTCTCCAGATCATTTATGAATAAGTTGAATAGGATTGGTCCTAGGACTGACCCTTGGGGAACCTCAGTAGTTACCCCTCTCCATTCTGAAAATTTCCATTTATTCTTATCCTTTGTTCCCTGTCTTTTAACCAGTTCTCAATCCATGAAAGGATCTTCTCTCTTATCCCATGACAACTTAATTTACGTAAGAGCCTTTGGTGAGGGACCTTGTCAATGGCATTCTGGAAATCTAAATACGCTATGTCCACTGGTTCCCCCTTGTCCACTTGTTTGTTGACCCCCTCAAAGAACTCTAATAGATTAGTAAGACATGATCTCCCTTTACAGAAACCATGTTGACTTTTGTGCAACAATGTATGTTCTTCTACGTGGCTGACAATTTTATTCTTTACTATTGTTTCAACTAATTTGCCTGGTACTGATGTTAGACTTACCAGTCTGTAATTGCCAGGATCACCTCTAGAGCCCTTCTTAAATATTGGTGTTACATTAGCTATCTTCCAGTCATTGGGTACAGTAGTTGATTTAAAGGACAGGTTACAAACCATAGTTAATAGTTCTGCAATTTCACATTTGAGTTCTTTCAGAACTCTTGGGTGAATGCCATCTGGTCCCGGTGACTTGTTTCTGTTAAGTTTCTCAATTAATTGCAAAACCTCCTCTAGTGACACTTCAATCTGTGACAATTGCTCAGATTTGTCACCTACAAAAGACGGCTCAGGTTTGGGAATCTCCCTAACATGCTCAGCCATGAAGACTGAAGCAAAGAATTCATTTAGTTTCTCCGCAATGACTTTATCGTCTTTGGTGCTCCTTTTGTTTCTCGATCGTCCAGGGGCCCCACTGGTTGTTTAGCAGGCTTCCTGCTTCTGATGTACTTAAAAAACATTTTGTTATTACCTTTTGAGTTTTTGGCTATCTGTTGTTCAAACTCCTTTTTGGCTTTTCTTATTACATTTTTTACATTTAATTTGGCAATGTTTATGCTCCTTTCTATTTACCTCACTAGGATTTGACTTCCTTGTTAAGCCACGGTGGCTCTTTTTTAGTTCTTTTATTGTGTTTTTTAATTTGGGGTATACATTTAAAGTTGAGCCTCTATTACGGTGTCTTTGAAAAGTGTCCATGCAGTTTGCAGGGATTTCACTCTAGTCACTCTACCTTTTAATTTCTGTTTAACTAATCTCCTCATGTCTGCATAGTTCCCCTTTCTGAAATTAAATGCCACAGTGTTGGGCTGTTGAAGTGTTCTTCCCACCACAGGAATGTTAAATGTTATTATATTATGGTCACTATTTACTACATAAGTACCTCTTGGACCAGATCCTGTGCTCCTCTCAGGACTAGATCGAGAGTTGCCTCTCCCCTTGTGGGTTCCTGTACCAGCTGCTCCAAGAAGCAGTCATTTAAAGTATCGAGAAATTTTGTCTCTGCATTTTGTCCTGAGGTGACATGTACCCTGTCAATATGGGGATAATTGAAATCCCCCACTATTATTGAGTTTTTTACTTTGATAGCCTCTCTAATCTCCCTTAGCATTTCATCATCACTATCACTGTCCTGGTCAGGTGGTCGATAATAGATCCCTACTGTTATATTCTTATTAGAGCATGGAATTACTATCCATAGAGATTCTATGGAGCATGAGGATTCATTTAAGATTTTTATTTCATTTGATTCTACATTTTCTTTCACATATAGTGCCGCTCCCCCACCCCCGGCATGACCTGTTCTGTCCTTCCGATATATTTTGTACCCCAGAATGATTGTGTCCCATTGATTGTCCTCACTCCACCAGGATTCTGTGATGCCTATTATATCAATATCCTCCTTTAACATGAAGCACTCTAGTTCACCCATCTTATTATTTAGACTTCTAGCATTTGTGTACAAGCACTTTAAAAACTTGTCACTGTTTATTTGTCTGCCCTTTTCTGATGTGTCAGATTCTTTATGTGAATGTTTCTCATCTGATCTAGCCCATACTTTATCCTCTTCCATCCTCTCCTCCTGACTAAACCCTAGAGAATCTCTATCAATAGACTCCTCTAAGAGAAGTCTCTGTCCGATCCATGTGCGCCTCTGCAGCAATCGGTTTTCCCCCATCTCTTCGTTTAAAAACTGCTCTGCAACCTTTTTAATGTTAAGTGCCAGCAGTCTGGATTGACTTTGGTTTAGGTGGAGCCCATCCTTCCTGTATATGCTCTCCCTATCCCAAAAGTTTCCCCAGTTCCTAATAAATCTAAATCCTTCCTCTCTACACCATCATCTCATCCACGCATTGAGACTCTGAAGCTCTGCCTGCCTACCTGGCCCTGCGCGTGGAAGTGGAAGCATTTCTGAGAATGCCACCATAGAGGTCCTGGATTTCAGTCTTTCCCTAGCAGCCTAAATTTGGCCTCCAGGATGTCTCTCCTACCCTTCCCTATGTCATTGGTACCTACATGTACCACGACCACCGGCTCCTCCCCAGCACTATACAAAAGTCTATCTAGATGCCTTGAGAGATCCGTACACTCATTGTGTGGTGCTGTCAAACTCACTGAAATTTTCTAGGCAGAGGAGTGTCAAAAATTAGGCTGCCTGTCTGGGCACCCAGACTCCTTTGTTACTGTGGCTCCTGCTGTGTACTTAGGCCCCAGGATATTCTGATGACAGATATCATAGGAGGCAATGGGACTCAGCCAGTGCTGTGCTCATTTGTTGCCAAACACCAATTTCCTTAGACTGTTCTGGGTTCCCAGAACACAGGGAGAAAGCTAACAGGGACCACTGGGTTATAGGGAGAAGCTTTGGACATGTAGGAACCATGCAAGCCATCACAAAGGGACATGATGCTTGGATGAGTGTTGACAACCTCTCTCTCTTCTAAATCTTCCTACTCATATTAATTTGCAGGAGAAGTGTTAAAGAAGAGGAATGTACTCTGGGTAAGGACCACACCTTAAAATCATACATTTATTGTAACAATTCAAGACCACATGAGGAAACATCCTTGGTCAGCACTCTGAATATCAACCTGAACAAAGGGGGACAGTCACCCATAACATAGTAAGTTATTCTTTGTGACCTTCTTAATGGGACATGAAAGAACAGGGGAGTGTGGAAAAGGGAGAACTAGGTGTGACAAAGCTCTGTCCTTGCCTCCGTGGGTTCCTGGCGGATTTCGCTAGCCTCGGAAGCTCACTGTGACCCTGCCCATAACCCTTCTCTCTCTGGAGACAAGGGTCACGGTCTACTGAGCCATTTTCATCATAAGCCAGTGAGGGAGGTGAGGAGAAGTTATCCTTCCTTGCACAGTCTCTGTTGTCTCCCATTCTCAGTGATTAATCAGGGGGCAAAGGTCGGGGGGGGGGAGCCCAGGCCCACCGTCTACTCCAGGCTCCAGCCCAGGGACCCTAATAGTATCAGCTATGGTAGCTGACCTTTTGGAAACATGACATGTACAATTCCCTGGGCTACTTCCCCCACAGCAGCCCTCACTTCCTCAAGCTCCACTTCACCCTTACCTCAGGGTCTCCTTCCTTGTGCCTGATATGGTGTGTACTACTCAGCCTCTCCAACCACACAACTTCTTCCCACAGCTCCTGACATACACTCCGACCTGACTGGCTGGGAGGCTTTTAACTAGTTTCAGCCAGCCCCTGATTGGCTTCAGGTGTCCCAATCAACCTAGCCTTCTCCCTGCCTTCTGGAAAGTTCTTAATTGGCCCCAGGTGTCTTAATTGACCTGGAGCAGCTACCATTTCACTTATCCTGGTACCAGGGATTTGTTTAGCCTGGAGCTAATATATCTATCTCCCACTACTTTTCTATAGCCATCTGGCCTTGCCCCCGTCACATAGGCCATGCAGTCCCTGCAGGTGCTTTGGATATGCTCCCTCATTGCCGGCTCCTAGAGAGAGAGAGAGAAACCACCCACTGGGAAGGCACCTACAGAGACCCATACACAACATTTCTCCATCTGTCCATATGCAGCTTGACTCCTCACGCAGCCAGTCACCTGCCAAATTTACACTTGAACTATTCAGAAGAATGGCACCCACCCACATCATGAAGTAATACTGGAAGATCTCCTGATCACCTGGATCTACCAGAAATGTGTTCTGCCCTTATGCAAGATTGGAAGGAGGAGTCAATTTTTTAAGACATGAAAGAGTGCTGCTCATTCCAGTCACGCATGGGAATGCAACCAGATACTGCACAGCCACTGGCACATAACAGCTCCAGACAGCCTAAATGATGCCAAGCATTCTATTATCTTTACTCTTAAAGAGCTGCTCCGATGATGGTCAACAAAAGTTGCATTAATTTCATTACTGTAATCCATTTGTGAACTGGTTACAGTGCAAGGTGTGTGAACTTGGTGGATGGGAACTGTGCAGAAGGGCTGTGCCTACAAATGCGGTATAGGAGGGAAATGATTTCGTGCAATAGGGCTGTCTCAGTGGGTACAAATATAGCATACTACAGCCCAGCTTCTTTTCTGCTCCTTACTGCAACTACCATAGGGAGAGGGAGAACAATGGTGTGTCTGTTGCTGCTGCTCACTGGAGTGGGCTGAACACATTTCTTAAATACCCACAGCTGGCCCAGGTCAGCTGACTCAATCTCATGAAGCTCCAACTGCAGGCCTGTAAAACTGCAGTGTAGACATTCGGGCTCAGGCTGGAGGCCAAGATCTGGGAACTTCCCCCATCCTGGAGTCCCAGACCCAGGCTCCAGCCCAAGAGTCTACACTACAGTTTTACAGCTCCACAACCTGAGCCCTGTGAGCCCAAGTCATCTGACCTGGCCCAGCCGTGGGTGTTTAATTGCAGTGTAGACATATCCCAGGTGATCCCTCTGGTATCTGTTCTATTACATTAATTGTTCAGGTGAAAAAAAATTGTCAGATAAAGGGCCAGATACCTCAACTGGTGCAAATAAGCTTTCCTGACTTCAGTGGAGTTTTGTGCATTGATGCCAGCTAAGGATCTGGCCCAATGTTGTTCAGGGACAGGATGTGCATAGTGTCATGTTAGATCATGATTCTGACTCCAGCATTGTTCCATTGGCTTTAATGGAGTTATTCCAAATTTACATCAGTGCAAATGAGAGCAGAATCAGGCTTGTTAATGTTTTAACCATTTACAGTAACTCCTCACTTAATGTTGTAGTTATGTTCCTGAAAAACGTGACTTTAAGCGAAACGATGTTAAGTGAATCTAATTTCCCCATAAGGATTAATGTAAATAGAGGGGGGTTAGGTTCCAGGGAAATTTTTTTTTGCCAGACAAAAGATTATATTTTATATATACATACATATACATACACACACACACACACACACACACACTATAAATTTTAAACAAACAATTTAATACTGTACACAGCGATGGTGATTGTGAAGCTTGATTAAGGTGGAGGAGTCAGAGGGTAGGATATTTCCCAGGGAATGCCTTACTGCTAAATGATGAACTAGCAATTGGCTGAGCCCTCAAGGGGTTAACTTGTTGTTAATGTAGCCTCACACTCTACAAGGCAGCAGAAATGGAGGGAGGGGAAATAGCATGGCAGACAGAGACACACACCGTGTGTGTGTGTGTGTGTGTGTGTGTGTGAGAGAGATGCACATTTCCCCTTTAAGTACCCTGATCCCACTCTAAGTACATTGCCTTGTTAAGTTAATCAGCAAGCTAAGACCACAGCTGCTGCCAGGAAGGTCCCTCCATCCTGAGCCCTGTCTTGTGTCCCCCTGCTCTATGGAGATGGGGTAAGCGGGGTGCAGGATCAAGGGGGAGGGGGATACCCTGACATTAGTCCCCCTCTTCTTCCCCCCACCCCAGCAAGCAGGAGGCTTGGGGAGCAGCTCCTAGGCAGAGGGCAGGAGCAGCACATGGCAGTGGTGGGGAGGGACAGCTGAACTGCGGCAACTCGTAGCCTGCTGGGCGGCTGCTGCACGGGGAACTTAGGGGAGCGGGGAGCTGATAGGGGGGCTGCTGACCCCCCTGGTTTCAAGCCCCCACCAGGTGGCTGCAATGGGCTGCGCTTCCTGCAAGCAGTGGACAAAGCAGGTGGCTGCCAAAACGATGTTATAAGGGAGCATTGCACAACTTTAAATGAGCATGTTCCCTAATTGATCAGCAACGTAACAACGAAACACCATTAACCAGGGGATGACTTTAAGTGAGGAGTTACTGTACTTTTGATGTCAAGCTCTACTTTGAAACAGATGGATTTTCTTTGAAAAGTGATCGACTTACAATGATTTGAGAACAAAGGTTATTACAGCCACTGACCAAAGTGTGCTCTCAATTATAGCATGTCACCTCTCTGAAATCAGCAAGACTTCACGGAGCAACTGTGACCAGGAACTGGCTCATAGACTCTTCAGCGTGGACACACTTCCATAGGGCTAAGTTGTGGACTCCTTCTCCCATTGGTCAGTAGTTACTCACCTGTTGTCTTCACTGGGAATTCTTGTTCAGGTAACTTCCCACTGCTGGGAGTAAGGGGTTCCCAATCTGGCCCACATCAATTACTAATTATAAACCTACCTCTAGATAGTACTTTTCAGCCTTCACTCCTGTAATTATGTATCTAACTCACTTGGATGTTGCGAGGCTCAATTCATTCAGATATATAAAGCCTTAGGAGACCCTTAGGCAAAAGGTGCCATGGAAGCGATAGAGATATTATCCTCCTGGAATACTAAGTGCTTTATAAACTTTAACTGCTTTACAGCCTGAGCAGTAGGAAGAAAATAAACCCTGATGCATTTGAAGTTTGCAGTGGAATTAGCCATACATATTTTTAATTGAGAACCAAACAAGAGCAACAGTCATGCTCCAAAGAGCATAATGTGTCAATAGTTGGCTCACCAGTTTCAATGTGCTAGTCAATCTAACAGCAGGTTGTAAACTATAATATATCTTTCAAAGGTGGAACAAATCTCAAAGGAAGCTAGTACTGTGTCACTCTGGAATGCAACTAAGAATAACATGGTGTTAATTTATTTCTCCTCCCCTAGGCCTACAACCTCTAACTTCTGACTGACATTGAAAGAAATATTACATATCTTGGGCCAAATCCTGGTGGTCTTATTCACACCAGTAACCCTATTGTAGGACAACAAAATATGCCCTTACTTTGTGTTTAAGTTAGCTCAAATCCTTCCTGCAAAATGTTCATTGAAAATGTACTAGCCTAGTCACAACAGCTACATGCTTACCCTTTACCATGTTGGTTGATAACAAAAAACCTAATGATATTGCACTTCTCCCATGAAAACAATCTTGTTGAGGTAGAATTTTGCAAAGGTGGTCAAAATACCAAGTATTGAGTGCTTTGCTTTTCTGAAAGCAGTTGCAAAGATTGTCAGTGGACATCATGTTGTCATCTGCAAGCTGAGGAACGTGATATCCTCTGGAACTGCCCTCAGGAGGTAGCAGCTATGCTTTTGGCACTGACCTGCACATTTTCTTGGTGTGCTCTCAATATGTTGCCGTTTCCGCAGGGTTGTCTTTGAACTAACAAGCATTCAGAGACCGTTTCCCACAATCGATATGCACACAATCTTTGACAGTTGTTCATGTTGTGCTTTCTTGCACAGATCACAAAACACAGTGCAGCTCCCTCACCTCTTTAAGCAGTTGTTTCCATTGACGCAGCAATTTCTAGTGCTCAGTTTAGGGTCAAATCATCCTCAGTCAATAACAGATTCTGTGTGGCTTCATTTAACATTCCTCTAAATCATCACTGAAACAGTCTTCAAACTGGAAATGTTTCTGTTATTTCCTTAATTTCCGAATCTGCAGTTGAATAGTTGTGACATTCTCCTCTGGTGTTATCTGGACTGGTGATCTGCTAGGTCATTCCAATCCTCGACTTTGGGAGCCAGTCTTATCCTGCTTGGCTGTTAGAGAACCCCCATTCCCAGGGTGGTCATGCACAGCCTCTGGCCTTGTAAGCTGCTCCTTGGATTGTGCAACCAAATGACTCTAGCCAATATCTCTGGTCCAGACACAACCTAAGAACCTCTGTCTTGCAATGCCCATTTAGTGTCCACTGGACGCTGCAAGCTTATATGAGTTCGTCAATTTAACAAAGAAATGTATATGTACCAGGCTGTTATCCCGAAGGGGAGCCTCTGACATGCTTCAAACCAAACACACGGCTTTCAGCTAAAACAAACAAACAAATTTATTAACTATAAAAATAGATTTTAAGTGATTATAAGTCTAAAACTAAGTCAGATTTGGTCAAATGAAATAAAAGCCAAAACAATTCAAGCTGATCTTAATACTTTCAACACCCTTACAAACTTAGATGCTTCTCACCACAGGCTGGCTGGTTGCTGTCCTTTGATCAGCACTTCAGTCGCTTGGTGTGGTGTCTGTAGATGTAGGTGGGAGAGAGAGAGAGAGCATGGCAAATGTCTCTCCCTTTTATATCTTCTTTCTTCCCTCTTGGCTTTGCCCCCCTTCAGAGTAGGTGAGCATTACCTCATCGTCAGTCCCAAACTGGCCAAAGGAAAAGGGGTGACTCACTTGAGAATCCTTTTGTTCCTGTGAGGCCAGCGTCCTTTGTTTCCTGTGAGGCTGGGCTGGGTTTGTCCCATACATGCCCTGCTGAGGTGTGTACTGCCTTTCTGCTCTGGAGAGTTTTTGCCTGGGCTTCATTTTAAGCGTGAAGACACATTTTCAGCCTCATAACCTATATGCATGAAATTATAACTATAACATTACTTATAACTGCTGTAACAACAATGCTCAGTGCATCCTGAGCCTTCCGAGACACCAGTCATGACAAACTTTGCATGGCTACACACAATCATTTTACAAGGCTGAAACATGGCTATGCTGGGTGTTCCCCAAGCTACAGAGTGTCACAATAGTCTTCCCATCAAAACATGTCTGAATCCTCTTTACCACCCTCTACCCTTTTCTCTCCGTGCACATCACTTGCATGTTCAGTTTTTCATTTCCAGCTTTTCTGTTGTTGGTATATCCCTCTTACAGATCATGCATACAACATTCCAAAAGAGCAGTGCATGAGAGTGATACCAACCGTGCATCCAGGCATCTCATTCATATCACCATCTGGAGAATGCCGTCGTGAGCGCCATCAGGCTGACCTGCCTCTAGGGCAATGATACAAAGCCTGCATCTCTTACTCCATTACAGTGCTTGGTTTGGTCAAACCTCATCTAAACTACTGAAACCTCTACCCATATTTAAGATAGCTGTCAGAGACAGCTAAGCAGCCCTAGCTAAGAAAGAGGGTGTGCAAGAAGCCTGTGCCCAGTATTTTTGCACTTTGAAGGCAGAGGGCTTCACAGGGTATTGTCTTGGAGTGAGAGTGAGTGTATGGTGGAATGGCGGGTGGAAATGGAGAGAGGAGACAACGCTGCACAAGCGGAAAGGACCACTGAGAGAAGCAAAAAGGGAAACCAGACACACACACACCCAGAACAAGCTGGCTGAAAGAATTTGGCGCTGTGAGCAAGGAAGCTGGTTGTAACCCACACACCTCCTGGGGGTGGTGGTCTGTCCCCTCTAGTAGCACTGAGAGCCACATAGAGATTAATTGAGTCTGCTCGGCAGCCTTAGTTTAGGGCAGTTGGCTTTTAGCTCATGCAGAGTAGAGGCTCATGCACTGAGCTCCAGAAAACCCTAGTTCAATCCTGCCCACTGACAACTGGGATCTATCGGCATTACACTGTCTCCTGTTCTTTGTTTCCTCCTGTGGTAGGGGGGAAAACAAGACTTTGTACATCTTGGCAAATAAACAAAGATTGCATCAACGCACTATACTCCATCACCAATGTCTTCTCCTGCCTGAAACAACCCAGAGGGCCCCAAAATGTGAGTAGGCAAAATGGGGACCATTACAAACCTAACTCCTGGGCACTATTAAAGACTGGAGTCAGAGATTCATGTTTTATTTGTCATCCAAAGAATGTCACTTCCAGCATCACCGTGGGTCTTAATACCACTATCTTCTTGGGATCAGGAAAAATTTTCCCTCATGGTCACGTTATTACATAATGACCCATTATGGATTTTCTGTACCTTCCTCTGAAGCATCTGGTGTCACAGACCAGGATAACGACCGTGGTCGATCTATATCTCTGGCATTCCTAAATTCATATGAAACTTAAACTTTACCCAGAGAAGAAAGTGTTCCAGTCTTTGTTCATATAATTATTTCTCTATGTCCTGCAGAACAATGTATTTCTTATGACTTTACAATCTATTCAGTCCACAGTTTAAACAGCAATAAGTATATTTATAGAGCGATGTAAAACAAAATGTTACCAGCATGTTTGCAATTGGTTGATCTTTACATTCTTGGCTTCAAAATGGTTTAAAATAAAATATACATAAAAAATGGGTGGGGGAGAGGGGCTTGACTCTGGCCTCTTTGCTTTTGCCCACAACAGAGCTGGCAGAGGTGAGAAAGTTGGAATGTGCATTATCTAATCATTCTCTTCTATGCCATCATTTTAAGCTGTAGGAGTGTAACAAATTGGCCACAGAGATGAAGGTTTCACACAGATATCATTAATGACTGAGGGCTACATGATATTCAGGTCACAGAAACAGCTTAATTTATGAAGAGAGGGTTCTCCTTTTGAGCATTGTTGTGAAAATGAGGTAAAGGTTTTAAGACTGCATCAAAGCACTGGAACTAGGTAATCCATTCTCATGTGAATAAACTGGAGTAAATGGACAGTTACTGGAAGAATGTAAAAAATGATTGCATTTGGGAAAAGATGCAGGTTCTTAGGTGGTATGGTCTCAGAATGCCCTTGTAGAGTCTCATGGTCTGGTGGACTGTTACCAGGCAGTCTGATAATTAGCTAAATGCAGTGATGATTTACAATTTTGGAGCAACTTGTGTGTTTTAAATGTTTTCATGTGCCTAGAGCCTGGGATTGACACTGGATAAATCAAAAGAATTCAAATAAAAAGTGTTGACGACTTCTGAGCCATGACCTATTCATATGACTATCAAGACATGAGCAATTAATCACGGATCAAAGGAGGCAGTTCCTAAGTCCATGCATGACTGCTATAACAGATAGTGTGTTCTTACTGGAGAGGGGCCTGAACCAAAGCCCTGAACTCAGATCTAGATGTGAATTTTAGAAATGGCCTGGCTTCATAAGGGGCCAAATACAATCCCAGCTCTGAACACATGTTTGAAACCTGAATCCATCTTTTGGATTTTTGGCCTAACTCTAGGTCTTCCTAGACTCTAGTCCCTATACTGCCCTGTATCTGTGTTCTACATCAAATGTATTTTCCTGTCATTGGCCAGGGCCTATAAAGGTGCAGGAGTACATATATGTGCAATAAAAAAAATTAAATGTACATTGATATTTTAGTAATGTACCTCTTCTGGGGATAACCCCGCATTCCTCACAGTTGAGTTCAACACGCATTTTCCATGAGTAAGATTTGGCCCAGATACAAACATCAAACATTATCAAGACCATTACCTTGCTCTTTGTTCTCCAATATATGCATTGATTATTATTATTTTTTTTTTTAAAAGATTCTCAAAGGCTTCTTCCAAAAAGGCAGAAAAATTGAGCCATATCTGTGTGCCATTTTCTGTCAGATGAGGCTCTGGCTGGCATGCCAAGGACATTAGAATTCCAAAGAAGCAGGAAGAAATATTTTCTCAGACTTTGGAAAAAGCCCTCCTTTATAGTTCATGGCAGGACATTTCATAGGAAAACCTTACGTACTAGGGACGGATTTTCATGGTGTGAGGTCCTGCTCCTTTCCCCCTCACTGATTGTCAGGTGAGGATTAGGCTTGGCATGCAGCATCAGGAATGATGTTCAATGAAAGCTGAGAGATAGTTTTTAACTTTGAACAAAATTCTCCTATTTGCGTCCTATCAAACTTAACTGATCAGAGAAGGAGAAAGGGTTGATTTTCTATTGTGCCCAAGCCTCACTTGGTGCAGGAATGTATGTGGGGGCGGGGAGGATGAGCTTTAAGCCACTTTTCAATCTCTGCGTCATGGAGTTGCCAAGGAGGTCTGCCTGATCCATGGCATAAGGCAGAGCAGTCCAATTGCTGCTCTAAGTTACCCCGGCCTTAATGGTCTCCTCTCCCTGGCAGGTTCCCTATTCAAAGAGCTGGTGTTGAGCCATTTGGCTGGCTCTGCAACTTAAACTGGAAGTGTTCCCTGAGGGCTGGTTTGGTTCCACTGGGTTTATGGCCCCCTTACACTGCAAGAGTAGCATAAAAAGACCAGAGTGGGATGCAGAATTGGCCCTAGAGTCCTGAAATGGAGAATGACTTTTTGTAATAACACAGAGTTTGTCAAAACTTAGACATACAGTATCCTGGCATTTGATTACACTAAGCCAAACCAGACTCACACTGATGTAAACCCAGAAATTTCTCCTTCAACTCCAATGAGGGTAGTCTGGGTTTACACTGGGGTGTGTTAGAATCTGGCATCAGAGTTTGTAGACTTTTATTATTAGGGTCCTCACAGAGCTGCTACTTCCTACCATTTACGTGTTAAAACTAAATATTGTCATGTTGGTCACTGACGGCAAGGGTTCCTGACCTGAGAATAAAGACCAATTCCTTGATGCCACACTGTCCCATGGAGAAAACGTTGATTTAGATTTACTTTTAAATTCACAATCTTTTACCTTTTATGCTCAGACTATTCCTGACCTATATTTTAAAGCTGAATAATTGACATGTTTGTTACACACTTCTGGGGATAAGAGTTTTTTAATCATCTAACAGAGTGGTTGGCCTCCTCCAAAAACTTTTAAAAATCTGATCCAATCAGTTGCCTTCACTGTACTGCTGAGCCTGCATTTTATTCAAGTGCCAAGATGCAATTAAGCCAAATAATCAGGGTCAAAAGTTTCTGTTAGTTGGCATGTAACTCTGGCAGGCTTTATAGACTATCTTGATTAAAGCACATGTTAAGCCTTTACTGAATTCTTTTTCCTCTTATAAATACAGTAATGTCTGATTTGATTTTTCACTCTCCATATGCTTCTGTGAAGAGGTCTGTGATCAGAGTGATGGACTAGCAATCTGAAGCAAAAAGCAGGATTTCTGTCATACCAGAGAGATTTGTGTCATTTTACATTATTAACTACCCTGATGACAGGTGTTATCTTCTGCGTTATCACAAGATCATATGCATGCTGCAAGCCAATGGAAGTAGTCACAATACAGCAAACAGGTCTAGCTAGCTCTTTTTGGACTGCTGCTGTACATACAGATAACACCCACCAGGTGGTGCAAGGAAACAAATCTCCATACAAGAAAGCTTTTTGAAAATGTTATGCAGGGTAGATGCTGGACACCTGAGTCAGGTTTAAAAAGAGTCCAACTAGCTTAATGAAACTCAGCCATGATACAAGTGAACTAGACTGAGGCAAACCATCAGACACTTCATGATTTTACATGGTTTTAACACACATCCTGGCAGAATTTGGTGGATTTGGCTAGGGTGACCAGACAGTAAGTGTGAAAAATCGGGACGGGGGGTGGGGGGTAATAGGAGCCTATATAAGAAAAAGATCCCAAAATCAGGACAAAATCCTAAAAAATTGGGACATCTGGTCACCCTAGATTTGGCTGAGTTTTGCTTTGAGTTTGGGGAGGTTTTGAACCTGAAATTCATATATAGTTCAGCAGGTGCAAACTTCATGCAACTGGAACTGGGAAAATGGTTGACAAACTTGCCAACTGAGAACATGATTTCTGCATACCTCTACATTTGAGATCTGCCAAGGATGTGGAGTACAATCCAATCAGATTTCAAATTCAGGTTTGGGATCAAATTCATCAATGTCAAACTCTTGGGCCCTGTACCAATAAAATTTCAGACCAAAATATTGAAATATTGCAAAATCTGCTGTCTGGATTGTACCTGAACCAGAGCCAGAAAACCCAAACTTTCTATTTTGGATCTGACCCAGTCCCCAAAATACAGGGTCAAATTTGGGCATGACGCCTATCTCCCCCTTATCTAAATTTGGAAAAGGGAGTGGTGAATTTTAGGTACTATTTGAACTGATCTCTAATACATACACAGTTCAACTGAGCATGTGGCGCTCCGCTACTACAGTTAATCTGGTGGATCTGTCTTTGAGCTAAGACATCATTTATAGTGCCAGTCTCTCAGGAATGGATCCCAGCCATTTTGTCATTTGCCTGTGTATGTTGTAAAATGGATTTTTCACCTTTGCCATAAGCTGGGGCTACAGTTCTAAAGCTTCAAGCTTTAGAAAGCTTTTCTTGTGTATATCCGCTTTGAAAGCACAGTATTGTGAATGATTATTGTCTTAAGAGGGAGTGGCTGGAGTCTTTAATTTTAACTAATGTTCAACATGCTTATAACTTTAATTTTAAAAATGCTTTAAATATTCCTGTTATTTATACGATCCCATTGTGGGGCATGGCACTTTATAGGCAAGTAAAAAGACAAGACCCCCTGCCCTGAAGATATTAAACACTGTGCTGTATGGGACATATGACAATTTCCTGCAATATCCCTGGAAAACCTTATTGAATAAAATTTAAGTATGTCTGGTGTGTATTGTATTAAATGCAAAGGTTGTGTATTGTTGTGGGCTTGGGCAAAGGACTATACTGAACAATGGGGCAGACAAGAATGGTTTTGTAGGGAAATCTGTGCAAAGTGGATTTGCTGGGAAATATCTAGGGGGAGGTGAATGCAAATTCCTCCCCACTACTTCATGCAAAAACTCAGCCTTTTGGAACCAAGGTCTGAGGAATGGCCCCCTGTCTGCAGATTACCTGTTCCTGGAATCTGAAGATTGAAGGTCCAAGCTGTATAAAGGAAAGAGTAACTCATTCATGGGTGTGCTTGTTCTGCGCTGAGGCTGTTATGAACTTGTGGATAGCTAAGTCATCAAGGGAAATTATGGAACTACATTTAGTTTGGGTTTGTGTGCAATTGCTCTATATGGTGACCAACTGACAATACATAGCCCCAACTCTTAGGACAGCTCATGGCAGAAACCACTTTTTCCCTTTTCTTCACCTTCTACCCTCTCGCCCCCTGCATCTCTTTCTGTGGCTTATTTTGCTACAAATGAGACCCTCTAATTGGAAGAAATTGTATAGTACTGGACAATAGTACATTCAGAAGTCTCTGGATTATTCAGTTACTGAACTATCTGGCCTTTCTCTGATCCAGTATTGTGGTGTTACTCTGAATTACATCTTTTCAAGAGCACTGCTTCTCACTGTGGTACTTGAAACAAAATCTGTTTGGATAACACCCCTCAGTACTCCCTCACTCAAGATAGCCGTATCGGAATCCATTATACCTGTACACAGGTCAGAGACTTAGTACTCTCAGAGCAAAATGTGGATTGAGAAATCATTTGTCTCTTCTACTTCCAGTTTTTCACTTTTTTCAGATAAGGTTTATGTGCTTTGTTATGCTAACACAATTCTGAGAGGTGATTACAATGAGCCCCTGAACTGCACTTGGAGGTTTCTAGTAGGACCTAGGCAGAGCAGGGCAAATAGTACAGTAAAACAAATATCTATTCTAATTTTTAAACAATTTCACTTCAGCTGTATTTGTACCTCTTGGGGGTTTGCTTTGCATAAATATTCTTATAACAGAGTTTTGCTAGCACAAATGCTTGCAGAAGTTAATTTTAAGCTTGCATATTTTAAATTCATCATCTTCCAGGAGCCTTTGCAACATAAACAGTCTTAAGACTGTTCCAGCCAGGGAACAGTAGCAATACGATGTGGCTTGTCCGGCTAATGGCAACTAAGCAACAAAGGTCAAATTTCAGTGCTGGAATAGCACATCGCTGATATAAAAACATCAATTTCAATAATGACTACGTTTGAGAAAAGTCACCATCTGTTCGTGGATATTCCATGAACAAGAAAAGTGGTGAGATTTGCTGAATAAACCAATTATAAGTTTATATCCATTTAAACCCATGAACAGTCACACAATCCTATATAATACCTGATCCATTGGGTGATCATCTCCTATATGTAAAACTACCTGTCACGAAGGCATGCCTCTCCAGCTCGCACTCTTGCAGCCTGCTGTGGGCCTGCATGCACTCATCCTCCGTTGGGTCTTTTCCAACAACTACCTAGATCAGGTGAGACTCTTTGTGGAATCTGGTTTATTCACAGTTCCAACATATGCCTCTTTACAGGGTGGGATTTATTCATTCCTATAGAGGTATATCACTTGTTTAGCCTCTCTGGGTCCATATAAAAGTCCTGGTCAGTTTTCTCCATGGTTCAGGAGGCCCCAGCCCTCCTCCCAGAGCCAGGCTGTATTCAATCAATCCCTCTGTCCCTCACCTTTATACAGGAGCCTCCTAGCTCTCCTCCTCCGAGCAGGAGTTAGACTTCAGGCCATAAGCAGAGCCTCAAGCAGCTTTTCAACCTAGCTGACCTTTCCCCCCAAATCAGTCCTTTTAGCCTCAGGCTGGGAGGGTTCAGCTTGCAGACCTTCCCCTACTGCTGTCTCCCCCATGTTAACTCAGGGCCCCACAGAAGCCTCCTTACTCTCAGTTGTCTACAGGCACCTGCCCTGTTATGAGGGAGCAGGCAGCATTTATAGTGGCCCCTTTCCCCTGCTCATTCTTTATTGATTGGGTAAGAGGGGGAACCTTGCCCTACCCTCTCTGCAAGGCTCCTGGCTGTTCTGGGCTCTTAAAGGAGGAGTGATAGGATTCCTACTCCAATCACTTCATTCCCTGAGCTACTTCCCCTCTAGCTCTATCCCCCTTAGGTCTCCCTCTGTTGGATCCTTAAAGGGCCATGCCACATGGCAGGTGGACTGACCACTAGGCCATACTGACTGCGCCATCATACTGCCTCAAAGTGATCCCTTAGCAGAACAGTTCATTCTTCACTAGTGCTGCCAAAAAGGGGAGAAACTGCATTCTGAGTGGTGGACAGAAATCAGAAATTCATGCTGGACCATCATTTCAATCTACCGCTCTGCAAGGAGATTCATTAAATATGCTTTATTATGGGGGGGGGGGGAAGAAAAGTTTAGGAAAAAGCACGTGAACTGAGAATGTCTTTGGAAATCATTGATTTTACATCTGGAAACTGAGCAATATGAATGTTTACAATTGAGAACGTGAAACATTTTTAATGGCAGGTGATGTCATTCTTGGCATTACTCAATGATATAAAATATGCTAAGAAGGGGTAACACACTGTTAAATGTAACCAAAATGAAAGGGGGGTGAGGAAGTGCACAAATTGCATATGGTACCAGCTCAGAATAATTCATCCTTTACTTATTATTTTCATCAATAAGGTCGTTCTGAGTAAAACTCATCTCTCAGCAGAGGACCATCACAAGCATATACATTATTTAATTCCACTTTAGGAATAGGGGTTACATGGTGTATAGGTCTTGTGGTGGCGAATTCCATTTCCATGGTGTATGAGCAGTAGATTGAAATGTATGCACTTTTCATAATATAGTTGGTTTATTGCAAAAGAAATCTGGTAGGTTTTTATTAACAGAATAAAATAAAACAAGGGACAGGGTAGTTCAAGCATTTTGTCCTGAGCTTCAAATCTGAACCAGTTAGGGAATGTCTGAAAATCCTGCCATCCAGCTGCTGTTGCATTTGAAATGAGTTAGTTGTTTGGTTCAGTTCTTTGGACAGATATTCCTATAACAATTGGCAATAACCAGCATGAATGGACATGGCAACTTTTGTTCTTCTGCTTAGCGGGAGTCCTTCCAATCAGGTTTTAAGGGACATTGGCAGATGGGGTGAGGAAAGCTTTTACTGACATCCTCCCACCACACACACACCAATTCTGTGGATAAACAGAATTCTGTGCTTGCACCTCAAGAAATTTCTCAGAGACTCCAGGACTATCATTCCAGCATCAGAGTCATATTCAAAGGGTAAGATAAAAGCCTCTTGCAAAGTTTTACCAGAAGTTAAAAGGAGAGCAACTTAGAATTAGCCATACTAGGCTGGGAACCAAAGGTCTTTGCTAGGTTAACAGCAAACAAGTACTTTACAGTGAGTGAATATTCTTCTTCCCTTACTTCTAGTTTGTCAGAAGTCAAGTTTCAAGGATGGGTCTTAGCCAGAATAAAATCACCTCTTCTAAACAATGAGGTCAGCTGTAAACAGCTGAAATGTAGCACAATTCGCACAAGTTTGAGGAACCCAGAGAATATTAGTGTTGCATACTGCCTGTACTGAAGTTAGCACAGAAGCAGTGCTGCACTGTGGAAAAAGCCTAGTCATGCACTGAGAGGAATGCTGACTCGACCTTTCAATTAGGAACCTGCCTAATTCTCTGAACCCTGCTCCCTGGGTCACTCCAGATTTCCTGCGGGCGGGGGGCGGGGGGGAGGAGATACCATCATCTGGTGCTTGATACAAAAACTCCAGCTGTCAAAACTATCACATTTTTTCTAAATACGATCAGTGTGCTTGGAGGAACACTCTGATAGACTCCTACTGGGCGTTTTGAAAGAATATGAGGCTCATTTCATGAATTGCTCAGTCCAGCCAAAGGATTAAACACTCTAAAATGCCAGTGCCATTGGTTTTGTCCACCCTCAAAGTATAGATGCTCCCCCTGCAAAAGAAAGACTGTAGGAATTGCAGTTATCATAAGATAATCATGCCCCTAGGGATTAGAGACCTTTGGCTGAAGTTCATGCCTCCCAATGCCTAGAGCTGTGACTATCTCATGCTATCCATACTTTCTGCTTAATGCTTCACCTACACTCATCAATGAGCAACATGGACACATTCCAAATAGTTTCTTTCACATTCTATAGCCAGGCACATGAAAAGCACTTAAAAATGATGGGCCAGATCCTCAGCTGGTGTAAACAGGCATAATTCCACAGAGCCGTGTTGATGTATATCAGCTGAAGATCCTGCCCTTGGAATACAGATACTTTAGGGAAATATTTTCCCAAGTTTTTGAATAAAAACTAGGCAGCAGGAAGGATTCTTTGACTGTGCTCTGTAAACTTATAACATGGTTAGCCCTTCTAATGGATGCTTTGTAACTCCAACATAACTTGTATGTTTAGAGAACGGGGCAGCAGCATACAATTAATGCTCATCAAAACTACTACCGATGATGGAGCTAAAGGAAAATAACTATTCAGAACATACAAAGAATTTACTTCAAATCTCAGGTGCTCCTCCTGGCAGTAGCATTCACTGTGTGACCATGCAGCATAGGGAGGGAGGAAGCAGCAGGGTGGTTGGCGGCAAATTGAGCCCCACCCCTGGCTACACGGGCTGCTTCTCATTTCCTGCTGCTGAAGTCCCAGTGCTTCCTGCTGCTTCTTCCCAGGGCAGAGGCTGCTCTCCCACTGCTATAGCAGAGGCTCTGCCCATGGGAAACTGCTCCCCTACCACTGCAGTGGGGCTTGCCCTGCCTTCCATTTAGCAACAGTTTCTAAGGCAGTGGTGGGCAACCTGCAGCCTGTCAGGGTAATCCACTGGTGGGCCATGAGACAGTTCGTTTGCATTGACCGTCCCCAGGCATGACCGCCCGCAGCTCCCAGAGGCCGTAGTTCGCCATTCCCAGCCAATGGGGGCTGCGGGAAGTGGCAGCCAGCCCCGGGCCGCAGGTTGCCCACCACTGTTCTCAGGTGAGTCAGGAGGTGGAGCTGGTGCTCTCTCCTCAAGTGGGGCCAGCACAAGCTGCCTGGCATTACCGCTCACCCCCCCGATCATTCCTCCGTGTCCCCTAGGGGGTGCTCCCCACAGTTTGAAACCTCTGTTCTAGAGCCAGCGGCGATGTATGGGATAGTCACATGCCCCCCCCCCCAAACCTTTAAATTGTGCCCCCCTCACGACCAATAGTTATACGGAACCTCTGCCTCCAGCACTCCCAGAGGCATTGCCTACCTCTGGGACAATGCTCACAGGACCTTCCTCATCCCCTGCCTCAGGTCTTGGCACAAATCCAGAGGTTAGAAACTCCACTTAATTTGCTGATAGAGTTGTCAGAGAGCTTAGCTGAACAAGACCATTGGAAGTGACAAGCTTTAGCTGATTAAGTATTTTGAGCCCTTTTCCTTCTATAAGCAGCTTCTAAGAAAATGAGAACACAGAGAAACATAGTGATAACACTCCTGATACAACTAAGACTTTCATCCTTTGCACCACTGTAATCTCTTTCCCTGCTGACTTTCCATTTCCAGAGCCCTGCACAAGGATCTGTGCAGGGTTATGCCAGCAAAGACCCACCAGCAAACCATGTTCAGTCTCGCTCTATTAAAAGGCAATCAGAACTTTGCCTTAGGCTTCGTCTACACTACAGAGTGAAGCTGATGTAAAGCAGCTTATGTTGACCCAGCTCTGTAAATGTCTACACTAAAATGTAGCTCCCACAAAGGTAACTTGCCCACTACACTGACGTAATAACTACACCTCCACCAGAGCAAAGCGCTTAAGTTGATGTAGTTAGTTTGACAGGGTCAGTGTAGATGCTGTGTTGCTTACATTGGCTGTTGCTGCCTTTCAGAAACGGTCCCAAAATGGCAGTTAAATTGGTGCAAGTGTAACCCACACACCTCCTGAATGTGGTGTTCTTTCCCATCTAGTGACACCAAGACCACTTAAAGGGAGATTAATGAGTCTGCTCTACAGCCTTCACAGAAGCAGGTGGTTTTTAGCTCATGCAGTAAAGGCTCATGCACTAAGCTCCAGAGGTCCCAGGTTCAATTCTTGCTCGCCAACGACTGAGGTCTGTTGGTGTTACACAAGTGCTCCTGGTGAGGATATACCACCAACAGAAGGAACATAGTGTGGATATGCAAAATCAATTCAATTACTGTGGTGGCTGTATGTCAATGTAACTTAGGTTGACTTAGTTGTGTACTGAAGACTTGCTCTTAGACTTTAATGGGAGCAATATTGGGTCCTATAATCATTCCATCTCACCCCTCATGGCCTTTCAGACTGTCTCCTGTGTGAAGGACCTGTCCCTCCAGCCAGATTCCTCCTGGGTCCCTAATGTCCTTTGAATCCCAAAGAATGTCCATGACAACTGGCAAACCCACATATACTTAACACAGACATCTTCTGCCCCTCCAGGGATTTCTCTTCAGTCCTGGCTTCGCCACCAAGCAGTGACAAACAAAAAGAATACTACCAGACAACAGCACAAGAACCTCAGTAAAAATGAGGGGCCCCCATGAGCCCTGCTACTCATCTGTGCCCCTCGACTCATCTTCCCCCTGAGGCCCCACCCCTGGCCATGCTGAAAGCTGGAGCCGGGCCATGTAAGAGCCACCCAGGAAGCTTGGCCTGCTGTGGGGAGCCCCAGACCCTCCACCTGCCCTGGGCAGGGAGCCAGGGTCCCCGAGAGCAGCCCCCAGGCTGTGTCTCCCCCCTCTCCCCCCGGGATGTCACCCTCTCTTCCAAATCCTCTCAATCCTCCATCCTGTTCTCAGAATACTGACTTGCAGGGCTGCTCCCCTCAAATCTTGCCCCTTTCTAAGGCCCACTATAGGAACTAATCCTCGCTTGATATATTTCCTTTCCCCTGACTCTTGCCAGCCCTCTCTTCTCAGGAGACGATCCAAGATCTCTCCTCCCACTGCATGTATTCCTGCTTTGACTTCCTCCCTCAGCCAACCACCCTCTCCAGGTGTACCAGGTTAGGTTTATAGAGCTCTCCGGCTCCAGTTAACCTCCCTCGTGGGCTGCCTGTGTGGAATTTACACACGCCCGTCACAGGTCCTATGTAGATTTTGGGGAATCCTCCCTGTTTTAATTTAATCTACAGAACATAAACAATGTTCTACTTAATCACAAACATGTTTAAATGCATTTTGTCCAGCCACTGCTTAGGTTAGCTTAGGTTCCATTCTTCAGTTCCCTTTCCTTCTCAGCTCAAAATGTCTTCGCAAAGCCCTCTTCTAGATAATTCTGGTTTTGGGCTATCAGGACTGTTAAATTTATTATCCTTTGACATTAAGTAAACTTTGTATTTCAGAAGAACCATTAAACAGCATTTCACTGGGTTGAGTAACGGCCAAAACTCTGTCTTTGCTGATCCACAGCCCACCTGAAAAACAACTGGGAGGTCTTGTCTTAAATAAATGCTTTGGCAGTTAGTGTTAGAGTGCATGGGATTTTTTTTTAAAACAGGACTGAATAGGTCCCTTGAAACCCTTTAATGAATAAATAAGATAAATAACACAATATCTGTGGCTAGATCAAGAGTAAAAACAACTAAGATTCCATGAACAATAACTCTCCTAAATCAATGATTTCTGAAACAGTCCCACCAAATTATAACTTCTTAAAGTGATCAGATCTGTTCTGCTCAGTTGTCCTACCTCTTTATGATGCTCCTGAAATATACTGTAATGTTCGTAGAATACCTGCAAGCACTGGAGACCTTTGTCTCAAACGTTTGAGGGGCTTTGGCCATCCTTTATTTTCAAAACCAAAAATCTCTCCAGCATAAAACTACAGGTTGGTGTAAAAAAGAAAGTGGTGTCTCCACATGAAGTGTAATGGTTTATGGCATCAGATTACCTGAGGTGACATCTTTAGAATCACAGAAGGTCATCTAGTCCAACCCCCTGCTCAAAGCAGGGCCCATCTGCAATTTTTGCCCCTGATCCCCAAGTGGCCCCCTCATGGATTGAATTTACAACCCTGAGTTTAGCAGGCCAATGCTCAAACCACTGAGCTAGCCCTCTCCCCAATCATAGGATACATCAGACTAGGGCCCTGAGCTGGGATGAGCTGACTGATTTTATTGCTGCAAAACCAAAGAGGACCTGTTCTGACTGCTGCCTCCTCAGTCCTTAATAAAAGGTGGGGCAGGCAGGTTCTACTGAACATGTGTTCTGCTGAACTCCCCATGGGGCTCAGACCAGTACTCTAGTTAGGAAGCCCTCAGAGATTTCTTGTCACTTGCAAGGGATTATGGGTCTTCTCCCTAGCATGCACTTTCTAGGGAATCCTTGAGGTATCCTTCACTACCATGCTAAAAACACAGGGGATGCTCTTTGCACATCTGACAACTGCAGTGCAAGGGGAGAGTATTTCCCTCTTCCCCTGCCCTTTGAGGGGCAGGCACTTCCTGGTTCCCCCTGCAACAAGTCCCTGGCAAAGACTGGGGAGGAGAAGGGCAATGGCACAAACTGGAAAGCCCCCATAGGAGCATGTTGGGAAGTGAGTGGGACTGGGACACTGCTGCAGATACTGAAGGCCAGAAGGAAAGCAGCTGACTTGTAGAAAAGGCCCATTTACTAGGATCGGATGTTTGAGCAAGGCCCAAAGCTGGCAGGAGGGAGGGCTACAGAATAACTCCCTGCATGAGTCTGACAACCACTTCCCAAATATTTTCCCATAGGTTTTCCTCATTGTATACACTCTTGAATCCAGCTTGAGTTTGATGTGCATGTTTGGCATACCTATAATCCTGATAGGAGCCACTCCTTGTCCTATAACCCTCCCACTGCTGCTTGAAGTATTTGGGTCTGGGCTAAGAACATCCATGCAAATCATAGGGGCCTCAGAGGATTCTGCAGAAGAAATTTGTCAGGTTACAGATAAACCAACAAGGCTGAAGTGAAGGGGTTCATCAGGTATCCAGCTGACAGAAAGAAGTTCTTTGTATGTGAAACTGAATTTCAGCAGCTGAGCTAAAATCCAATGTGCAACATCATTTGGCTTTGCATAGCTAGGGATTGTAGTGAAATTTTGCTGTATGTCAGAGGCACATGTTAAGTAAAGCATGAATTCTGAGTGTCAAATTCATGTTCTCATTTACACTGGTGGAAAGCCACAGTTAGCCCATTGCCTCCAGAATCTGGCACATGGGGCTTAATGAAAAGGAGCCACATAACTGTCCTTATAGATTTAAGAGGATTGTAATATAAATAAAGTGAAGGGAAAAAATGGGACACAATTTTGGCAACCCTCTCTCTCTATTTTTGGTCTCAGCTTTAAAGCTTTCAAGATTTCCTTTTAAGGACAAATAAAATAAAGTGAAATAGAAAAAATAAAAGTGAGAGAGAAACAAAAAACAAAAAATCCCACTTTATAGTTGAAGCAACCATGCAAATAGTACTACTTTACTTTACCAGTGAGTGAAATACATTAAAAGTGCTAATATGCTGTAAAAGCTCCTGCCACATATGGAGTGGACTGATAGAATTAGCGTAGATGATCTGCAGATAGTGTCTGGGAAATGTTAACTGTAAAGCTTTATTTGCCGAAGGCCTTCAAGGTTTAAATAAATATTTCATGTAAATATTATGAAAAACCTCTACTCCTTACAGTGAGACTCTGTTCCATGAAGGTCTAATGAGATCAATTTGTTTGTACTAATCCCTCCATGAGCTTCAATAAAATTAAAGAAATGGATGCATCGCAGAGGATAGTTTTGTATGCCAGAGCGGCAGCTTAGTGGCTTAAGACTCAAGGGACAAATCCTGTTTTCTTTAACAACTTGAGCAGCCTGGGGTCTTGAGAGAAGATATGAAGAAGCCCAGCAAGGTTTTGATCTAAGTTTGCAGGATTTGGCTCCAGGTTTGCAATCCCCTGAGTACCTAGAACCACAGGTTTAAATCCCAGTATGGTCAATTCAGCTGTTCCTCCTTTTGTAGCAGATCAGTTCATAGAATATTAGGGTTGGAAGAGACCTCAGAAAGTCATCTAGTCCAATCCCCTGCTCAAGGCAGGACCAACACCAACTAAATCATCCCAGCCAGGGCTTTGTGAAGCCAGGCCTTAAAAACCTCTAAGGATGGAGATTCCACCACCTCCCTAGGTAACCTATTCCAGTGCTTCACCACCCTCCTAGTGAAAATAGTCTTTCCTAATATCCAACCTAGATCTCCCCCACTGCAACTTGAGACCATTGCTTCTTGTTCTGTCATCTGCCACCACTGAGAACAGCCTAGCTCCATCCTGTTTGGAACCCCACTTCAGGTAGTTGAAGGCTGCTATCAAATCCCCCATCACTCTTCTCTTCAGCAGACTAAATAATCCCAGTTCCCTCAGCCTCTCCTCATAAATCATGTGCCCCAGCTCCCTAATCATTTTTGTTGCCCTCCGCTGGACTCTCTCCAATTTGTCCACATCCCTTCTGTACTGGGGGGACCAAAACCTGACACAATACTACAGGTGTCGCCTCACCAGTGCTGAATAGAGGGGAATAATCACTTCCATTGATTTGCTGGCAATGCTCCTACTAATACAGTCCAATATGCTGTTGGCCTTCTTAGCAACAAGGGCACACTGCTGACTCATATCCAGCTTCTCATTCACTGTAATCCCCAGGTCCTTTTCTGCAGAACTGCTGCTTAGCCAGTTGGTCCCCAGCCTATAGTAGTGCATGGGATTCTTCCTTCCTAAGTGCAGGACTCTGTACTTGTCCTTGAAGGTCAGATTTCTTTTGGCCCAGTCCTCCAATTTGTCTAGGTCACTCTGGACCCGATCCCTACCCTCCAGCATATCTACCTCTCCCCCCAGTTTAGTGTCATCTTAGGGTATGTCTATACTACCCACCGGATCGGTGGGCAGCGATCGATCCAGTGGGGAAATCAATCTATTGCATCTAGTCTAGATGCAATAAATTGACCCCCGAGTGCTCTCCCATGGACTCCTGTACTCTAGCGCCATGAGAGGCACAGGCAGAGTTGCCGGGGGAGCAGCAGCAGTTGATTCACCACGCTGAAGAGACCATGGCAAATCGACCTAAGTATGTTGACTTCAGCTACGTTAGTCACATAGCTGAAGTTGCATAATTTAGATCGATTTCCCCTCCGCCCTCCACCTAGTGTAGACCAGGGCTTAGTTCCATGCAGTGCACTGAGTTTCAAATGAGACCTTAACAACCAAGGGAAGGAATCTCCCTCTGGTTATGCTGTGCCTTATAGCCAGCAGGATATTTCAGGCAGAGTGGGACAACTGTAAGCTCCCCTTTACAAGCCTCCTCACAACAAGACATACAGGGCCAGAAGGCTGTGCACCAGCAGTGGGAGGCAGTCTCCATAGCATACACAGCGATGGAGATTCTCACTGGTGTATGGGGATGTGTAAGTTTGAAAAGTGCCAGCCCCCAGGGCAGCCCTGAATCAGATAGTTTAAAACCTACCTTAGCTTGGGCTGCATCTTTCTACACTGTACAGCACAGAATCTCAGCCCAAGGCTCCATTTGTGCAGGCATTAAAAATGCCATGGTTTTTTTTTGATAAAATTAGAGATTTTCCCTGCTGTCCCTGACCAAAGTTCTCTACCTCACTGATAAGCTTTGTCTTCTGCTACAGGTGTTCACCTACCTACCTGGCCTCACCATGAGAGAGGTGGCTGCCTGAATCTTGTATTTATGAAGGGCCACAGAATGCTAGTGATGCAGCAGAATTCCCCTGAAATATATTTCATTCCAGTCCCAATTTCAACCTTCAATCCCAGTCAAGACAGTTTTCCTTGATTAAGGAGGACAGTATTAGGCCCCAAATGCATTTAACCACAAAAGGACAGACTACACAAGTAGTAAGCGGCACTGGGTGAAATTTTTCAGACAGTTTATTAGATAATAATAAATAAAATAATAATAATAATAACAATAATAATGCAGTTTTGGGTCAACTGGACTGATTCCTGAGTTTGTGTTGAGTTCACCAAATAGTTTGGACCAAATTGAAAGAGTCAAAATGTTTCAGTAATGTTGAAATAAAGTGTTTCATTTCAACCCACGTATTTTTGTTTAGACTTTCAAGGATTTTGACAAAAGCAAAGGATTCATAAAATAGCTGGAAAAGCAAGTGATTGTAATGTTACTACCTCCCTTACACGCTTTAGCCCAGTGGTGAGGGCACTTACCTAGAAGGTAGAAAAATCAGCATTCAGTTCCCCATCTTCTCTACCTGATATTAAGAAAAGAACATAACGGTCAGACCAAAGGTCCTGTATCCTGTCTTCCAACAGTGGCCAATGCCAGATGCCCCAGAAGGAATGAACAGAACAGGTAATCATCAAGTGATCCATTCTCCGTCACTCATTCCCAGCTTCTGGCAAACAGAAGCTAGGGACACTATCCTGGCTAATGGCCATTGATGGACCTATCCTCCATGAACTTATCTAGTCCTCTTTTGAACTCTGTTATAGTCCTGGCTTTCACATCATCCTCTGGCAAAGAGTTCCACAGGTTGACTATGCATTGTGTGAAAAAAATACTTCCTTTTGTTTGTTTTAAATCTGCTGCCTATTAATTTCATTTGATGACCCCTAGTTCTTGTGTTATGAGAAGGAGTAAATACTTCCTTATTTATTTTCTCCACACCAGTCATGATTTTATAGATCTCTATCATATCGCCCTTAGTCATCTCTTTTCCAAGCTGAAAAGTCCCAGTCCTACTAATCTCTCCTCATACGGAAGCCATTCCATATCCCAAATAATTTTTTTTGCCCTTTTCTGAACCTTTTCCAATTCCAATACATCTTTTTTGAGATAGGCAACTACATCTGCACACAGTATTCAAGATGTGGGTGTACCATGGATTTATATAGAGGCAATATGATATGTTCTGACTTATTATCTATCCCTTTCTTAATGATTCCCAACATGCTGTTCACTTTTTTGACTGCCACTGCACAGTGAGTGAATGTTTTCAGAAAACTATCCACAATGACTCCAAGATCTCTTTCTTGAGTGACAGCTAATTTAGATCCCATCATTTTATATGTATAGTTGGGATTGTTTTCCAAGGTGCATTACTTTGCATTTAATCAACATTGAATTTCATCTGCCATTTTGTTGCCCAGTCACCTAGTTTTGAGAGATCCTTTTGTAGCTCTTTGCTGTCTGCCTGGGACTTAGGTATCTTGAGTAGTTTTGTATCATCTGCAAATTTTGCCACCTCACTGTTTACCCCCTTTTTTATATCATTTATGAATATGTTGAATAGGACTTGTCCCAGTACAGACCCCTGCGGGACACCACTATTTACCTGTCTCCATTCTGAAAACTGATCATTTATTCCCACTCTTTGTTTCCTATCTTTTAACCAGTTACCAATCCATGAGAAGACCTTCCCTCTTATCCCATGAAAGCTTACTTTGCTTAAGAGCCTTTGGTGAGGGATCTTGTCAAAGGCTTTCTGAAAATCTAAGTACACTATAACCACTGGATCTCACATGCGTGTTGATCCCCTCAAGGAATTATAGTAGATTAGTGAGGCATGATTTCCCTTTACAAAAACCATGTTGACTCTTCCCCAACAAATTATGTTTATCTAGGTTTCTGACAATTTTGTTCTTTACTATACTTTCAACCAGTTTGCCTGGAACTGAAGTCAGGCTTACTGGTCTGCAATTGATGGGATCACCTCTGGAGCCCTTTTTAAAAATTGGTGTCATATTAGCTATCCTCCAGTCATTGGTATAGAAGCTGATTTAAATGATAGGTTACAGACGACAGTTAGTAGTCCTGCAATTTCACATTTGAGTTCCTTCAGAACTCTTGGGTGAATACCATCTGGTTCTGGTGACTTATTGCTATTTCATTTATCAATTTGTTCCAAAACCTCCTCTAATGACACCTCAATCTGGAACAGTTCCTCAGATTTGTCATCTAAAAATAATGGCTCAGGTTTGGGAAACCTCAGCCATGAAAACCGATGCAAAGAATTTATTTAGTTTCTCCGCAATGGCCTTATCATCCTTGAATGCTCCTTTAGCATCTTGATCGTCCAGTGGCCCCACTGGTTGTTTAGCTTCCTGCTTCTGATGTACTTACATTTTTTTTTTTGCTATTACTTTTTGAGTCTTTGGCTAACTGTTCTTCAAATTCTTTTTTTGGGCTTCCTAATTATATTTTTACATTTCATTTGCCAGAGTTCATGCTCCTTTCTATTTCCTTCACTGTTTCTTTTACTTTGTTGTTTAGCCACAGTGGCACTTTTCTGGTTCTCTTACTATGTTTTTTAATTTGGACTATACATTTAAGTTGAGCCTCTATTATGGCGCCTTCAAAAAGTTTCTATGCAGCTTGCAGGGATTTCACTTTTTGCACTGTACCTTTTAATTTCTGTTTAACTAACTTCCTCATTTTGTGTAGTCCCCCTTTCTGAAATTAAATGCTACAGTGTTGGGCTGCTGTGGTGTTTTCCTCACTTTTTAATTTGATTATATTATGGTCACTATTACCAAGCAGTCCTGTGCTCCACTTAGGACTAAATCAAGAATTGCCTCTCCTCTTGAGGGTTCCAGGAGTAGCTGATCTAAGAAGCAGTCATTTAAGGTGTCAAGAACCTTAAGAGACTTTAATTGTATCTTCCCCATGGAAAGAAAATGCCCTAGCCACTGAGCTATGGGATGTTCTGATATGTGGCTTTCTCAATCTCTCCTCTTGAAGCTGTTCTATTTTTTTTAATTAAAAAAAATTAGTCATTAGAACAGGGATTTGAACTTGCCTCTCCCACATCCAAGGCAAGTGCCCCAACTATCAGACTCTAGAGTTAGTCTCTTATGCCCTCCTTGGCCCAATCACTAGCCATTGAATCATTCAAAGTGGTATTTCATAGTGTAATATACTATGCTTCTCATGTGGTAAAGTATTACACCCACTTTGTACAGGTAGGAATTATGGCACAAGATGGTAGGCAGTGCTGAATCAGGCCCTAGTTACCTGCATAATTTAATTTTTTTTAATAGAAAGACTGTAAACTGCTTTGATTTATGGAGGCTCTCGAGAATCCAGATTGCTAATGATGTTTACCAGGTTCCAACTCAAAACCAGGCTGATAGATTTTCTTCAGATTTTGTAAAATATTTTGCTCTTGGGCTAACAGTATGGATGCCAAGTTCTATACTCACGACTGAGTTATAGACCCTTGTCAAGGTTCCTTCCCCACTCTGAACTCTAGGGTACAGATATGGGGACCTGCATGAAAACCTCCTAAGTTTACTTTTACCAGTTTAGGTTAAAACTTCCCCAAGGTACAAACTATTTTACCTTTTGCCCTTGGACTTTTGCTGCCACCAAACATCTAATGGGGTTTATTATTGGGAAAGAATTGTTTGGAAAGTCTTTCCCCCCGCAAAATCTTCACCAAAACCTTGCACCCCCCTTCCTGAGGAAGGTTTGATAAAAATCCTCACCAATTTGCATAGGTGACCACAGACACAAACCCTTGGATCTTAAGAACAATGAAAAAAGCAATCAGTTTCTTACAAGAAGAATTTTAATAGAAGAAAAAGTAAAAAGAATCACCTCTGTAAAATCAGGATGGTAAATACCTTACAGAGTAATTAGATTCAAAACACAGAGAATCCCTCTAGGGAGAACCTTAAGTTACAAAAAGACACAGACAGGAATATCCATTCCATTCAGCACAGCTTATTTTCTCAGGAATTTAAAGAAATCATAATCTAACGCATATCTAGCTAGATTACTTACTAAATTCTAAGACTCCATTCCTGTTCTGTCCCCAGCAAAAGCATCACACAGACAGACTCAGACCCTTTGTTTCTCCCCCCCTCCAACTTTGAAAGTATCCTGTCTCCTCATTGGTCATTTTGGTCAGGTGCCAGCGAGGTTATCCTAGCTTCTTAACCCTTTACAGGTGAAAAGGCTTTTCCTCTGGCCAGGAGGGATTTTAAAGGTGTTTACTCTTCCCTTTATATTTATGACAACCCCCTACTCCTAGAGTAAGTAATTCACATTGAACCATGAACATATTTTTAATTATAGTGGCACTAACAAGCACTTCTGTAAAAACACATGATTAACAAGTTCTATCACGGATGCATAATTACAGGTTTAACTTTTTCTTGATGTTCATTCAGTATCACTAAATCTAATGGTTGAGAAAAATTACATCCCATGACAGCAGTGTAAAAATGTCTCAGTAGTGGTGTTTCTCTCATTACTTGCAGAACAAATTGCTGTATGGTAATTGTATTTTGTGCTGTTATTGGGACTATCTTTAGGCAGCAAAATAAATGTTCCCTGTCAGCAACAGTATGTGTACCTATACAAAAAAGACTGAATTGATGGGGAAAACAAACAATGAGGAGTGTTCAAAATACAGGTTTTTCACTTGCAACCAGAGCCCTCCTATTCTTTTATGCACATGACTTAAGTTTTTGTTAAATCTGGAGTACTGAAGAGAAAAATGAGCAATGCACTGTTTCGGCGGTACATTAAACATGTGATAAGCCCTTTCCTAGCTTTTGGGGGAGGGGAGGTGGAGAAAGCACTACATCTTTGCTGATGACTCCTGAAAAGTGGAGAAAGTGCCGTCGATATTAGCACATAACCTTAGTTTATTTTGTTGTTGATGAAGCACTAGTTGACTGCGGTTTACTTTTGATTCTCTACACCTTTAGCTTTGAGAACAGCGTGCTATTACACCTACTCCAAAACGATTCCTTAAATATAGAAGTACCAATACAGGATGAAGTCCTGCTGACAGAACAAAACATTTAGACTTTCAGAATGCTGGCAGTTTCCAGTTAGCCAGTCGAATACTTTTCAACCCTTCATAGTACTAACAGGCCTCCAATCTCAGCAATTTACAGCCCCCCGCCCCGTTAATATTAAGCTTAGTAAAAAAAGAAAGAGATAATCCCCAACAATAGATTTTCTGTTACCTAAACTATCATCCAGACTTTAAAATCATTTCAAACACTAGAGGTGTCACTTATTGGCACTCCTCCTAATTAGCTGTCCAAATATGAGGCAGTTTTGCAAATCTGAGCCCTATTGTTTTCAGTTTGTTAGTGAAAAGAGAAATATTTGTTTTTCTTGTTAAATTTTCAGTATTGCCAACCCCAAAAATTCAAAAATCAGGATTCAACTCTCCCAAAATCATATTTTCTTTAAAAAACCCACAATAAATATTAGATTATTTTTATTTCCTTCTGGTTTCTCAGCCTTTATGCACTTACCTCACATTTTCAAGATTTTTTTCTGCAACCCAGTGTCTAGAAACTTCCTTTTATTTTTAAATGAAAATTGAGATGCTTATGCAATTTCTTCATTCCAACATTTGGGGCATTAAGAAAGACACTAAAAATTGTGAGAATTGGAAAAGCTGCTTTCGAGCTGGCTCCTTGCTCTCATCAAAATTGTTGGGAAAAATGCCAAAATCAGGTTCTTTGTGTAATAAGTGATAAAACAGCAGGAAATACTCTTGTAGAGTCTGTTTTGTTTTGTTTTGTTAAGAGCTGGAAGCTAAGCATCTTGGTATAGGGTCATTCCTAATTCATGTCAAACTAAAAAATTCCCACTGACTCCAATGGTACAATGTGTCCAGTAAAAGAATTGTTCAGAAGAAGAGGGCAGGATATGTTTCCTGTAAATTTCTGGTGCTATTTTAACTTGAAATCAAGATTTGGAGGACTTCAGTAACTCAGTTAGAGGTCATGGGCCTTTTTTAGGAGTGAGTGGATTGTAAGGCCTGCAATGTTCAAGAGGTCAGACTAGATGATCATGAAAGACCCTTCTGGCCTTAAAGTCTATGAGTCCAATTAATAATTGTTTATCTATAGAAGCTGGTTAGCATGCTTAATATGGAAGCATTTTTTTCCTCTTGCCCTCCATGGCTACTTAGGTAAACTTCTTTTGCAACTGGCTTTGTTGTGCAATACTGTAGAGTGTCACTGGATGATATTGGGGGCTTTTTAAGTTTTGTTTAGGAGAAGATTTCAGTGATTGTCTAAACTCAAGGAGCCAAATCCTTAAGTGAGGGGTATTAGAGAAAAAACATGAGATGGAGGGATAAGTTAAACAAGTGTAACTGAGAGAATGAACAGGACACAACTTATAATAAGCTACTCCTGATTTACACTGTCATAAGTGAGGCCCTGCCTGCACTGGGAAAATGCATCATGTCAAAATATATTCACTGACTTATTTTAGCTAACATATTAAATACAATTTTGCCTTTCATGTGGAAAAAGGACAATAATGTTTATAGATAAGTTGGCTGGTTGTGATAACCCCAGGTTAAACACAACCAGCTACCACATTTCAAACATGGCGTATCCCCGTCTATACTAAGTGCTTGTCGTGTTTAACATTACAACATGCTTTCTAACACGATACATTTGCCCCAGTGTAGACATGGCCAGAGAGGACAATTAGACCTTAAGGGCCTAATTTAATACTGCCTTATAATTTAAGGAATTGTTTACATCTATACAAGATGGTGTAAAATGCTACTACTAGTGCAAATGAATGGGGAATTCTCACTTGGCAGTGTTTTATAACCATTCTGCATGGGTGTAAATGACTCCACAAAGTGCAAGGCATCTGAGAATTAGGGGTGAAGGGCTGGATTCTTGTCTGCCTCACTAAGGCTGCTTTGTGCTGTTTTAGCACATGTGAACATGGGTCAAAACAAACATTTATTTGAAAGTCATGGAAATATTCATCACTATTTGGTCTCTTTTCCTTGTTCTACATTAGGCCCATAATGTTCTCATATTGCAGATCTTTGTACTTAAAATGCCCTATATATCAGCAGTAAGAGAGATCTTTAAAGGTAACAGAGTTGGTCTTTATTATTTTATTTTCACCTGCCTGAAATCAGATGAATTTTCACATGCAAAAATAGCATTCTAATTAAGAATTAAGTGAATTCAGCAGGTTAAATCTAGGCTACCTTACCAGTGAAAGTTTAATATTGTAGTAAGTTTACTTATTGTAGTAAAAAGAGTTATATGTCTCATTCAACCACTTACGTGATTATTTTAAACAGAGCAAATTCTTCTTTGTTTCCTTTGACAATGAGTGCAAATTTCAGCTTGAAAGAGCAGGGTGGAAGAGAGTTAAGTGAACTCTACAATAAAACAAAAACTATGTTGATTGGTAAATACAGACAAATATCTAATCAATATCGTTGTGTCTTTGGCTCTTTACACAATATACATAATATGAAGGAACCACATTGACCCAGTGGAATCCAAATAACTGTGTTTACTAACTATCCAGTATTTGTGAGGCCTCCCTACCTAAGTCTGATAGTTTAATAGGAGTTTGGTGAACTGCACAGCAGAGTATAAATTTTGGCCCCATTACCATTCATAGATACTAAGGTCAGAAGGGACCATTCTGATCATCTAGTCTGACCTCCTACACAATGCAGGCCACAGAATCTCACCCTCCCACTCCTATGAAAAAACCTCACCTATGTCTGAGCTATTGAAGTCCTCAAATCGTGGTTTAAAGACTTCAAGGAGCAGAGAATCCTCCCTCAAGTGACCTGTGCCCCATGCTACAGAGGAAGGCGAAAAACCTCCAGGACCTCTTCCAATCTGCCCTGGAGGAAAATTCCTTCCCGACCCCAAATATGGCAATCAGCTAAACCCTGAGCATATGGGCAAGATTCACCAGCCAGATACTACAGAAAATTCTTTCCTGGGTAACTCAGATCCCATCCATCTAATATCCCATCTCAGGGGATTAGTCCTATTTACCCTGAATTTTTAAAGATCAATTACTTACCAAAATCCCATTATCCCATCATACCATCTCCTCCATAAACTTATCAAGTAGAATCTTAAAACCCCACTGCCCCCACTGCTTCCCTTGGAAGGCTATTCCAAAACTTCACTCCTCTGATGGTTAAAAACCTTCGTCTGATTTCAAGTCTAAACTTCCTGGTGGCCAGTTTATACCTATTTGTTCTTGTGTCCACAATGGTGCTGAGCTGAAATAATTCCTCTCCCTCTCCTGTATTTATCCCTCTGAAATATATATAGAGAGCAATCACATCTCCCCTCAACCTTCTTTTAGTTAGGCTAAACAAGCCAAGCTCCTTGAGTCTCCTTTCATAAAACAACTTTTCCATTCCTCAGATCATCCTAGTAGCCCTTCTCTGTACCTGCTCCAGTTTGAATTCATCCTTTTTAAACATGGGAGACCAGAACTGCACACAGTATTCTAGGTGAGGTCTCACCAGTGCCTTGTATAATGGCACTAAAACCTCCTTATCCCTACTGGAAATACCTCTCCTGATGCATCCCAAAACCACACTAGCTTTTTTCACAGCCATATCACATAGGATGACTATGAGCTGCCAATGATCATCCAATACTCCAAGGTCCTTCTCCTCTTCCGTTACTTCTAATTGATGCGTCCCCAGCTTATAACTAAAATTCTTGTTATTAATCCCTAAATGCATAACCTTACACTTCTCACTATTAAATTTCATCCTATTATTATTACTCCAGTTTACAAGGTCATCCAGATCCTCCTGTATGATATCCCAATCCTTCTCTGAATTGGAAATACCTCCCAGCTTTGTATCATCTGCAAACTTTATTAGCACACTCCCCCTTTTTGTGCCAAGGTCAGTAATGAAAAGATTAAATAAGATTGGTCCCCAAACTGATCCCTGAGGAACTCCACTGGTAACCTCCCTCCAGCCTGACAGTTCACCTTTCAGTAGGACCCGTTGTATCTCCCCTTTAACCAATTCCTTATCCACCTTTCGATGTTCATAATGATCCCCATCTTTTCCAATTCATTAAAACATTCATTAAAACAGGCATCTTTTCCTCAGCAGTCCAGTGCTGGAACTAGGGGTGCTGCTGCACCTCCTGGCTTGCAATGGATTCCATTATATACCAGGTTTACAGTTTGGTTCGATGGCTCTCAGCTCCCCTACTATACAAATTGTTCCAGTGCCCCAATACACGGCTCTGGTCTCTTGCTCCAGGTAGGCCAGTCCTTTACTGAGCTAACATTGTCCCCAACCAGCCAGATATCTTTAACACTTTATATTTCTCTAAATGAACAGGTTACTGGATGCAGTTAATTTTTCAGTTTTACAAAACCCATGTCTACACTAGCACTTATGTCAGCAAAACTTTTGTCAGTTAGGGGTGTGAAAAAAACCACATCCCTCAGCGACACAAATTTTGCTGGCATAAGTGCTGGTGTGCACAGTGCAAGGTCAGTGAGAGATGCTTTCCCAGGACATAGCTACCACCACTCATTGAGCTGGTTTTATTGTGTCAATGGGAAAGCTCACGCCCATCGGCATAACACAGCTACACAAGCGCTCTTACAGTGGCACAGCTGTTTCGATCCAGTTGTGCTACTGTAAGCTTGTAAGCATAGACACGGTCTACATCTCTGCAATCACTCTCTATTTCTCTTTATTCCTGAATGTGACACTTACCTATCATGAACACCTCCTGCCAGTCAGGTGCAAACTTGCACACTGTCTCTCTGGTCCCAGCACCCCTGTTGGATGTTTACCTCATCAGGAGTGGGGGGAGGGGAGACTTCAGTGGCTCAACCCTCTGGCCAAGTCAAACACAGTCAATATGTGAATGAACAAACCTCTTCTGGGGTAAAAGGTCCAACAGGGCCTATCCCTGTGCCTTTGGTAAGATCTTTAGCCCTGTCCCTGGGCTCAGTCCTCAGCCCCTTCTGGGTTAGCTTTAAGTCTGTGCCTTCCCTGGTATAAAGCAGACTTTCTCCCTGGAGACTCTTTAAGTCCTACCCTTCACTTGGGCCTCTAAACAAGCCTTAGCCTCTTCTCAGGGCTTTGGCCACCCCCCAAGTGTGGGCTCACCCACTACTCCAGGCCCCGACCCAAGGACCCTATAAATAGCAGGCAAGTGTTGCTTCCTGTAATAGTTGTTGCTGGTATTCCTTGGGACTCTTTCCATATAGCCCCTTCTGCTTCACCCTTACCTTAGGGCTGAAGTTCTCCTCTCCTTCCTCATGGAATGCAAATGTCACCAGAACTCATCTTCTGGGTCTCCTTTGAGCTCCAGCCAGGAGCTCCTTCCTTACTCCTCTGGTCCCTGCCAGGAACTGATCTGCTCAGGCCCTGCAGCTCCTTTTAACTGAGCCTACTGGGCTGTGATTGGTTGCTTCCCTGCAGCCTTTCTAGGAAAGCCTGGAGGTCCCACCTTTACTGCTCCTTTTCTGGAGCAGAATATGGTAGGATCATGAGACCTCCAGCAGGGGATCTCAAAGGCATAGGCATAGTTTGACTCCCATATTTTGGGGGGCAAAGGGATGAGGCTCAGTGTGGGGTCCAGATGCAGGGGGATCTGAGTGTGTGTGGGCTCTAGATGCAGGGGGTGAGGCTCTGGTGGGGGCTCAGTGGTGGGGGTCTGGGTGTGGGGGATGAGACTTGGTGGGGAGTCTGGGTGCTGGGATGTGAGGATCAGCGGGGGTCTGGGTGTGGGAGGTTCTGGATGCAGGGAGGTTGCGTGGATGGTAGGCAGCTTTTCATACAGTGAGCCCTCCCCCTTGGCTGAGGAGTGATGGGGGCAGGAGGTGTGTGTGGAGGGAGTACAGCGCTTTCTGCAGCTGTGGGAGGTTCCTGGGAGTGGGTCTGACCAGCCCTTGGTGCTCCATGCAGGGGAAGAGGATGTCCCAGCCTCCTCCCATATGGCCCCCAGGCTTCACACCCCAGCTGGGACTAGCAGCTGAGCCAGGCCCAGAATTTCCCCAGGACTAATTCAGTCACTCACCTGGGCTTGACACTGCTGCACAGAAGCTTGAGAAGCAGCTCAGCCGCCTGGCTCTCCTCATTGAAAACAGGCAGCCTCCAAAAAACTGTTGACTGCCACATGGATGTGTAGGCTGCTTGCGCTAACTACAGCGCAACATAGGACAGCTGACCTATTGGTCTCCGTAGCTTAAAAACGAAAGTCACATTTTTGTCAAAATGTATTGGGTCAAGTTCATCGCTGCTATGGTACATTGACTTCAGCAGAGCAGTACAAGAGATTAATCGCACCTTCCGTGTTTTGTAGTGACGGTGAGTAATGGCCTATAGAGACCCTGGCCTAATGTGCGTTAGCACTGGTATTAGAAAAAATAAAATCTATTAAAAGGGAATGTTCACCAGCTTCTTTGGCCAAAGCACTTCAGAAAGATGCTGTGAACTGATCTGTCAAAAATACACAAGAAAAAGGAATATGACTTAGTGAGAATTTTTTCCTTTAAAATTGTGTAACAAATGGGCAAGGGGGCCCTGTAAGCATTTAGGGCCGCCTCCTTCTCTCCACTTTTAAACACGGAGGCTAGGAAAACAGTAGAAAAATCTATTGAAAAGCCCCCATATTGCTAGATGAAGAGGAGTCTGCAGCATAATCATCCCTTCCCTCCAACTCTGCCCAAGTACATGCATGTGGAGAAGCATGGCAGGGTGGGACAGCACTGGGATGAACTACTCTCTGCAGCACCACACCACACTACTCCAAGCCTGGATTGATTTTCCCACATCAATAAAGCTGATGCTGTCTGCGTCATCTTACGTCATATTCAAGGGCACTTACACACACACTCCAAAGGCAATTTGCCTCAGGTACAGACGGTGAAATGATGGAGCACAAGACTTGTGGGAGCTCTGCTGCCATGAGGGTTGAGGCCCAAGGAATAGCAGGGAGTGGGCCTCATCCCTCATGGCCTATGTATAAATGTCTTGGCTTCCTATGGAAGCATCAAGATCCAAGACATTGCCTTGGAAACCTTGAGACTTCTGTGGATTAGGAGAGTCATGCTCACTGCTCATGCTGCTTGAGGGGCAAACCTTTCATCCCCTCACCTTGGTATGATTTGTGTGAAACTGCAAATAGCAAGGTCCACTTGTTTCCTGCTGAGCGCAGAATTTGGCCTTTAGAGAGGACTGGATGACTACTTTGATTTCTTTAGTCATGCACTCGTCATGAGTCTTCACAAAAATAAGTAAGCTAGGTGCATAAATATGCTTGTAGACATCTCTAGTGGTTCTAGAGTTTAGAGTTAATCCTGACTTGTCAAAGCAGAACGCTGGTTACTGTCTTTTCAAATAACTTGTGCTCCAGTAGTGAAACATGGATTTGAGTTAAATAAGCCAGAGCCAAAATTAAATGGAGACAAAAAAAGAACATGGTCCTGTTATAGATTTTGTTTTTTACTGTGTGTGGGAGGGAAGGGGAGATAGCAGTGAGAATGGGCAAGAGAGGTGTAAACACTGACTATACCTATAACCAATCATTGAATTTCAGGTCAGGTAGGATATGGGAGTGAAGAAACAAGCAGGCTCATGGAAGCTATGACACAAATAACCATGGAACTATGCCAAGATTTGAGAAAGTCTCTCTATATGAGTCTGTATGTAAAACTGAGACACTATGTGCCTCACTCTGAGCTGTTTGGATGATTTTTCTTCACATATAAAATCTATGATCACACAGAAATCACTTGCCCTAGGAGAAGACATCAGCTGACATCTGCTGGATTTCCAATGGACTTTAAACTATCCTACTTGGATTCTATTTGCAGCCAACATTTTAAAGAGAGACTGTGAGGTGCCATCTATTCTGTGTAATTCCCATTAATGTTAATAATTTATGCATGTGCTCTGAAAATAGACTAACCTCCTTACAGATTCAACACTTGGTTCTGTCAAACCTTTTCTTAGTTCAGCAAATCTGAAATCATTCTTTCAAGATGCACGTGGATTGTTTCACAGGAATGATCTGAGAAGATGCATATTCTTCAAGATTCCCCCTTGGGAAGAACGGATGAACAAGTAGATCTTAGCTAAGGCTATCTGTAAAAGTCTTGTTTGCAGTTGTTGCAGACATGTTGGTCCCATGATATTAGAGAGACAAAGTGGGTGAAGTAATATCTTCTATTGAACCAACTTCTGCTGGTGAGAGAGCCAAGCTTTCAAGGTACACACAGCTCTTCTTGAAATTTGGGAAACAAACTTAGGGTATGTCTACACTGGCAAGTTTCTGTGCCACAGTTATACCATTTTTATTAAAAAGCTGGAATTAACTGTCCACACCATGCTCCTTGTGATGCTGGAGGGCATCCACATTAGCAGCTCTTGCAATGGCAAAGAGAGCAGTGCATTGTGGTAGCTATCCCACTGTGCAACTGGCTGCAGAGTGTTTTGGGAAGGGTTTGCAATGCCTCATGGGGCAGGCACAGCATCACATGATGCAGGTTTCTCAATCCCATTGTTCGATGGGCATCCTACTACATTGCCAGCTGCTTTTCAACTGAAGTGACGGTGTGTGTGTGTGTGACAGGGAGTGTGTGCATGTGTGTATGGATGGGGGAGAGAGACAGTGTGTTTTGGGGGACAGAGAGTATGTCAGCATGCTGTCTTGTAAGTTCAGACAGTGGCAGGAAGCAATCAGCCCCCTGCCTCTCTCCTTGGGCTCTCTGCACAGCAATCTCTCTCTCTCTCTCTCTCTCTCTCTCTCTCTCTCTCTCTCTCTCACACACACACACACCTGCCTCTGTGTTCAACAGCCCGAACATACCACATTAATGGTTTACTTTGTGTCCAGGAGCAGATCAGCACAGCACTCAACAGCTGTCAAAAATGGTGCTTTGAAAGGGGAGGGATGCATGTCTCCCGAACAGCCGAGTTCAAAACAATGAGCAGAGTGGTCACTTGAGGCATTATGGGTCCGCTCCGGAGGCCAATTACAGCGCAGAAAGCAATCAAGTGTTTACACTGGCAATAGAGCGCTGGAGCCTCTGCGCAAATAGCCTTACAACTCTCGTTGAGGTGGGTTTTTTACAGCGCTGCAAGTGAGGAATTTCTGCACACAAAGTGGCTTGGCAGCGTGTACATGTCTGCAGTTTGAGCGCAAAAAGCTGCTTTACTGCGCAGAAACTTGCCAGTGTAGACAATCCCTTAGAGCGTCACAGCTAAATACAAGGTGGAACAGATTATTTAGCATAAGGAGTTAACACATGTTATAAGAGACCATTCAAGATGAAGTGGGCAGTTATCACCTCTGCAGTCATAGGACAAAAGAGGGTTAGTGGGTTACAGATTTTTTAATGAGCCATAAATCCAGTGTTTTTATTGAGCACATGATTTTTAGTGTCTAACAAAGTTATGAATTTAAGCTCCCAAACTCATCTTTTGAAGGTGTTGTGCAGATTTCCTTTGAGGATTAGGACTGAGAGGTCAGATATAGAGTGATCAGTTTGTGAAAAATGTTGCCCATGGGAGATATGGTGTTTTTGTCTTTTATCATTTTTCTGTGGAGGTTCATTTGAGAGCGTGCTAATTGTCTCTCTTCACCCACATAGTTATTGGGGCATTTAGTGCACTGGGTCAGGTATACCACATGTTGTGATAGGCATGTGTAGGACACCATGATTAAACAATTGAGCCCTACAGACAACTATGTACAAGAAACCCACAGATCACCACACCAACCTTCACAGATCCAGTAACCACACCTTTTTGCCAGAATGTATTGCCAAACATATAAAGAAATCTATTATCTACAACCAGGCACTCAGATACCACAGAATATGCTCTGAAGAGAGAGTCCAGGATACACACCTTAATACACTTAAAACCTCCTTCACCAAACAAGGGCACTCCACCAGAGAAGTAGATCACATCATAGAATGGGCTACCCAAATACTTTGAGAGAACCTGTTTCAGTATTGGAAAAACAACAACAACATTCGACTGCACACCCCTAGTTGTCACCCATCACGCTATGCTGGAGCTCATACTGGGTAACATCAAACAATTACAACCCATACTCAGTGGAGACCCAACCCTGAAATAATTATTTCCCAAGCCCCCTCTTCTGGCCTTCAAACAACCCACCAACCTTGCCAAGCTCATCATCAGAAGCAAGCTCCCCGCAGACCTGGACCCACTAATTCAAAGCAGCACCAGACCCTGCCATAACAAAATATGCAAAACCTGCAGACATATCTCCACTGCCACAAGGATCAATACTCCTCCCTGCCCCCACAACAGACTTTCCAAGGGTCCTACACATTCCAGTAACGTGGTGTACCTGATCCAGTACACTTAATACCCCAATAGCAACTATGAGGGTGAAACCAGATAATCACTATGCTCTCAAATGAACTCACATAGAAAAATGACAAAAGACAAAAACATCTTATCACCTAACAGGCAAAGCAATCACTTCATATCTGACCTCTCAATCCTCATCCTCAAAGGAAATCTGCACAACATCTTCAAAAGATGAGCCTGGGAGCTCAAGTTTATAATTTTGGCCTTGTCTACACTACAGAGTTTTGACAACAAAAGTTATGCCAACATATAGCAACTGCTGTAATTAAACTGCTATTGCATGTCCACACTATGTTCCTTGTGTTGGCAGAGTGCATCCACACTAGCAGCTCTTGCACTGACACAAAGAGCAATGCACTGTGGGTAGCTATCCCACTGTGCACCTGGCCGCAGGGTGCTTTGGAACGGGTTTGCAATGCCTCATGGGATAGGTACAGTGTCATGATTCAGGTTTCTTAATCACAAAGTTCCATGGGCATCCTATTAGATTGCAAGCCACTTTTCAACTGAAGGGGGGGGAGGGGAGAGGAGAGAAGAGAAGGAGAGTGTGTGACCAGGAGTGTGTATGTGTGCGCAGGGATGGGGGTGAGAGGCAGAGACAGTGTGTGCTGGGGGAGTGTGTTTGTGAGAGCAACAGTGTGTGTTGGGCAGGTGTGTGTGTTGGAAGAGTGTGTGTGTTGGGGGAGAGTGAAAGTGTTGGCATGCTTTCTCTTTAAGTTCGGACAGCAGCTGGAACGAATCAATCCTGAGGCAGGGGGAGGGGACACCCTCTCACATCAGCCCCCACTTCCTCTCTGGCTCTGCACAGCACAGCAGTCTCTTCCTCTTCTCCTCTCATCGCCCCCCTTCCCCACCACAGCAGCCTGCTCTGCCTGCCTGCCACTGCAGTCCTAGTGCCTGGGAGAGCAGGATTCCGCATTTATGTTTTGATTCCGTGATTCCCTCTGAGTTCTCCCACAGCTTCCTCTCCCCACAGACCCAGGAGATGCACCCCCTCCCCTGTAGTCCAGGCAGGAGTGCATTTAGTGCTGGGAGCCAGCAGAGTTCAAAAGAGTGAGCACAGCAGTTACGGTGGGCACTAAGGGATGCCTCCTGGAGGCCACTTACAGCGATATAATGAACGCAGCATCTACACTGACACTTTGTCATTCTAACTTTGCTGCAAAAAGCTCTATGCCTCTCGTCAAGGTGGTTTTATTTTGTCAGCAGAGCAGGAGAGTTTTGTCAGCAGGAGGAGCATTGTAATGTGTACTCCTCCACTGTTTTGTTGACAAAAGCTGCCTTTTGCCAATAAAATTGTGCAGTGTAGACAAGGCCTGAGACATATTGGGCCAATTCCTATGGTGAGCTGTAGGTTTTTTTTTCATAGATTCATAGATACTAAGGTCAGAAGGGACCATTCTGATTATCTAGTCCGACCTCCTGCACAGCATAGGCCACAGAATCTCACCCACCCACTCCTATGAAAAACCTCACCTATGTCTGAGCTATTGAAGTCCTTAAATCATGGTTTAAAGACTTCAAGGAGCAGAGAAGCCTCCCTCAAGTCAACCATGCCCCATGCTACAGAGGAAGGCGAAAAACCTCCAGGGCCTCTCCAATCTGCCCTGGAGGAAAATTCCTTCCCGACCCCAAATATGGCAATCCTGAGCATATGGGCAAGATTCACCAGCCAGATACTACAGAAAATTCTTTCCTGGGTAACTCAGATCCCATCCATCTAATATCCCATCTCAGGGGATTAGTCCTATTTACCCTGAATATTTAAAGATCAATTACTTACCAAAATCCCATTATCCCATCATACCATCTCCTCCATAAACTTATCAAGTAGAATCTTAAAACCAGACAGATCTTTTGCCCCCACTGCTTCCCTTGGAAGGCTATTCCAAAACTTCACTCCTCTGATGGTTAAAAACCTTCGTCTGATTTCAAGTCTAAACTTCCTGGTGGCCAGTTTATACCTATTTGTTCTTGTGTCCACAATGGTGCTGAGCTGAAATAATTCCTCTCCCTCTCCTGTATTTATCCCTCTGAAATATATATAGAGAGCAATCATATCTCCCCTCAACCTTCTTTTAGTTAGGCTAAACAAGCCAAGCTCCTTAAGTCCCCTTTCATAAGATAAGTTTTCCATTCCTCGGATCATCCTAGTAGCCCTTCTCTGTACCTGCTCCAGTTTGAATTCATCCTTTTTAAACATGGGAGACCAGAACTGCACACAGTATTCTAGGTGAGGTCTCACCAGTGCCTTGTATAATGGTACTAAAACTTCCTTATCCCTACTGGAAATACCTCTCCTGATGCATCCCAAAACCGCATTAGCTTTTTTCACCGCCATATCACATTGGCAGCTCATAGTCATCCTATGATCAACCAATACTCCAAGGTCCTTCTCCTCTTCCGTTACTTCTAATTGATGCGTCCCCAACTTATAACTAAAATTCTTGTTATTAATCCCTAAATGCATAACCTTACACTTCTCACTATTAAATTTCATCCTATTACTATTACTCCAGTTTACAAGGTCATCCAGATCCTCCTGTATAATATCCCGATCCTTCTCTGAATTGGCAATACCTCCCAGCTTTGTATCATCTGCAAACTTTATTAGCACACTCCCACTTTTTGTGCCAAGGTCAGTAATAAAAAGATTAAATAAGATTGGTCCCAAAACCGATCCCTGAGGAACTCCACTGGTAACCTCCCTCCAACCTGACAGTTCGCCTTTCAGTAGGACCCGTTGCAGTCTCCCCTTTAACCAATTCCTTATCCACCTTTTGATGTTCATATTGATCCCATCTTCTCCAATTTAACTAATAATTCCCCATGTGGCACGGTACCAAATGCCTTACTGAAATCTAGGTAAATTAGATCCACTACATTTCCTTTGTCTAAAAAAATCTGTTACTTTTTCAAAAAAGGAGATTAGGTTGGTTTGGCATGATCTACCTTTTGTAAAACCATGTTGTATTTTGTCCCATTTACCATTGACTTCAATGTCCTTAACTAATTTCTCCTTCAAAATTTTTTCCAGGACCTTGCATACTACAGATGTCAAACTAACTGGCCTGTAGTTACCCGGATCACTTTTTTTCCTTTCTTAAAAATAGGAACTATATTAGCAGTTCTCCAATCATTCGGTACTACTCCTGAGTTTACAGATTCATTAAAAATTCTTGCTAATCGGCTTGCAATTTCAGGTGCCAATTCCTTTAATATTCTTGGATGAAGATTATCTGGGCCCCCCGATTTAGTCCCATGAAGCTGTTTCAGTTTCGCTTCTACTTCAGATATGGTAATATCTACCTCCATATCCTCATTCCCATTGTCATGCTACCATTATCCCTAAGATCCTCTTTAGCCTTATTAAAGACTGAGGCAAAGTGTTTAGATATTGGGCCATGCCTAGATTATCTTTAACCTCCACTCCATCCTCAGTGTTAAGGCCCCACTTCTTCTTCCTTAGTTTTCTTCTTATTTATATGGCTATAGAACCTTTTACTATTGGTTTTAATTCCCTTTGCAAGGTCCAACTCTACTCGACTTTTAGCCTGTCTCACTTTATCCCTACATGTTCTGACCTCAATTAGGTAGCTTTCCTTGCTGATCCCTCCCATCTTCCACTCCCTGTATGCTTTCTGCTTCTTCTTAATCACCTCTCTAAGATGCTTGCTCATCCAGCTTGGTCTACAACTCCTTCCTATGAATTTTTTCCCCTTTCTTGGGATACAGGCTTCCGATGGCTTCTGCAGCTTTGATTTAAAGTAATCCCAGGCCTCCTCTACCTTTAGATCCATAAGTTCTTCAGTCCAATCCACTTCCCTAACTAATTGCCTTAATTTTTGAAAGTCAGCCCTTTTGAAATCAAAAACCCTAGTTGCAGATTTATTTTTGTTAATCCTTCCATTTAGTTTGAACTGAATTAGCTCATGATCACTTGAACCAAGATTGTCCCCTACAACCATTTCTTCTATGAGGTCCTTGCTACTCACTAAAATTAAATCTAAAATGGCATCCCCTCTAGTTGGTTCAGCAACTACTTGATGAAGGAATCCATCAACTATCGCATCTAGGAAAATCTGAGCCCTATTATTATTACTAGCACTGGTCCTCCAGTCTATTTCTGGGAAGTTAAAGTCTCCCATGATCACGCAGTTTCCATTAGTATTTACTTTGTTAAAGACATTAAAAAGGGCTCTATCCATATCCAAATCAGATCCCGGAGGTCTATAGCACACCCCAAGCACTATCGTAAGAGAGGCTTTACTAGTTTTCTTCCCCAATGTAATTTTTGCCCAGACTGACTCTGTCTTATCCATTGCATCGCTTCTTATTTCTTTACATTCTACCTCATCATTGATATACAATGCTACTCCACCACCTTTACCTTTGTTTCTGTCTTTCCTAAACAGTGCATACCCTTCAATACCTGTAGTCCAGTCATGACTACTATTCCACCATGTTTCTGTTATCCCTATAATATCTGGTTTCACTTCCTGCACCAGTAGCTCTAGTTCCTCCATTTTGTTACCTAGGCTCCTCGCATTGGTGTATAAACATCTTAATTTTTGCTATTTGGCCTCGCTCACATATTGTACCCTATTAGGCACAGTCATTCTACAGCCAGTATAACCTATTAGACTAGTATCCACACCACCCTCTCTCCTTATATACTTAGCTCACCCTTTCTGCATTGACTTATGTCTGGTGCCATCCCTGCAAAGTCAATGGAGATTCATCAGGTGGGAATTAGCTCAGAATGTGACCCACTGTGTTACCAGGCATTCCTCTGCTTATTGAAATTTCAATATGAATCTGTACTTACCTGAGCACAATAGTTCTGGCTTAGCTCTAAATGGAACTCTTATGGTTGTAGCTGTTGACAAAACTAGACTCAGTTATAATGGTGATGGGCACCCGATACAAAAACCTAGATAGATATAAATACAATTAAATGACCTTAAAGTTCAATTTATTAAAAAAAACAAAAACCAATTATATTTAACAAAAATGTCAAAATAAATCAAGTTACAAAGAAAAAGTCCTAAAATCAATAATATCCTTAATCATCTGTAAAGTTAATTGGACAAATTTAGCCCCACAAACTTCAATAACGTGTTGGTTTCAGCCAAATATGCTCCCATATGAAGCAACATAGATGCACCTTCTATTTCTAACCATGAGGTGGCAGGAAATCCTAAATTCATTCTTAAAGGGAAGGTAAGAGAGTTGTTTTTTTTTAACATCTGGATATATTTCATCACACCATTATCTCTCTTTCAAAACTTGTTTTCACTTTTTTTATATTTAGAAAAATAGTACAGCTCTGAGTAGGTTCTAATTTATTTAGTTCAAATTTGGGGTGAAGGGTCTGATTCTTAATTTGCCCAAACTCCAAAGTAACAGCAGGAGCTCAGCACTTCCAGGATGTCCTTAGCACCTTACCGTACCTTTAGTCAGTTAATCCAGTCAGTCAGCACAGCTCATATTCAAAAGTGGGCAGAACTGCACGTAGGCCTAAGTTCACTGAAACATTTAAGCACATGCTGAACTTTAAGTACATGGTTAGTTCCACTGAAGTCAATGGGACTTCTCATGCTTAAAGTTAAATACATACTTAAGTACTTTGCTGAACCAGGTCCTTAGAACAGAAAGTAAGGGAATTGGCTATAGCCACATTTGGAGCCAAATTCTAAGTACCTCTGTGGCCTCCCTCATGGTAACCTAAAAACATTGATGAATTTATCCTCCAGCACCCCTGTGGGGCACAGAAGAGTGATTAATCCTCTTTTTATAGATGGAAAATGGAGGCAGTGAGAGATAAAGTGACCTAACCAAAGTCACACTGGAAATCTGGTACCCTAGTCACTGGGATCCCAGTCCAGGGCCTAACCACCCTTACACAACCCAACTGAAGTCAAGAGATGAGATATAATCTACTCAGATAGAAGTTGTGCTCAATAGACGTATGAGAACCAAAAATAAAGTTGACTTAAAAGGGGTTGTATGAGGTTTATGTGAGGTCTCATATTGTATTGACTGTTTTAGTTACACCATTCTTTTGGGATGTTCCTTAACTTAAAAGCAAATTTAAATGGCTTTGTTACACCCTGACTTTTCTAACAGCAATATGATGATGTATAATTTGTTATTATATAGTGCCATGGGAATACAAGGTGCTTTACAAACAAATGAAAGACAACATCCCTGCTCCAAGGAGCTTACAATCTAAGTAAGAGATGGGTGAGGAAAGATGACATCAAACATCAATGTGTTGAGGGGAAGCTAAGATATACACAATTATGACCCTAATATTATCGATATGTGTAAGATTCCCGTCCTGAGGATCCCACTGCTTATTGTTCAATTTGTAAATGGTTACTGAGTTTTTAACTTTTAGTTATTTTTATAAATTAGTGCTGGATTCAGCATTGGAAAAGGAATCAGAAGAGGGTTTTGAAGAACGATATGTAGGAGATAGAAGTTGTGTGGAGCATGAGATCAGAGTCATCAGGAGTCTGCAGAGACAGGAGGCAGAATGGGAGAAAGTACAAAGGTATTTGCAGAAGGGGAACATAACAGCACATGAAGGGTAGTGGAGCCAACATAGAGCAGGGCATGAGCAAAAGAATGGCAGTTGAGACTATTAACTATAATGGTGAAGACTGGTATATCTCATCTGAGGAGGACAGCCTCTCACTGTCTGTTGCAGCTGTCAGTCCTCATCTCTTCTTGTGATTCTCACACATCCAATGCTCCCAGCTCGCACCTGAGCAGATGTTCCTTCAAATACACTTCATTAACGTATGTAGACTCCTTTTGAAATGGGGAAGGAAATATAACTATTGCCACAAGGAGTTTAAACTGAGTGGAAAGTCATTTGGGCTCAGTGCCTTTTTAAAGTGCAGAAATTATAATAGAGCATAAAAAAGTCAAAACATTTTAAACTAGATCCTCAGCTGGTATCAACTGGCATAGCTTCACTGAAGTCGGTGGAGCTATGCCAATTGACACAGGCTGAGGATCTGACCCTCTTTTAAAGATCACATTATTTGTCTTTAAAACAATATCCAGATTAGCAAGTGAAACTGCAAAGCAGTCAGTAATATTTACATTGCCATGACAGAGCCGTTGAGTCTGTGTCATCCTGTGATCATGGTCTCTGCTTGCACTTTTGGTTAGTATTTCAAATAAGGAAGCCCCTGTTACTGCTATTCCAAAAAAGGAAGCATAGGATAGTTCTGTAAGTGGAGTAAGTACTAACAAAACATACACTCTCTCCAAGGTCCTTCAGCTGTACCCTTCTGCCAGTCTTTAACAGACCATTTCCATTAACTCCATCAGCAACAGTGCTGAAGTGGAAGACCAGGGCTGGCCCTGCATGCAGTAAGATATGGAGAGTTTCATCCAAAACCTTTCCCACATTCAGCTGGCCTTCTCCACTCAGATGCCTCACACCCTCTGTGCCCCACATACCGTATGTGAGTTCAAAGGCTGCTGGGATGTATACAGCCATTCCAAGAGCACCCAAAGCAAAGTGGAGATGGGGCGAGCAGGGAGGAGCAAGTAATGATGGACTCAGGAGGCAATCTGGGAAAGGAGAGAAAGGAGGCCTCAGAGGATAGTGCATTAAGCAACATGATTAACATCTGTCATGTGTAGTTTGTTCTCTCCTCCCTCCCTGACCCCCAGGATGAGAAACATGTGCGATGGAGTGTCTTGTTGTGGTGGATTTTTTGTTTCAATGTACATATTGCTATGTTAAAGAAGGCAAGGTCAAATAAACGTCTGCACTAAATGCAAGGCAAGGTGGTGAAGTCTGTGATAGTCCTTAGTTCTGGTGGAGTTCATTCTAAGGATTCCTCATTCTGAGGAAGCTGTCTCCCACACAAATGAGCTTTATCCTTATTGTAGCGTGTGTCATTGTGCCAGACGAGTGGAGTTGTTGACCTCAGTCTTTGGCCTGGTGCTTTAGTTGATCTTTTAGATACCCGGGGACTAAGCCATAGAATGCCTTGAAGATTACGATCGAGACCTTGAACTTGTTTTGAAATTCAATAGGAAACCAATATAGAGAATGTCTGTTTACTCTCCCGTTGGTGGAGGCTGTATATGTATGGAAATGTATTTTGCCTTCCCTGCAAGCTGAATCATGGCTCACAATATCCTACTCTGCCTTCAAGAACACCTGTGCATGTCTAAATCAGGGCAGAATTTGGTTCTGTATAGCTTTTTAAAATGTAAATAGAAGTTATGGACCTTAATAATTCTGGAGGGTTGAGCAGATGAGTCTTTTTTAAAAGTACCAGCCTCCACTATTTAGGTGCCTAATTCTCGTGTCCCAAGGTCCTCTTGATATTAACTGGCAGAGGGCACAGGATTTCATAAGGGTTACAGGGATCTCCTGGATCTGATATTTACACATTAGTTCACTAAAGAGTGTGATGTAAGATCTCTGCTGAAAGCCTGTGTCATTCTGGTCATCATCATCTTTACAAAATATATGTGTGGATAATATGCAAGGAGATATATGTATGTATATTTGAAATTATGTTCTTAAAGTTTTGAAGTTAAAGGCAGGTCACCCAGAGATAATGTGCCTTATGATATGTTCCACCAGACATCAGCACTGATTATTTCCTTCTTTTGATTTTTCTCCAGTGTATTTTCTGAAGAACTGGTGCCTTCACATAGACTGGCTGATATTTTATTAAAAAGCTTGTGAGGGTTTTTTTAGTATCTTCCCTGTCAAGACACTGAGATTGTTGTGCATTCTGCCTTTTAGTGCCACTCTCATACTTTCTAGATGCTCTGTCAGACATTTTTACAGGTTCTTCTACACTGTGTCACGTTCATGCCACAGCCCTGCCAGATAAAACTGGCATGTGACTTGATGGCATGTTTGGGGGGGCTCATATGATCAGGCACTTGCTGCTCCAACTGAATATGGCTTGATAAAACAGCTGTGTTGTTCTGATCCATAGAGCAAATGATACCTATTTTGCGGGGTCCCTCAAAATCCAAAGCCCTCAGCTGCAACCCCTAAAGCCTTTATGTTGATCCAGCCCTGCTTGGGTGTAACTAATTGGGTTAAGCATGCAAAACTCTTATATCCAAAAACAGATTCTGGACCTCAATATTTGTCCCTGAATAACATTTCATGCTACCTAGCCACATTTTAGTTTGCACAATGCATTTTTGTTCCTGGACACTAAACACAGTCTATATACTAATTCAAAGAAAACAGGCTATGACAGAAAACAAGAAAAAGCAAGGAAATGCAAAAGCATTTTTTTACATAGCCAGCGGCTTCATTGGCATCATTTCTAGCTGCAAAGAGCTTGTGATTAGCAAACCCAGAATTATATAAACAGTTTCCTCTGCCAACCAGTGTACATCACAATAATCTTTTACTTTCAAAATAATTCAAGTCAGCAAAATCCCCCTTTTCAACAGAGCAGTAGAAAGACTGACAGAGGTTTTTTAAAAGTAGGATTATGCTCAGAAAAGTGACTCTCTTTCTTAACAGATCAGTTCCCAAATTAAATAAAATCATGGCCGTTTCTGCTTATGTTAGTGACAAAAAAAGTGTTTATTCTTGTTAGCACTACACAGCCAACAGCTGTGCGAGAGTGAGCAGGAGTCTACTCTGGCTAATTAATGCACAATCATCAGAACAGTTAATTAAGTTCAGGTTGCAGAATCTTTATTACCCGGGATGATGCATGAGAAGGAAAGAACCAAGCTTCTATTTCTAGTTGAGCCTATAGTGCTGGAAGTGCGCGCGCGCGTGCACACACACACACACACACACACACACAATTTGATATGGAGTTAATGAGAGACAAACGTTCAATCCCACAAACCAATTTCACAGTCACTTTTCTGAGTACAACTGAACTTTAAATAATAATAATGATAAAGTTGCTCCTATCTTCATTTCATCTAATTACCTAGACTCTGACAAAATGAGGGATTGAATGTGCCTTACCTGGATTAATATTTGCTCTAGAGTCTACAGAACATTGTGCGCACTACAGATCTGTGGGAGAAAGGATGACAGTGTGACTAAGGCAGACAACGGAGACTAGGAGAAGCTGGATTCTATTCCCACTCCTCTCACAGACTTCCAGTGGAATCTTGGAGAAGACATGAAGACCCTAGGATAGCAAATCACTTAAGCACTGCATAACTTTAAACAAATGAGAAGTTCCAGTTTAGTCAATGGGACTATTCATGTGCTTTAAGCTATGCAGAAGCTTAAGTGTTTTGCTGGTCAGGAGTTTACGGTCTCTCTGCCTTTTTCCCCTACCATAAAATGCTGCTTCATGTGCAGGAGTGAAAAGGGGGAAAATGCAGAGCAAGGAAAAGCCCTATGCTTCTCTCAACACAATCAAAACCATTTTGTGGTTTCTTGGCTTCTGGCATACCGTCCTTTTCCCAGTAGTTACCTCCATCCTAATCATGGCTTATTCAGTAAATCAGGCCCATACTAGAACAGTGACATTCTAATAGTCATCTCATAGAATGCAACATATCTCAATCTCCCTGCAATCTGATATTAAGAGATAATCTAATGCTGGTTAACATTGAGTGTGAATAGGAAAAGATGGATATCTGAGACCACTTGCTCAGTACACATCATGAGTCACTGAACAGCTGGCTGTGAATGGGAGGGATCAGGAATCCTTAGAAACTTCTGAAACGTTTCTGTCAATGACTGGCCATTATGGTAGCCTTTGCTCTCAGCTTCTTCTCAGTGCAGCTCATGAGCAAACTGTACTCCTGGTTGCCAACAGAAGTAACTGGAAATCTTAAAAATGGCTGCACTTTAGCACCTGTCTCTGCCATGACACACTTGCTTCTCCTGTGCTCACCACTACTCTGTTCACTGAAGGCATAAATGTTTGCTCAGATTTCTCTGCACACAACAGCTAATGCTAATGTCTCGGTTCTTCAAATTTCTTTAGCAGCGAGAGGCTTGAGCCTTTTATAAGCCAAAATAAAAATGTGCTAGTTGGTAGCAATGCAAGCTCATCCTGAGATCTAAAACTCAAGTGGAGTTTTGTCCATTTCATGAATTAAATCCTCCCATGACCAACACCAGCGACTGCAATTACAATGTAGCTGGCAACTTTTGCTTCCATGGTGAAATTCCATCTGACTAGAACTTATCGGCTAAAATAGATGCAAGCTAAAGGCTATTTTGCAGCAGTAGCCCTTGTAAAACATGACAAGCTATTTATAATGTTTTCTTAAGAACAATCCAAGTTTGGCCTTCATTTTACCTGCATAGTTTAAGCTATTGATCAGATCAGCACAGTACTCTCCTCTTAACAACAAGGCCCAGGAGTTGTTCTCTTATCTTTTTTTGTTCTTCTAATAAAGTTCTGGTTTTTTAATGTTATAGGGTGATTATTAGTAAAGACAAATGACCTCTTTGTGGTATTCTTTTAGAACTACAAAATGCTGTTATTTCTTTAGGTTTTCCTGTTATACTAGCAAACACTGTGCTTTGAGTATTCAGTTTAGCAGGAAATTAACTCGTCAGGTAGAGAATTGCTTTTTCAGAACAACAGAAGCAAGATCCTCTACCACCTCCAAGACAAGCTAGTACATTGATGGTGATGGTATTTAAGGGAAGCACACCCTTGCATATGGAAGTGGGGACATTCTGTAGACTTTGTATCAACATAAATTACTGTGTTGTTTTATTTAAAAAATTAAGAATGTGTCATGACCTATGCTTTTGAGCCCAGACCCATGGGAGCATCCACTCTCCAACCCTCCACCTGGCAGCCTGCTGACTACTGCTTACTTGGGGCCCTGAAGCCCAGCCCTAATGTGAGGCTCTTCCCCTGAAGTCTGATTGGCAGAATCCCAGAGCAGCTGGTTGGCCCGCTGATCCTACTTAAGCCAGCGGCAGGAACAGGAAGCTGTCTGAACAACTGGGCTGTAGTGCTTTTACTTGTCTCCTGGCATCTGACTTGTGGTTCCTGACCTCCAGTTTGGCTCCAACCTCTGACTTTCTGGTATCATGATCTGACCTGATTCTGGTTCCCAGCTCATGGTTCGGATCTCCAATTTGTCTCCTGCTTCTGATCTCCCAGTATCCTAACTGCAGACTCTGGCTCTGACTCTTAGATCTGGCCGACAACAACCCAGCCATAACAGAAAGTCCCTTCTTGTGGAATGCGATCTCTGAAAATTAAATAGATAAGACTTGGACAAACACAAGTCTTAATAATAATAACAAAACAAACTATTTGAAGTCTTCTCTTCTTGATCAGTTAAGCCCCTTTAACAGGAAACAAAAATGAGCTACTTCTATTTGTGCAAGTTAGGGTGTTCCAGGGAGTTCACTTGTGTGTGTGTGTGTGTGTGTGTATGTAATGCTCCACACTGACAGACAATATATCTAAAATAAAATTTTAAGTTGAATTGAGTTATCATTAGGTTGAGCCTCAATATTGCTGTGGCTATAATTTAAATTTGAAAAATAAGAGCAAGGTATTTTACAATGAATCATATAAGTTATTGACTTAACATTAAGAACTTCTCCCAGATGCAAATGGCACTCTGAGTTTTCTTGACATTTCCTTTTTCCAAGTGTTATGAGACAGAGGTGCATAGTAGTGCTAGATAGTTACTGAGTTTGGGAAATACATGGCTTACAGTGAATTTTGAGAAAGACACAGTAAATTATTGCCCGAAGAGGGGTTAGGTTAGTTTTTTTTTAAATATTCAATATTGAAAAACAAGTTGGATCTATTCTGCTTTCCTAGCAGTAAGAATAAAAAAACCCTCAATTTAAGACAATAGAATTATATCGGTGTGAAACTGGCAAAAGATTAGAATGATACTCACATGCAGTATTCACATTTTATAGAAACTAACTGAAAAACATACTTTGGTTTATTTTATTTCTTACTGCAACATAGTAATTAAAACATGTTCTAGGTTAAAAATAAGCTTGGCAGAATTCAATTTTTTAATATAATTCTGATGGATAATATTGATGTTTATCTTTAATAATTTTTTTTATCAATTTAAATGTTCACAGTTGCACGAAATTATGGGGGGTCAGACAATAATTATTTAATGATAGTAGATGTTGAGATTCAAAAAGTTAAAGCTTTATACAATTAGAACACAAATTGTCAACATCCTATGTCAAAATATACAGAGTAAAGAGTCTTACATTAAATTCTAATAAGTTCTGAAGCAGCATTTTTCTTAGTTTGCCAATCTGTACAATTTCTACTATTATCAATGGAAATATTTTTTCATTGATTTGTGTCTGAATGATGACATTAATGTTTACTGCCATTTCTCAATAAAAGTCTAAGCCTAGTTAACAGACATGTAAGGTATCAGGAAACTGATTTTTGATTAGCAAAGGCTAATCCACTGTAAAAGAAATGAAAAAAATGTATCAATGTAAAAATAACTAAACTCAGGGATAGATTGTGGCTTTGCCAAAAATCCTGAATGGGGGGAGTGCCTATTTGTGAGTGTCACAATACGATCTTTGGTTCTGCCCTTACTCCTGGGGTTGGAAAGAAATTTATTGGAATCCAGCCCTTACCCTGGTGGAATTTGGACTGAATTTGGCTCATAATATTTACTTATTTATGTCATGACAATAATTAATACTTTTGTATTTAAAAAATGAAGCACTCAAAGTTAACTACAGTACTTCCTATTTCCAGTGACCAGATGGATGCATATTGTTATCCACTAAGATACCACTGCTCTTTGGAATGAGTCTTCTCATTCCTTTAATCATCACTTTCTTTTCTGGTTGCTTAGAAGAATGACGTACCTTAATTGTCCCAATAGAAGATTTAAAATAAAACTATATGCTTTTCAGGCTTCTCTTGTTTTTCCCCAGACTGGTATAGATCTAATTCTGTATTTAGCCTTAAAAATTTCCATTGAGATTAATCTGTCTTTTAATCATATCTTTTTAATTTTATTTCAACCCTACCTTAGGCACAAAAATCTGTAACTAATGCAGATAACTTTTAAAGTTCCATTTATACAGGTTATTCCACCTTGGAATAAAAAGCTTTGCTGATGCTCTTCCTTTCAAGTGATTCATAGGAATAATATTAAACTAAAGGAAAAACTCAAGAAAGGGGGCAATCCTGACCTCACCCTGATATGTTGGAAATGCAGCCCCCGGTTGGACATCATTCTCCTCTTGCCTTCCCAATCTCCATTGGATGTAAACTCTGTTAACTCATACCACTCTATTGACTTGCACCACTTTTACACAGGTCAACCTTTATTGACTTTATAGGAGTTACTTCTCATTTTGACTGGTTTAACTGAGCAGGATCAGGCCTCCTGAATTTAAGTAACATTTTAACATAAAAGTGGTGATGAAAATCAACTGGGAGAAATTTAAAGTTCAGACTAACATTCAGTTGGTACAAGTCGCTTAAGTATTGGAGCATATACGGTAGATAATAGGGCTCTCAAGTGATTAAAAAAATTAATCACGATTAATCATGCAATAAAAAAATTAATCATGATTAATTGTGTGATTAATTGCACTGTTAATAGAATACAATTTATTTAAATGTTTTTGGATGTTTTCTACATTGCCAAATATATTGATTTCAATTACAACACAGAATACAAAGTGTACAGTGCTCACTTTATATTTATTTTTGATTACAAGTATTTGCGCTGTAAAAAAACAAAAGAAATAGTATTTTTTAATTCACCTCATACAGGTACTGTAGTGCAATCTCTTTATCACGAAAGTTGAACTTACAAATGTAGAATTATGCACCAAAAAAACTGCATTCAGAAATAAAACAATGTAAAACTTTAGAGCCTGCAAGTCCACTCAGTCCTACTTCTTGTTCAGCCAATCGCTCGGACAAAGAAGTCTGGTTACATTTTCAGGCGATAATGCTGCCCACTTCTTGTTTAGAATGTCAACACTTACAATTTCTTTTGTTTTTTCCCCTAGCAACCTCCTTTTTATGTATCTATTTATTTATTAAGAAATAAATACTCCTTAGCCTGTTGATTGTGCCCTGACCTCAGAAATATTCTTAAGACAACAAACCAGGCTCCTCCACAGGCAATTCCCATTTGCCAGATCTACAAAAACAAACAAACAACTACACAGAGACAACGTTTTAGACAAGAGCACCTTTTCACAGCGGAGTTACACCTTCCGGAAAGTATGGCATTTATGAACAGAAAGCCTCACGAGCTCACGGTGGTACAAAGGGCTCCAACTAACACTTCGCTGGGCTGCCGTGCCAGTGCAGGAAGAGGTAGCCAGTGGTGGCTATGGGAGCAGTGTGAGGCCCTCTGTCCCTTTGGGTCCAAATCCTGAGGGCGTCTCCCATTCTCCACTCAGCCAGGCTTCCCATGAATGGGAGAGCTTTGCCTGGAAGGACTTCAGGAGCTGCCCTCCAATGGAACTCGCTCTCTAGCTTGCAATCTTGAACCAGGCTGGGGCCCAGTGCTTACTTGGTCAGGAATCAGGTGTGGGGCCTCAAGCAATTTTTTTCTTTTCCTAACTGTCCGGCAAGCCCCGCGGCGCTGGGATGATGAACGGCCCAGTCTAGGGACTCAGCCCTGGCAAAAATGAATCACTGCCAGGGCCACTTCAGAAGCACCCGGGGCGGCCCCTGAGCAAAGCAGGTCAGCCAGACCTGGGGGGGGCTGCAATGGCTCCTGCCCGGGTGACGGGCCAGAGGGCCCCGCAGTAAGTAGCAGCCGCCGCTGCTGCCAGCAGCCCTCGTCCCTCTGGCCGGCAGCCAGTCACATTCCTCGCTGTGCCCGAGGAGGATGGAGCCACAGCGCGAGCCCCCACCCGCCCCGCATTCCTCAGGGTGTTCTGCCCGCGCGCGCTGCAGGGAGACGCAGCGCGAGCCTCAGAGATCCAGCCGGGGAAGCGGCGGGTCAGTGACGAGCTCCCGGCATGTCCCCAGCGCCCCGGGCCCTGCCCTCTTCCCACGCGCGCGGCCTGCCCGCCGTCTGACCCTCCCGCGCTGGGCTTTGGCGGCTCCCGGCCCCGCCGCTTCTCTCGGGGACCTGGCGATGGCTCAGTGCTGCCAGCCGGGCTGCGGGAGCCGAGCCGGGATGCTGCAGCCGGCGGCCTAGTGGGGGAGGCGATCGCTGGGGCCTGCAGCTCCGCCGGGCGAAGCAGCTGGAGCCTCTGAATCTGCTGAGGGCGAAGCAATGAGCGCGAGGGCCCTGGCGAGGCTCCTTTGCATGGTGCTGCTGGCGCCGTGGAGACTCTGGCACCGGGCTGATGCGGGCTGCTCCGAAGAGAGAAGATGCTGCCCTGGCCGGGACCCAAGCTGTGCCAGCACCGGCTGGAGGATGGACAGAGTCTATGGGACCTGCTTCTGTGATGAAGCCTGCAGGCTCACTCGGGACTGCTGCTATGATTACTCGCAGGCATGCCCAGGTAGGTCAATCAGCCCCCAACCCCGGCATAGGGCAGGCAAGTACAGGCAGCTGGGGTTTGATAGCTATCAGCTATTCATGCTCCCAGTGCTGCTCGGTACAATAACTGCACCCCGTGGCATTTCCTTCCACCTGAAGCATTAGTTAGTAGCAGTAGAGTAAGCCCATTTTCTTCCCATTCTTACAGGGTGTGAGTCACAACAGAATAAAGAATGCAAGGAAGTGACTCAAAGTGACCAGTTATTTCTTACAGGGCAGGGGTACAGCTCAGAGAAACAAACTTCCATTCCTTTGCAAAGTTTAGTCCAGGAGAGGTACTGCATTGGCGTTATTGTTTATGATGATGTAAAGATAGTATAAAAATGATGGAAGGATAATAAGAACATTTTTTGTTGCATCTTGGTGGCTTATGCACTTGATGTTCCACCTGATTTTTTGTTTGTTTGTTGCTTGTTTGTATTAGGGAATGGGCGTAAGATGATGTGAACGAGGCTCTGACTTTTCCTTCGAATGCAAAACACGGTGGGGCAAATTCATCATTGGTGTCACTCACCCTCAATCTGTGAAGTGACAGGGATGGATTTGGCCCAGTGTGAACATAGCAGCTAGGAGTTGCATTAAACAGAAAAGTGAGACTGAAGAATCTTTTCACCTCTCCCTCCACACAGCATTGGATGTGTATTCCATTTCTGGTTCAACAGTAGTTGCTGTGCCTGGAATTTGCCTGTCCACTTTTATTTTAACCCGATAAAATGCTATGGATCTTATTTTTAAGCCATAGTCTAAATTTTCTCCTGCTGTAAAGGAGTTACAATGAGGATGTAGGACCTCAAAGCTAATGGAGTCACACCAGAGATAAATTTGCTCCAATATGTTTTGTTGGGCTGACTGGTGATGCTGTCTAGCTTACTTACTTATAGAGTTCACATCGCCTAGTATCTGAGTGCCTTACAATGTTTAATGTATTTATCCTCCCAACACCATTGTGAGGAAGGGCAGTGTTATTATCTCCATTTTATGGCTGGGAAACTGAGGCACAGAGAGTAAGTGATTTGCCTAAGGCCTCACAGGAAGTATGTGGTAGAGCAGGAACTTGAACCCAGGTCACCTAAGTCCTAGTGTTGTGCCCTAATCACCAAACCAGCCTTTCTTCCTGATACTAAAAGAGAAGAAACAGTCGCAAGAAGATATAACACAGAATGCATCAACTGCAGTTTTAAAAGATGGTATAATTTACATGTAATGTCAGGCTGGAAAAACAGCAGGTGAAACATCAACAATTCGACTTCTGTGGTCATTGCACTTGTTCAAGAAAACAAACAGTTGTTTATGCACAACTTCGACAGGAGCAATCATGTAAAGACACTGAATCAACATTAAAAGAGTTAAAATCCAGTTAAAAACTTCCATGAGGCCCAAAAAGAGAAATGAGCTGATTTCTAGCTATGGGATTTCTCCATGTATTACCTCTTGGGCAATATATGTTTAAAATTCAGGTATACTTTGAAAAGGGACTCAGTAAAAATCGCATTGTGGGGTTCCATGTTTAAGGTACTCATTCAGATTTAGTCTTGGATAAAGCTGGTATTTTTAACTCATATATTACCAGTTACAAAGTGTCTGCATTTGAAACTTGAGTTTATAGTTCTGTTGATGATGCATGAACAGGATGGAATCCAGCTCACACTCCCATAGCTGTACAGGCTCTGCAGCGCTAGCAAAAACAGAAAGTAGTAAACTTCTACTTTTGTCCCTCAAACTGCTGGGACTCAGGGAAGAGATCTGTTGGATAAGAATGTGCCATTTTTGTAAAGTTCATACTATGACTGCACTGCAGTGATGCATTATTTGAAGCTCATGGAGAGAACATGGGTGGAGAGCAGTAACCGACCATATACAGAGAGGAAAGAAGCAACTATCACGTGAAAAAAAGGAACTGGAAATTTGGTTGCAAATTCTGTTGCTCTTGTAGGTGGCTGTTACTCAAGAGGATCTAGTAACCGCTACTTTCTATCTATAGGCCAATTACAACTCTTAGCTGTATATGAGGAAGGAAACCCTCTTCACATTGATGTGTCCATAGATGTGAAGTTGGAGGTTCTGCTACATCCATGTCCTCCCCTTTCATAAACCCCACAGGGCAGCACGATGGGAGATGAAGCACTGGGGAAATACACATTGTCCATCTCCTCCTTCCTCTCCCCCATCACAAGAAGGAAACTCAGCAAAAAGCATGCATTCACTTTTTGTGGTGTCCCTCCATGCAACGGAACCCTCTCTTTTAATGAAACAGTAGAGTCCATACTAGCAGAAAACTGGGACAAAGGGAGGCCAGGCAGGGATCTTGGGCAATTCAGGGTTATGGGGTGAAGCCCCTGTTCATTTTAAGAAGAGGAACAGGGGCCAGACCCCACCTCCTTGATGGAATGATTTGGAGGAATCCCCTCCTCCTCAATGCCTAACATGAGGGATTTCCCACAGGTAGGCACAGTCTGGCCATAACCTAAAAGACCTGGAACTGAAGAGACCAAAATGGGAGAATGTAGCTTAATCTTCACAAAGTTAAAGAGAACCTCTGAAAAGCTTCCACGGAAATAGTTTGAAGACATTATGAGCTACTGTTTGAGGGCTTCAGAGGGAGAGACTTGCTAGGAATGTAATATAGGATGACGCTGCTTACTGAAAGCATCCCTGGAAACTAGTAGAGGAACACAATATACTTGGAGTACAAGTGTCTGTGAAGTCCTGGAGAGAGAAGAAAGATGAAGATGGCTAACAAAAATTGGCTGTGAGCTAACAAAAGGGCCTGATCTTGAGAGATGCTGTTTGCCTGCAACTCCCAATTAACTCAGGAGCCAGGCATGCAGAAACATCGACAAGTCTCATTTGAAGAGGGCAGATAACTACAAACTCAGGTCAGAAAGTGCAACTATAAAACAAATTTAATTGAGCTCATCTTTTTAACGTGAATGTTCAGAAATACTCTACAACTCCAACAAACGTACTGTGTTTTACTTTTCAAAAATCCAAATATTATTTCAGTGGAAATTCGTATCATCTTCAACAGTCTAGGGCTAGGAAGACATTACATTTAGCAAATCAATAAACTTATCTGTACTTGATTAGTTACGCATGCACATGTGCACACACACATTTAGAAACACTGAGATATATGCACAAGAAACAGCGTCAGCAAGATGGTTCTGAGTAGTTCAGAAGTTTTGAAACCACCCAAAATGGCATTAAATCAAGAAAATAGATTGAAATATCACGAGCATCCCTTTGTATGGTTGCGCAAAGGTTGAAAGCAAAGAACCTGAAGTTAGAATGCTTTCAGAAGAGGAATGGGGTAGAGGTAATTTGGAGGAATTCCTATCATGCTATAGCACTTTTGTCATCCTACCCAACATCTACGTTTTAAGCTATAGCATTTTTGTCATTCTATGCCTTTCAGCACTGCAAATTTCTGATTCTACTGGACAAAGTACTTTGGGAATTACAGAAATAGTTAAAATGCCCACCATCTTCGAATCTGTGTAATTAACAAATATATTAAGACGTACAAAAGCACTGCCCTGAAATAACAGTAAAGGTGAGCCAGAAACCAGCGAAAGAAAGGCCATTCTAAAGCTGCCAAGTCAAGTGTTAAGGTCTATTGTACCTAGACATTGTATCACGCCTGGTACTCTATAAAGAGCTGCTCTGGTATGGTGTGGGCTGCAAAATCTATGTACAGGGATTTTTAAATTAATTTCCGTACAGTGTTAACAATGCTGAAAGGATGTTTGGTTGAGAAGCAGCACTTTGCACAGAGCTGTGCACTGGGGCAGCAGAGTATTCATCAGGATTTGGGCACAGTGTCAACTAGACCCCTATCAGGGACACACAAAAGTAGTCAAGGCTAGCTGAGGGAGGGGTGGGGCCAGGGCAGCCTCATAAAGCACATCTCCTAGGTAGCCTACTCCACTAGCAAGTTAAAACTACCCTACTCTGGTGGATGGCAGCCCATGGAACCCCAGAAGAATCAGGTGGTTACTGGAGAGCACAAAAGGCAACATCTGGGCCTTGTGGAAGACAGATAGAGGGACACAATGAAGAGACTAATACATTTCATTCTCCACCTCCCCCAGTTCTCCCCATTTTCTGTTACTTAGAGAATCGTTGAGACCCTGAAATACTTCTGTGAATGAACATCTTGATATTCTGTCTGCATTAGCAATGATAACATAACTAATAGATTTAGGTCAGAGCTCATGCGTTGCAAGATGTTTTCTAAATAAGCTTTATAACTTTCTTCAGCAAAGGAGCACAGAAGGGAGTAAATACTGTATAGGATTTTGATAGCCATTAATGACCTCATAAATGTTATTAATGAGCTTTTTACGATGACAACATAGAACAGCAATGGAGACTAAAGTGGGAGTAAGGTCTGCACTTGTGACTATATAGTGCTATATGAAAAGAGGTGCTGGACAAGATTAATATAAATTAAGCTGTAAATCTTCCCCGTGTCTTAACATTTAATTAGGAAATATGGGGAAAATAATGATCCAGAACATGTGGTGTACACTGTGTACATGTGGTGTACACTGCAGGGAAAATGTAGATGGGATGGGGGGAAAATTAATTTAACCACTATTGGAAAAAGGGCTACATTTCAAAATAATTCAAAGTGAATCTGAGGCACAGTGCCCAATAACTGTAACATGATTTATATTTCGTTCTTCAAACACCATATTGAAAAGCTATCTCTAAAGGTCTAGAAAGAGAAAAGCAAAATATGATTAATATCTGAAAATGACATGCAGACAAAATTAAACTTTACACAACTTAAGAGATTTCCATATCAATAATAAACTATAATGATAATATGCTCACTATTATGTTTTATAATAGTTACTGAGTTGGTATTTCAGTTACACAACACTGAATACTATTTTATTGAGAAAATAACAGCATCAGAAAACTTGACATTGATATTTGATGATGTTTCAGGAGGAAACATGATCTAGTGGATAGGTCACAAGACCCCAGTGGAGTTAAAAGACCTGGGTTCTAATTCCAGTTGCACCAATAGCCCAAGGTGACCTTGGGCAAGGCACTTCACTTCTCTGTGCCTCTGTTTCCCTGCCTACCTTTTGTCCACCTTTTTATTTGGACTGTAAGATCATTGGGGCAGAGACTGTTTCTCGCTATGTGTTTGTACTTAGCACAACAGAGCCCTGTTCTCAGATGGGACCAGGAGGTGCAATCATAATACCAACATATACATGTAAAAGAACATTTTAAAAAATTGGCTGTGAGTGAAGTCTAGATGTAGATTGTAAGGAAACTGAGATGTTAATGGCTATGGAACCATCACTACAGAATGATTAGAGAAAAAGAAAAATAGCTCCTATGTGGTACCATGTATAAGTATTGCAATTTTTAATCAAAGGGCTAAATTCTAACCTTGGATGTATGCATGCAGTTCCCATAGGACTTGGTGCTTAGATGTGAAATGAATACTAATTGCATTAAAAAAAAAACCCAGAGAAGAAAATTAATACTGAAGATTGGTCTGATCCTAAGCCCAGGGAAGTCAACAGGAATCTTTCCATTGACTTCCATGGGCTTTGGATCAGGCTGTGTGAGAAAAAATTACAGTATCCTGTATCCTAAATACAGAAAATATTGTAAGGGCAATAATGATTCTAACAGACAGATATTCTTTTGTACTTAGTACATTCCATTCCCTTTTCATATACAGGTGTAGAGAGTCTTACCCCGTGGCCTGTGCATGACCCCATAGACAAACTCTCGGCTTGTCATGTATGCCTTATAGGCTTTTTGTACTGCATTCATTTGCCTAGAAAAAAAAAGATTGATGCCTAATATTAAAGCAATTAAGATTCTATTAAATACTTACTACACGGGACGTGACATTTTGAGTTATGTTTCAGAGTAGCAGCCACGTTAGTCTATATCCACAAAAAGAACTGGAGTACTTGTGGCACCTTAGAGACTAACAAATTTATTAGAGCATAAGCTTTCGTGGGCTACAGCCCACTTCATCGGATGCATAGAATGGAATATATAGTAAGAAGATATATACATATATATATATATATACATATATACACATATACAGAGAAGGTGGAAGTTGCCATACAAACTGTAAGAGGCTAATTAATTAAGATGAGCTATTATCAGCAGGAGAAGAAAACTTTTGTAGTGATAATCAAGGTGGCCCATTTAGACAGTTGACAAGAAGGTGTGAGTATACTTAACATAGGGAAATAGATTCAATATGTGTAATGACTCCCAGTCTCTATTCAAACCCAAGTTAATGGTATCTAGTTTGCATATTAATTCAAGCTCAGCAGTTTCTCGTTGTAGTCTGTTTTTGAAGCTTTTCTGTTGCAAAATTGTCACCCTTAAATCTTTTACTGAGTGGCCAGAGAGGTTGAAGTGTTCTCCTGCCGGTTTTTGAATGTTATGATTCCTGATGTCAGATTTGTGTCCATTTATTCTTTTGCGTAGAGACTGTTGGTTTGGCCAATGTACATGGCAGAGGGGCATTGCTGGCACATGATGGCATATATCCAGTGGTGAGCTGCCAAAATCTTAACAACCGGTTCCCTATAAAAAGTTCTGATTTAAGGGATGTGCCTCTGTCCATCCCCTCCCACCCCCCCCCCCCGGCTCCATCGTGCCCCCAGGCTCTGTCCTGCCCCCTCCCGCCTACCCAGGCTCCGTCCTGCCCCCCCATCCCTCCAGGCTCTGTCTTGCCCCCTCCTGCCTCCCCAGGCTCTGTCCTTCCCCCCGCTCTCCCCAGGCCCGTTCTCCATCCCAGGTGCCTGCTGGTGGTGCAGTCCTGCAGCCCTTGCATCAGTAGGGTCGCTCCCGGCATATGGGGCGGCAGCTCCCGACAGGCAAAGGCTGCCGTCTGCCCGACTCCCCACCGTGGGATGTGAGCATCCCCGAGTGGTAGAGGCATGACAGCCCCACAGTGCAGGAGCACGAGAGACTTGGGGGGGGAGGGGCTCGCCCCAGCACGCCCAAGGCAGCCCCCAGCCATGGCACCAGCCGGTGCCGCCCGACTCCTGGGGCAGAGGAGGCTGCTGCTTTCAGGGGCCTGGCTCCCTGGCCCTACGCGGCGCCTAGTCACATGGTGCCTGAAGTTGCACTTCCTGGGCTGGGCAGGAAGCAGCATGGAGCTCGGCCGCGACTGCTGAGCGAGGCTGCATTGGATCGGACTCTGTGTGCAGGGCCCCAGAGTGCCTGCCCGGATGGCTGCGCAGTGCAAGTACCAGATTCAGCGCGGCACCTGCCCTGAGACAGGATGTGGGGCCCCACAGCCCTTCCATAGCCCCATGCCCTGCAAACGGCACTGCTCCACGCACCCTCCTCTAGCACCGAGCCCCTTCTCCAACAGCCCCCTTCTATAACACTGAGCCCTACACCATGCACCCTCTCTAGCGGCCTGAGTTGGGGCCCCTTGGCCTGGGGGGCTGCACCAGCCGAGCCCCAGCCTGGCTGGGACTTTCTGGGGTGGCGACTGCCTTCCCAACCCCCCCGTTCCCCGTCCCTTGACCGCCCCCTCAGAACCTCCGCCCCCTCCAACTGCTCCCTGCCCCTTATCCAACCCCTCCTCCCAGCCCCCTTACCATGCTGCTCAAAGCGGCAGGAGCTGCCGAGCTGCCCAGGAGCAGTCCAGAGTGCTGGCGCCAACGGCGCGGCATGCTGAGGTTCTGCGAGAGGAGGGAAGGCGGGGGAGGGGACGGGGGAGCTTCCCCGGCCGGGAGCTCAGGGAGCCGTAACAACCGGTTCTAAAACTGCTTCTAAATTTGACAACTAGTTCTCGGAAACCAGTGCGAATCAGCTCCAGCTCACCACTGCATATATCACATTGGTAGATGTGCAGGTGAACAAGCCCCTGATGGCATGGCTAATGTGATTAGGTCCTATGATGGTGTCACTTGAATAAATATGTGGACAGAGTTGGCATCGGGTTTTGTTGCAAGGATAGGTTTCTGGGTTAGTGTTTTTGTTGTGTGGTGTGTGGTTGCTGGAGAGTATTTGCTTCAGGTTTGGGGGCTGTCTGTAAGCAAGGACTGGTCTGTCTCCCAAGATCTGTGAGAGTGAGGGATCATTTTTCAGGATAGGTTGTAAATCTTTGATGATGCGCTGGAGAGGTTTTAGTTGGGGGCTGAAGGTGATGGCTAGTGGCGTTCTGTTATTTTCTTTGTCCTGTAGTAGGTGACTTCTGAGTACTTTTCTGGCTCTGCCAATTTGTTTTTTCACTTCAGCAGGTGGGTATTGTAGTTTTAAGAATGCTTGATAGAGATCATGTAGGTGTTTGTTTCTGTCTGAGGGATTGGAGCAAATGCGGTTGTATCTTAGAGGTTGGCTGTAGACAATGGATTGTGTGGTGTGTCCTGGATGGAAGCTGGAGGCATGTAGGTAAGTATAGGTCAGTAGGTTTCCAGTATAGGGTGGTGTTTATGTGACCATCGCTTATTAGCACAGTAGTGTCCACGAAATGGACCGCTTGTATGGATTGGTCTAGGCTGAGGTTGATGGTGGGACACAAGCGGTCCATTTCCTGGACACTACCTATCCTGAAAAATAATCCCTCACTCTCACAGATCTTGGGAGATAGACCAGTCCTCGCTTACAGACAGTCCCCCAACCTGAAGCAAATACTCTCTAGCAACCACACACCACACAACAAAAACACTAACCCAGGAACCTATCCTTGCAACAAAGCCCAATGCCAACTCTGTCTACATATTTATTCAAGTGACACCATCGTAGGACCTTTTGATAATAGCTCATCTTAATTAATTAGCCTCTTACAGTTTGTATGGCAACTTCCACCTTCTCTGTATGTGTATATATATATATCTTCTTACTATATGTTCCATTCTATGCATCTGATGAAGTGGGCTTAGCCCACGAAAGCTTATGCTCTAATAAATTTGTTAGTCTCTAAGGTGCCAGAAGTACTCCTGTTCTTTTTGAGCTATGTGTTATTATTTCTGGAGTAACAGCAGTGTGCAAACTGCACTATATAAGCATTCAGCAATAGTAACATTATTGTATTTGTATTGTAGTAGTGCCTAACAGCCCCAGTCATGGATCAGGACTCCATTGTGCTAGGTGCTGTACAAACACAGATCTGTATCAACAGAACAAAAAGACAGCCCCTGGCCACAAAGAGCTTACAAGATGATGATGTGGTTCCTGTCCCAAGGAGTTGACAATATGGTCCAGAAAGATAGGCCAGATAGTATATCAGGCATAGATGACTTGTGCCTCCCGATCTAAAGGGGAGGACAAGTGACTACCCCACGTCTCTCCTCTGCCCAGCAACCTCCCCACCCTGCACCCAGCCTATGTTGGCCATGCTCATCCCGCCCCACGTTACCTGGGGTGGGGGAAGGGCTCTGTTCTTCTCCCACTGTGGGCCCCCCGCCACTTCTTCCTGGCAGGCGGGCCCAGGCAGGGAGCAGGATGGAACCATTTCTCACATGGCTGAAGCTGGCTGCTCCGGGTTGCTGCTCCGTGCAGTGCAGCAGCTGCCTGAGGGTATGTCTTCATTACCCACTAGCTCGGCAGATAGTGATCGATCTATCGGGGATTGATTTATCGCGTCTCGTCTAGATGTGACAAATCAATCCCTGAATCGATGCCTGTACTCCACCTCGGCAGGAGGAGTAAGCGGAGTCGACGGGGGAGCCGCTGCGGTCGACTTGTGAGGATGGCCAGGTAACTCGAACTAAGATACTTCGACTTCAGCTCCATGAATAGAGTAGCGGAAGTTGCGTATCTTAGTTCGAACTGTCCTCCTAGTGTAGCCCAGGCTTATGAGAGCCTGGTGGTGGCTGCCTGCTCCTCACCTGGGCCTGGCTGCTGGAGACGGGATGGAGTGAGCCAGAAACATGGCTGGGGGGAGAGGGGACTCCAGCTATGGCTTGCTGGGCCCCTGTCCCCAGCAGCTGGGCCTGGAGCATGGAGCAGTGACCCAGAGTAGCGGGCATGAGAAGCAAATGGCCCTGCTCCCTACCCCCATCAGACCAATCTGGTGGGGCACTTGACCCCGCATGTCTCCCCTATGCGTTGCCTCTGACAGGGGATGGCAAGAACTTGGAAGTGTGATGTTATGTGGAGATAGTTGTGTATTTGAAGGAGGGATTTAAAGGAGCCCTGAATGTCACTTGGCTCACAAACAGAAGGGATCATTCCAAGTGCTAAGGTGCAGCATGGAAGGAGGCACTAGATTAGATGTGTAAAGAAGACCCCAGTGAATGAGGGAATTATCATCATCCTCATTTTTACAGCTGAGGAACATAAGGTGACTTACCCAGGGTTACACAAGACATCTATACATGAGGCAGGAATTGAACCATTTTCTTGAGTCCTAATTCAATGCTTTAACCACAAGACTATCTTTCTTCTCAAGAGGAGAGAAGGAAGAAATAAAGAGAGAAGGGGAAACATTGAATTGCACCTCTAGTGAGAACAAGAAACTCGTTGTGCAGGAGGTCGGACTAGATGATCAGAGTGGTCCCTTCTGACCTTAGTATCTATCAATCTATGAATCTATGAATTTGAGATGGAAGAAGAGAGACCAGTGAAGACATCTGAAGAGGGAATGACATGGGCAAAATAGCAGGAGAGGAAAATAATTTTGCCATACCACTTCGGACAAAATGGATGGAGATGAGCAGAAATAGGGTGCTGGACTAAACTCATCAGGGATGCAAGTTCACTGACGTCAATGGACTTGCATCGGGCAAATTTGGCCCTATGGGACCACCCCTGTGAGTAAGAGGAGCAAGATTTGTCCTGATCATATAAACAAGTGGCACTGTGTAAGTTATTAGAGAGCAAAGAGTTGATGCCTGCATTTCTCCACTCAGTCACAGAAGATATTTGCATCAGTTAAAAGTCCATTATCCGCGGGCCATCTCTGGTAATGTACATAATCATCTCATGAACAGAATTTAAAGACCTATAGAATCCATTATGACAATTTAACAAATAAATGTGCAGCAGGCCATATAGACACAGTTTTTGAAATCTGTAACTCTCAGTGGCTCGGTGAGATGCGGCCATGGAAAGCTGAACTCATGCCAGTGTGTCATGCTGGTGTGGGTTTGTCTAATGTAAGATGGCTGTTAAAGGGCAAACAAAGCAAAGACCTTTTCATTAGGCAGTTTCTTACCCTGGAATAATGTATCCATGATATGCTTCTGGAATCTGGGAAACAAGCTGCTAAAACTGTTCTTTCAGGCAGCTTGCAGAGTATCTGTATCCACCAGGGACATCTTTTCTGATCTGTTGTCCATGCTTTTACAGGTAAAACAAGACAGAGCTACTGTTTTGTCAAAATTTGAATGGGAAATCCAAGGGAAAGGGAAAATATAGAGCAGAAAGAAGCTTATCATGTTAATATAGAGGAGAGATGCAAGGAAGATGTAATCCTTAGTGGATGCATCCAGAGAAGGAAGCATTGCAGATAAAGAAAGATATAGTTTGGAAGAATCAGATATAACAGATCCATTACTGAGAATTTCTGCAGGCACTATATTGAGTGACCTTTGAAAATTTAAAAGCTGGTTAGTTTATCACCTAAATTCTATCTTCTACATATCACAAGCACTTTCACCCTGAAAGGCTTTTTCTCAAGTGATCAACATGAGGTCTTATGGTCCAGCCTTTACAGCCTGCACTGATTCAGAGGGCTGCCTGATCCATCCAATACATCTATACAGAGGCATAAAAAGTATGAAAGGCCATACTTGGGCTAAACATTCCAGTAGGTGTCAGAAGAATTCTGTATAATACAAAACAAAAGTCTTATCTAATTGAACAGTGTTTTCCTTTTTTCTTTGAAATTGCCACTGAGTTGACCATGTGTTCTGGTATTTCTCCTCACACAATATTTCTATGCCATAAACTCATTTTACCTGGTGAAAAATGAACTCCACTAGAACCTTGGAAAAGTAAAGACTGTATTAGTTTGGTTTGAGGTAGGACATATAAACACAACAGGATTTATAAGTTCTCTGTGAAAACGTGGCATATGTGCTATTTATTGAATGGTATTCCTAAAATTCTGAGGGAATTGCTTTGAAAAATATTTTTTCTTCTGAATCCAAATCTGCTTTCAAAACAATGGCTCTTTTCCCCCCAGAAGATGCTTTTGGAAAGGTTTGAAGTGGAGCTGTGTGAACACTTCCAAGTATGATTCACAAGGCGTTCGTGAATTTGTGCATGAGAACTGGTATTTGAGTTCCCAATGTGTCACACTGTGGCCAAAAATGTTAATTCATGTTATACTGTGTCACACTCAATATTTCAACTAACGATTTCCATAGAACCTGAAGACGAAGCTTTGAGAGATGTGAAGTTTTGTACTTTTAACTAGAAACCTCACCTTTATTTATTAATTCTGATCATATTGAGTCAATTAAGCCTTGGTGTGACTCCAGGGAAACCAGGAATGAAGTTAATCCATTGTGTTTAATATATCTTAGAATTCATCTTGGGGATAATCACAAGAATGAGACTCAGGAAAACTAGTTGTCTTTTTGGTTCTGCCATTAACTATGTGACCTATGTGTCACTTTAATTCTCTGTGTCTCCATTTTCCGATCTGTAAAATGGAATAATGACAAAGGACTTTGGAATCTAAGATGACAGGAATTATATAAGTGATAAGTATTTTGTCTCCAGTAAATTTAGTGATATCAAGTCTTCATATTCATATTAACAGAACCAGATCAAAATCAGAACTTCTTCAGACAACCCTTAGTGCACCTTTATCTAAGATAAATAAAATGGCCTAACAAAGAAAACAAACAATCAAAACAAAGCTCTTGTAGAATATTTGTATTGTAGGAGCCTTTCAGTAAGACCAAAATTTCCATGCAAAGAAGCATGCATAAGAGGTATTATGTGAAAGTGATAAAGAAATTAAGCAATATGTTTATACAATTTTATTTAAAAAAATGGAATCAGGTATTGCAATCATACCCTAGCTTGTATCACTTAACAGGTACTTGGGGAGGCATTTACACATTCACTGCCTTGTTCATTAATAAAGTTTGTGGAGCTTTGAGCTTCGTGGATGGAAGATACTATGAAGTACAGTGTACTAATGATTATTATTGGTCTAGTCTGTTGTTTAATGGTCTTAGATGGCACCCAAAGCTTGTAAAATTGAGATTTGCAATATCATGTCAAAATACAATAGCCTGTTTACAGTCTGGAGGGACCCAGAGGCATTTTGGATTAAACAGAAATTCTTAACATTGGAATTCATATAACTTCGGTTTACCTGTGTTGCTATTTTCAAACTTCTTGCCTTAAGCTGCTTCACTTTGTTGCTTTTGCCATTCAGTGTCTGTTCAAAAGTGATGATTCTTGGGAGTAACAGACTAGGAATATGGTAGTCTGTGGCCACATCTTCTCTATGGGGACTATAGCGGCATGGCTAGGGTGCCAATCTATGCTGGCATAACCCTGTAGTGTAGGCACAGCCTACACTGACAGAAGGTTTTTTCCCATCAATGTCAGAACACCATCTCCCTAGGTGATGGCAGCTTGGGCAACAGAAGCATTCTTCCATTGACCTAGCTGTGTCTACACCAGGGCTTAGGTCAGAATAGCTATAGCATTCATGGGTGTGAATTTTTCACACTACCGAGCACCATAGCTATGTCAACCTAAATTTTAAGTGTAGGCCAGGCCTGTGTCTGCCTCCATGCATCTTTTCCCCACCTAAAGAATAGTGCCTGCTTGGAGTTCCTCCTCCCTCTATCACCCAAACTGTGACTGACACTTTCCCCCTCAAAACCCAAAGAAAGAACAAGTGGCAGCATGTCAAAGAGTGTTTATTGTTAGGGGTATGTGGGCTTTGAAATACAGAAGTGCAATTTCTAGGGGCAGTATTGGCTCCAGCATGGTGTTTAATAATAATGGGAATCGTTGACAAATGTAAAGTAGTGTAAAATATTCTATTGTTATCTAAGGGAACTCGTGGAGCCAAATTTGTAATTTTGTTCATCACCTTGTGAATTGTCACTAAATTGTGAAAAGGAAAAGGATATGAAGGCAGAGGAGGAGTAACCAAAGTGTACAGAAATTAAAATAAATTCCACTCACATGCTGCTTTCAGTTATATTAGAGTAATGCCATTGGAATTACACTAATCTAAATCCGCAGTAACAGTAGAATCTAGGCACATCAGTCAAAAAGGGTATATATATTATATATATATTCTTATACAATATTCTGAGGTGAATCAAGAGGAAAAGTGTTATTACAAGGCAATTTGACCTAGTGTCGTGCACAGCAAACAGGGACCACCCAACATAAACAAAAGGAAAATGAAGTGGAGGCAGAATTTCTACCAACTTTGGGAATAAGTTATCAGCAGCAAGGTCATCTTGGAAAAAAAGATTATAAAAATGGGAAACTAGTAACTCCAAGGAGGGAAGGGGGGGAAAAAGCATATGCCCCCTAATTCCGCTGTTTTACGTTTTATTTCTCTCCTCTTTTAAACCAAATTTAGCAATACAGGAATTGCCATACTAAATCAGATCACAGGTCTTTCTAGTCTAGTATGCTATCTCCAGCATGGCCAGCACCAGATAATTTAGAGAAACGTGAAAGAAACCCTGAAGCGGGCAACTATGGAATAATCTTCCCAAAGGGAAAGTTTCATCTTAAACCCCTCAGTAAAGGTGCATTCCCAGAGGGCCTTAATATTAGAGTTGTTAGAGGGTGCTACTGTAATAAGATAGTGGTATTGACTGCTAGTAATATTCAAATATTGCTTTGTAGCTCTTCCGTGCATCGTTGGGGAGTGGAGTCACTGGAGTGGCTGTGCAGAGCAGTGTAAACCTAATTTGCGAATGCGTAGGCGCTATGTGAAGCAGGAACCTAAAAATGGTGGGGAACCTTGCCCCCTACTTGAAGAGAAGTCTGGCTGCCTGGAATACTTGACTTACCAGGGGCAGGACTGCGGACATGAATACGGTACTCTCACTCTGATTTATTTGAATTGCCCTGATGTCTTTTGTCACCACTTAATAGTCGTGTGTTCCCCCCTCCACCCCCAGGCATTGATGACAATAAGTTGCAGTTAAAGTCTACATAATACAAATGCATTTTAAAACTTTGAGAGAGACAAAGTGGGCGAGGTAATATCTTTTATTGGACCAACTTCTGTTGGTGGATGGGGACAAGCTTTGGAGCTTCACAGAGCTCTTCTTCTGGTCCTCAGACCTCCCTTTTAAAACTTTATCTTTTACTTTCATATAATTTCATAGCTGCTTATTCTTTCTGACTTAAATATTTACTTACACATTTTGCGCCAGGTTTGGATTTCAGTGACAGTTAAGAATGCTCCACATCTCATAGGAGGCTCCTAACATCTTGCAGCATCAGCCCCAATAAAAAGGAAACAATGTGTATAAGGTGAATGCACCTCACCTAAATTACAGAAGATATATTCGCAAAAAAGAAAAGGAGTACTTGTGGCACCTCAGAGACTAACAAATTTAACAAGTACTCCTTTTCTTTTTTGCGAATACAGACTAACACGGCTGCTACTCTGAAAGAAGATATATTATTATTTGAAGAGTTTACAAGAAGTTTATTATACAAAGAACTACAACTACACGTTCCCCTTCACTTTCCTAACTTAGGCCACTCAATAGTTTTTAAACCCATCTTACAATGTACTCCTTTAAGCACTTGCACTAATGTGTCAGACATACAAAACTGGCACTCCTAATTGGATGCTCCAAGACCATATTCAACACATCTCCAAACAGCCTGCAACCCTGAAAGGGAAGAGTGAGGAAACAAAGCTTGGAGGAAATATCCCCATCCCAGAGACATATCCAGAGAGCTCTCTGAGCCAGTGCAGAAGCATCTAAGAAGTTGGCTCCAAAGGAAAATGGAAGCTTGATACATGTTGTTGAGGGGATTCAACTGAGATGAGGTACTTCAAGAGGTTCCTACATACCATAAAGGGCAGCTTGAAGCAAATGGCTTTTCCCCCTCAGATCTTCATGAGCCATTGGGATGTCCACTCTAGAGGCGTATGAGGCATAGATTAAAGTAGCCGTCTGAGTGCCACTCCCATGTACATTGTTAAATAACTTCCCCTTTTACTTACCTGTACATGGAATCACAAAAGGATGTTAGCCTCCAGAAGTAGGTGCATGGGCTTAGAATGGAAAGCCACCAATAAATCCACCTTCAGGTGGGACAACCACAGTTTATGGAAGTCAGTGTTCAACCTGCAGTGCCTGAGTAAGTTATTGTTGAATCGAGAGTGCTAACTTTATTTCCACCATCTTCCCAACAGAGAGGGAGGTAAGTAGAATCACCCCAGGGAAGCTGCCTTGGGAAGAAAATAGAGAGTCTCGCTTCTCCATTGGAGACCATGAAATTTTGGTTTATGTGCGTGACCACAGAACCCTATTGCTCTCAAGTGACCTTCTGAGGGTATTTTTACAATGAGAGGGACAGTTCGGTGATCCAGATTCAAATCTAGCTCACTGCCTTTTGGAGGTTCTTCAAGAAGGGAAAATGAAGGACAAGGCTTTTCTTACCTCTAGGATCAATAGGTCATGGTAGAGCCAGGAGCTCCCTTACTAAAGAAGGAAAATTGTCTTAGCTCTGAGGTAAAAAGGATCCTTTGCAAAGGGAGGCAGCAGAGGCCCAGTTTATCTTTGCTATAGCTCCAAGATGAAAAAACTCTCATAAAAATAGAGGGGTTAGGGTAGTCCTAGAGACAGCATCTCCCTACCTCCCAGAAGTTCTTTTGAGCCCCAGTCCTCCTAAAAGTCCCTTGGGACCTGTCCTGCTGGTGTCTATAATCCATAGGGGGCTGCTGGAATGTGGGTCTTCTTCAGAATCATGTACCCTGTGGCTCAGGCCTGGCTGTTGCACTTACATGAAAGGTAGGTAGGTGTGTGTGTGGGTGTGTGGGTGTGTGTGTAGGAAGGGGGTGCAGAAAAAGCCTGCTGCCAAAAAGTTGCAGTGGGAGGGACACAAGAACAACATTTTAAACCCTTCTCGCCTGGCTCTTTCCTTTGTACTCCTGTTCTGTGGCAGTCTGGAGTCTCTTTTAGGCATGGAAGAAGGTGGCATCTTAGACACACACAAACTTCAGCTTGCTTGCAATAAAGCAGGAAAACAACTGACCTGCATGCAGGGCTGGGGAGGCACAGGATACAGAAGTCCTGCATCTGGATTGACTACCCCTGCCTTGTGAACAGATTAAAACAATTATTTACCCATTCAGCCATACTAGTGGCAATGGGAACAGAGAAGAGGCAGAAGCAAATGAAGGCCTTTGTAGCTGAACTGGAAATACAAAGGAAGTTAAGCTGCTATGTTTCTTTGTCTTTGTAGAAGGTTAGAAGCAATTTTTCAAAGGTTTTTCCAATCTATGCACCAACAAAATGAATGTGCATGTGATCTTGCAACAAATTGGGTACTCAGGCATGTGATTAATTGACTTGCACATGTGGCTGTCCAAACAAAATGAGGATGTGTGGTTTGCATGGTATCAGATGCCAATTTAGTGGCTTATAGGAAATGAATTTGTGTCAATCCAGTTCCTACTTAATAGGTGCCCATAGCAGCACCAAAAAAGAAAAAAAATCCAGTTGCAATTGGCACAATTGGCAATTTATTTGCTAGGACTGAATGGGCATGGAAACAGTTACATCTTGGCCCAGTGCCCCTTCTGGATGATCATCAGTCTATTGTAAGTGGACCCAGCTGCTGGATCACACACGCTCAGGCCCCCTGGGTCTGAGTAGTCTAGTCACTATTCTGCATCTCTAGGGTGCACTTGCGAGCTGACCTCTTGTCTGAGCCCTTCCTAGGAATGTGGAACTTCACAGTCTAGTCATCCTAGTCCAGCAGTACCACTCACTAAAATTTGGCCCAGCTGCCCCCTCATCCAGGGGTCAGACCAAATGTGAACAGCACTGAAACTCCCTGTGCCAGGGACCAGGTCGCAATGCCTGGAGTGGGAATCAACCCAGTTGGACCCACATGACAGAAGCTGCTGCTGTGGAGTGAGTGCAGGATAGGCTTGCTCTGCAACTCCCCATTAGGGCTTCCCATTCCTCAGGGGCAGCACCCAACCCCCCAAAACCCAGGCTTTCCACTCCCCAGGGGCAGGACTTGTCCCCTTTAGCCACTGGGAATGTTGGGAAGTATGATAGTCTCTGAAGCTCCCAAGCCCTCTGTTGCTAACATACACTCCCCCAGAATTCTACCTAGCTGGGAGCATTTTGACTTCTAGTTTAACCCCTTTGGGGACAGAGTGAAAGCAAGGAACACAGGCTTAGCCAGGGAATTTCTTAGCCACAGTCACTGTACTATTAAAAGGCACTAGCAAGTACAGAACTGTCCAAAATAAAAGTCCTGAGATCTCACGCCTTCTGAGTCAAAAGTCAACAGGAGAATCCCACCCATTGCCGTAGTGAGTGTCCACACTGAAGTGCTGCAGCAGCATTTCAAATGTAGACAAACCCTGACTCTCTTCTTTTGGCCATATGGCCATTGGCAGCCTCGTCCCTTTCCCTCTCCAAGTTCCTGTGTTGAAAATTTGTTGTTCCATACCGGGGTCACCAACCTTTGGCACCTGGCCCATCAGGGTAAAGCCGCTGGTGGGCTGGTTTGTTTATGTGGAGTGTCCGCAGGCACGGAGCCCCTCAGCTCCCACAGGCCGCAGTTCGCCGTTCCTGGCCACTGGGGGCTGTGGGAAGCGGCACAGGCTGAGGGACGTGCTAGCCCCTGCTTCCCGCAGCTCACATTGGCTGGGAATGGCGAACCGCAACCAGTGAGAGCTGCGGTGCTCAGTGCCTGCGGATGCTCCACATAAAAAGGCCTGGCCCACCAGCGGCTTCATGCTGATGGGATGGGTGCCAAACGTTACCAACCCCGTTCCATACCATATGCATGGGCCAGAAGTTGAGAGTCAGTCAATGGCCCTAGATTGTTGTCTTGATGGCTTCTCAGAGATTGTCTTTCAATGATGTGTCAAGCATTTTTCCTGGGCAAGTAGCTGACTGGAATACTTCATAATTTTTATAGGTCTACACTTAAAACACTGCATTGGGGCAGCTGCGCTACTGTAGCACTTTAATGAAGATGCTATATACTGACAGGCGAGAGGTCTTCCATAGGTATAGTTAATCCACCTCCCTAAGAGGTGGTAGCTATGTCAGTGGGAAAAGCTCTCCTTCTGGCATAGAACTGTCTACACCTGTGCTTCGGTTAGTATAACTGTGTCGCTCAAGGGTGTGGATTATTCACACCCCTCAGGGACATAGTTATACCAAAGTAATTCTGTAGTGTAGATCTGCCTCCCCTTTTTTTAGGCAGTTAGCACATAACACAAAATGGAGGTCACACAATGGAGTTCACAATCTAAGGGTATGTCTATACTACGAAATTAGTTTGATTTTATAGAAGTCGATTTTTAAAAATCGATTTTATACTGTTGATTGTGTATGTCCCCACTAAGCGCATTAAGTCGGCGGAGTGTGTCTTCAATACCGTGGCTAGCATCGATTTATGGAGCGGTGTACTGTAGGTAGCTATCCGACAGTTCCCACAGTCTCTGCTGCCCATTAGAATTCTGGGTTAAGCTCCCAATGCCTGTTGGGGCAAAAACACTGTTGAGGATGGCTTTGGGTACATCGTCAGTCGCCCCTCCCTCCCTCTGTGAAAGCAACGGCACACAATAGTTTTGCGCCTTTTTTCCTGGGTTACCCGTGCAGATGCCATATCATGGCAAGCATGGAGCACACTCAGCTCACCGCTGCTGTGGTGAGCACTGTAAACTCTTTGCGCATTATCCTGGAGTATGTGCAGAACCAGGCTAAGAGACGCCAGCACGAGGATGACTGTGATGAGGAGATGGACACAAACGTTCCCGAAAGCACGGGCTGTGGCAATTGGGATATCATGGCAGCAGTGGGGCTGGTTGATACAGTGGAACGCCGATTCTGGGCCCAGCAAACAAGCAGAGACTGGTGGGACCACATAGTGATGTAGGTATGGATGATTCGCATTGGCTGCGAAACTTTCACATGCGTAAGGCTACTTTCCTTGAACTTTGTGAGTTGCTTTCCCCGGCTCTGAAGCGCAGGAATACCAGGATGAGAGCTGCCCTGACAGTTGAGAAGCGAATGGCGATAGCCTTGTAGAAACAACTCCTAACTGCTACTGGTCAGTCCGGAATCAATTTGGAGTGGGCAAGTCTACTGTGGGGACTGCTGTGATCCAAGTAGCCAATGCAATCACTGACCTTCTGCTATCAAGGGTAGTGATTCTGGGAAATGTGCAGGTTATACTGGATGGCTTTGCTGCAATGAGGTTCTCTAACTGTGGTGGGGCGATAGCCGGAACACATATCCCTATCTTGGCACCGGACGACCTTGCTAACCAGTATATAAACTGCAAGGGGTACTTCTCAATGGTGCTGCAAGCACTGGTGGATCACAAGGGATGTTTCACGTGGGATGGCTGGGAAAGGTGCATGACGCTTGCATATTTAGGAACTCAGAACTGTTAGAGCAGTTTCAAGAAGGGACTTACTTCACAGACCAGAAAATTACCATTGGAGATGTTGAAATGCCAATAGTTATCCTTGGGGACCCAGCCTACCCCTTGCTCCCAGCAGCCTGGACAGTAGTAAGGAGCAGTTTAACCATAGGCTGAGCAAATGTAGAATGGTGGTAGAATGTGCCTTTGGACGTGTAAAAGCTTGCTGGTGCTGTTTGCTGACTAGGTTAGACCTCAGCGCAACCAGTATTCCCATAGTTATTGCTGCTTGCTCTGTGCTCCATAATATCCATGAGAGCAAAGGGGATATGTTTATGGCGGGGTTGGAAGTTGAGGCAAATCACCTGGCGGCTGATTTTGAGTAGCCAGACACCAGGGCAATTAGAAGAACACAGCTAGGCGCACTGCGCATCAGAGAGGCTTTGAAAACCAGTTTCATGACTGGCCAGGCTATGGTGTGACAGCTGTGTGTTTTTCTCCTTGCTGCAAACCTGCCTCCTTTGTTGATTTTAATTCCCTGTAAGCCAGCCACCCTCCCCCCTTTGATCACAGCTGGCAAAGGAAATAAAGTAACTATTGTTTTGAAACCATGCATTCTTTCTTTATTAATTTTTTTAAAAAAGGCAGATAACTGACAAGGTAGCCCGGGTGGGGTGGGGTGCGGTGCGGGAGGAGGGAAGGACAAGGCCACATTGCTTATTGTAGCCACAGTACAAATCAAAACGTTTTAATGACAGCCTTCTGTTGCTTGGGCCATCCTCTAGAGTGGAGTGGCTGGGTGCCCAAAGCCTCTCCCCCTCCGCATTCTTGAGTGTCTGAGTGAGGAGAATATGGAACTTGGGGAGGAGGGCAGGCGGTTATACAATGGATGCAGTGGGGGTCTGTGCTCTTGTTGGCTTTCCTGCAGCTCCAACAGATGCTTCATCATGTCCGTTTGCTCCCCCATTAGCCTCAGCATTGCCACCTGCCTCTACTCTTCGTGCTCACTTAATGCTTTCCTGGCCTCTACCACTGAATGCGTCCATGCATTAAGCTGTGCCCTATCAGTGCGGGAGGACTGCATGAGCTCCGAAAACATGTCATTGCGAGTTCTTTTTTTCCACCTTCTAATCTGTGACAGCCTCAGGGACGGAGATGATAGGGGGAACACAGAAACATTTGAACAGGGGGGAAGATAAAAAGGGAGAGTAAAATTTAAGATGATACATTTCTGAGAACAAAAGGGAGACTCTTTCACAGTGAATCAAGCAATTCATAGCAGACAGCACGTGCTTTCGGTACAAGGTTGCATTTTGTCTTTTATATTGAGTGCCTGCCGGAATGGTGACACATCACACATGGCTGGGCAACAGAATTCGGTTTCCAGGCAGCCATGGTAAGCCTTTTGGTATGCAGGGTTTGCTTCTTCCGCCTTCATAACATGTGGGAATAGTTTCAAACTTCAGTGCCATCCTTTCCCATAGCAAGCAATGCCGGTTGGGTTTCACATTTAAAAGGAGGGGCTGTGGTTTTCGGGTAGATGTGCAGCACACACCGCCCCCCACCCCACCGCATGGCTATTCTCTGGGATGATCCCTTCACCCCTCCCCCCCGCCGCGTGGCTCTTCTCTGGGATGATCCCTTTTAGTCAAGCACAAACAACCCAACATGAACAGGGTCCTTTTTTACTGTTCCCTTACAAAAATTCCCCTATTTCAACCAGGTGACCATGAATGATATCACTCTCCTGAGGCTAACACAGAAAGATAAAGACCGAATGTTGCTTGAATGCGACCAAAACCCAGGACCATTCGGCTGCAATGCTTTGTGCTTGGCGTGGTAAAGTGTCCTACTGTGGAGGACAAAATAAGGCAGCCCTCCCCAGAAGCCTTCTACAAAGGCTTTCAGAGTACCTCCAGGAGATCTTCATGGAGATGTCTCTGGAAGATTCCCACTCCATCCCCAGATACATTAACAGACTTTTCCGGTAGCTGTATTGGCCGCGAATGCATCCCAATTCTTCCGGGAAAATCAAACATTAAACACTATTGCTTTTAACCCCTGTACTGTAGTTACAAATGTGCACTCACCAGAGCTGCCTTCTCCAGCTTCAGGGTCGGGGATCCCGCCTTGGGAGGGTATTGCCTCTAGGGAGATGAAAAGGTCCTGGCTGCTGGGGAGAACGGATTCACTTCTTGCCTGCTGCGCATTCTCCTCCTCCTCCTCTTCCTCATCCCGAAAATCCTCCTCCGTGTTGCGTGAGACTCTCCCCTTGCAGGTGTCCACGGACAGTGGTGGGGTAGTGATAGGGTCCCCCCCCTAGAATACCATGCAGCTGACCATAGAAGCGGCATGTATGGGACTCTGACCTGGAGCGAATGTTTGCCTCCTTTGTCTTTTGGTGGGCTTGCCTGAGCTCCTTAACTTTCATATGGCACTGCTGTGTGTCCCTGTTGTAGCCTCTCTCCACCATGCCATGTGTGATTCTGGCATATATATTAGCATTTCTTCTTTCTCATCAGAGTTCGGCCTGCACAGATTCTTCTCCCCATACAGCAATTAGATCCAGTGGTCTCCCTTTCGCTCCATGCTGGAGCTCATTTGCGATTCTGGGGGGACTGCATGGGCACCTGTGCTGCTGAGCTCGCCACGCTGACCAAACAGGAAATGAAATTCAAAATTTCCTGGGGCTTTTACTGTGTACCTGGCTAGTGCATTGGAGTTGAAAGTGCTGTGCAGAGCGGTCACATTGGAGCACTCTGGGATAGCTCCCGGAGGCCAATACCGTCAAATTGCATCTGCACTACCCCAAATTTGACCCAGCAAGGTTGATTTTAGCACTACTTCCCTCGCTGGGGAGGAGTACAGAAGTCAATTTTAAGAGCCCTTTAGGTCGACAGAACAGGGTTGGTTGTGTAGACATATTCGTTTTAAAATAGACCTAATGTGGCTAAATTCGACCTAATCCCATAGTGTAGACTGGGGCTAACCCAAACATTTCCCATTCTATCTCATAGACTAGACTGCACTCATTCCTCATTCTGGAATAGAGGGATTATTGGTAGGGTTGAGTAAAAAAGTTTGCCAGGCCGTGTTTTCAATAAATCACTGACTTCTATCTCTGACATCTTTAATGAGCCATCATTTCTCTAACATAATTGATGCTATAAGTAAAATATAGATTAGATATCTACCTTATTTCACAAAGGTTGTGTTCTCATTCCAACTATTTTTCCCCCTCAGTTCCTGCTTTCATAACTACCTCTGAATACAGTAAGGAAAGAAAAAGGCGAGCTCTCTCTCCCCTGTGGTCTTCAGATACAGAAGCATCTGGGTAATCTCTCACATGTATATTTTGGTCATCTTGTTAAGTAGAAAGTATCTACACAGAACCATTTAATTTGAATAATTTAAGGGCAGCAGACAGCCCTAAATAACCACATGCCTAATTTTTCTCCTCCTGTCCAGCATTTTATTTTCTGTGTCAGTCCAGGTCATTATTTTATTTGCTAACTGTCCTGAATTGAGGTCATGGAAAATTTTGTAGAGTGACTGCTTTAAAAAAAAAAGAATAAATAAAGCTAACACAAAGTCAAGTAAATATGTAACTATGAGTAGCCTGAGAAATTATACATAGATCGCTGCATAAACAAAATTGGCAGAAAGTTCTAGTCCCAAGGGCTGCTCTATTAGGGCTGTGTGGCAGAAGCTGTACAAATATGTAGCTCACAGATCTGATCAACTCAGCTCTGTCACTGTGTCTAATGCTCTATCCTACTCGGTTTACCCTGGGCCAATGAAACCAGTAGGCATTCTGAAAACAATTAGTCATACATTGAGTTTTATCTTTCACCGTTAGATTAAAAATAGGAGTGATTGGGAGACTGTATCCTACTAAAGTGTTTCATCCCAATATAAGAAACTTTGTACATTATGTCATGTTTGGGCTGTGCCTCAATGTCAGAACCAAGGTCCATAGTTTGGTCGTGGCTGAAAGGGTGTGCAACTTAGCCACTGTTCAGCAATCTCTTTCCTAAGCTCTGTATCACTATACTTTTTATATGATGCACGGATATGGCATAAAAGTGATTCATATCCTAATGTCTGACAAAGTTATGCTCATCAATACTAAAGCCAGTTAAAGTGGTACTATTTTTTCCCCACCCGCATGCAGATATTGTGTGGAATTTAAAACTGAATCACTCTCTCACCATTGCACTGTGGAGAATCGGCCATATGCCCGCTGGATGCAGTATCTACGAGAGGGGTATACTGTGTGCGTAGCTTGCCAGCCTCCAGCTATGAATACTGGCAACCATCGTTGTTCTGGAGATGGCCTGGGTGCCGATGGGTAAGAATGGAAGATATATTTCAATTTTTGGGAGTCTGAATGCTTTTTGTTAAGTAGTTTTAACATAAAACACCAAGCTCTGATTTCACTTACCTTCTATTCCGCTGGATCACACAAGAGAATGTAAGAATTCTCAGGGTTTAAGCAGTGGCTAAAGACAAATGAAATGGTGAAAGAGCAATGTAAAAGCTGAACTGAAATAGCTCACACTGACCAGCTGCAGTAGCTGAGATAGTTTCTCCATTTAGCCTTGGCCTAGAAGGAACCCTTCTTCCAGGCCTAAATTCATTACAGTAGGCTTTCTGATAGAACTTTATGCTTTATTTACAGTAGCTGCTGAGACCAGGGCCAAACGATTTAGTGATTTAGCAAGTACATATTAGAACTTTAAACATCTCCTTTTATTATTAGATGAACAGCATGCAGCCAAGTGTAGTGGTTTTAAAGCTTTCCAGTTGTACTATGAAAAAGAAGGAATGGTGTTGTTTCTGAGCTGAACAGAACTTGATGATACTGTAGCCTACCACACTTTAAAAAGTGGCAGTACTGTAATCTGAATTTGATCCCAAGCTCTAGCAGTCAGAGGTTAGCACATTACTCCGAACGCCATACACCCAGCGTGGTTAACCAAACGGATTCAAAATCATCAACTATTTGGAACAGATTTTAATCCAATTTTGTATTCTAATCATTCAAACTAAAATCCTTAGTATATATTAACATGTATATTATGGTAGTGTCCAAACATCCTAATGAGAATGGGCACTGTACAGAGAAAGGCCCTGCTCCAGAGAGTTTACAATATAAGGAATAAGAAATTAATCTAGCCTTTGAAACAAAACATTTCTAATCAAGTCTGACCTGTCAGTGTTATTTACTAAAAACATCTAGCACTGTAGTAAAAGTAAAGTTTATAGTTCAAAAAAAGTATTTGAAAACCTACATTCAATTTTTAAAAAAAGAAAAATAATTTACTGTCACATTTCAGAAATAAAGTTCTCCACTGGCAAGCTGTCGGTAATCTTCGGTGCCAAGGAACATGGAAGAAAGTTCGGCAAGTAGAACAATGTTCATGTCCTGTTGTGCATAGTTTTATTTTTACATAAAAGTTGGAAAGAGAACTTCGAAGAACATCCACGAACATCTTTAAATCAATAAAAAGAAAAGGAGTACTTGTGGCACCTTAGAGACTAACAAATTTATTAGAGCATAAGCTTTCGTGAGCTACAGCTCACTTCATCGGATGCATTTGGTGGAAAAAACAGAGGAGAGATTTATATACACACACACAGAGAACATGAAACAATGGGTTTATCATACACACTGTAAGGAGAGTGATCACTTAAGATAAGCCATCACCCACAGCAGGGGGGGGAAAGGAGGAAAACCTTCCATGGTGACAAGCAGGTAGGCTAATTCCAGCAGTTAACAAGAATATCAGAGGAACAGTGGGGGGTGGGGTGGGAGGGAGAAATACCATGGGGAAATAGTTTTACTTTGTGTAATGACTCATCCATTCCCAGTCTCTATTCAAGCCTAAGTTAATTGTATCCAGTTTGCAAATTAATTCCAATTCAGCAGTCTCTCGTTGGAGTCTGTTTTTGAAGCTTTTTTGTTGAAGTATAGCCACTCTTAGGTCTGTGATCGAGTGACCAGAGAGATTGAAGTGTTCTCCAACTGGTTTTTGAATGTTATAATTCTTGACGTCTGATTTGTGTCCATTCATTCTTTTACGTAGAGACTGTCCAGTTTGGCCAATGTACATGGCAGAGGGGCATTGCTGGCACATGATGGCATATATCACATTGGTAGATGCGCAGGTGAACGAGCCTCTGATAGTGTGGCTGATGTGATTAGGCCCTATGATGGTATCCCCTGAATAGATATGTGGACAGAGTTGGCAATGGGCTTTGTTGCAAGGATAGGTTCCTGGGTTAGTGGTTCTGTTGTGTGGTGTGTGGTTGCTGGTGAGTATTTGCTTCAGATTGGGGGGCTGTCTGTAAGCAAGGACTGGTCTGTCTCCCAAGATCTGTGAGAGTGATGGGTCGTCCTTCAGGAAAGGTTGTAGATCCTTGATGATGCGTTGGAGAGGTTTTAGTTGGGGGCTGAAGGTGATGGCTAGTGGCGTTCTGTTGTTTTCTTTGTTGGGCCTGTCCTGTAGTAGGTGACTTCTGGGTACTCTTCTGGCTCTGTCAATCTGTTTCTTCACTTCAGCAGGTGGGTATTGAAGTTGTAGGAATGCATGATAGAGATCCTGTAGGTGTTTGTCTCTGTCTGAGGGGTTGGAGCAAATGCGGTTATATCGTAGCGCTTGGCTGTAGACAATGGATCCAGCAATGCCCCTCTGCCATGTACATTGGCCAAACTGGACAGTCTCTACGTAAAAGAATGAATGGGCACAAATCAGACGTCAAGAATTATAACATTCAAAAACCAGTTGGAGAACACTTCAATCTCTCTGGTCACTCGATCACAGACCTAAGAGTGGCTATACTTCAACAAAAAAGCTTCAAAAACAGACTCCATCGAGAGACTGCTGAATTTGAATTAATTTGCAGACTGGATACAATTAACTTAGGCTTGAATAGAGACTGGGAATGGATGAGTCATTACACAAAGTAAAACTATTTCCCCATGGTATTTCTCCCTCCCACCCCACCCCCCACTGTTCCTCTGATATTCTTGTTAACTGCTGGAATTAGCCTACCTGCTTGTCACCATGAAAGGTTTTCCTCCTTCCCCCCCCCCGCTGTTGGTGATGACTTATCTTAAGTGATCACTCTCCTTACAGTGTGTATGATAAACCCATTGTTTCATGTTCTCTGTGTGTGTGTGTGTGTGTGTGTAAATTTCTCCTCTGTTTTTTCCACCAAATGCATCCGATGAAGTGAGCTGTAGCTCACGAAAGCTTATGCTCTAATAAATTTGTTAGTCTCTAAGGTGCCACAAGTACTCCTTTTCTTTTTGCGAATACAGACTAACACGGCTGCTACTCTGAAACCTTTAAATCAATGTAACACTTTGTGAAGCCACAAGAACTCTACTTTTCTGCTGTGCTTGCTTGCTAAACCTTAACTGAATTTTTAAAAAAAGACAAGACTTTAGGAGCCATTCTGGTTGAGTATGTTTGCCTTGTACCCAGATATTAAGATGGATCTTCTTGCTGTCAACTACACGGCGAGCTTCGTTTTTTCTCTTTTTTGTAATTAAAAAGACTGAATGTCTCCAATGCGAGTAGTTTGAGTTCTTACCTCTTCATCTCTTACAAGGCACCCTTCACTATCAGAGGTATGGACCCTGCTCCACGGTAGGCAGGCTACTATGCTCTGTTTAAATGTGAGAAAAGTTACCCTCACCATTAATCCACTAGAAGTGCTTAAAGTGGACAATTGAGGAATTAGTACTGCATCTCAGTTCAGATCCTGTGCCCCATCTCAGCCAAGTCTAGGCAGCTATAGATGTTATTGAACATAAACATTTAAAAAAAGGTGGATTAGCACTGTATGTATTCCCCTTGTCCAATGTAGGCAACCACCTTCATATTAAAAAATTAAAGCTACTCAATTAGTTTCCTTCTGGTTTTTGATGGAAAACCTCAAGGACTTAATATCACTTACCACAATAGGGATGTCTTGGCACATGATGCTAAACAAAGCACCCATGTGTCAAATTGCAGATAATTCTTAATGTTAGCCCTGAAAAGAAGTATTCTTTAATGGAGAGCAATGTAAATTTAGACTGCATTGTCCTATTGACCCTGCTGCAGTGATGTAATAGGTGATTGATCCATCTCAAAGTAAAAATGCTCATTTACTTTAAAATTGTATCTGGGTTACAGTGGTGAAATAAGTGACTAACTGTACTTGAACCACCGTTCAAGACTTTGGCCCACCGTTCAAGACACTGGCTAAAAGTCTTAGGTAGGAGTTTCAAAAAAACATTGAATATTGGTCTAGCTCTCTTCCCACTGATGAACTGACACTTGCAGTTCCCACTGTAATAGCACTGAGCAACAATGAACTGCAGGTATCTCCACTCCTTGCTTTCAATACAGCATGTCTTGGCTGCTTGACTAGTGTAACGTTATGGAAGACAAGTCTCCTATTGCAGCACAACACTTTAGGTTTGCCCACTCCTGAAATCATGGACACCTGATGCGACAGGTTCTCTTTAGTTTTATAGGTTCATGGACTCCAAGGCCAAGGGGACCATTGTCATCATCTAGTCTGACCTGTATAACACTGGCCACTGAACTTCCCCAAATTAAGTCCTGGAGAATATCTTTTAGAAAAGCACCCAATCTTGATTTAAGAATTGTCAATCGTAGAGAATTTGCCATGATCCTTGGTAAATTGTTCCAATGGTTAATTACTCTTATTAATAATGTATGCCTTATTTCTAAACTGAATTTGTCTGGCTTCAACTTCCAACCATTGGATTGTGTTATACCCTTTCTCAGCTAGACTAAAGAGCCCAAGAGACTAATCAAGTAAGCCCTTAACCTTCTCTTTGTTAAACTAGAATGAGCTCCTTGAGACTATCACTAGAAGGCATATTTTCTAATCCTTTAATATCACTCTTGTGGTTCTTCTCTGAACCCTCTCCAATTTACCAACATCCTTATTGAACTGTTGACACCAGAATTAGATGCAGTATTCCAGCAGTGGTTGTATCAGTTCCAAATACACAGGTAAAATAACCACTCAACTCTTACCTGAGATTCCCCTATTTATGCATCCAAGGATTGCATTAGCCCTTTTGGCCACAGGATCACTGAGAGTTCCTGCTTAGTGTGTCCAGTACAGCCCCTAAATCTTTTTCAGAGTCACTGCTTCCCAAGATAGAGTTCACCCCCCTAGTGTAAGTATGGCCTATATTCTTTGTTCCTAGATCTATATTTACATTTAGCCTATTAAAAATGCACATTATTTCTTAGCATCTTAGATATCTGTATACTAATGTGAGAAGTATGGGGAATAAGCTGGAAGAACTCAAAATGCTAGTAAACAAACACAATTATGACAGCTGGCAACACAGAAACTAGGTGGGATAATATGCATGACTGGAATATTGGCATAGAAGATAATATGCATGACTGGAATATTGGTATACAGCTTGCTCAGGAAGGAGAGGCAGGGAAAAAAGGGAGGAGGTGTTGCCTTATATATTAAAAAAATGTATACACTTGGACTGAGGTTGAGATAGAAATAGAAGATGACAGACTTGTTGAAAGTTTCTGGGTAAGGATAAAGGGTAAAAAACGATGTGATGGCATGGTAGGGGTTTACTACAGACCACCTAACTAGAAAGAAGTGGATAAGGCTTTTTTTTTTTTTTTTTTAAAAAAAAAAAAAACACTAACAAAATCATCCGAAGCATAAGACTTGGTGGTGATGGGGGATTTCAACTACTCAGACTGCTGTGGGGAAAACAACACAGCAGGGCACAGATTATCCAACAAGTTCTTGGAATATATTGGAGACAGTTTTGTATTTCAGAAGGTAGAGGAAAGCTGCTAGGGGAGACTGTTCTAGATTTGATTTTGACAAATAGGGAGGAACTGGTTGAAAATTTGAAAGTGGAAGACAGCTTGCGTGAAAGTGATCATGATATGATAAAGTTCATGATTCTAAGGAATGGTAGGAGGGAGAACAGCAAAATAAAGACAATGGATTTCAAGAAGGCAGACTTTAGCAAACTCAGGGAGTTGGTAGGTCAGATCCCATGGGAAGCAAGTCTAAGGGGAAAAACAATGCAGACACTTGGCAGTTTTTCAGAGACATTATTAAGGGCATAAGAGCAAACTTTCCTACACAGTGGGGTAGATAGGAAGTATGGCAAGAGACCACCCTGATTTAAACCAGGAGATCTTCAAGAATTAAAAAAGTCCTACCAAAAAAAAAAGTGGAAACTAGGTCAAATTACAAAAAGAATGAATATAAACAAACAAATATATAGGGACAAAATTAGAAAGGCTAAGGCACAAAATGAGATCAAACTAGCTAGAGACATAAAGGGTAACAAGAAAACTTTCTACAAATACATTAAAAGCCAGAGGAAGACCAAGGACAGAATAGGACCATTACTCAATGAGGGGAGGAAACAGAAAATGTAGAAATGGCAGAAATGCGTAATGACTTCTTTGATTCGGTTTTCATCAAGAAGATTGGTGGTGATTGGACATCTAACATAGTGAATGCCAGTGAAAATGAGGTAGGATCAGAGGCTAAAATAGGAAAACAACAAATAAAAAAATTACTTAGACAAATAAGATGTCTTCAAGTTACCAGGGCCTGATGAAATGCATTCTAGAATACTTGAGGAGCTGAAAAGTTACGGAAGATGGCAGAGATTCCAGAAGACTGAAAAAGGGTAAATATAGTGCCAATCTATAAAAAGAGAAATAAGGACAACCCAGGGAATTACAGACCAGTCAGCTTAACTTCTGTACCTGGAAAGATAATGCAGTAAATTAAGCAATGAATTTGCAAACATTTAGAAGAAAATAAGGTGATAAGTAACAGCATGGATTTGTCAACAACAAATCATGTTAAACCAACTTGGTATCTTTCTTTGACAGGGCAATAAGCCTTGTGGATGAGGGTGAAAACAGTTGACATGGTATAGCTTCACTTTAGTAAAGCTTTTGATACCGTCTTGCATGACCTTCTCATAAACAAACTAGGGAATGCAACTTAGATGGAACTACTAAGGTGGATGCAAAACTGGCTGGAAAGTAGTAGAGAGTAGTCATCAGTTGTTCACAGTCATGCTGGAAGGGCATAACGAGTGGGTTCCCACTGGGATCAGTTCTGGGTCTGGTTCTGTTCAGTATCTTCAGTGATTTAGATAATGGCATAGAGAGTACACTTAAAGTTTGCGGATGATGCCAAGCTGGGAGCGGTTGCAAGTGCTTTGGAGAATAGGATTAAAATTCAAAATGATCTGGACAAACTGGAGAAATGGTCTGAAGTAAATAGGATGAAATTCATGGACAAATGAAGGACAAATGCAAAGTACTCCATTTTTGAAGGAACAAATCAGTTGTACACATACAAACTCAGAAATAACTGCCTACGAAGGCGTACTGCGGAAAGGCATCGGGGTCACAGTGGACCACAAGCTAAATATGAGTCAACAATGTAACATTATTGCAAAAAGTGATCATCATTCTGGGATGTATTAGCAGGAGTGTTGTAAGCAAGACACGAGAAATAATTCTTCCGCTCTACTCTGCACTGATGAGGCTTCAACTGGAGTATTGTGTCCAGGTCTGGACACCATATTTCAGGAAAGAAGTGGACAAATTGGAGAAGGTCCAGAGAAGAGCAACAAAAATGATTAAAGGTCTAGAAAACATGACCTATGAGGGAAGACTGAAAAAGTTGGGTTTTTTTAAGTCTGAAAAAAAGACTGAGATGGGACAACCATTTTCAAGTACATAAAAGGTTGTTACAAGGAGAGAGAAGAATTGTTCTTCTTAACCTCTGAGGATAGGACAAGAAGCAATTAGCTTAAATTGCAGCAAGGGAGGTTTAGGTTGGACATTAGGAAAAACTTCCTGTCAGGGTGTTAAGCACTAAAATAAAATTGCCTAGGGAGATGGTGAAATCTATGTCATTCGAGATTTTTAAGAGCAGGTTAGACAAACACCTGTCACAAATGTTCTAGATAATACTCAGTCCTGCCATAAGTGCAGGGGACTGTACTAGATGATCTTGAGGTCCCTTCTAGTCCTATGATTCTCTTTGCTTGGGTCTACCTTACCAAATGATCAATACCACTCTGAATCAGTGACTTATCCTCTTCATTATTTAGCACTCCCCCCAATTTGTGTCATCTAAACTTTTCAGCGATGAACTTATATTTTCTTCCAGGTCATTAATTAAAAAAATTAATGAGTGTGAAGCTAAGAACTGATTCCTGCAGGATCCCACTAGAAACACCCATTTAAAGATTTTCTATTTACAATTACATGTTGAGACCTATCAGTTAGCCAGCTTCTAATCCATTTAATGTGCACAAGGTTAATTTTATATTCTAGTTCTATAATCAGAGTATCATGCAGTTCCAAGTCAAAGTCTATGTATATTACATCAACGCTATCATCTCTATTAACGAAATCTGTAATTGCATCAAAAAAGGATATCAAATTAATTTGACGGGATCTATTTTCCATAAACCCATGTTATATTACCCTCATTTAATTCTTGATTGAGTCCCAAAGCAGCATCTTTTATCTTACCCAGGATTGTCATCAGACTGACAGGCCTATAATTACCCAGGTCATCCCATTTATCCTTTTTAAATACTGGCACAACAACATTAGCTTTCTTCCAATCTTTTGGAACTTCCCCAGTGTTCCAAGACTTGTTGATAACTCCACATTAATGATCCTGTGAACTCCTCAGCCAGCTCTTTTAAAACTGCTGGATGCAAGTTAACTAGACCTGCTGATTCAAAAATGTCTAATTTTAGTAGCCACTGTTTTAACATCCTGAGATACTAGTAGAATTGAGTATTATGATACGACTACATCAGTTCTTTCCCCCAAATACTTAAACATTTCTTCCTTATCTGCATTATTGATAATTCTATTTCAATCTAGTCATAGGAATAAAGAGAATCCTAACAATGGTTCATTACTAACAGACACTTGAAAAATAGTCCTTATTTTCCTTAACTCTGCTGGCCATAGATTTCTTATTGTATCCCTTTGCTTCCCTTATCAATTTTCTCAATTCTGAATAATTAATATAAATCAGAAGCTATCAACATTCCTTTTTTAAAAAAAAAAACCACCATCACAAAAAACAGCTGCCTTCACTTCCTCTCTGAACCAGGTTGGTTTAACCAGTATGGCCTTCTTCCTTGATTGTAGCGTTCTGGTCATCTAGTAAAGTGGTCTTAAATAATTTCTAATCATCATTTACATTTTTACTAATTAAGTTCTTCCTCCAAGATGATTTGGCTCAATCATTTTCAGTTTTATGAAACTGGCCCTTTTAAAGCTCCATGTATATATGTCACTGGTGTGGATTTTATTGTTTGCACTTGATAAATGTGATCAAGTCACAATCACTTGTACCTAAGTTACTATTAATTTTTAGTTATCTCATGAATTCCTCTTTAGTCGTCAAGACAAAGTTAAAAAGGAGGACTTGTGGCACCTTAGAGACTAACAAATTTATTAGAGCATAAGCTTTCGTGAGCTACAGCTCACTTCATCAGATGCATCGCGAAAGCTTATGCTCTAATAAATTTGTTAGTCTCTAAGGTGCCACAAGTAGTCCTTTTCTTTTTGCGAATACAGACTAACACGGCTGCTACTATGAAAGACAAAGTTAGAATTCCCCCATGTTGGATGCAACACTTTTTGAGTGAGAAATTGTCACAAAATATTTAGAAGTTCTAAGGATATTTTAGTACTGGCAACATAAGAGTGCCAGCATATGTCACTGCAGTTGAAGTCCCCCACAATCATTCAGCTTTTTTCCCCTATGCGTTGCTGATAATATGCAAGAAGCCAGTCAGCCTGCTGCATAGCACAATCTGGTAGGCTGCAGCAGACACAAACTAATACCCCATATTGCGCTTTATCTGTTAGGACACCGATGCACAAGCATTAAAGATCATTTTCTTCCGAGTTATAAGTTACTTGGAAACAGGTAAAGCCATTTTTGACAGAGTGCTACTAACCCCACCCGTTTCCAACTTGATCCTTCAAATAGGCTTTAACCATTGATTTTAACATTCCAATAATGGGAATCATTCCACCAAAGTTCAATAATGCCAGCTAGATCAAATTTATGCTCATAAATGAGCAATTCCAATTTCTCTTTGTTAACCAGCCTCTAGCATTGGTGTATAGGCAATTAATTTTTTTTCTTTATGACTTGATTCCTTGATTTTGTTATTTACATCTTGATTTTGTACTGAATGCCATTCATACTCTTCCTCTTTTTAGGCTCCCCCTTTATTATTAATTTAAACACCTTCCTGACTACTTTGATCAGTCTGTCCCTGAGAAGATTATTCCTCCTTCTCTTGAGGTGGAGGCCATCCAAAGTACAAAGTTCCTCCCATCTCTGTAGAAGGTGGACCAATGTTCAACCCTACACCACTTACCTAGCCAGCAGCTCACTTCCGGAATCTTTTGACTTCTGGATTTCCTTTGCTCGTGGGACAGAGAGGATCTCAGAAAACTGGTTTACACCTGAACTCAGGAGCTCTGAAGTATGAACAAGATGCAGCAGGAAATCTTAGAGGTCTCAAACTTCTGACATTCAGTATGGTGGCAGGAGGAAGGTGCTCAGGAGAGAGAATTATTGTGAAGAGCCTAATGCAACTTGTTAAAAGAGCCTCAGAATAGGCAGCTCACCATTGAAGTAGCTGTTTGTCATCATGAACCATGGTTGTCTGCCAGACCCATCATGGTGGTACTTGTCTAACCTATAGAAGTTGTGAAAAGGCAACTTAATGATTCCACAATAATTTCTAAGACGACCTGGTGGACAGGGAAAGTATGCGTTTTCTCCTTGACTACAAAGCCTTTTCCTTGAGATTTTTGGCATTCTGTACCACAGGTTTAAGACTGGAAGAGACAGGCAGATGCGCCCTAAAAGGCAATAGGTGGCACACTGTCCTGCTTAGGGAGCACTCACTTTTTTCACATGAGCTAATAGCATCCTGATGCACTTACATGAGCTGCCCTTCCCAGAATTTATCTTCACTAGTTGAAGGTGAGAAAATACAGAAGCAGCCCTCTGAGCCAGCTATATCATTCCCTATGCACAATGACCTGCCATGCGTCAACAGGCTACAGACCGTACGTCTCTACCAGTCAGGATATGGAAGGCTTGAGTCATACCAGAGAGTCAAGGTTGCAACTGGGGGATGGGAGAACAAAGACCCACAAGAGGATTACGTGACTTGCAAGTGATGGGTACTATCACAATATTACTCCCCACTCCCATTCCACTTCACCCCAATTTCCTCTTCTGTGAAAGAAAAGCTAAGATTAATTTTCAGTTGTGCCAGCAGCGTAGGTAACTTCAAAATGGCATCTTTACAAATGGAGCAATGCCGTGAGTATTTCTACAAAAACAAAAAAAAACAAAAAAAAAAACAAACCAACCACACACTTGCAGACCATTTGGAAAGCATTTTAAATTAGCAATGCAAGATTTTTGTGCAGTCATGCCTCCAAATAAATAAGCGTACAAGCCACTTTGACCAAGATATCTCAAGAATGAAATGCTGGCCGGAGATCAAAAACATCACATTGATGCTGCATGACCTACCTTAATCTGATTCTCTTTGAGGATTAAAACAAAAAAACAAAAAAACACAAAAAACAAAAAAAAACAAACTGTAATTGCAGATGCAAGCCTTTATGATGTGACTATCACTAAATGCTTTGGAAATGCCACCTATCTTTATAAGGGTACAAATACAGCATACTGTTTTACATTCTATTACATAATTAGTATTTTACAAATTAAGTAAAACATTTACATTTCATGAGTGAAAACATCCACTTTATACAGATAAATGCAACCTTTTATGTTAAGTTACATATCTATACTCAAACAAGAGAGGATATACAGATAATGTATACCTTTTATTATTCTGGTTCCACTTTCAGGATGCTAGTTTTGAGACTTTGCCTTGCCCAACCAGAACTAACAAGCTACAGTACCTTTGCTTTGCAGAATTAAAAAATTCAAAAGGAAAAAAAAAAAAAAAAAGAAGAGCTTACATTATCACTTATTGCTTTTCCTAGTATATACATTCAGAGAGAAACATTAGTCTTACATTACTGTATTAATGAATTCACATACAGGAAGTTATTTTATATCAACTTAAACTGCCCACAACACTTTATAACCAAAATTATTGGGAAAAGCTAGATAGGTGTCCAAACATTAATCTTCATGGGAAATGTGGGGCAAGAGTTGAAGTTAGTTCTCACTGTCCAGCTAAGCAATGTTTTGCTTGATCATAGTTCTCCATCTGTCTTTTAACATGACACTGGTTCGGTTGTTGAAGTCATAATGAATCAGAATTTTATTCCAATTTCCCACTCCAAACTTCTTTACCCCATTCTTCAGTCTATTGTCTTCTTCCCAAGTCCATCGCTTTAGAAAGAGAACAATTGTACACACTAAATTTTCTCCATAGAAAGTTCTAATTTGACACATTTATATAAATACCAGAAATGTATGAAAATATTGTTTATATTTGACTTATTAGTTTACATGTATTCATATAATGCTATATTAAAGGTAGGTCAATTCTACATTTCCAGGTTACATCTGATACTTTGGGAGATCTTTTCCTGTTTGGGTTTGGTGGATTTACACATATCTGTTATTGCACATTACCAACAAAGCATTAAGATTACAGTTGCTGTGGAGTGCTGGCAGTTATACATGGTTTTGCTCAAACTGTCAGACAGCATAAACTTTTTAAACCAGTCACTAGGTTGGTTTTGCCACTTTCTTTCAAGGACCACAATACTGGAGGCTATATGCATCCAGCCTAAAGATTACCAGTTCAAATGTTAAAGAATAAGTAGATAGCCCTTTAGAATAAATACATTTGAGCTGCTAAAGTTTCACACAGAATGTCACATAATAAAGACACAGGTGCATTTTGAAAATTCTACCCAATGACCTACTGGCTTTCAAAATTTACTAAGAAGCCTAAGCTAGGCAGGCTCTTGAAAATGTTATCAGTGATGACCAAGACGAACATTAAATCGACATACAGAATGACCGTTCGGACAACAGACAGTACTTAGTCAATATGATACATAAGTAGCTATTTCTGTGACAGTTTTACTTAAAAAAATAAGTATCAAAAGGAGATGCTGCATATTAACACCAATGGTATTTCAAATGTTAGTTCTTTTCATATGTTTAGTACTTTTTATCCAGGATTTTAAATACAAGCACGTGTGTATTATTTCTATTTAAGACAGAGAGGTAAGCAACTTGCTCAAGGTCATAAAGCAATTACCCATCTGACATCTAGTCATGTGCACTAACCAGAAGACCATGCTACATCTAAAACTAATCTAAGACTACAGCAGTATATTTAGTATATTTTGCTAATTAATACAACTATAATGATAGGCCTACAAGTACAAAATTAAACATACAAAATGCATCGAGTTATCAAATATGACACAAAAGAACTTCCAAACCCAACGAAGCTAGAAACCCTCCCAACTCAACCCTCAAAAAAGTCTTAAGTCATAGAGTTAAAGACCAGAAAGGACAACCAGGTCATCTAGTCTGACCTCCTGTATATCACAAGACACTGAACACCACCTAGCACCTGTACAGTAAAAAAATAGAAATTAGACCAAAGTATTAACTGTATCAGGCTGGATAAAAATCTATGATTTAAAAAAAAATTAAAATTGATTTTAGTTTAAATTAAATACAGGTATACTTTAAATAGGTTTATTTTAAATTTGAAACTTACTATAACTAAAATAATTTAAATTAAATAGAAAATTTGTGCTGCTTAATATTTTTTTGTTGAAGATCAACGTAAAGAATTGGTGGAAGTCACAGGCTAAGCACCTGGAATCAGACTTTGTTGAAGTGCTAAACTAATTTCTGACAGCAGTAGCCTCTTCTGTCAGAAAGAATATTTTCTTCATTTCAGTTTATTCAACTACTTCAGTTCAGTTATTAGTTCAGGATGGCCCAACTGGCAGCCAAGGGCCACTTCTGGTGCTCATGTTGTCCACTCCCCCAGCAGTAGCTGCCTGGAATGGAGAGAGCATTGCAGTGAAATGCTGCACATGCCAGAGACCTGCTCTACAAAATGGCATCCTTCGCAAGGCACGACTTCTCATGTACCATGTGTGCGCGAGGTCACGCTGCATGGAGGATGTCATTTTGTGCTACAAAATGGTGTACTCTGTACAATAGGTCCTTGTACGTATGGTTCATGTGAGGTCACACTGCCTGGAGGACACCATTTCATTTCTGTATTTGGCATGCGGAGGTGCTGCACAACTGCTCATGCACCCCATGTGACTGAAAAAGTTGATTCAGAGTCAAGAAACCAACTGGGAGTTGCAAGCCAGGAAAGCTTTTTTTCTTCTTCTGATCTATGATCAGTGTGAGAGGATGAGCTCTATTAGTTCTAAAATCTTGAAGGAAAATCAGTTCAATTTACTAATTGCAGATAATACTTTGTTTTATTCATCAGTTAGCTTTGAATGAAAAACATGTTTTGATAAACCCTTTTCTTATGTATCCAGCATATTTAAGATTTTTTGTATTAAATAAAAACTATTTAAAATGCTATTTGTGTGCAATTTTAATTAAATTAGAATTTCCATCCAACTAGAGCTTGACTCAAATGACAAGTAAAAATCTAGTAAAGGAATGCATCCACCATTTTTAAACATAATTAAAAATATAAAAATGATTAATCTGAATAAGTGAAAGATGAGCTATATAATTTCTTAAATAAAAGTGTATATAGATATGGTGCATCCTCCTGATTAGTAAAAAGTAATACCAAGCTCAGCGTAAAGGCTATGTTTAGATGAAAAAAAAAAAACCAACATATTGGAATGGTTACCAACCAATGAGAGTCAACCTTTCTTTAGAAAATAACTTAAAAGTAAAAAGGCAAAAGATACAAATTTATTTAAATCATGATTAAAATTGGTGATTTAAAATCAATCCACCAGGAAGTAAACACAATGTTCTTGTAATACACTACTACAGCAACTTACCTGTCTTTTGGACAAATGTAAAGATGAATAGGAAAAGAAAAATCCAGAACATAGCCCTTCCTCTGGGAATTCCCTGCTCTCAAAACATCCAAATCTAGGGGAACTGTCAGCTCAAGTGTCCCAGCTGATCTCTGGGTAAAGCATGGAGAGGGCCAACCTTTTAATATACTCTAACTATAAAGCCTGTTATGTTTCAGGTTCAGACATCTCAAATTCCATCCAGAAACAAATGGGAAGCCAATGGAATCTAGTTTTATAGCTTTAACAGGTACCATTTCATTCATAAAAAAATGAAGCAAACCATTTGGCAGTTTATAGCCCTACTAAAGGCTCACTTTTAATTAGCCTTCCAATGCTGATGTCCACTCCTGAACCTTACCAGTCTCTCAAAGAGCATACTGTATACAGAATTACACAGGGAAAAAAAAAAAAAAAAAAAAAAAGAGTAAGAAGGAACTAACATTCTCATATTTTACTGTTTGCATCATCCCTTGCTGTAACATATCTTAAGTAATATTGTAAGCTGCTTAGAGGAGGAATAGCAGTATGCCTTCTTCATCTGTTAGAGAACTAGGCAACAGCAGTAACAATAACTGGCAGATTTCAAAAAGAAAAGGAGTACTTGTGGCACCTTAGAGACTAACAAATTTATTAGAGCATAAGCTTTCGTGAGCTACAGCTCACTTCATCGGAAGTGAGCTGTAGCTCACGAAAGCTTATGCTCTAATAAATTTGTTAGTCTCTAAGGTGCCACAAGTACTCCTTTTCTTTTTGAGAATACAGACTAACACGGCTGCTACTCTGAAACCTGGCAGATTTCAGAATTGGATCCTACCTCCCTCTGCTTCCGCCCGTTCTTTCATAAGGTGAACACATTTTTAATGTAAATCTAAATGTACTCATCAGTTGTCATTTTTCACCCCAGAATCATAACAAAGAGTTTTAATGATAAAGGAATAACTCTGTAAGGGTAAGTTATTCTAGAAGTGCTACCAGAAGGATAACCATAGCAGTGCTAGCACACTAAACTATGTGATTTATGCCACCAGACTCTTACTCCTATGTATTAAAGAATCACATTGTGATAGCAACCAGAAAGTACCAATAGGATAGGAGCCTGAGCCTCATTCTGTTAAGTGCTGTAAAAAACAGACACCATCCCCACCCCGAGTTTACAATCTAAAAGTTCCTCTCCTAAAAATATTTCCATTTCTATTTCATATAAATTGGATTTTAGTTTAAAATGTCAAGCTTCCTCATACAGTTTGAGTGTCTCCTTCCAAGCCCTTTCCTAAAATGTAGGATGAAGGACATTACAAACATTCGCAAAAAGAAAAGGAGAACTTGTGGCACCTTAGAGACTAACAAATTTATTAGAGCATAAGCTTTCGTGAGCTACAGCTCACTTCATCGGATGCAAACATTAGAGACTAACAAAGCTTATGCTCAAATAAATGTTAGTCTCTAAGGTGCCACAAGTACTCCTTTTCTTTTTGCGAATACAGACTAACACGGCTACTACTCTGAAACCTGTCATTACAAACATTGGGACTCAATAGCTTAGATTTACTCAGGGCTAGATTTGTTCCAGGTAAATACTGCTAGTTACCACCCGTTATGCCAAATGGCAAATCTGGCCACAAAAAGAGCAAGCCAGTACTGACCCAAATTGAAAAGTCAGTGACAAATAATTACAAAAAGCAAAACTAAACAGTTTAAATCCTCTGTGATAAGTTACTACAAACTCCTCTTAAATCCTTTACATATAATTGCTCTTTGGAAACCAGTATTACACATCCTTGGAAGTTACATCCTCCCCAAAAAAGAAAAAGAAAAGAAATCTAAAATTTTCTTCTTTGACACAAATAAAGGTCCAAATCTGGATCCCTTGCTTCAGCAGCAAGCCCCACTGATTTCAGTTGGGCTACTCATAGCACTAAAGGATTTCTCACACAAAAAAAGGGCTCTCTCTAGCACCCTAAATAAGTGGCATTTGCATCTGTAGAGTTCAATTTACTACTGAAAAGCATTAGAAATTACAGAGGATTCTCCTTTCAGTAGCGTTGCATCAGACTAAAATGTAGTCTAACTGAAAATGTTGCTATGAAAAGCTGAAAATGGGCACTGAACCATTGCAACAAAATGCCATTACAAAACAAGAACAAACAAAGCCAACATTGAAAGAGGGACCACATGGAAAAGGGAGTTCTAAAAGTCAACAATCCTTCCTGTGACATTCACAGCATTCTTTTATGCATGCAGACAGTCTTATATAACCCACATGATTATAAAAAGAAAAGGAGGACTTGTGGCACCTTAGAGACTAAAATTTATTTGAGCATAAGCTTTCGTGAGCTACAGCTCACTTCATCGGATGCATTCAGTGGAAAATACAGTGGGGAGATTTATATACATAGAGAACATGAAACAATGGGTGTTACCATACACACTGTAACCAGAGTGATCACTTAAGATGAGCTATTACCAGCAGGAGAGGGGAGAAGAGGGGAACCTTTTGTAGTGATAATCAAGATGGGCCATTTCCAGCAGTTGACAAGAACCTCTGAGGAACAGTGGGGGTGGGGGGGAAGATACATAGGGAAAATAGTTTTACTTTGTGTAATGACCCATTTTCCCTAAAGTAAAACTATTTTCCCTATGTATCTTCCCCCCCACCCCCACTGTTCCTCAGAGGTTCTTGTCAACTGTTGGAAATGGCCTACCTTGATTATCACTACAAAAGGTTCCCCTCCTCCTGCTCTCCTGCTGGTAATAGCTCATCTTAAGTGATCACTCTGGTTACAGTGTGTATGGCAACACCCATTGCTTCGTGTTCTCCGTGTATATAAGTCTCCCCACTGTATTTTCCACGAATGCATCCGATGAAGTGAGCTGTAGCTCACGAAAGCTTATGCTCAAATAAATTTTAGTCTCTAAGGTGCCACAAGTACTCCTTTTCTTTTTGCGAATACAGACTAACACGGCTGCTACTCTGAAACCCACATAATTATGTGGATGAGCAGACTCAACTTTTTGGAATACCAAAAACATTGCTCTGTGTAATATTGATACTAGAGATCCAACTGACAAGGACTACTGCACAGAAATAGCAAGGAGATAAAGTATGCATTCTATAGCTTCATGAGAGCAATTATGTAGAATTTGAATTTTCTTTCCATTCTTTATAAGAATTTAGGAATTTTTCCCATCCCCTACCAACTTTTATCCATTTCTGATGTTGGGTTTCTGCATTTTTATAGGGTTGACTTTACCATATAGTTAGCAACTGTAACCATCATAGCTTCTAGTCTTTCTAAGGTCTCTGTTCATGAAGATCATTGAAGTCAGCACAAGTCTGGGAAAGATGTTCGTAATTAACTACTGATGCAGAACTATCATAGCAAAGAACAAAATATTGATAATATATACAGCTTTTCTGTATTAGTGAGGAGTGAAAACTTAGCACCAGGTGCAGTATAAGTGGGTTTTTTTCTGTTTTTTTTTTTAAAATCATGTGGCAATGTGCCAATATTCTTCATGTCATTAAGTGGCAGTTTTTGCTACCTTCATCAATGAAACAAGAGGAAAGGGGGCGCTCCTTTGAGCAATTTGGCTAGGTTTCTGTAAGAAGGGAATAAATATTTTAAGGCAAACAGATGCATTGTTAATGTGCCCCTCTAAAATTTTGTTTTGATAAAACATCTGTAGCTTCTAAGGAGATTGTAAAGTTTTTGCCATGGTTAAGCATTGCTTTGAAATAAATTGCGTTTCAAATCAGTGTTTTAATGTGGTGCCTGTTCCCATATCTAGTCTCTGGGGGGTATGGATTTTGGTGGCTTAATAATGGATCTCTCATTAGTAGATGGTCTAATTTGAGGATTGGATGTACCTGTAAATTTAAACCAGTACTTTGACTTCAAAATAGGCTATTAAGGAAGGGAAGAGTAAAGGAGCAAGAAGGACATCTACTACAGTAGTAGTACTACAGCAGTGGTTCCCAAACTTGTTCTGCTGCTTGTGCAGGGAAAGCCCTCTGCTGGGCCAGGCTGGTTTGTTTACCTGCCGCGTCCGCAGGTTTGGCCAATCGAGGCTCCCAGTGGCTGTGGTTTGCAGCTCCAGGCCAATGGGAGCTGCTGAAAGTGGCGCGGGCCAAGTGACATACTGGCTGCCGCTTCCAGCGCCTCCCATTGGCCTGGAGCAGTGAACCACAGCCACTGGGAGCCGCGATCAGCCAAACCTGCAGACATGGCAGGTAAACAAACTGGCCCGGCCCACCAGGGGCTTTCCCTGCACAAGCAGCGGAACAAGTTTGGGAACCACTGATCTACAGTAAACAGATAGGAAAGTTGTTCTCTAGTTATTCTTAAAAATTTGAGTCACAAAAATAAGTTCATCTTTTCCTGATGAACTCAAGGTAAAAGAAAACTTGTAGCACCTTAGAGACCAACAAAATTTATTTGAGCATAAGCTTTCCTGAGCTACAGCTCACTTCATTGGATGCATTCAGTGGAAAATACAGTGAGGAGATTGCATGAATGCATCTGATGAAGTGAGCCGTAGCTCACAAATGCTTGTGCTCAAATAAATTGGTTAGTCTCTAAGGTGCCACAAGTCCTCCTTTTCTTTTTGCAAATACAGACTAACACGGCTGCTACTCTGAAACCTGTCAAGGTAAAAGGATGAAACAGCTTGTGTCAGGCTGTTGTAAATGACAGTTTGGAGACCCAAACAAGATTTACAACAATCTTGTGCTGTCTGACTATCTCTTCAGAGTGCCCCTCTACGCTGAAAACTGAAGCCTATATTTTAGTTTTAACAGTTAGAAGATATTATTTCGATCATCATCATGACAGTCATTTCAGAAAGTTTACTGTATACCAGATGTATTTCAAAACCGTAGGAGTCTTGTTCCCAAGCAAAGTCAAGTGCACTTTAAATACCCTTTTCATAACATCCCTATATTAAGCTCACATTTCTAGGTTTCCCAAAGTTAGGTGGTACTTTACTTTGTGTCTGTGATGTAACTAGCGTTTAAAATAGTGACTATAAACAGATTTCTACATTTTCTTCATGGATAAGGCCTTTATGAAATGCAGCATTATGGGAAGTTGCCTGTTATCAGACTACTATAATAGGTTTACTTTGAAAACTCCATCCCAATTATGTATTTTCACCCTTACAATGGAGCACTTTGTTCACTAAGGTGACAGTCCAACATTAAGCCACTGCATGACAAAATCATTGCTGCTGGCTTGTCCAAAGCTCCTGCCAGGAACTGCTGTCTTATAGCAACATGATGCACAGTAACTAAAAGTTGGAAAGAATGCTATGTTACATTTCCTCTGATGGAATACCCATACATTGTGTAGATTAATTTTAGGACCATTTATAGCATAAAATCAATACACACCTGCTTCTTTCGGCGAATTGGCCTGTGAGACAGAGATTTTCCATCATTTTCAATGTTCTGCAAATCACTGAGACCTAAATTAATAAGTTAAGCACACGAAGATCAATAAAAGTCAACATTCTGAACCCAATTCTCCACTGCAACATTTACACCTGTGAGAAGCAAGAACAAAGCGAGTGTAGAATGTTACTGTTTGATTTGTTAGCCTTTACATCTACTTTGGACTATTGTAAGTGTCTATGTGGGATAAGCACAGTAGAGAATCTGACCGTCTGATGGGGTACTCAAAAAAGGATACTTAGAAACGGCCACTAAATTCCTGCAAGAGATTGTACCAGTAAAAGAATTTTACTTGCACTTTAAATATTTAATGAACAAGAATTCTGAACAGTATTAAACATTTCTCCACTGAATGCATCTGATGAAGTGAGCTGTAGCTCACGAAAGCTTATGCTCTAATAAATTTGTTAGTCTCTAAGGTGCCACAAGTCCTCCTTTTCTTTTTGCAAATACAGACTAACACGGCCGCTACTCTGAAACATTTCTCCATTACTACAAATAAAACACTACAAAAATCTACCTTGTAACTATTTACATGCACCTTTGACCACCTACCCATCTCCCCTGCAGCTTATTTTAACATCCTAAATCTGTGCAGCTTTGCCAGCTTTTTAAAAAGTTGGTCACTGCCTACCTATTTCTTCTTCCTCCCCTACAAAATGAGGAATTTCTCCCCAGAATTACCCTGGCCAGAGATCCAGAACAGACACTACTAACTGATTTCTTATAAATAAAATATACTTTAAAGTGCAATAAATCATTAAGTGGACAGCATAATCAACTGTTTCCTAGATCTTTTGGTTGGTTGGTTGGCCTCAAATCATTATACAAATTTTAGCTCTTGAAGTTTTAGAATTTGGCCCCCAAATCTGAAACCAGGCAGAATCTTGAGGCACCATGATTGCGGCCTTCCTGTTTCAAATGCAGACAAAAAATGGTGGAGTACTTGAACAAGCTAATAGCAAATTTCAAGGGAGGAAAAGAGTCATGTAGACGTAATATTTTGAAAGCCCATGAGTGTCAAGAATTTATCTGTGAATTATTATATTGCATTCGGTGTACCACAAGTCTTAATGAAAGCCAGAGCATACTCACTTTGAAGACAACTGGTATTTTTGTGTTTTGTTATCCTATTAGAAGGCACATTTTCTAGCTTCCAGAGGGTGTGCTGTGCTAAGGAATAAAGGTGTTTGCGTGATCTGCAAGATACATAAAGATATAACTAGACCTGCTGAAACATTCAGGAATACGTGTGACAGCTATGCAAGCTGATTTTTCGGTTTGGTTGCTGAACTGAAAAAAACAAAAAACATTTTTTCCCCCCCAAGTGAAACCAAATTTTCATTTTTTCTTGCCAAAAACAAAACATCAATCTGAAGTGGCATTTCAAAACTGTTAGTTTCGAAAGTTTCAAAAGAAAGTTACCTACATTTCCGTAACTGCTGTTCTTTGTGGTGTTGCATATGTACATTCCACTAGAGATGTATTAGCGTCCTCTTGCAAAGATGTCAGATTTTTTCCCCCCTCAGTTGTACCCATTGGGGTAGCTTGAGTGCCCTCTGTCGCCGTGTGGCACTGTGTGCTGGTATAAGAAGGCAGAGCCACCCCAACCTGTCTCTTCCTTCGTAGCCATTTGACTCCAATAGAGAGGGAAAGGCAGGCAGTTTTGGAATACACCTCAAAGAATAACTGTTGGGGAAAAGGTAAAAAACTGTGTCTTCAAGTGATTGCACATGTTAATTCCATGTAGGTGACTCACAAAAACAGCTATGGAAGTGGGTTCAGAGTCCATCTAAACAGTGATCACAGGATCACCTGTCTGAAACTGGCATGGTCTCTGCACTGGCAGTCGATGGTGTAATAAGAATTGAAAGTGTGGACTGATGATCAACTCACTGCGTTACAAATATCAACAATTGGTCCTCAAGCCAGGAAATCTGCAGAAGCTGCTTGTGCTCTAGTAGAATGTGCCAGTTCTGGAGATGGTGGGATTGTGTTACACAGTTGGTAGCACAAATGGATGCAGGGAGAGATCCAGGAGGAGATTCTCTGGGAGGAAACTGGACTGCTCTTAACTCTATCAGCAACTGTGACAAAGAGCTGTAAGGAAGCTTGGAAAGATTTAGTGAGCACTCGGTAGAAAGCGAATGCTCTTCTTGCATCCAGTGTGTAAAGTCTTTCTTCATGCTTATGGTGATGGGGTTTGGAAAAAACGTGGGCAGATATCTTGGTTAACGTGAAAACTAGAGAGACTACTTTTGTAAGGACCTATGGGCATGGACAGAGATAAACCTTATCCTCTTAAACGGTATAAGGTGGTTCTGATACTAGAGCTTTCAGCTCACCAACTCTTCTGGCTGAGGTGATCACTGCTAGGAATACTACCTTCATGGAAAGGTGAAGGAAGGAACAAGTCATAAAAGTTTCAAAGTGGAGTCCCATTAGACTAGTTAGGGCTAAATTAAGGTCCCCAAGAGAGATGGGGTCCTGCACTTAAGGGTATAGTCTGGCCATGCCCTTCAGAAATTGACTAACAATGGGATAGGAGAAAAGGGGCCTATTATCCTCCCATATACGGAAAGCTGAGATAGCAGCCAAATGTACTCTTAGGGAACTAATGGTCACATTCTGTTTTAGATCTAGAAAGTAGTCCAGCGCAGCTTTCGGGGGTGCTTTGTGAGGAGACACAAAGGGGCAAAAATTGGGGATTGGTCCTGCTTTGAGCAGGGGGTTGGATTAGATGACCTCATGAGGTCCCTTCCCACCCTGATATTCTAGGATTTATGATGAGCCCAAATGGAGGAGCACTTCCACTTGGGCAAGTAAGTGATTCTACTTGAGGGTTTTCTACTATTTAGAAATACATTCTGGACAACTATTACTGGTGGTATGAAGGAACTGAGGGGGGATCAGGGATAGCTCTGCCCTCTTATACCAGCATGCAGTGGTGTGTGGCCATAAAGAGCCTTCAAGCTGCCCGATGGGTACTGCTGAGGGAAAGAAAAAAAAAATCTCCAACATCTGTGCATGAGGTACACACAAATTACAGTGGAATTGATACGTGCCATTGCTTGCAGAAGAATGAGCTGTTTTGACTTTTCAAAATTTGTTTCCTCATTTTTATTTTAGTCAGCCAAGACTATTCAAGAATTTGGGTTGAATTCTCAAATAGTTTTGGTTGCCTCAAAATTGCATTTTTTGGCAAATTTGCCATCAAAATTTCACCCAGCTCTAGTGACAGCAACAAAAAAAAAAAATTCTCTACCTTTTTAGATGTTCTCTTGCATTCTCTGATGATTCATTTGCAATACTTCTCTGATCTTCTAGATTACTGAAAAAAAAAAAAAAAAAAAAAAAAAAGATAGAAATGTTTAAAAGCCAAAAGTCATCCCCCCTCGACTTCAGCCCTTCTGTCTAGACAAGTAAACTTACCCTGTCTAATAAAACTTGTAACAAAAGTATACAAAGATTAGCTATGTAGAACCATTAACCTCCTTAGAGACCCATTAGCAGCCTATCCTTAAATCTACCCGAAGCATTAAAAAAAAAAAAAAAAAAAAAAAAATAGACCAGTGGCAATCCCCTGGCCTGCCAAAAAACAAGAATGTGACTAAACATAATATATGCTTAAAATTGAAATATTAATTATAAAGAAGTCCTTTAAAGAGTAATATGCCCATATTTTCAAACTAATTCTAAACACTTCTTATAGACAAACTATGGAAACCATTTGTATTCTTCAACTAAATCTTCCCTATCCTGTATTCTATCACTCTCTCTCAAGAGATGTAATCACTGTAGGGCACCATCCTTACAACATTTTGCAATTACTCTTTACTAATAGTCTAATCTGCATCCAAATTACCTTCCTTAGTGAAATGTTCAGATCAAGCATAAAACAGTAGCAGTGAGGACTACATCCACAATGAAGATCTAGCCCACCATCTTTCTCAGTAAGAAAGAACTTGTAGCAGATCTAGGATTTCAATAATCACCACAGCACATTTAGTCAGAATGAAAAGTGAATGGCCTCCAAATTTAGTCAGTCAAACTTCCACAACATTCCTCATTATTAAAAAGCACCCCAGTTAAGAAGTTCAACTGTTTGCTCTACTCCAAAATCAGTTTTTTAGGTTACTTGTTTGGAAGAGACCCAACTACTTTCTACACTATGACTACAACTAGTAAACAGATGACCTAATTTACTAGAGTCAGTGAACTAGGGATGGGTTCCTCCCCTCCACTTCAGCAGAAGCATACCAGGGCATGAAACCCTTGTCTCCCTGTTTTCCTCTTCATATACCAGTATGCCCTAAATTTGAAGGGCAGAACTAAAAAAGCTTGAGCATAAAGAAAAGTTAAAATACATGTCAATGTTTTTAACTGTCACAAGGTTCTGTTCTCTGACAACATTTGTTCAAGTTAAAAACATGCATCTTCAACAAATAGTTACCATGTCCGTGCCAAGTCCTACCGACTTGTTTTCTGTTGGACATTATCTTTTGGAAGAATTCTTTTACCTCCTTATAGTAGAGCCCTGTGCAGGACTATTTTTTTTTTTTTTTTAATCCTGCTCCCATCCTGCCCTTTACCTGGTCCCACATTGTTTCTTGCATTTGTATCCTGCTCCTACCCACAAAAAGTTAGATCCTGCAAGAGAGATTAGCCCATGCTACTAAAAACCACAAAACTACAGTTGGTTAATATATTGTAAAAAAATGGAATTCACACAATTTTTACCACTAAAAAAATAAAACAAATCTTGCTTAAATCATGAAAAAAAGTACTTTAACTCCTGTTTTAACAGGCAAGTCTCTTTCTAGCTCTCACTTAGTTTGAGTATTAAAACTTTTTTTTTAAAATAAAGTTTTCCCACAAATTGCTGCAGTCTATTTTTTGCCCACCCACAACAAAGTAAATTTTACTTGAAATTAGCTTAGTGAGTACCACTGATAAATTCTTACATGGTTACTGGTATGATGCTAAGTTACAAACCTTTGTTCTGTTTCCAAATTACTTTCATTATTTGTTTCAATAGTATTTCCAGGTTTATTGTGAGACATTGTTGCTTCCAATCTTTTAGTCTCCACCTCTTTTGTGGCTGCCTATGAGGATTGTAAGAGCAAGTGATGCATTTATTTGAACACAAACTGCAGCTAAGTAACAACATATATTACTGTTACAACACATGAAGTATACTAGTTACTTTAAAGAAATTTTTAATAGTAACATTTTACCACTGAAATATATTTCAAAGTAGCATTATCTTATTAGGTTACGCATAGAACTAAAGTTCCATCAGAACACTTATCAAAGTTCAATAACCAAACAAACACATTTGATGCTATTTACATTAACAGTTAAACAATACATGTTCAAATAAACAAGGGTATGTGGGAGATGCACATTGTATGTTTTAGAGCAATTCTAAGGGAGCAAATGTTATTATAAAGGCAGATTCAACGGTACTGCTTGTATGAATAGATCCTACCGGCTTTCTTGCAATTTTAAATTTAAAACTAAATATCTGATAGCTCAGAATTTAAGAATATTGGTATGACATGTACAGCAGACACTTTTGGTGTGGCTGTAACAGTAACAAATATTATCTAAAGGCAATCAGTTTATACACAAGTGGAGAGAGAAGCAGAAAAAGTGTAATATTCATAGTCAGCTATTTAAAACCATCAATGTATCAGATAATGCTTGAAAATTTAAAGTTAAAGGGACACATTTGAAAATCATGTTTGTGCCTGAAAATGTTGTACTTATTATTGTTAAAGTTAAAACCCGAGATTGTAACTGACAAATTGGAAAAAAATTATTATCCCCAGTTTATTGTGTATGAGTTCAGATGGATTTTGTTGATAGCATTTCCTGTCTCAGTACTAGCCTGATGACTATCTACACATTGTTCTGGCACAGCTTACCTACTCGCTCTTTTCAAGGCCCTGCAAGGAGGTCACCAATAGCAGCAGCAGCTGCTGCACTTCTGAAGATTGAGTTTGGTGGTAGTCAAGAAAGTCATCCTTCGCTCTGACCCATATATGGGCCCCCTTTACCCTACCCACCTCCCTGCATGGTACCAGGGGACAATACAGCCAAGTGAGGTGGAGTTGTGGGACTTCTCTATGCCAGGGAAGTACAGGCATCTCCGTGGGTATTCGCAGGAGGGGAAAGTAGCTGATTGTGCAGTGGAAGGAGGCGGCTGTTTGCTCCCGGGGATTCCTCTGCATGTACCAGAAAGTACTTTGGACATTGAAAGGACTAACCTCAGTGATGCTCCTGAAGAGGTTAATAGGGATGGGTAGGAAAGGGGGTGTGGTATACTGTGGGCCTCAGAACACTTGGTGTGGAGCTCCTGGGCGTTCTTGTCTCACCTCTACTGAAGAGACACATAGCAACAGTAGTGAACTGTCTAAAACAGAGGTGGGCAAACTATGGCCTGCGGGCCACATCTGGCCCAAGGGACCGTCCTGCCCGGCCCTTGATCTCCCAGCTGGGGAGGCTAGCCCCCGGCCCCCCTGTACTGTTCCCCCTCTCCTGCAGCCTCAGTTTGCTGCACCACCAGCGCTCTGGGTGGTGTAATTGGCTCTGGCTGGGAGGCTGCGAACTTCTGCTCTGAGCGGCATGGTAAGAGTGAGGAGCAGGGTGGTTGGATAAGGGGCAGGGGGTCCTGGAGGGCAGTCAGGGAACAGGGAGCGGTTGGATGGGGCGGAGGTCCGCTGGCGATGGTTCTGGGCGGGGTGGTGGTCAGGGGACAGGGGTCCCGGGGGCAGTTGGATAGGTGTGGGAGTCCCGGAGGGCCTATCAGGGGATAGGAGGTGTGGATAGAGGTTGGGGCAGTCAGGGGATGGTCAGGGAACAAGGAGCGGGGGGGATGGGATGGGTCGGAGGTTCTGAGGGGGGTGGGAAGTGGTAGGGGACAGAGGCCAGGCTGTTTGGGGAGGCACATCCTTCCCTACCCAGCCCTCCATACAATTTCACAACCCCTGGTCTAAAGGGATTTTCTTTGGTGCCCTAACAGGAATCTGAATTTTTAACCAATTGGGAAAAAAAAAAAAAAAAAAAAAAAGTTAGAACAGAACCTGTCATGGATTAACAAAGCAACTGACTGCTCAGCCAGAGCTGACTGGCAGCCCCACAGCAGCTGTGAGGAGAAAAGGGTTACAAGGCAGGAGGGTGGGCAACTGCCAGAGACAGAGGGATAGCAGAGAAAGGATCTCTTCAGTAGACTGGTGAGAAGCTGCCAGAAAACCAACCCACCAAAGGGGGAGAAACAGGGCAAGAAGCTGGGGAAGACTACAGAGGCAGGAAGTCACTCAGAGAACAGTAGGGGTCTGTGAAGGGCTAGTGCTGGCTGTTACTAACAAGGCCCTTGTGTTGGAACCCAGTGGAGCAGATGCATCTGGGTTCCCCTACCTACCTTAGCCAGGGTCTCTTACAGAAGAAGCTCCTACTCCAGGAGAATTAGGACCGATTAGCTCCTACTGGAGTGTCAACTTCTGTTCCCCTATTATCCTAAAGGGGACAGAGACTATTGAAGACCTGTCCAGGAGGGGTCAGTTCTTGACAATGACTTGACAAATGCAGAGCTGGGGTATGACAGCATAATGAGCAACGGAGACAGTTTGGTGTAGTTCCCCATTCTGCTCTAAGGGGACACTAACAGATAAAGACCCCCATATTATAGTGCCACTTTGAATACTTTAAGTGTACTTAATACTTTGAATGCTCTCCTCTGGTCTCTGCTTCTAAAAAAAAAAAGTTACAGCAGCTCAGATTTATTGATTTAAAGACTTGTTTCTGTCTCTTTAGTTTTGTTAAATCCTACACAAAGTTTTAGAAGCAATCCCCTGAATTACTCAATTATAAAAACCACACATTAAAGAATTTCCCCTCACTGTTGACTATGTATAGTTTTCATGAATATATCTTTTCAATATCTGTGTAAAAGAAGATGGAATTTATTAAAGCGTGCTCCTGAAAATGAATTGCGGTAGAAGTGTTATTCCTTCCTATTTGAAATCATTGTTGAGATAGAGAGAGAAGTGAAAATAATTTGATTCTTTAATAGGATATTAATCTACAATAAATGTCTAAGCGGTATAATACTAAAAGTTTTATAGGCTTAAAGAAAAAATAAAGCTTGAAATAGCTAGGTACAGTATTTTTAAACTATCTGTTCTAGATGACAAAAAGTGGTCTTCTTACCCATACGCAAGTTTAAAAGGATCCAGTTTTAATCAGACAATTCTTATTTTCTCATATTTCTTTTCTAAACAAAGCTTGTTATGCAATACTTTCATTTCCCACATTAAGAATCTATTTTCTGTACTAACTTTTGTGAAATTTATTCTAGTATTCGTCTCTCAAGCACACACTTTGTTGTTTATTAACGGAACCATATGTGGAAAGGTAAGGCTCTTTTCTCTCTAAAAGTGCTCAAGGTACTGTTCTAGTTCAACTCATCTCCTAAACATTTTCCATCCCCTTTATTTTGCCTCATCATGCATCATTTTTATTAGTTTTTTATCAGCTTTGTGTTTACTCAACATACCTTGATTAGAAAGTTTGTTGAGTTTTCTTTCAAGAAAACATCAATGTAAGACTTGATTTTATCGATCAAGAGATTATAACTGAAGCTCTGGAAGAAAGGCAGATCTGGATCGTTCCCATTAATTATTAAGGCCAGCTTCATTCTTAAAGCCTATAACAGAAAGAAAATTCATGTATTGCATGTAATTATATAAGTAACACCTAAAATATATTTTATAATCTGCTTAATATCACTTCTCAAATTTCTATTCTATACTGGCTGGAAATGGCAGTTATCAAAAACTTAGAGGAAAGGAAGGCTATTTACTAGTAACTGAGTCCTCCGAAGGTATTGCCTACATAGATCCTTATTTTGGGTTCTATACCATGCCTTATGAGTACCAGAAACATTTCAAGGAGTTTACAGTTTGGGCTGCATGAACATTAACCTATGGATTCCAAAACTTTCCAAAAGACCCTTATTTCTGCTTCACCTTCTTTAAGTCAATCCTACGACTCAAAGGAAATGGGGAAAAGGAGAGTGAAGCAGAAAATTCAAACAAACACCACCTTTTCTCTTTTATTGCCTCTGCAAATTACCACTCAAAGAGGTTAGCAATTGTTAGTAATATTCAGAAAAAGAAGAGCCAACTAGTACTAAAACAATGAGAAAAAGTTGGGTCAAGATGTGACCTGAATTCCAGACATCACCCTTCCAAATCCTGCAGATAGTACTACAAATTCATGTTATGGAAGCTGACATAGCTTTAAATTCCAACTCCTCCTTGTGCTGCAGTTTGTGGTAACTGACACCCACAGAAGGGTGAAAATATCACTTATAAGAGAGTAAGTGAATAGAGCACTCCACAATGGTTCAGGGGGAAAACTCATGAGTATGACCAGAATAAAATTCAGGTGCCAGGCTTTTAGAAAACTTTCTAGTTTCTTGGAAATGCGAAGTTGCTATGGAACCCATCACAATCCAGGCAGAGGAATGTCTGGCTTTACCTTGTTTCTAGCACAATCACCACATGCCTGGCTTGTGACTGAATATTTACTTAAGTTCTTTTTCTTTTTAGACTGTGGTTCTGCTCATAAGAAACTACATAAAAATGAAAAGTCTTTATTGGTCAAATCTGTTCCCTATTGTTGGATCATATTAAAGAAGTTCTGTATTAAAATCACAAATGAGTTTGATTCCCCATAGTTTAAATTCCAGGGTATTACTAATTAAGAGGTCTCTTGGTTTTTTGTACTGTTTCTCTCCCTCTCTGTGTGAAACTTGCAAGCTGCTAATTGTGTTAGTACATTCTAAGACAGAGTTGTTACAAAGAATTGCTTTGAGAAGACAACTACTCACAGAGACTCAAAGCAATACTCTGTAACAGAAACAGCACCCAGAGACTCCCCACCCTTTTGTTGTATTCATCTTGCTTTGTTAACGATTGTGATTAAAATAGAGATAGAGGATGTATGTGGATGGATGCTTGGTGAGGATAATAACCGAATGATCAGGGAGGCGCCAGCCTAAGAATCCAGTGTCCATTGGCTGAAGAAGGAGTCAAGTGGAAACAACCGGAGGGCAGACTGGAATCCACCCAACAGCCTCAAGTATAGGAGAGCCAAAGAACAAGATCACATCTGGCAGCACGGAGCCGTCAGAAATGTGCCATCTGCTGATTGATTCAGCAACAGCATGATGAAGCAATTCCCATAGACTGGCATAGGAAGAAATTCCTATAAAAATGGACTCTAGAAAGTGAGAACTTTGGGGTCTGATTCTGCAAACCAACTTCCAGGAGCATCAGATGAGCATCTGACAAGGCCCTGCTCCCTCCTCATGTCTAGGCCACCTGGCCAGTGGCTTGGCATGAGCAACTCTAAGGCTGGTAACTATGATAACAACCTTGCAGAACCTGTGAGTGAGTGAATAAATATGAAATTGAATGGAATGTTAAAGCTATAACTAACAGTTTACTAAGATTCTTTCTGTATACACAATAAGTGTGGCATTTTGTCTTTTCCCCTTTAATAAGATCCTGCTAGTTTTTATTTTATTGGTATAACACTGAGTATGACGAGTATCTGCTTTAGATACTAATCAGTTTTTATTGCTATTTACTCCTGTTTGAAAAGTACTGACAACTACTATGAAGAATAAGGTGGATTCTATTTCTGCTTGTGAATCACTAAAATTGTTCACTGAATTCCAGTTATGCTGGTGAAATCCTAATCTAGACAAAGCTGTGTTGTCTATTCCTGGAAGATTACTTTCAGCTGCCTCTTTCACTGAGCCTATTTTCAGCTGCCTCTTTCACTGAGCCAGCTGTCAGAGTGTATATGGCAAACAACAAGCCACAAGCTAAACAGCCTGATTTTATTCCCCTCCCTTAAAATTCTACACAAAGATGAAAATTATAAACATTTTAAAAACCTGCAAACCAAGAGACCCAGAAGTTATTACCTTATTCGATTCAGATTCTGAAGATAGTCTTTTAAGGACTTCTGTAGCTTCCTTAAAGTATCCTTTCTCTAGGTGGACGGCTACAGCCTATAATGAGGGTAAATACATTATATCTACAGGATATACTAAAATGCAATACCATTTAGAAAGTCTGGAAGTATAAAACGTATTTCCTGCAGCTCTACAATGCACCAAATCTATAGCAAGATAGATCTCCTACTTAAAATCTGAACTTGAGTTTTAACTGATTCCCCATGATAAGGTATTATAGTGGGAGAAATTTTTTTTACTCTTAATTTTAGAGCAAGGGAGTTCATTAAAAGGGGGTGTATATTTTGTTATTTTTCCTGCATCTAGCTATGGTACAGTGTGGGCAAGTACTTTGCTGTAAGAAACAGAAACAAGAAGTTCAAGATTCAAAAGAATGATTGAACATTTATATGGATGGCAAGAACTATCCAGAAATAGTGAATACTAAAAAAAGGTTTTGAAATGACCCCATGCCCGAGGACTTAAGTCAACCTCAATTGGGGGTTAATATAAATTTTTGAAGATGCAGATTATCCAACAACCATCTATTGTGATGTATCCTCACACCTTCCCCTGAAATTCTCGTTTATGGTTTCAACAGCAATTACACCTCATATATTGCATATATGCAATATTTTCCTGCTTTTGAACTATCATCATCATTTTATTTTTTAAATCACATTCAGATGATCACATTACAGCTCTTTATTTTGATGAGTAATGTCAGTTTCAGAGAGAGAAGCCCTGAACATGTTGCAATGTACAGAATGTTCCAGATCATTACAATTAGCAAATCATATTGCATAAACAATTTAGTAATTTATTACCAAAATAAGTTTCTTCAAGTATGTAAATGACACTAGTTCAAAAATCCAAACGTAAAGATTGGTATCTTATAAATAATCACTTCAGCACAATAAAAGTTTTCACATCAACATTGACCTTATGTTTGAGAAATGGAATAGCAAAATGGAGCTTCATCAAGAACTTCAAGAAAGGGCTTTAGGTTAAGTCAAGCATAAAAAAATTTCAACCCCAAAACAGTAATTTAGTCAGACACCATAGGGGCCTGAAAATAGGAACTTGGAATACAAACTCAATTCCATGCAGCTACTGTTTCACTAAACAGTTCAGATACTAAATTACTCTTGCTGGAATTCTGCTCCATTACCCAATGCACAGTATTAATGTTCCCTGCAGAATTTTACTTTTTCACACAGAATTTGTGATTGCCCCTCAGCACTCCCGCTGGGGGCAGACAACGGGAACGTGACTACATTGTGTTATTTTGATATATAAAATATGCAGAATTCCTCCAGGAATATAAAGTGTAAGTTGAACTAGAACTCAGGCAGTTTTCTTTTGAATATACGAATTGCTAGAGATTGTTTAAAAAAATATTTATGCAGATGAACACATATACCTGAATCAAAATTAAGCGATGAATATCTTCATGCAGATTGTCTGGTTTGTTTTGTTGTTCTTCAAGCAATTTCCAAATTGACAGAGCAGATTCCAAAGGTGAAATTCTCTGATCACTTTCAAAGCAACGACCTTCAGGAGAAAATGAAATAAAGTTCAGAGGTAGCTCTTTCTTCTAAAGTGGCAAATAATAATAGCATGACACCATTTTCCTAACAGCTGAAATTATCACATTAAATATATTTAATTGCATGGTTTCCCCACCCGCCCCCCCACACTGTGCATAATGAGTATTGGTGTTTTTAAAAGTTCATGTCTCTTCAAAATATTTTCAGTGTGTGGAGGATTTGATGTCTTACATTTTCTTCAGATGTGTTCTGCAGAGCTGAATGAGTCTTTTCAATGTTAGCAAAACACAACAGGAACTGAACTCCTTCCACGTACTGGTGGCTGCACTACTGTGCCTTTGTTTTTAAAGCAAGTTATACTTCCAATGTTGTGATTAGCTCAGTATTCTTGCTCATAGGTATTAAGTTTAAATATGATTGCTTGTATGAATGGTCTTTATTTTGGCTATATTGGTCTACATATACCTGGAATCTGGTTCAGTTTTTCCTCTTAATTTCAACTGATTAAATTCTGACTCTCCCTCTTCTGCGTACACCCCATACAGAGTAGTATCTTCCTTAGTTTTGGAAGTTTCTTCTTTTATTTTTTAGTATCTTTCTTAGCTATAGACAGAGTATCATTCCTCCTGAAACTACGGAAATAGATGTTTTAAAGTCAGCCACACTGGATATCACTTACAGTATAGCTGGAGACTCAAAGAAAACTGAAGTGCCCTCAATTTCAGAGAGCAGAAAAATATTTATACAACACACATTTCTATCTATCTCTTCGTATTATTGCTTCAGTTACTACTAAACTGACAACTCAGTTGCAACTAGTGGCCTTTCAAAAGCTCCTGTTTTGACATTTATAAAAAAAAAAGTCTAAAGAAATCTATTTCTTGACCACTGCCTGCAGCACCTTCCTGCCAAAGGAGGCATTTTGCAGTGCGTAATGAAGGTGTCAGCTGTAGACTAAGTGGCTGTTCTACAAATTTCAGAAGTGGATCCACTAGCTCATCCCACACATGAAATTGCTAAAGATCTAATGGAGTGTGTCTTAATCCTTTCGGGGAGCACACCTTGATCCCCTCTGATGATTTGCAAGCTTCCACAATACAGTCTAATTTAGTGGTTCTCAACCGGAGGTAGTGTACCGATAGGGGGTACGCAAAGAACTTCCAGGGGGTACATCAACTCATCTAGATATTTGCCTAGTTTTACTACAGGCTGCATAAAAAGCACTAGTGAAGTCAGTACAAACTAAAATTTCATACAGACTATGGACTTGTTTATACTGCTCTATATACTATACACTGAAAAATATGTACAATATTTATAGTCCAATTGATTTTAGTTATATAGTAAAAATGAGAAAGTATGCAATTTTTCAGTAATAGCATGCAGTGACATTTTTGAATTGTACCCGATTTTGTAAGCAAGTGGTTTTTAAGTGAGGTGAAACTTGGGGGTATGCAAGACAAGTCAGACTTCTGAAAGAGGTACAGTGGTCTGGAAAGGTTGAGAGACTCTGGTGTAATCCACCCAGTGATGGAGGACTTGGAAGCTCTGTGCCCCTGGTATCTTGAGTGGAAGAACACAAACAAGGAGCACGAGCTTCTCGTGGATTCTGTATGCTTGAGATAGATGTCAGAAGAACTCTGAAAATCTAAGTGTGCCATCACTTTTCAGTTGGATATTGTAGGTTTGGACAGAATGAAAAAAAGGTTTCTGGTGTCCTGATCACCACCTTGTTCTTTTGGAACATGTAGTAAGGCTCTTGTATAGACAAGGCTGCCAGCTCTGGTGCTTGCCTGGTGGATGGGACAGCTACTGAGAAACAAGTCTTAATGGGTAAATAAAAGGTTGCCAGTGAAGTCAGAGGCTCGAAGGGATGGGAAAAGTGGGAAAGCGGGATACCGGGAGGAAGCACAGGCAGGAAGGTCTGTGAGGGGAGGGCTCCTGCCTCATACTGGGATTGAGGGGCGATCAACAGGTTATCTCAAGTGCTTATATACAAATGCACAAAGCCTTGGAAACAAGCAGGGAGAACTGGAGGTCCTGGTGATGTCAAGGAATTATGACGTGATTGGAATAACAGAGACTTGGTGGGATAACTCACATGACTGGAGTACAGTCATGGATGGTTATAAACTGTTCAGGAAGGACAGGCAGGGCAGAAAAGGTGGGGGAGTAGCACTGTATGTAAGGGAGCAGTATGACTGCTCAGAGCTCCGGTACGAAACTGTGGAAAAACCTGAGTGTCTCTGGATTAAAGTTTAGAAGTGTGTGCAACAGGAGTGATGTCATGGTGGGAGTCTGCTATAGACCACCGGACCAGGGGGATGAGGTGGATGAGGCTTTCTTCCGGCAACTCACGGAAGCTACTAGATCGCATGCCCTGATTCTCATGGGTGACTTTAATTTTCCTGATATCTGCTGGGAGAGCAATACAGCGGTGCATAGACAATCCAGGAAGTTTTTGGAAAGCGTAGGGGACAATTTCCTGGTGCAAGTGCTAGGGGAGCCAACTAGGGGGAGCGCTTTTCTTGACCTGCTGCTCACAAACCGGGTAGAATTAGTGGGGGAAGCAAAAGTGGATGGGAATCTGGGAGGCAGTGACCATGAGTTGGTTGAGTTCAGGATCCTGACGCAGGGAAGAAAGGTAAGCAGCAGGATACGGACCCTGGACTTCAGGAAAGCAGACTTTGACTCCCTCAGGGAACAGATGGCCAGGATCCCCTGGGGGACTAACATGAAAGGGAAGGGAGTCCAGGAGAGCTGGCTGTATTTCAAGGAATCCCTGTTGAGGTTACAGGGACAAACCATCCCGATGAGTCGAAAGAATAGTAAATATGGCAGGCGACCAGCTTGGCTTAGTGGTGAAATCCTAGCGGATCTTAAACATAAAAAAGAAGCTTACAAGAAGTGGAAGGTTGGACATATGACCAGGGAAGAGTATAAAAATATTGCTCGGGCATGTAGGAAAGATATCAGGAGGGCCAAATCGCACCTGAAGCTGCAGCTAGCAAGAGATGTCAAGAGTAACAAGAAGGGTTTCTTCAGGTATGTTGGCAACAAGAAGAAAGCCAAGGAAAGTGTGGGCCCCTTACTGAATGAGGGAGGCAAGCTAGTGACAGAGGATGTGGAAAAAGCTAATGTACTCAATGCTTTTTTTGCCTCTGTTTTCACTAACAAGGTCAGCTCCCAGACTGCTGTGCTGGGCATCACAAAATGGGGAAGAGATGGCCAGCCCTCTGTAGAGATAGAGGTGGTTAGGGACTATTTAGAAAAGCTGGACGTGCACAAGTCCCTGGGGCCGGACGAATTGCATCCGAGAGTGCTGAGGGAATTGGCGGCTGTGATTGCAGAGCCCTTGGCCATTATCTTTGAAAACTCGTGGCGAACGGGGGAAGTCCCGGATGACTGGAAAAAGTCTAATGTAGTGCCCATCTTTAAAAAAGGGAAGAAGGAGGATCCTGGGAACTACAGGCCGGTCAGCCTCACCTCAGTCCCTGGAAAAATCATGGAGCAGGTCCTCAAAGAATCAATCCTGAAGCACTTAGAGGAGAGGAAAGTGATCAGGAACAGTCAGCATGGATTCACCAAGGGAAGGTCATGCCTGACTAATCTAATCGCCTTTTATGATGAGATTACTGGTTCTGTGGATGAAGGGAAAGCAGTGGATGTATTGTTTCTTGACTTTAGCAAAGCTTTTGACACGGTCTCCCACAACATTCTTGTCAGCAAGTTAAGGAAGTATGGGCTGGATGAATGCACTCTAAGGTGGGTAGAAAGCTGGCTAGATTGTCGGGCTCAACGGGTAGTGATCAATGGCTCCATGTCTAGTTGGCAGCCGGTGTCAAGTGGAGTGCCCCAGGGGTCGGTCCTGGGGCCCGTTTTGTTCAATATCTTCATAAATGATCTGGAGGATGGTGTGGATTGCACTCAGCAAATTTGCGGATGATACTAAACTGGGAGGAGTGGTAGATACGCTGGAGGGGAGGGATAGGATACAGAAGGACCTAGACAAATTGGAAGATTGGGCCAAAAGAAATCTAATGAGGTTCAATAAGGATAAGTGCAGGGTCCTGCACTTAGGATGGAAGAATCCAATGCACCGCTACAGACTAGGGACCGAATGGCTCGGCAGCAGTTCTGCGGAAAAGGACCTAGGGGTGACAGTGGACGAGAAGCTGGATATGAGTCAGCAGTGTGCCCTTGTTGCCAAGAAGGCCAATGGCATTTTGGGATGTATAAGTAGGGGCATAGCGAGCAGATCGAGGGACGTGATCGTTCCCCTCTATTCGACACTGGTGAGGCCTCATCTGGAGTACTGTGTCCAGTTTTGGGCCCCACACTACAAGAAGGATGTGGATAAATTGGAAAGAGTACAGCGAAGGGCAACGAAAATGATTAGGGGTCTAGAGCACATGACTTATGAGGAGAGGCTGAGGGAGCTGGGATTGTTTAGTCTGCAGAAGAGAAGAATGAGGGGGGATTTGATAGCTGCTTTCAACTACCTGAAAGGGGGTTTCAAAGAGGATGGCTCTAGACTGTTCTCAATGGTAGCAGATGACAGAACGAGGAGTAATGGTCTCAAGTTGCAATGGGGGAGGTTTAGATTGGATATTAGGAAAAACTTTTTCACTAAGAGGGTGGTGAAACACTGGAATGCGTTACCTAGGGAGGTGGTAGAATCTCCTTCCTTAGAGGTTTTTAAGGTCAGGCTTGACAAAGCCCTGGCTAGGATGATTTAACTGGGACTTGGTCCTGCTTTGAGCAGGGGGTTGGACTAGATGACCTTCTGGGGTCCCTTCCAACCCTGATATTCTATGATTCTATGGCTTGTCAGGACCCCCAAAACAAGCAGAAGTCCCATTTTGGAAAAAGTAGCCTGCCCACCATTCTGGCTAGTCTGACTGTTTGAAGGAATCTAGTTCCCTGTGGATTATCTGCCAGGAAGCCAGAGTATACTGCAAATAGCACACTACTAAGAGCGGACACCTGATGTGTACTGGTACTGGGCTGAAGGCCTCTGTCTACGCCTTTTTGGAGAAAGTAAAGAATAGTTAGAATTCCTGGATTTCTGGGATACGAACTGTGCTCTTGGCACAGTTGTTGAATCTGCATCGCTTGTGAGGACTAAAGGATCTGGAAGGCAAATGGGTATGCCTTTGCACACATGGTGGTGGGCTGACCACCACTGTAAGGAACCCATATTTGATCAAGGAAGTGGTCCCACACCTTTACTATGAAGGCTTGAAGACTTCTGATGAGTGATTGTGCCCATGGAGTTATCCCCATACACAACACCAGGAGTCCTAGCATTTGGAAGCTTAGTCAGCTGGTAGGTATTGTGTGGCTCTGCAACAAGAAAAATATAATACTGGATGGCACCAGAGAACTTTTCCTGGCACAGATGATGAAGCTGTACGCCTGGAAGAGATTCAACATCCAAGATGTGGCCCTTTGTGCTGTTCACTGTGATGGAGCTCTGATCAAGATGTCATCCATGAAGGTATACAGGTGAATCCCCTGCAACCTGAGTCTACTAACATCACTACCAATGTTTCTGTAAAAACCCCAGGGGCTGAGGACAGGCCGAATGGGAATGTTCAGTACTGATAATGTTTCCTGCTGTAGGTCAACCTCAGAAGCCTGTGGTGTCTAGTCTAATGGGGATATGGAGATGTGTCTACTAGATCTACTGAAGTCAGAGTCTCTCCCTCCCCCCAGGACTGGAATGACATCAGTCTCCACCCAAAACTTCTTCATCCACTTGTTGAGCTTTCTGAGGTTGAGAAAGGCTCTCATACCTGCCCCTGGTGTGTTTCTGTACAAGGAAGAAGTTGCAGCAGAAACAAAAGAACTTTGTACTAAATACTCTCATAAGCAGAAGAGATATTTTGTTCTGGAATAGATTGTGTTTTATTGTCCAGCTGGGTGACTGGATGAAGAACCAATGGGGTGGAACTCTCAGCTCAAGGGAGTATCCCTGGTTTACTGTTTCCCTGAATCACTTGTTTGTGGTCAATAAAAAACATTCCTCTAGGAAATGGAAATCCTGCCCCCTAGCTACAGCTCTGGGTGGAGACCTATGTGATCTCTGTCAAAGTAGATTATGGAGGAGACTGAGGTTCCTCCAGATTATCCCCCTGCACCCAGACACTTTGATTCCACTGCTTTTCCTTGGGGAATTGGTTGTTCCTTCACTAGTACTTTCATGAGGCCAAGTAGCGCCTCTCTATGAAGGCTGGTTTATATTCTCTCCTGAGGGCCTTTAGTGGGGAAGGAAGAAACTGTTTGGGTTTTGCCACATTGTCAGCCACCACTTTATCCAGTTTTTCTCCAAAGAAGGAATCTGTAAACTTTGCCAAATGTAGGAGCAGCTTAGAGAGTTTCCACCTTCCATGGTCAAAGCCACAGGTGGCTCCTGGTTACTGCACTGGAAGCCAGGGCTTGGACTGAACCTCATTGCACCCACTGAGGCACTGCTACAAATACTGTTGCTAGGTAGACTCTTTAATGTGGAACCAAAGTCAGGGTGGTCTCTGTTCTTAAGATCTTTGAGCAATTCCAGCCAGGAAAGAGATGCTCCTGCAAAGCAAGTAGCTACCAGGGACACTCAGAGGACGACAGCCCAGGCTTTACGAGTGGCTTCCATCTTTCTATATATGGGTTCCTTAGGGTAGAACTCCCCCACTGATGGAATAATCATATTCCTGGCGAGGGACAGTGCAATGGCATCAATCTTCAGTGTCTCAGTAATAGAGCCCCTTGGTTCTTGAATGTTAGAGCCTGAGATTGCTGGTTAATATGAATGCCCTTGTCAGGCTTGTTCCATTCATCTCTAATGAAGTCCTCAGAGGAGTGAAGGGTTATTGCAGCCTTGGGAGGATTTTGTGGGGAGAAATTTAACTTGAGGCTTATTCTCAGTAGCCTGCTCAGATTTCACAGCTCACCTTCAGTGGATGATCAGCAGGAGGAACAAGAGCCAGAGGACTCCATGTCCTGGACTTTTTATGCTTTTACTCCATTCCTGAATTTTCCAAACTTTTTAAAATGCACTTTGGGAGTGTAGGAGAGCTGCTGTGGCTTTGGTAAGGTCTTTTGGGGCTTGCTTTTTTTAGGGCCTGGAGCCTCTAGACTCTCAAGAGATCTCTCAGAATCCTGGGAAACTGGATTCCCTACTAGGTCCCAATGCTTCCTGGGAGGGAGAACTCATTAACAGAGCTGGGCTGTAAGGGGATGATTAGAACATAAGAACGGCCATAGTGGGTCAGAATGAAAGTCTATCTAGCCCAGTATCCTGCCATCCAACAGTGGCCACTGCCAGGTGCCCCAGAGGGAATGAACAGAATAGGTAATCATCAAATGATCTATTCCCTGTTGCCCATTCCCACCTATGGCAAACAGGGGCTAAGGACCCATCCCCGCCCATCCTGGCTAATAGCCATTGATGGACCAATCCTCCATGAATTTATGTACTTCTTTTTTGAACTCTGTTATAGCCTTGGCCTTCACATCATCCTCCAGCAAAGAGTTCCACAGGTTGACCGCACTGTGTGAAGAAATACTTTGTTTTAAACCTGTTGCCTATTAATTTCATTTGGTGACCCCTAGTTTGTGTGTTATGAGAAGAAGTAAACACTTCCTTATTTACTTTCTCCACACCAGTCATGATTTTATAGACTGCTATATCATATCCCCCCTTAGTCATCTCTTTTCCAAACTGAAAAGTCCCAGTCTTATTAATGTCTCCTCATAGGGCAGCTGTTCCATACTCCTACTCATTTTGGTTGCCCTTTTCTGAACCCTTTCCAATTCCAATATATTTTTTGAGATGGGGCAATCACATCTGCACATAGTATTCAAGATGTGGGTGTACCACGGATTTAAATAGAGGTAATATATTTTCTGTCTTATTAGCTAACCTTTTCTTAACGATTCCCAGCATTGTGTTTTTTTTTTTTTTTTTTTTTTTTTTTTGACTGCTGCGACATATTGAGAGGATGTTTTCAGAGAACTATCCACAATGATTCCAAGATCTTTCTTGAGTGGGTAACAGCTAATTTAGACCCCATCATTTTACATGTATAGTTGGGTTGTTTCCCAATGTGTATTACTTTGCAGTTATCAACATTGAATTTTATCTGCCATTTTGTTGCCAGTCACCCAGTTTTCAGAAATCCTTTTGTAGCTCTTCGCAGTCTACCTGGGGTTTAACTATCTTGAGTAGTTTAGTATCATCTGCAAATTTTGCCACCTCACTGTTTACCCCTTTTTCCAGATCACTTACAAATATGCCGAGTAGGACTGGTCCCAGTTCAGATCCCTTGGAGACACCCCTATTTACCTCTCTCCATTCTGAGAGCAGACCATTCCTACCCTTTGTTTCCTATCTTTTACCCAGTTACCAATAAGTAAGACGACGTTCCCTGTTATCCCATGACAGCTTACTTTGCTTAAGAGTCTTTGGTGAGGGACCTTGTCAAATGCTTTCTGAAAATCTAAGTACAGTAACTCCTCACTTAAGGTTGTAGTTATGTTCCTGCAAAATGCGACTTTAAGTGAAACAATGTTAAGCAAATCCAATTTCCCCAAAAGAATGAATGTAAACAGGGGGGGGGTCTAGGTTCCAGGGAAATTTTTTTTTTGCCAGACAAAAGACATTATATACATTTTAAACAAGCAATTTAATACTACAATCTATCATTGTTGCAAGAGAGCAAGGCAGGGCCTCAGCTGCAGGTGGTGCACAGCAGCTTTGCAGGCAGCTGGTGGCCTCGCAAGCACTTGGTGTAGAGCCCTATTCCTGAGGAGGGCCGTTGGGCCATAAAGCAACAGGTGGAGGGTTAGTGTGCAAGTGTTGTGTATTTACAAACATACTGTATTGTTTGGGAGGTGTACTATTGTTGGGAGGTGTCCCTGCCTTACCCCACACAGGCACAGCCCACTGGCACTGGAGACAATGAGGCAGACAAGGAGGCTGAAGGTGCTGTAGGCTAGGAGAAGTATATTGCACAGCAGCAGCGGCAGCTTCCCCTACTCTGCAAACACCGGGGCGGGGGGAGGGGCTCAACCCTCGGCCCGCTCATTCCATCCCTTCCCCCAAACCCCTCTTCTTCCCCCCATCCCTCTTTACTCCACACCACTGCGTCCGTGCTCCTCCCGAATGTGCAAGCCAGCTGATTGCCCTGGGCAGGAGGGAAGGGGGAGGAGTGAGGACATGGTGCGCAGGCTCCCCCTCCCTCAATACCGCAAGCCAGCTGATTGTTGAGGGCAGGAGCCAGGGGGAAGGCGCGCCACATCCTCGCTCCTTCCCCCTCCCTCCTGCCCACGGCTATCAGCAGGCTTGCGACATTCAGGGGCGGGGGGAGGAGTGAGGACTCGGTGCGCAGCCTCCCCCCTACCCGTGGCAATCAGCTGGTCTGCGGCATTCAGGAGGCAGGGGAAGCTTGCACACCAAGTCCTTGCTCTTCCCCCATCCCTCAAGAACTCCGCAAGCCAGCTAAGGTCCTCCACAAAATCCAAATATTTATTGGATAGTTAAAAGAAAGTGTGGAAAGAAAATCTGTAGCAGGTAAACTTAAAATATTCAAAGGTAAAAGTCATCATCAACACTGCAAATTGCTTTCATTCTGAACCATCACATATTTACACCAGCATTTGTGAAAGCCAAGATTTGAAGTTCTCAAACTGCTAAATGTATAAAAGGGAAAATTCCTCTCTGGTAATTCAATTTGTCAACATCTCACCCATACTCCAATGTTACAGAAGATTCCAGATAGCTAGTATTATCTAAGTGCTATATCCAGTGCTGCAGAGCATTCAACATTCATTTTCGAGTCAGTTGAGACACAACAGAAGGTAGTGCTGTGCTACACATTAGCAGCAACTGCACCTCCTACTAAGGAGAAACACTTTCCATAGAGACCGGCTAGAGCAGGGGTGGGCAAACTACAGCCCGCAGGCCGGGTCCGGCCCATCAGGGCTTTGGATCCAGCCTGCGGAATTGCCACCCTTGGTGTTGCTGCAGGCCCCGCGCTGCTCCTCGAAGCGGCTGGCACCATGTTCCTGCGGCCCCTGGGCGGGGGCAGAGGGCTCCGCACGTTGCCCTTGTCTGCAGGCACCGCTCCCCACAGCTCCCAATGGCCAGGGATGGGGGATCCACAGCCAATGGGAGCTTTGGGGGAGGTACTCACAGGCGAGGACAGCGCACGGAGCCCTCTATCCCTCCCCTCCCTCAGGGGCCACAGGAACATGGTGCCAGCTGCTTTTGGGAGCAGCGCGGGGCCAGGGCAGGCCATGTGTTTTGGAAGCAGGAATTAAAAGTTAGGGGTAATCAGAATGCTGGTGGAAATTGATTATGTCCCTTTTAAGACATCTGAGCTGCTCTGGATCCAAAAGCAAGCCAAAAAAGCATCTGTGTTGATGCAAATTACCTAGCTGATAGAGGAAGGATAGACTTGCCCATAGGACTCAAGTTTCACTATAAAAACTGGGGTCTGAAAGGAAGTTCTTTGGGAACCAACTTCAGGACACAGCCCCAAAGATCAGAGCTACCAGACCTCAACTCTCTGCCAATGACACCGTGCAGAAACTGGAATCCCCCAGGTAGACCTGATCCTGACTGGCCATCAATAAAAGTTCATCTGACTTATTGGGAGTGGTGAGCATTGTATGTGTAGTGTGTGCATTTTGTTCTGGTGTTGTTAATAGACGTTAAGATAGATATTACTGCGTAAGGCTCCTTCACTGGTAAAAGACCCCACAAACGTGCAAACGAGTATGCCATGAGCTTTAGGAATTGGGTAAGGGTAGGTGCCTTTCACCCAGAGCCGTAGGAACTGGGAAAGGGTGGGGGTGTGTGTGTAAATCAACCTTGTTATGCCTTGATCCCTAGGAACTGGGTAAAGGAGGGTGCCCCTAGAGTGTGAGTAAGAGATTTTGTACGGGGAACAGCAGCAGTGAGAACATAGGAATTGCCATTCTGAATCAGTCCTGCGATTAATCTAATCCAGTATTTTGGATAGGACAGTGGCTGCACCAGATGCCTCCGAGGAAGGTGCAAGAACCCACACAGTTAGCGATTTTAAGATACTGGATCTGAGAAGCATGAATACATACTCCCTACCACTGCATTGCTTGAAAATCTTCTGTGGTTCACATGACTGGGCATACAATTCTGAAATTTAGATCTGTGGAAGCTATCAATTCTGAGACTACTGCTATGTAACCTCTCTGGAGAGCACATGATCAATACACACATTACATTTAGTAGTTACAAAGTCCTTGGATTAGCCTCTTGTGTACTCCTGGTGAAAAATGGGCTGAAAGGCTCCAACAATAGAGAGTCTGCTAGAAGCTTGAGTACAGTGTCACAATCAACAAAATGGGCGTGGTCAAACTGGGAGACAATGGGCATGGCCAACCAATGTGGAAATTACTACAATTCCTGGGGAGCTGCTGATTATGAAGCTCCTAAGAAGTCCCAGATAAACTAAAGCCACCTCTCTTCCCTTCCGATACAAATAACCTGGCGCTGCTGTCTGCCCTATCCTGGAATGAATGTCTCCATCAAAGCAAATACCCTGCAGGTACAGAGGGAGAGCACAGTTTACAGTGCAGGTGTGAATCTGGCTGGAAATACTTTAATCCTTTCTGTTCAAGTGTCTTTTACTCTTTCAGATTTAGCAGCTAAAGCTTTACATCTAGCAACACTAAATCTTTTAGATGGAAATGTTTCAGAGTAGCAGCTGTGTTAGTCTGTATCTGCAAAAAGAAAAAAAAGTACTTGTGGCACCTTAGAGACTAACACATTTATGTGAGCATAAGCTTTTGTGAGGTACAGCTCACTTCATCGGAAGGAAATGTAATTTCAGTTGCCCACAACAAATTCTGACTCAATTATTTCTACTGCTTTGAAGATGTATGCTGCCAAAGACAAAGTAGGATGGACTCCGCTTACTGTAAACCTGTAGCAATGTAATTGGCCTAGTGGAATAAATTTTATGCTTACTAAGAAATGTGAAGAATTCACAAGAGGTTTACAAGATGATGCTTAATCTGGACCTTAGTATAGCTCAGTTTGAAGTAATTATGTTCTCTACTTTTCTTCTTAAAATGTTTTAGTCAGATTACCACATTTAACAGGTGCTCAGGATACCTTCTCTCTAGTTTGTGCAATGCAGTATCTTAAAATAATGACAATTTTTCTTAATGACAAAACATGTTAAGTTGAGAGAACCATCCCTTTTGATTTTAAAGGTTACTGTTTAAAAATAGAGAAAAATATATAAAAATGATAAAGATAAGGATACCCTATAATGAAGTATAAAAATACTGTTAATCAAATCAATTTCCATATAGAAAAAATTGATAACACAGAATTACCTCTTGTGGTCTGTTTATTGTACTCTAGAAACAAGGCAAGTACAAAGAGACCAGTGAAATAGTTCTATTCATTCTCTTGACAATGCAGGCTTGTTTTTGATCATTGGAAAAAAACAGACACTAAATTTAAAAACGAGAAAAAGTTGAACACTGTCTGAATGTAATCAGATGAAAAGTATATACCAAAGAAAATCTATTTAATTATTCACAGTTATTAAGAAAAGTGGGGATTGGGGGAGGAGGAAGGAAAGGAAGAACTCATCTGGTGCACCATACCAAGTTAGTGGAGAAAAGCATATCAGCTTCATCCAAATAACTGTTAAAAATCAGAATTACATTAAAAAGGAGTTAAGAAATATTTACCAAGTGTTTTTCCTTCTGAAATTCGTGTCAAAAACTGACACAGATACACAGTTTTCATCTGATGAGTAGCTATTTTGGACAGGCCATTAATAATAGCTGAAAAAGGAAAGGGTAAACTTGAATCAGTTTTGTTCCAGCAGTGCCACACTGTGGCTAGAGGTAAAAGAGGCATAGAATCATCATACCCATCTTATTTAAAGTACTTTACTAGTTTTCTAACCAAAGTAAACGCTTTAAAAAAGTATTAGCAGTCATTTTCAAAAATGCATTAGTAAATAACTTTTGTCTCCATTACAAAAGGACGTAATCAAGTTCATATTTAAAAACAGATTACTTGAGATTTACAGCAGCAAACTAGAAGTGACGGAGCACACCAGAGGTCCATATTCTGTAAAATAATTTAGCTAAGCTCAAAATCGCACAATACCACATATAAATGAAAGCTTTTGTTTTGCTCAGAATCTTAAGTGAGATGAATAAAATACAACTGGAGACTTCAAAGACATTTCTAGGGAATATCCCAAAACCACGTGCTACCTCAGAGACAAGGAACAAAGGAAATATGATTACCCAGAAAAAAAAATTCATTGTAGTAGTTACTCTTGCTTTGTCAGTCAGTTACCATAGCAACTTTCTGAAAGAGAAATTTTTCAAGTAAAAGTCAGTTTAACTGAAAATGAAGGGGTTTACAAATATGTAAATTAATCCAAAAAGTTTTCACCAACACCATTTTATTTCCAGTGTGGAGGGAAATTGCTGGTGTAATAGCACAAAGAGTCCCTTCCTACTATTCCCACACACAAAAAATATTGAGAAAGATGTCTCATCATGGGAGCAGACAACAACTGAACAAGACGCATGGCAGTAGACAGATGGAAGTGGATACACTGAATTGCCTCTTGTTCACAAGGCACGAGAGCATCTAATCTCCCATAAATTGTCCTATAGGTCACTAGTAGCCTTTTGCAATCTCCAACAACCCAGTGCTTCTGTCAGATATTTGGAAAAACTGTGGGATCCACATCCAGTGGACACTGCAACTGCAGAATAGTGCTGACAGACAATGGTTCAGAATTCAAATCAGCATGACTAATGTAGACAATGGACAAAAGATGTGTTTCTGTACTGAAACGTTGGTTCAGGTTCACTTGATTTTTTTTCCACCCTAGCATTTTTTGTTTTGCATCATCATCGGGCATCTCAACACACATTAATTAACTCACTTTCAAAAGGAGTTAATTCACATTCAGAATTATTTCAGATCCACTGTTCTGCCTCAGGCAATCTTTCCACTGCTGTCCCACACCGCTTTGCTGGCCACGGGTATGCCTCCTACTGCTGCTCTGGGGTCATCTTGACCAGATGTCGCAGTCAAATGCTGGTGCCAACCGGGCCTCGGCCCCCGAGACGGGGGACTCCTTGGCCTGGGCAGCGAGCTGCACTGGGGCCAGGATCACAGCAGGGAGGGGCGACAGCTCCGTCAGCGACGAGAGCCACCGCGGGGCGGCCCTGGGCGGCCCCGCTCGTGTGGGCGCCCAGCCCGGGACCATCACGCGCGGGGAAGCCTCCCCGCGGCGAAACAAGAGGCGGCCCGGCCTAGCGCGCTACCCGCGACGCCCCCGCGGCCTCGGCCGAACCAGACGGCAGGATACGGGCCCTCACGGAGCCGCCGCGACCCGCCGTCTGCCCTCACCCTGCGCCGTGTCCCGGCTCCGCTCGAAGTCCCGTGTACGCCCCTCCCGGAAGTGCCGGCACAGCGCGTAGCAGGTGAAATCCAGCATCCAGCCCGCGGCAACGGCCTCTGTCTCCGCGAAAAGCTCGCAGGACACCGGGGCGCCGGAGGAGCCCGAGCCCTCCACGTCCATCTCCCCGCGGGGCCGCGCTCCCGGCCGCTCCGCGTTATATTTTCAAAGCCGCGCGCCAACAACGTCTGGCCTCGCGCCGCCAGTAACCGCAGCGCTGGCGGGACGACGTCACCACTACGCGCGTGCTCCTCGCGCAGGCTCCGCCTCTTCTGCCTCGCAAACCCCGGCTTCAGCTTGCTTCCATTTAACGCCCCCAAACACTCCCGCTGCGGAGCCTTTCCCGCCCCCACTAACGTCACTTCCTGTGGCAGCGGTCTGGCGGGGGGGGAACGACACGGACAAGTTCACGGCCGCGTTCGGTCAATAGACCTCTCCCGTGAGTGGGGCTGTGATTGGCTGAGAGATGCCCGGGGGGCGGGAAGAATCTGGGGGGAACGAGGACGTCACCCACCACACAAGCCCCCGGCAGTGACGGGGTGTACTGTGTGTCCTGGGGTTGGAGGAACTCTCCGTCCCTTTATGGTCCCTGCCGCCGTAGGAAAGCCGCTGCTGGCCCCCTTGTACCCTTCTACTTCTCATGTTTGCATCTTCTTCCGTGCTGCCCTTCACCCCCGCAGCTACAGCGCCCCTCCCCTCCCTCTGGCGCCTTCACAGCTTCCTGCACTCCCACACTTCTTGCACGAAGCCCTCCCTGGACAGCAGCCGGGAGGCTACAGAGCCGCACGAGGGACATTCGGTCAGGAGCAGCAGTTAGGCCAGGTCTATGCTACAGACTTACATCAGTATAACTACATCACGATGAAGTGAGCTGTAGCTCATGAAAGCTTATGCTCTAATAAATGTGTTAGTCTCTAAGGTGCCACAAGTACTGCTTTTCTTTTTGCGAATTCAGACTAACGCGGCTGCTACTCTGAAACCCACATCACTCAGGAGTGTGAGAAACATTTTTTTTTAAAAAGGAAAATATATAAAAAATATGTTAAAATAATGTTAGTTAGATTGCAAAGTCAAGCACGCAAAAGCTAGGAAATGCCAAGTTTACACTTGCCGGGCCAACATTTTAATTCTGCTCCTTCTGTGTATGCATTATGATACTGTCTTTAATTATATGATCACATAGTGTTTTTTCACAGGATCCTTGCCTTATTCAGTGCACAGGATTCACCAATTGCTAGATGTTAAGGCCAGAAGGAACCATTAGGATCATTTTGTCTGACTTCCTGTATAATGGCTGGCCATAGAACCATAGAACCACACAAAATAGTTTCTCATAACTTTTGCTTTAGCTATAGCGTATCATTTAGGATATTCAGTCTTGATTTAAAGATCCTTGAGTGATGGAGAATCCACCATATACCTAGGTAAATTTTTCCAATGTTTAATTACCCTCCCTATTAAATATTTGCTCTTACTTTTGGTCTGAATTTACTTAGTTTCAGTTTCCAACTATTGAAACTTGTTATGTTTATGCTTTCTTCTGGTAGATGAAAGAGCTCTCTACTTTCAGAAATTTCTTCCCTATGTAGGTACTTATAGGTTGTGATCAAGTCATCTCTTAATCTTCTTGTGAATAAACTAAATATATTGAGTTTCTTAAGCCTCTGAGTAAAAGGCAGGCTTTCCAGACTTCAAATCATTCTTGTAGCTCCTTTTTTTAAACCTTTTTCCAGTTGGGTGCATGGACACACAAGTGGGCAAAATTAAGGTTGAATGGGCAACCGTATATCAAGCATTTTAACTTCTGAGTGCTTGACTCTGCAACCTAAATAAGAGTCTTGTAACATACATTTATTTTGTTTTGTTTGTAATGGTTTATAACTTGTGGACATGCAATAAAAAAAGGAGTTTAAAATAAATGAAAGCCTAGATATTTCGCTCTCTGTTGTCTACCTACAGAGTCTTCATTGGCATACTATGCCAGCAGAGCCTATTGGAGACACCATGTAAACCAGCAGGAGTTCAGCTGGCATAGTTACACTACATTACAGGTTTCAGAGTAGCAGCCGTGTTAGTCTGTATTTGCAAAAAGAAAAGGAATACTTGTGGCACCTTAGAGACTAACAAATTTATTTGAGTGTAAGATTTCGTGAGCTACAGCTCACTTCATCGGATGCATTACATTACAGCATTAGCTAAGATGACAGAAGCACTCTTCTGTTGGCATAGTTCTGTCTACACTGGGGGTTTTGCCAACATAGTTATGTCAGCTACAGGTGTGATTTTTTTCACACTCTTAGCCAACTTAACTCCATTGGCAAACTTTGTAGTGTAGATGCCGTAGTGAATATTGTTAACACTTGTTTGATTTGGTTTGTTTATATTTTTTGTGGGATTTCTGAAGTTCATATATAGATTCACTCCTCTTTATGCATTATTAAATATTAAACAACTTTTAAATGTAACATTAAACTGATATTTATTACAAAAAGAATATCAGTAGCATGATTCTCACTTAATATGATGTAGCTGGGGAGACAAACACCAGAGGATTCAGTTTAACGAACTCTATGGGGATCAGTTCCCCTCTGCAAAGATTAATTTACACACACAAAAAGAAGTTTAAGGGTGTTCTGGGCCACGGTGCTCAAAGCACCACAGGTCTGGCAGGAGTACTCTGAGAAAAAGGAGGCTTACACACAGCTGTGAGTTATTGGCTTTACTGAAGGTTAGTGACTCACCCGCAACGGGGACTCCAAGCAGTCACAAAGGCGGGGAACCCAGCACACCGGAGTTCTGCCTGGGACGGAGTCCAACGGAGGGGCAGACAGTCAGCGTTAATAAGCACTACACAAAAACAGCTCATGAATATAGAATTAGGTGTTTCTTAAAGGGGGGCTTTCTACTACCTGGCGAAGGGCCATGCAAAGCAGCTCTGTCCTTCAAGAACTATCCATATCCTGCAATAACACAGCAGCTGTGTCCTTCAAGAACTATCTCCGACAATAACAAAGCAGCTATCTATGTCCCACAGTAACCTCTCAGCTCGAGAAAGCGAAAATTCCCTAGCTAGGCCGTAACAAAGTCTTCTGCAGTCCCTTACAAAGGGTATTTTATTCTACCACATTAACCCAACTGTTTTCCTGAGGAGCTACATTAAAGAGTCAAAGAGAATTTAAGAGAATGCAGCTGACAGTCTGACCAACTGTATCTGCTAGCACAGTTGTGGCAATGAGTATACAACCAGTGTTGATAGTTTAGTGTATGAAACTTCCATTAACAAGAACAATGGTAACCTAACTCAGTGAATAGTACTGGCAACTGTCCCTCTTCTTTCCAGAAACCAGTATTCCTCACAGTTTTATGGACTCTTTCCCACGGTCTTTTCAGTAATTTAGGACATGGCCTGCAGTTCTTAGGCTGAACTTCTGATGAACTTCATCAGAGTTTCATCTGAGCAAGGACATTATATTGGATCATATTAAAGAAGTTCTGTATTAAAATCACAAATGAGTTTGATTCCCCGTAGTTTAAATTCCAGGGTATTACTAATTAAGAGGTCTCTTGGTTTTTTGTACTGTTTCTCTCCCTCTCTGTGTGAAACTTGCAAGCTGCTAATTGTGTTAGTACATTCTAAGACAAAGGCTGTTTTCAAAGCAATTCTTTTTAACAACAACTACTCACACAGAGAGAGACTCAAAGCAATACTCTGTAACAACAGAAACAGCACCCAGAGACTCCCCGCCCTTTTGTTGTATTCATCCCGCTTTGTTTACAGTTGTGATTAAATAGAGATATAGGATGTATGTGGATGGATGCTTGGTGTGGATAATAACTGAATGATCAGGGAGGTGCCAGCCTAAGAATCCAGTGTCCATTGGCTGAAGAAGGCATCAAGTGGAAACAACCAGAGGATCCCCGGAGGGCAAACTGGAATCCACCCAACGGCCTCAAGTATAGGAGAACCAAAGACCAAGATCACATCTGGCAGCACGGAGCCATCAGGAATGTGCCATCTGCTGATTGATTCAGCAACAGCATGATGAAGCAATTCCCATAGACTGGCATAGGAAGAAATTCCTATAAAAATGGACTCTAGAAAGTGAGAACTTTGGAGTCTGATTCTGCAAACCAACTTCCAGGAGCATCAGATGAGCATCTGACAAGGCCCTGCTTCCTCCTCATGTCCAGGCCACCTGGTCAGTGGCTTGGCATGAGCAACTCTAAGGCTGGTAACTATAACAACCACCTTGCAGAGCCTCTGTGTGTGTGTGTGTGTGTGTGTGTATGAATGAACGTGTGAATAAATATGAAATTGAATGGAATGTTATAGCTATAACTAACTGCTAACTTTGTTAGTCTCTAAGGTGCCACAAGTACTCCTTTTCTAACTGCTAACTATGATTCTTTCTGTATTCACAATAAATGTGGCATTTTGCCTTATTCCCTTTAATAAGATCCTGCTGGTTTTTATTTTATTGGTGTAACATCCAGGGGCAGGCACTTAGGGCAAGTCTATACTACAGCGCTACATTGGTGCAGCTGCACCAAAGCACCTGCACCGCTTTAGCACATCTGATGAAGACGCACTATGCTGACGGGAGAGTGCTCCACCTCAGTGAGAAGCGTAAGCTATGTCGGCGGGAAAGCATCACCTGCCTACATAGCACTAGTATGGTCAGCGTGAAACTTGTGTCGCTGGGGGGGAAAGGCTTTTTCACACCCCTGAGCGACATAAATTAGATCGATTTAAGCAGTAGTGTAGACCTGCCCTTAGATTAAATAAATATAGGGGCCCATTCTGCAACCACTTACTCATTTAAATACTCCTTATGTTAATTCATTTTATGTGCTAAAGACTGCTTGAGTAAGGATTTGCAGAATAAGGCTTTCAAACTATGGCCAGATTCTGATCTCAGTTATATTGGTGCAGTAGGGAGGAACTCCATTGACTTCAATGAAATTATTCCCAATTTACACTGTTGTTACTCAGACCAGAATGTGGTCCTAGATCATGAACATTTCCATGATATGGTTATTAGGAACATCTCGGAAACTTTGCTTGTCTAGAAAGCAGAAATTCCAGCTGTTCTAGTGTCTGTAATTTATATTCTTTGCTTAGTTTGCCAGACACTAGCAACTAACAGCTCAGAAACTTTTCCTTCCCATGAAAATAAGGTGTTGAAACTATTGTGATTTTCTGGGTACATTGGTTAGCTGAACACTATGTGTGTTAAAAGGCTTGAGGGAAAGTAAGGGGTTGGTGATTGATGCAACACTATATTGTGAAAGCATTGAAAATGATGACAGAGGGAAAGAGACATAAACAGATTTATCAGGCTACATCTAAAAGGGGTAGAAAGGATCAGAGGTTGAGGTAATGTCTGAGGATGCAAAGCATGTGATGTGAATTATTGGACAAAACTGAATGAACTGCTCGCTCAACATCTCGATTCCAAATGAAGAAAGAATAATTTTCTGTCATTAAAAAATTTAAAAGTTTTAAACTGGTACAGTTCCTTTTCACTATTATTTTTAATGCTTTATTTTAAATGTCAATCATCAAAAGCTTAATCGTTATGAAAGGTGATGCTTCTGAAAGTATACTGAAAATATATGAGTAACAAAGGGGTTTATTCTGACAGAAATATCAAAATGAATGTCAAGTTAATATATAATAATACATTCAGGTGGTTACAGTTTTTTTCATTCTACAAGCATTTCTGTGACATGATGTGGCAATTCTAGGGGACAGGAAATGCTAATTTAGCCAAAAATTCCCTCTGCATTTTCCCCTTTGGGAATTTTCAAGTGAAACTTTTTTCACATATAGTGATATTGTCTACACAATTTATACAATGGTACATATTTTAAATGATATCCTCATCCTCCTGGGTGAAGGTAAGAATTCAGAAACATTATGGAAAAATCCATAAATATACTCTTCTTTTTATTGTATAACTTTAGAGAACTGATTTGAGGTTTGCTAACTTCTTTGTTACTTATATATATATTACAATCTTATTTTTTATCCTGTTCAAGAACTAGAGCTGCCCCACTATTCATTTTTTTAATATTTAGTAACCCCATGCCCCTAAACAGTACATTTTCCCAATATTTCATAAGGTACAAAATCTGGAGCCGCATGAAGAGCCTGAGTAAACTGACCTTGCCTAAGTGATCCCAGTAGGGACAGAGAGCTAGCAGAATCTTTCCCTCAAGGCAGGGAGAATGAGAGCAGCTATTCTGTAGCTGCTGCCATGAAAAACATCTAACTTTGGAAACCATGACTGACTAGCTTTTGATGACCTAGGTCATCATATACTGTTGGTATTATTAATAATATTAGACATTATTAATATGGGAGACCACCAGATACTAATTTAATCATAATTTTCTTTATTAAGTCCAAAGTCCAAATGTGTAGGATTGTGTATAATTTTTTACCAACACAAATCCAGTTGGCTTTTTTATCCTTTCTTCATAGATCAGGTTTTCTAAACCTTTAATTATTTTTGTTGCTCTCCTCCGGACACTCTCCAATTTATGCACATATTTCCTGAAGTGTGATGCCCAGAACTGGGCACAATACTCCAGCTGAGGCCTCATCATTGCTGACTAGAGTGGAACAGTTATCTCCTCCCATCTCTTTAATATGACAACCTATGAATACACCTCAGAATGATATTAGCCTTTTTCGCAAGTGCATCACATTGTTGACATATTCAATTTGTGAGACACTATAACATCCCCATCCTTTTCAGCAGTACTACCACCTAGCCAATTATTCCCCATTTTGTAGTTGTGCAATTGATTTTTCTTTCCTCAGGTAGTACTTTGTACTTGTCTTTACAGAACTTCACCTTGTCGATTTCAGATCAATTCTCTAATTTTTCAAGGTTGTTTTGAATTCTAATCCTGTCCTCCAAAATGCTTGAAACCCTTCCCAGCTCAGTGTCCATCCACACATTTTATAAGTATACTCTTCCCTCTATTATCCAAGTCATTAATGAAAATATTGAATAGTATCAGACCCTGGACTAATCCCTGTGGTATCCTCCTAGATATACCCTCCCATTAGGATAGGCAACTACTGATAATTACTTTCTGAGTGTGGTCTTTCAATCAGTTGTGCACACTACCTTATAGTAATTTCATTCAGACCACATTTCCCTGAGAATGTCACTTGGGACTGTGTCAAAAGCCTTACTAAAATGAAGATATACTGTATTTTATGCTTCTCCCAGTCCACTAGCTCAATAATTCTGTCAAAGAGGGAAATTAGGTTGGTTTAGCATTATTTGTTCTTGACAGAGCCATGCTGGCTATTCCTTTTAATGCTATTATCCTCTCAATGCTTATAAACTGATCGTTCAATAATATATTTCAGTATCTTTGCAGGTATCACAGTTAGGCTAACAGGTCTATCATTCCCTGGATCCTCTTCGTTCCCCTTTATAAAGACTGGTATTTTGTTTGCCCTTCTCCAGTCCTCTGGCACCTCTGGGGCCACCTGTGCTCCATGAATTTTCAAATATAATTGCTAACAGTTCTGAGGTTACTTCAGCTAATAATTCCTTAAGTACCCTAGGATGAATTTCATCAGACCCTGCTGACTTGAATATAACTAATTTATCTAAATATTCTTTATGCTGTTCTTCCCTATTTTGGCTTGCATTCCTTCTCCCTTGTCATTAGTATTGTGTTAAGTATCTTGTCACAATTAATCTTTTTAGTGAAGACTGAAGTGAAAGAGGCATTAAACACCTCAGCCTTTTTGATATCATCAGTTATTAGCTCTCCTTCCCCACTATATAGAGGACCTGTACTTTCCTTCATCTTTTTCTTGCTCTCAAAGTATTTAAAGTATTTTTTTATTGCGCTTTATGTCCCTTGCTAGGTGTAACTCATTTTGTGCCTTAGGTTTTCTGATTTTGTCCCTACATGTTTGTGCTGTTCCTTAACAATTCATCCACATTTCCACTTTTTGTAGGACTCCTTTTTGATTTTCAGGTAAGTAAAGAATTCCTGATGGAGCCGTACTGGCTTCTTACTATTCTTCCTCTCTCTGGGATAGTTTGCAGTTGTGTTTTTAATATGCCAGTTCTCCTGAACTCCTTTATCTCTTAGGTTTTCTTCCAATGGGACCTTAGCTACTATTCTCTGAGTTTGTTAAAGTCTGCTTTTTTTGAAGTCCCTTGTCCTTATTCTGCTTCTCTCACTCCTTCCTTTCCTTAGCATAATGAAATTGATCATTTCATGATCACTTTCACCCAAATTGCCTTCCACCTTAAGATTTGCGACAAATTCCTCCATGTTGGTCAGAATTAAGTCTAAAGTGGTTGTCCCTCTGGTTACTTCCTCCACTTACGGAAACAAAAAGTTGTCCCCAGTACATTCCAAGAACTTACTGTAGATTGTGTGTTTTTCCATATTACTTTTCCAACAGATGTCTGGGTAGCTAAATTCTCCCATTAGTACTAGGTCTTGTGTATTTGATATTTCTGTTATTTGTTCTAGAAATGCCTCATCCACCTCCTCTTCTTGATTCGGTGGTCTATAGTAGACCCCTACTATGACATCACCCCTATTTTTCCCCTTTTATTTTTACCAAGGACTTTTAACTGCTCTGCCTCTCACCTTCTTTTGTAACTCAGAACAAGTGTATATGTTCTTGATGTACAATGCAACACATCCTCCCTTTTTTCTTGACCACTATACCTCTCTATATTGATATTCCAGACATGAGATTTACCAGATCTCTGTGATGCCAAGTAAGTCATAATTCAGTTTATGTATGAAGGTCTTCTGGTTTATTTCCTATACTTCTTGCATTTGTGTATAGACATCTAAGATTTGAGTAAGTTCCCGCACTGATTTCCCTCTTGTTGCTCCTATGCTCCTATTTTAATTTTCCACCCCAACAATTAGCCCTCTATTAAGGTTGCCTTTTTTATGCTCGCTCGTGGGCTTTTGTAACCTGTCCTTTTTGAAGCTAGGTTAGAGCCCTTCACTAGGTTAGCGAGTTGGTGTGCAAAGATGCTTTTCTCCTTCTTGGTCACATGGACCCCATCTCTTCCTAGCAGTCCTCCTTCCCAGAACAGCCTCCCATGGTTGAGGTAGCTGAAGCTTTCCCAGCAATACCATCTGCACAGCCATGCATTCATATCCAAGATGGGTGTTCCCCTGCCTGGACTCTGACCCTCAACTACAAGGATGAATGGAGAACCCCACCTGTGCCCCCTGCTCCTTTACCCTCACTCCCAGAGCTTTATATTCAGTGCTGATCTGCTCAGGGTCATACTTGGCAGTACTATTAGTGGCCACATGGATGAGCAGCATAGGGCAGTGGTCAGAAGGAGAGATGAGCTTTGCCAACTTTTCAGTAATGTCTCAGGTGCAGGTCCAGACAGGCAGCATACCTTTCTTGGACATCAGTTCAGATCAGCGGATGGATGCCTCAGTCCCCCTCAGAAGGGAGTCCCTGATCACCAACACCCTATGTATCATCTTCTTGGGTACAATGCCTGTGAGCCACCCAGCCTTGGGGGTAGATGGTACCTCCTCCTCAGCCATTAGGGTCTGCTTTTCACTCCCTGTTGCCAGTACAACATACTGGTTCTCGACCATGAAAGATGGGGGACCTGGGTGTAGGGTGCAGCACTGTCTACCACTAGTTTTGTTGTTGTTGTTGTAAATGATAAGAGTTAGACACAGTCTAGGAAGGCAGTATGCAAGCTCCTCAACACATCTCTACCACTGTACTGTAACCGTGACTTGATGTCACGTGAGGCCATCACTTATGCCAGTATAAATAAGGAGTAGGCTCACTGCAGGTGTGCAGTTACAGTGATGTATAATCAGTGTGACATCCTCTTCAGTTCAGTGAGCCCAGCTGCCAAAGGGAGGACTTCACTGGTTGCTTAAATGTGATCTAGTTACCAATTGTGGGGCACAACAACTGAGAAATTCTTTATAATGCCTCATCCTTGAATGTAACAGGTTGACATCTCTTTAAGGTCTAATAATATTTTTGGTTCAAAGAAGTCATTTAATCTTTGTGGATGAGAGTGATGCTAATATACTGATACTTTCCAGCCTTATACCTAGTATCTGCAACACTCACCTCCTGCCACTGATCAGCTGTTAGAAATAAGGTGACATTCAAGGAGATTACAAAGAGTACATTCTATGTGTGCCATCTAAAAGCTATAAAAGAGAAGCAGAAACCATAATAATGGATAGGTTTCTTTTGTAACGTAAACAAGGGTTTCAATAGTAACCCAAATGACAGGGTGTGCTAATGTAATGCAATCAATTTTTTTCTTCTGCAATAGGAATAGCTAAAATGTCACAAATGATCCCAGTAGAGTTAAGGGTAAATGGTTGCTGTGTCAATCCACATGGCTGGGAGGGTAGGGCAAAGTATCTAGAGGGAGGGTGAGAAATGAAAAAAAAAAACAACCATTCATATTCAGTAGAATTTTTAAATGAACTCCCTTTGGCCATGTTCATGCCTCTTTTGTCTTAAACTTGCTGCAAATAAGGCCCTTCCTTGATGGGCAAAAGGTGTAGTTTTCAATTGTGTTAACTCAATTTCATTAGTTTAAAACCATTCAAAAGCCCTGTTAATGCATGTTAAAATGCATACTACCACATCTGAAGGCAAATTAGCAACACGTTTCTGCTCCTCTGGCCGTGGTCCCTGGACTATGCAGCATTTTGTTAAAAAAAAAAAAGCTTTGAAAGCAGGAGTTTTGTTCCTCTTTGCATTGAAAACATCCATTAATGCAAAGATCTCCAACTCCCTCAGCGTAATTATCCATACGTTAGGAATGTGTTAGCACATGGTGCTTAAACGTGGTAGAGTCCTAGTGTGGACCAGGCAATTGTAGTTTTCACATGTTAGCTGGTCAAGGTAAATGCTAGGTTCCCAGGAAGCCTCTTGGGTTGTGCTGAGTGCCCTCAGCTGCCAAGGACTTCAAAGGGAGTTTTTGCCTAAGTAAAGGCGAATGAAAAAAAACTGAGTAAGAAGCTCATGATTTGGTTTAAAAAAGTAAAGAGTTATGTTTTAATAGTCCTGATTACATTTCATTTTACAGATTGGAGGAGTAGTAGTGCTGTAACTAGTGAAGATGCTAGATAGCTGCCTACTAACATGCATAGAATCGTGATAGCTTTATTCCTAAAGTCTATTGTGTCCACTAATTCATCCTGCTGGGACTTCAGTGCACGGATGCACATTTGTCAGAACAAACAAATGTTGCTGTATGGCTGATTTTAGTTATTTCCATTACATACGATGCCTGTTGGCTAACTGTCAACATAAACACTACATTCTGTATAAATAATCAGGTTTGAATATACCAAGTAGAAAGGGGGGTTTAGTGGGACACAGTGTGCTTCACTTGATAAGGCAGATAATTAGTAGTCAGAAAATCTGGGTTCTAGCCCTGCCCTTGAAACTTACTTGCTGTGATAGTAGAAAACTTTTCTGCACCTCATTTTCCCCATCACAGAGTGGGGATAATGATGCTTACCATCCTTAGTGCATTTTGAAATCTCTGCATAAAAACACCTTAGAAGTGATTATTATTATTATTAATATTAATTCTTATATTTTCCCATCTATATCCTATTTTATAGCAGAAGGCTCAAATCCTCATATGGGTAAAATCCTGAGGTCTTGATTCAATTTTTACTCAGCTTCTAATGCAGCTTTTTAAATTCAATGGTGGTTTGCCTGAATAAAGTTTAAGTGGAAATTGAGAAAGGACCTTAGTATTGAGCCCATACAGTACATTCAGGCTGCTTCTAATGACAACCTGCCAAATGGTTCTTTGCCTTCTTACTATTTTTCTCCAGTGTTGACCTTTAGGTAGTATTTCAACTTTGCTTGTTGAGTTGACTAGAGGTTGATCTCTTAACCCAAAACCACTCACCTCAATGCTGTTTGAGTTTGATGCCTGGACATTGCTCCCTTCGTGAACTTCTGCAGATGCTTCCGCCTTCACAGTCCTTTATCTAATTCCCATACCATCAGATATGATGCTTCACACGAAATAGCCTGGTCTAATGACTGTCTGCTTTCCAATATTGAATCCCCTTTGACTTCATGTTCAACAGCAGATCAGTTGCACTGACACCAGGTCAATAGTGAAATTTTCTGTACTTACCGTTTATTGGCATCATCAAGTCCACTCTTATCAAATGCTGTGTGGGATGCAACAAGTATAATCAGTTTGCGTATGCTGCTGCATCAGCCCACAGCTCCTTTTTGGATTCGAGAGACTCTTCTGAAGTCAGTGGAAATTCCACTCATAGAGCAATGGGCATGAAAGAAGGAGCTGCTTGTTGGCAGGGGGCAGGGGAAGGCCAGGACATAAAGGTCTCCTATGCCTCGTGCATGGGCTAGGAGATACTTTGAAACACTTGGGACTGCTAAGAGTAATCACTATGTTTGATTATTTAATACAAACCAAAATCTTCTTTCTTTGTGTGCATGGTGTCATACAGAGGGCAGGGTAGGTAAATTGGAGGAGCACTAAGAGGGGTGGAGTAGGGCTACTCTGGGGCCAGGAGAGAAAGGGAGGGTTGTTTATTGAAAATAAAAGAAAAGCAGAAAAAAATTTACTAATCTGTACTACCAAGATCTATGTGCTTTATGCATTAAGTAGCCTTGAGGTTAAAAAACAACACAAAAAGGGTCTTCAGTACAAGAAAGTGTCTACATATGTGTTTATACAGTATATAACACAATGGGACCCTGATCCTGAATGGGTCTTCTACAGTGATATAAACAATAATAGTAGGAGTTACACATGCATATTAAAGGGCAGAATTTGGCCCTAAATCTTTATTTCATTGTTTTACAGATCAGACATAGAAATTCAAAACAGCTTTCATTTTGGAGAGAAAAATGTTGTATGCATTAGTTTCTAAATGATATAGACTCTCTATTACCTCTGCATATTGAAAAAAAATGAAAAAAATACTTTTTCATATACAAAATATGTTTGGTTATATCAAAAATTGTTATTAAAACGAAACACAATCCCCAGTGCAAGTTATTCCTAATGCTATTTTCTCTCGCGTAGTTTCCAGATTATCTTTCTTTTAGAGTTGTGGGGGGTGGAGGAAGCTGGGTTCACCCCCCATTCAGAGGATGCCAGGGTTCCAAGCATTAAGGTTAATATTGTCAGAAGTGTGGAATAATTTTGGATGCTCAGGCTTCCTAATATTTATTTGTCAGAGGTGTCAAGCACCTAAATCTCCTGTTAAGTTGAACTGGAATCCTGGATGCTCAGCACCTCTGAAAATCAGCCCATAGGTGTCTCAGTTTGGGTGTCCAAAAATCGAGGCACCCAAGATTAATGGACGCTCTTGAAAATTGAAGACACTGCTAAATCTCTCTAGGCTTCCCTTTCCCCATCTGTAAGATGGGGATAATAATATTTATCCATTTGTACAGTGCTGAGGTCCTTGATATATAAAAATGCAAGGTTATTATTAGTAGTAGTAATGTTATAGAGAGAGAACAAACAGCTTAGAAGCCCTGTATTTACTTTCTAGGAAAAATAATGGATTCTGACTTTATTTGCATAGTTGTTTAATTTATTTCCTTACACATTTTCTACCACAGCTCCCTGTATGATATTGTAAAATAATGAAATCTAAAGACACTATGGATTATTATATTGGTATGTATGCAATGTTTAATGTAAAGTGGCTTCATGCAGAGAACTGAAATGAGACACAGATGATTCATTTACACATTTATTTACTAGCCTGCTTATTCTGTCAGACTGAAATGGAGAACAATGCCATTCATTTTACAGACATTTGACATAAATCAAACAGGTATTTTGATGTTGAACAATTGTACAGACTACCACATGCATATTAATATGTTGATTGGTTCAGAAATATTTAGTTGATTAGCAAAATCTAGTATAGCAACAAAAAAAATCACATTTTCTTTTTTATGAGGTTAAAATGCAGCTGATATGGAGACATTGATACAAATACCATTAAATGTGAGAAGTTATTATACTAATGACGTAAGGTGGGGAGCTGAAAAAAGTAAACTATTATTAAATGGTATTGTCTGCGAAAGAAATGAAATCAAAATATTTCTAGTAAATATAATAATAATGAAACAAAGCATGTTTGATGCAATTACCATTGCAAAATGCCCTATGTTATAATTCCCAACTGCACCCCAAGACAAGCAACATGTGAAGCAAAAGCAGCAAATTCTCCCACAAGTCTTGGGCATTTTGTAAAGGCAGATGATTGAGGTTAGACAAGACATATCACATGATGTCTTTCTCGTCTAGTGACGGTTTTTTGTAAAGAAAGAGATATGTTGCTAACAGAGCGTTTTACAATGAAATGCTGCTAATCCTGTAAAATGGAACAAGGTGAGGACATTACTATTGTGCTGAGAGAACTTGAAAAAATACAGTTGTGCTTTTTTTTTTCTGCAGCATTCAGACCATTCACAAAAGAATACAAAATAAAATTCATTAAACTCAGTAAAACTATTTATAGTACATGTTCCTGTACCTAATACAATAAATAACTTATAAAGATGAAATAATACATATTTTAGTTTATATTTGCAATGATCTTAAAATAATAGGTTATGTAGTCAACTCTCAACTTCTTTGTACACTAATCCTTAAATGTTTCATTTTATGTGCATGACACCCCTTAACTTTAACAGGAGTTAGATGGCTAAAACTCTGCATAACTCTTTGAAAATACAAAGGTATAAATCCAAAACTCTGCCCCTACCAAACGTGCCCTTGATTGTCCCACAACAGCCTTTTTTATTTTTCCATTTTGCAACATGTGATAGAAACTGTTTGGTTTGCCTAAAGTCACAATAAGTTGCCCAATTCTTCAGTTTTACACAGGCAAAACTCCCATTGGCTTCCTTCCTAGAGACTGCACCTAACTCCCATTGGGCCTAAATATTTTTGAGGATCTGGGGCCAACATATTTTGTTTTCTGAACTTCTAGCTCAAGTATCAGTATAAAATACATGTACTTCCCTTTGTAATTGTACAAAAGTAAATGTCATTTTTTGCTACATTTCAGATGGGCAAAAATATACAGTCCAAGGGCCTGATTCTCCACCACTTTGTGTAGCCGTTTATACTTGTGAAAAGTAGGTGTAATGCACCTCAGGCCTGAGTCTGCTCTCATTCACATCAGTGTAAACGAAAAGTTAGTCTAATGAAGACAAGGAGGTTACATGCTAAATGTATAGCCACCCCAGGATGCAGTCACCTGCCCACTCCATTAGCTCCACCACTAACCTACCATACCAACTCGGTAACATTTCGCACTCAGTTTGCATGGGTAAATGACTACTGAAGGTGCAAAGTACTGGAGAATCAGGCCTGAAGTACCAATATCGACTGTCACATGATCAAACCATTAGCTACATGGGCTTCCTCAGTTCGCTTCACTTGGAATAACTAGGAATGCAGGTGGTGAGAATTTCACTTTCGCAAATGGTCAAATCCAGCTTTTCTTACCCACAAGTAGTCCCACTGATTTCAAATTGTGCAATTTGCATGAGTAAGAGGTGCAGGACCAGTGAAGGACTGCAGGATTGGCTATATCCCTGAAAAGTGATGGTTGGTATTCAGATATCTTTCCAGATAGAGCGGTAAGACTGTCTTCAGTGTCTATACTGCAATTAAACATTTGTGGCTGGCCTGTGTCAGTTGATTTGGACTGGCAGGGCTTGGGCTGCTGGGCTGTAAAACTGCAGTAGACGTTTGGGCTTGAGCAGGAGCCCAGGAAGAGAAGAGTGAGGGAGGATTTTATACCAGCCTTCAACTACCTGAAGGGGGGTTCCAAAGAGGATGGAGCTAGCCTGTTCTCATTGATGGCAGATGACAGAACAAGGAGCAATTGTTTCAAGTTGCAGTGGGGGAGGTAGGTTGAATATTAGGAAAAGCTATTTCACTAGGAGGGTGGTGAAGCACTGGAATGGGTTACCTAGGAAGGTGGTGGAATCTCCATCCTTAGAGATTTTAAGGCCCAGTTTTACAAAGCCCTGGCTGGGATGATTTAGTTGGAGACTGGTCCTGCTTTGAGTAGGGGGTTGGACTAGATGACCTCCTGAGGTCTCTTCCAATCCTAATCTTCTATGATTCTATGATCCTATGAGGGGGCAGGGTCCCAGAGCCCAGATGTCTACACCACAGTTTTACAGCTCCACCGCCTGAACCCCATGAGCTCAAGTCAGCTGACATGGGCCAGCCTCAGGTGTTTAATTGCAGCGTAGATATACAAGTGTCCTTTGAAGACACTGTAATTTAGGATACTCATTTTGTTTTAGTGTTCATGCTGAGCCTTGGTCTTCCTTCTGATTACTGTGTGTCTTCCATTGAAGTTAATGGAGGATCTAAGTGTTACTTGAGGGTAAAATTTAGCCCAATGAAATTAATAGCCCAGACCACTCTTTTGTTCAGCCAGAGATTTTATGAGTGTTTACATTAACCGTAAGAGTACAGACAATGCTTAGAGTGATGAAACATCACTATTAAATTTAATTAGCAGGTTTGGGCAGCATAATGTTTATTTTGAATTAGGTGAACTAATTAGTATTGTGTTCTCTGGAAAATTTTAATTAAGAAGATCAGTATTCATTGGTGTGTTAGTCCCCAACTCTACAAAGGGATCAGCATGGTCCTCAATTAGCCCTCATAAAGGAAATTAAATACCAAAATAATCATTAAAGTAATAATAAAGGGCCATATGGTACCACTGATGTTTTAGAAGAAATCCTCATTGAAGCTAATGGGTAATCTTGCTTAAATCAGTGGGTCATTTCCCAAAGGTATTATTTACACTCCCAGCAGAGGAAACACACAGACATGTCTGTTACTCCACCCTTGACTCACCCCTTTGTACTAGTATTACATCTCATATGGTATAACCATGTTCTTTGGGCTGAGATCAGTGTTCAAGAAGCCATCATGCGATGCAACCAGTATTACCAACTTCGCCTAGTATCTAATCTCTGTTCCCTAAGCAAAGTGATGAAGAAGCTGGGAAAGAGTCACCTCCAAGAACATTTGACCTGCATTAGAATCCTAGATCCTTTTCAACTAGGGTTTAGACCATACACTGTACTGAGATGGCTTAGGTTGATGATTTCCTCTAGTCCATGGACAAGGGACAAACATCCATACTTATGCTGCATGATTTCTCAATAACTTTCAACAGTCAACTAAAAATTGCTTCTAGTATGCCAGAAAGACCTGTTACGGATGAGCAAATCCACTGAGCTTCTTAGAATGAACATAGAGGGTGGTGATGGGAAACTGTATCTTTGCTGCCACAGGCCTCACTTGGGCAGTGTTGCGAGACTCGCCTATCTTATTCAAAATGTATGTAAAACTGTTTGGGGAGAGCGTGTGACATATAGCCTCAAATACCAATAGCTAGAGATGGCATCCAGCACTGCTTGTCCCTCAGATCAAATGATAACAATGCCACCTCCTATTTACCCTGCACCTAAAAGAGATTAATGTCAGGATGAAAAGCTGCTATCTGAAGCTAACCTCTGAGGAAACGAAATCATGGAATCATAGAATTGGAAGGGACCTCAAGAGGTCATCTAGTCCAGTCCCAGGCACTCAAGGCAGGACTAAGTATTATCTAGACCATCCCTGACAGCTGTTTGTCCAACCTGCTCTTAAAAATTCCCAATGATGGAGATTCCACAACCTCCCTAGGCAGTTTATTCCAGTGCTTAACCACTTTGATACTTAGGAAGTTTTTCCTAATGTCCAACCTAAATCGTCCTTGCTGCAATTTAAGCTCATTGCTTCAGTGGGAAAGCAAGTCTCTTTGAAAATCTACCCAAAACCTGCACATCAGCCTCAGGTGAGTGGATCTACCAGCACCAATCTTATAAACAATCAATAGCCTTGGAATCATCCTGGCATTTTTACTGCTCCGATATGCACAAATAGCAATTAAAGCCTTTCAGAAACACCAGCCTCTATTTATCCCTTTGCCCCAGCCTACTGTATGCTGATTTTGCCATAGTTATATACTGCTCGACTGCTACAATGCATGTGTTAACAGGAAATGAGGGCAACAGCTTTGAAAGAGCTCTGTCCGGTTCAAAGTGTGGCAAGTATCCCAGTGTTCTGGACACTATAGTGGTTCATCATTACAGTGGTTCACCAATAGAGGATGAAATTTAACTCTCTTCTATGAGAGATTACACTGAGCATGAATCTTCCTGTTCACAAGACAAAATGCAAGACTTCACCCTTCATGGTAAATTTCCTTAATAAATAAATAATAATGAATTTCTCTATATATTTGCACAGCCGTATCTGCCATTTGGGGGTAATGGGAGGAGAACCAAAGCGACTTTACTGTGAGTTTATTTTTCAGAAAAGTGTTCAAATATTATAATAAGCATGGTGTAAATGCCCAGGTAGACAGACCAGGTAGATGGAGACATAATTCACTGTTTTGAGACTCTCAATGAAGAACCATAGGAACTGCTGTACAAGCACTGTAGGAGAGTTAGGGTCAGAATTAGAGCCTTAATGCTATATTTCATATCCATATTTTCTCATTATATATGTATAAGACCAACAGATATATTTTTTTTTAATTGACAACATGCCTTGTTGACTTACAGTTTCTTTGCCTTTCTTCTCCTTTATTGCATTTTCACTTCCTGATGGACTTGGGCTGGCTACTGTAAGACAGCCTCTTTCTGCCATTGTTTCATTTACAATGTTTTACACAATCAAATCTTTTCATTGCCATCAAAGCCAAGATTGTGCATTAGTGAAAATAAACATGTAATCAATTAGGGTGGGAGCCTCTATCAGGCCAACCTGCAACTTTCCCCATTGACTTTGCTTGCAGTTTGACCTGATAATGACAACAGAACTGAGCCCTTGTGGCAAAGCTATTTTAAAAAGGCAGTAGCATAAGCAGTTAATGAACTACTATGCAAGCACAAGAACTTCAAAGTTCAAACTAGTTTAAATTCAATATTCCATGAAATTCTTAAAGAGTCTAAACATTGTATTCAGAATTCTCTCATTTCTAATTCATTTTGCTTGTAAACATAATTAATTTCTATTTCTATTTCTATTTTCACTTATATATTTGGGATTTAGTTTCAGGATAAACATAATTTCCAATAGACATAAAGAATCTTAAACAAGCTTCTGATCCATGTTTATACAAAACAACCATTAAAACATGCCAGTGTTTTTAATCTAGAAGAAACCAGATGATATCTATTGTTAATAGGAATTAAGAAACCAATTACTGCTTTGATTTAAAGATTTGAAACAAAAATACAAGGTTTTAGATACATATTTTTGCTTATGTAGTATGGCAGTAGAAATAAATAGCTGTTCAACTCAGTTGCTTTGGTGTTGTATCAGATGGCAAACCACCTCTTTAACTTTAGCAATGTTTGACTTCTAAGCCCAATTGTGAAATGAGAATGCAGTGCATTACATTGCTGCATCAGCATAAGGGTTCACACGTTCTATAAAATGAAGTTTAAAAGGCTTTTTGTGTTTATTGAAAAGGTGTAGTTGCTTTACACAAATTGTGTAGTGCAATAATTTTATTCTCCATATTATATTCTTAAGACCATATGTTTCCCATATAACCATAATTTGCCATATGTATTTACTTTGCATTTTGTGCAATATATTACTTTCTGCCCCTCCTCTGGAACAGTGTCATTTAAACAATCAGAAAATGTTCTGATTGATATGTAAATCTCTTTTAAACATGTAAGTTTGGCTAAAACATGGAAAATGAATTACAACTTTGATTCAGTATTTTGAAATCAGTGTAAAAATGTAAAAAATACTCTTTGCCTATGTTTCAAAATCATCTTAATGAATGATCTTCATGTTCTAGGGATGCCAAGAGCCAGACTCCAGTTTCAGTTGCCCGGGTGTGCATGTAAATCTGGAGTAACCAGAGTACCAGAGTCGCTCTGTTTATACTAGTATAGAATCTGGCCCCAAAACTCTAAAAGATCTCCTTCTATTGTAATATATGGCAAATGGGAGCAGAATTGGGTCTGAAATGGCTCAGAAATCTCAGCAAAGCAGAAAAAAATGTAGGTCAAGTAGTTTTGCAAAATTTTAAAAGGATTAATTTTACTGAATCAAATCACCCAGGACCATGCTTCTGATGTATTCTCTGTTGGAGGAAGAGACAGGCCCAGTCCTGCAGCCTTTACTCTGGTCAATATTTTAATTTGGAGTTTTGCATGAGTTAGGTATTCAGGATTGGGCCCCTTGTTTCTAGGCTAGGCTGGAAATGCCCACTGTGCAAGCCTGTGTTCCTGGAAATACAATTCAGCATGATCAACACTGTGCTACGTGAACTAGACTATCATAAAAAAACATTTCTAAAGCCTGATCCTTCTTCCCTCAAGATTTCTAAAATTACTATGACCGTTATTAATGAGAACTACATTGGCTTTGCCTGTTCAATTGCAAGCTTCTGTGCTTCTTTGAAAATGTTTCAAATATGATGGCTAATGAGGGCCCGGTCTTGTGATCTTTACTCAGTCAAAGCTCTCACTGACTTTACTCGGGGCCAAATCTCAAAGTCCTTACTTTGGTTTTATTCAGTCCTTATTTGGCCAAACTCCCATTGGTTTCAATGGGAATTTGCCTGCACAAGGCATGAGGGCTTGATTCTACACCCACTGAGTTCTCAATGACTTTACTAGGAGCAGAATTAGGCTTTGATAAAGGACTGATTTAACTCAGCGCAAATTTAAGGATTAAAGCTCCAATGAGCGCCACATGGTCAGACTCCTGCTCCTGTACAGAAAGCCACTAACTTCAAAGGGGTTCTGACCATGTTCAGAGGTCCACCTGTGTGGAGAACATTGTGGCATCAGAACCGCAGACCTCAGGATTTGCCTGAACAGAGTCATTAACTTGAATGGGAGTTTTCCCTAGGTTAAGACTAAAGGACTGGGCTCCATTTGGACAAAACCTGGTTTTCATTTCGTTGGCTAGAACCTAAAGGCAGATCAAATAGAATTGTGTAATTTCATAAAACTGTACATAGAATATGGACCGACCAACACTTTAGGCATATAAAATGGACTGGCATTTAGTCTTAGTCATTGAAAATATCTACCAGTAAACAATACAAATAAATATACAAGATTCACGACTAGAAAACATTCAAGAGATCATTTTTGGAACAGTGAAACAAATGGTTGAAAAGTGTTCAGCAGAGTGCCATAGAAATAGGTAAAATTATATGTAGCAATAGGGTTACCTGGACTGCAACTAAGTAGAGAAAGTGCATTTTTATTTTGAGAATTAATGACCAGACACTGATTGGGAGAAATGACATCGTATGCCAAGGTTTCAAATCACACAAGAAACACTTGGACTCATTTTGGTAAAAAAAATGTCCTTAAAAGACCAAAAATTAAAGATTTTTCTATTTTAAACCAAGGAACTATGCTGTGCTTATTATTTGGTCCAGCCAATTGAACAGGTATTTGGGGTTCTATCTTGCAGCCCTTACATGGGTGAGACCTGAATAAGCTCTGCATGATCAGCTCTGTAGTCTTTTGGGGAAGGCAGCTTTGTAACAAAAATGTCCTCTCTTCTAAGAGAAGCACATCATGGACTGGATTGTCCCACTCACTTAGGAGAGGGGCAACTCTGTTAAGTGAATGAAAGCACACGGCTGGATCCTCAGCTTCTGTAAATTGGCCAAGCTCCACTGAAATAAAGAGACCTATGCTGATTTATACCAGCTCTCTACCTCAAGCACTTTTATGGCTCCCATTACCACAGTATGTCAGAGCCTCACAAGCTTTAATATATTTTTTATTACAATACCCCTGTGAGAATTGTTCTTCCCATTTTACAGATGGGGAACTGAGATACAGAGGGGCTAAGTGACTTGCCTAAAGTCACACAGGAAGTTTGTAGTAGAACAAGGTATTGAACCTGGGTCTCTCAAGTACAAGACTACCTTCCTAACCACTGGAAAATCCTTCATCTCAGGTAAGAAGCTGGCCCACACCATAGCAAGACCACTGTCAGTAAGAAGGGAATCAGGCTCTATATTTCTGAAGTAATCAGAGGAAAATATCAAAATGAAATTATTTGTTTTTCACAAGGAAAAATATTGGCTAGTTTACATTATTGTGAATCTGCTTATTCATCAGACATATGGGGATTTATGAACTGAAAAAATCTACTAGATGAAGCATGTATTTACAAAGATTTATTGGTTCTTTAGTACATGTAATATTGGTACTTGATAAGAAAAAATGAATAGCTTCATTCACGCAGGAGCTTCATGGGTGCATTATAAGCTAGGTTTGGGTTCAGCATCTTTCTTTCCCAAGGCTGAGACAGAGCTCAAGTACACCCTAAAAATAAAGATGCTTTGGCATTGGGGGGAATGGGATGGCTGATATTTTTCCTTTAATTAAATGCTTTTTTTCTGTTGATCCATGTAGTGGCAATGGCAACAGCCTTCAAAATAACTGCTCCTCTGACCTCCAGCTGGAACATGGGCACCAAAGTTAAAGAGAAAAGAGAATTGTAAGTTAAAGGGGGAAAATGCTAAAAAAAGGGCCCTCAGGAGATCATCAAATAAAACAAAAGAAAGAAAAAAATTCTTCAGCAAAAGTAAGAATTGAAAAGAATTGTTTTGAGAGTGAGAAGTCCTTGGATATAAACTGTTTCATTCTTGATGGCCATTTGGCCCTATTTATTGCCACAGCAATAATTGTATGGTTTGTATTCTTATTTGATGGTGGGGCATTGTTATAAATTAGGAAATTTTGGCAGTGCTTATATAAAATATCAAATGCTTCAATTCTGGTCATTAAATCTTTTCTTTTTCTCAAGAATCCTTCATTTAAATTACAAATGCAACAACAAAGTTTGTGCAAATAAAAAATGATTTACAGCACAGATAAACTAAAAATACTGTAGTCCCTTAAATAAACAGATATACTCATGAGCTTTTTAACAGAAAGCAAGATATGTGAGATGCTTTAAGCAGAAGTTGCAATTTTGCAACATAAGTCTGTACAAATCCTCCAGGCAATGTGCTGTGAAGGAAGTACCTGTGTCCCAGGAAACTTGATGTCCACAGATCCTTGAAAACAGTAGCTCTCCCCCCAACCCCAAACTATTTACAAATATATTCATTTTGCAAGCTCAAAGCACCTTGTTTCACATCATTATGAATGCATGCATTGACTTTTAATCCTTTCACGTGCAAATTCTAAAAGTCATTGTAACCAAGAGAAAAAAAAAGTTCAGAGTTTAAAATCTGTCTACAATCATAAAGTGAAAGGACCAAAAATGTCAGACTTTGCAGAACACTGGCTCCTAATAGAGCTCTCTTTATTTTACTCACTGTTCTTGAGTCATTTTTTTCTCCCCTTTTGTTTGTTTGTTACAAAAAGCAATCTTGGAATTCTTTGCTTAAACAGTACGTAAACTAAACAACTCTTCATGCCATGCAAAAATAACAATTTTATGCACTTTTTTTTGTTTTTGTTTTGAGGCTTCCATGTTTTAGTTCACAGGCATTTGTAACTGTGGTTTTAAGAAGAGTTTTTTTTATTGCTTTTGTGACTAGTCACATGCTGGTTTCACGTGTGGGACAATAACCAGGTTCTCCTGGATTTGAATGAATTTCTGGGGCAAATAAATGGTTTTCCATTTTGTAACTTTCTTGGTTACTGCCCTTCTTTACTTCACTCCCAGCATGGTAAATGTCTTGAGTACAGTTGTGGCCCATGCTTTTGGGTGAAGAAGAGCTGACTCTTGGCTTGTCTGTTAAATTGGTGCCATCATTGTGTTTGTCCCCAAAGCAATTTGTTTTGATATCCTGCTGCTTTTCGTGTTTCACACCAGTGATCTCCATGAAGTCTTCTTCTTCTTCAGTGTCTATTTCAGTAAAGCTTCTCTTCTCCTTTGAAGGGAAAGTGAAAAGCTTTTGTTTGGGAAATAGAGGGGATGATCCTTTAGGAGGTCCCTGGCAAAGCATCGAGGCATCAGCACCCAGCATGATGGGTCTTTCACCTTGGGGTGAATTCTCTTCTAAAAGAATGGTGCTAATATGCTGAGATGTAGTCTGTGTAAAGTCTGCTCCTGCTGTTACTGGCAATGGCCTCACAGTGCTTGGTGGAGTTTGTGGAGCACTGCCTCTGTTTTCCTTAAAGTTAACTTTAAGGGATCTAGGTTTTAATGGATTGTTACCTTTTAGAGAACTTTTGGGGCTTTCCATGGCACTGTCAAAACGCAAATGACCATGCAGGACAGTTTGGGAGCCACAACCATCATTGTTTGCAGCAGTGTCAATTGGCTTATAGTCAAAAGTGACATCTCTAGGGGCAAACGTTTTCTCTCTTGTGAGTGATACAAATTGAGAACTCTTTGTTCTTTGGTTGTCCTCTAGATTAACAGAGTCACTCGGGAATCTCATTTGCAGGTGAGAGCCAAGGTAAGGAGGAAGGGGTGACCTTTCTGTTTCTGTGAAGTCAGTTGCACAACTGGTGAAGCTATCAATACTAGATGTGCTTCTCATGTCTGTTATTACATCTGTATGTCCAGCTGGCAACTGATCTCTCTGCCCAGTAACCTCTTCCATTTCTATTTCTTCCTCATACTCAGGTGGTTTTACTGGCTGATCTTGGTAGCCAGCATTAAGATTAAGCTGAGACTGAGTTTTAGTAATTTCATTATATAACATCTCTAGTTTTTGAGCACTCAGGTGTTGTGGGCTAGAAGCAGCAGCAGCATTATTCAATTGCTCATGGGAGCCCTGCTGACTAACTTCCTGATATTTGTTCTCAAAAGACTTATTTGAACTTGTTTCAGACATTGTCCTTCTGGCCCACTTCCACCTGCTTGGAGATAGGTGTTTATCATCAGGTGTATCCTTTGAATTGGCTGGATTGCCGGGCTTTCGTGTGTCCACTGCTACATCAATGAGTTCCATACTGCGTGCAAAAGCATCTTTCAGGTTCATGGAGACAATGCTTCCATTTCTTTTAGCTCGCTCAAGGGCCTCTCTTCTTTTAATGGCCTTTTCCTGCCGTTTTTGCTCCTTGTAAAACTCAGAGAAGTTATTCACAATGATTGGTATGGGCAGGGCTATTACCAGCACTCCAGCAATGCAACACAGCCCTCCAACTATTTTTCCGAGTAGAGTCTTAGGATAAATGTCACCATATCCTACAGTGGTCATAGTGATGGTAGCCCACCAAAACGATGCAGGGATACTGGTAAACTTTGTAGCATCTTCATCCTTTTCAGCAAAAAACACAAGGCTGGAAAAGATCATTATTCCCATTGCTAAAAATAATATCAACAAACCCAATTCATTGTAACTCCGCCTGAGAGTGAAACCTAAAGACTGAAGGCCTGTTGAATGCCTGGCAAGTTTAAGGATCCTTAGTATCCTCATAATACGAAATATCTGAACCACACGCCTGACGTTTTGGAACTGCAGCACACTTTTGTTGGACTCTGTGAGGAAAATGGTGACATAATATGGCAAAATGGCCAGTAAATCAATCACATTTAATGGACCTTTGAAGAACTTCCATTTATTTGGTGAGGACAGGAAACGCAGAAGGTACTCCATAGTAAACCAAGCAATACACACAGCTTCAACATGTGCTAACTGGGGGTTGTCATTTGGTTGTCCAAATTCATCTATTTCTTGAAGCTCAGGTAGTGTGTTGAGAGACAGAGCAATGGTTGACAGAACGATGAACAGAATGGATACAATGGCCAAAATCTGTAAAACAAAATAAACAAGGCTCTGGTTAGCAAACCATCCTGGAAGCTAAAAGCAAAGGTATTTGTAAGTGGTTGCTTGTATTCTTTTAAAAAATGTGTTATGTGCTCCGAATAAAGTAAAAATTATCTAAAATTTTTCTTTTCTTTTTCTTTTTCTTTTATTTGATTTTCACAAAGGAAAACTCTAGATTTACCCACACCAAGTCAAATACTGCTTCTCTTACTGACTCCAGAGGGTCTACTTATGAGTAAGGTAAGCATGATTTGGCCTACAATTTTAAAATAAAAAGGTTGGTGATACTCATTAATACAAATTAACTCTACAGGCAAAGAATACAAAATGCCACAGTTTCTGTAATTACGTTAAACATTCATCTTTTAGCATTCAGCATTAAATGTAATTATTTTAAACCTTACCCACTGGTGAGAAACTGAACGGCTGATTGTGATGGGGTGTATGACCCCACGTTGGGCTTGAAGGGGTTAAAGGGCTGTACTGGGCCCGGATAGCCCCACCTCTCCAGACCTGCAGCGCATGCTCCAACTGAAGAAGGAGTTGAAAAGGGAGCAACCCAGATCAGAAGGAGGGAGGCTGGGGAGGAGGACAGACTTTCCATGGAGGTTCTTGACAAGGATGCCAGAGAAGCCTTCCAGAGGGAGAAAGACTATGTGTTGAGCCTGGTTGCGCCTAATGGTTTTGGTTGCCTTTTCTTTTTGCCTCATTCAGACTGGAGGAGAAAGACAGACAGGAGGAAGTGACCCACGGAGGGTAACTCACAAGGCACCTTCAGGGGCCAGACATGGTTAACCCTCCTAGGGTCATGGGTCAGAGCCTGGTTGAATGAGTGGGTCCAAGCTCCGCTGCCAATGACCCCTATTACAGGAGAGACATAGACCTCCTTCCACTTCAGTGCACCTCTGATTAAGAGAAGGACTGGACTGCAAATCCTACTCACAGAGAGGATGGCGCTCTGGATGGTAAACACTAGGCCACCTGACCCCACCAAACACCCTATTAAACTGATAAACATGTTCTGAAATTAATCATTCAGTTTAGTTAATTTAATAAGTCATAGTGCACACATCTCTCATTTCATCACATATAAAATCAAACATCCAGTTTTAAACTAGAAAAGTCTAAACAAGGAAAGAAAAAGAAATGCCTTAAGAGCCTGATCCTGCACCACTGTGATGCCTAAGACAGTTTGGGCGCACTTAAAGAATGAAGGAAAGGGCCCTTTGATTAGGCAAAAGCTTGGTTGAGAAGTAAAACCTTATACAGTAGCCTGAAGGCAAACAAAATCAGGTTCTCACAGATCATTGTATGGAACAAGTTCCACAGATTGTTACCTTTTACAAAAAATGCCTTGACCTCAGTTTAAGGAGAAACATTTTGCCATTAATTTTAACGGGAAACAGGCATTTCAATGTCTTGTAGCTTTCATTTTGTCAGGAATATCTGACATTTCCCTTCAGATAGCTAGCATTATGATAAAAGAACAGAATATATTACAGAATTTAATGGTTTTAGCATTTAGTTCAATTATTTGTAAGATAAAGGAATATGGGCAGCCTTGAAATTATTTATGAAAGTTTAACAGTTATGAGAAACAAATCTATAGAAGTACTTTATTTGGAAAAGCATATTTTTTTAAAAAAAGCCATAAGTAACTCAAGGTTTCCATTAGAAGTACTAATGTTAATTATTTTCTACTTTACTATTTAATTGATGCTCAGTCAAAGAGCATTTGTTCTCATTTCTCAGAAATGGTTAATTTTTAAAAATATCTTTTGATGATTGGTGTTCTTCCAAAGACACAATAAGGCATCCAGAAGTGCTCTAATATACAAAAAAATGTGGAGTGCAATATAGCAATATATAAATCTGTCCTACATATGACAGCTGACTCACTGACCCCAACAGAAATAACAGAGGTAGGGGGCCATTGGCTTGGGCTAGCTCATACTTTGAGAGGTACACCAGTCTTTTCAAGTCAGGCTGTAACTTATAGCAGTCTCAGCTCTCTAAACAAACAAAAAAGGCCACAGAGGTCTGAGAGTCATTCCCAGATATAATCCCCATTTTTTTTCAACTCAGAATAATGTAGAATAAACATACAAAGTAGAACCCATCACCCATGCTTTGGAGTAACCCAGACAGGTATGCTTCTCTCCAAAGTCTTTCCTATCAACCCTCTTCCTTCTGAAGAGAACCATTTATATTAGGACAATAAAAGCCATCTACTTGTGCTCAGTGAATCCTGAACAATCTCATTTGGTCTTCCTTCTACCAACAGTCCAAGCAGAGGGAGGAAAGAAGCTGTGCTCTAATTGACCTGGGCTGTATGTGTCATTACACCTCTATTTAGGCATTGCTAGGGGCCTTTTCTTAATAGAAAATCATCCCACTACCCATTCAGGGAAAAGAAGTGAACATTAGCAAACTGCTACAGGATGTCAAGAGAACATGAAAGGGATAACATTGCATAGCATTGCATAGGTACCAATAAGTGATCCTGGAACTGAAATCCTTCATGGCCTGAGGTCAGTTATCAAAGGAATGGATTCCCAAGTAAATCATATTGCAGCACAACCACTCACTCAACTGTGAGACATGCCCCATCTATGTTAGAATATCAGGTTTCACTGTGTAAAGGTCTGAAGCCTACATAAAGCCTGGGATATTGCACATACCTCAGCATCCTAGAATAACATTGTTGTAGCTTGCACATCCTTGGGTTCTATAAAATATTTAATAACACTATAATTTTATTTTAAAAATGTGAAGGAAAAATAAATACATAATCAATGTGGCCAAGGTAGGAACTGTGAAGTTGTTAACAACATGCACTGTGCAACTGGGAGCTACTGTCAGCCAAACTGACTGCTTCCTCATTTCAGCCTGTCGCAGTATATAAAGAGTAGTATATGAAATAGCCAGGTAGTACAGGACAGAGTTATACTGAGATAATAAAATCATGAAAGCAGCATTTGTCTAATTTGTCATCAGACCTGGCTTTAGTTAGGGGATGCTGGCCAGGATACAGGGGTTATTTCATGCACTTTTCAAAATGTGCAGTAGGACTGGAGAATGGAAGATCTCATCTGAGGAATGGGTGATTCTGAAGTACAGGGGTATAGGGGTAAAAATCAGGACAGGGGGTTGGGATTAATAGGAGCCTATATAAGAAAAAGCCCCAAATATTGTGACTGTCCCTATAAAATTGGAACATCTGGTCACCCTACTTATAACACTGCACTGCAGTGTTAGCATTACATGCAAGAAAAAACCCTTTTCTAGAACCTGGACACATGACCTTCTTGTCCAGAGAAGAGAGTGCAACTTAGTGAATCAAGGTGATGCTCCCTGTTATCTCTGAGTCATTTATTTTCGGTGCCTGTTGCTAGTAACATGCAAATCCTGTGTTCACCAGGGGTTTCAGTAAGAGTTGAAAATGTACATGGAATGGCAGATTTGCAATATGGTAGAATTATAATTGTCAGCTATATACCTGTTCATATTTTTGAAGGATGTTTAGTGCAAAGGAAATAATTTTGGTTTCCTATAATCATAAAATCATAGAATTGTAGGACTGGAAGGGACCTTGTGAGGTCATCTACTCCATCCCCCTGCACTCATGGCAGGACTATCTAGAATGTCCATGACAGGTGTTTGTCTAACCTATTCTTAATAATCTCCAATGATGGAGATTCCACAACTTCCCTAGGCAATTTATTTGAGTGCTTAGCGACCCTGCCAGTTAGAAATTTTTTCCTAATGTCCAACTTAAACTGCCCTAGCTACAATTTAAGCCCATTGCTTCTTGTCCTATCCTCAGGGATTAATGAGAACAATTTACCTCTCTCCTCCTTGTAACAACCTTTTATGTACTTGAAAACAGTTATCTTGTCCCCTCTCAGTCTCCTCTTCTCCAGACTAAACAAACCCTATTTTTTCCATCTTCCCTCATCAATCATGTTTTCTAGACCTTTAATAATTTTTGTTGCTCTTCTCTGGACTTTCTCCAATTTCCCCACATCTTTCCTGAAATGTGGTGCCCAGAACGGGACACAATACTCCATTTGAGGCCTAATCAGCTTGGAGTAGAGCGGAAGAATTATTTCTTGTGTCTTGCTTACAACACTCCTGATAATACATCCCAGAATGATATTTGCTTTTTTTGCAACAGCATTACACTGTTGACTCATATTTAGCTTGCGATACACTATGACCCCCAGATCCCTTTCCACAGTACTCCTTCCTAGGCAGTCATTTCCCATTTTGTATCCCAATTGATTGTTCCTTCCTAAGTGGAGTACTTTGCACGCAAGAATTTAAAGTTTTTATTTCATTGGGACTTTGCAGTGTAACTAAAACTGTGAATCATTCCACATAGTATGTTTTAATTACAGGGAGTCCTCGGACTTATGATGCCCGATTTACATTGGACGCCATTTATGACGCTTTTCAATTGACTGCCCGTTTTGCCCTTACGATGCTTGTTTCGCTCTTATGATTCTAGATTTGTATAAAGTTTGCTTGAAATCACTTCTTGGTTGTGTTACACTGGTATGGAGCTGGAAGTAGTCACTTCTGATTGGCTTTGAGGCAGCAGGATAGCTTGTTGAGTTTTTATGTTTCTTTGAATGCTGTTTACAAAATACAGTGTACAGTAAATACATTGATGTTGCAGCATTAGTCATCTATAATTCATTTAGTACAAAAATCTGGGTTATTGTGGTGAAAATAGTCTATCAAGCCTTGGTGCAGGAATCAATCCCCCCTTCATACCATTGATTCCTTTGGGAAAAGCGGTTTGGGCTTACAACGTTTCGACTTATGATGCAGTTCTGAGGAATGAATTGTGTTGTAAGTCTGAGAACTCCCTGTATTGCAATTAATTAGATTTTACAAGTCATTAGGCAAAGCCTGGCAGGGGAGCAATAGTAACAGCAGCAACTGTCTACACAAGAAAGGGTTTGCCAGTATCTTCCCAGTGGAGATACAGCTTATACCAGCAGGAATTCTTTTGCTGATATACCTTATACCAACAGCCTGAATAAAATATGCTTTACCAGCAAAATGTATTTTTTGCTGGCATAACTGCACCTACACTAGACCTTCTGCTATGTTGGGTAGGGGTGTGATTTTTTTTACACCCTTACCCAACATACTATGAGGCAAAACTTTTAAGTGTAGACCAGGCCTGATGGAGAGGAGTGAAAGTGAGAGAGGGAACAGCCAAGCCCTTTGAGAAACAATGCCCTAAAGATTCAGAGCTAAGCTGCAGCTAAGCTTATGTGTTGCCTCCTCCAGGCTCCTTTGCCTCATACTATTTAGTGTTGGAGTGATTGCACTGAATTTAGGATTACTGAGGGAAATATCTGAGATATGGCTGGGCCACTTGGCCAAATGCCTAACCAGAATTTTGTGATTAATTAGGAGATCAAGTAACCAACCCACAGAATAAGGTGTCATGTTTAGCATTAAATGAGTAGGTGCCATAAAAAACAAGAGGAACCTGTGAATAGAGACACACGTTTACCATACATTTTATCCTTTTAAAAGGCTTATTCATTTAACATACCCACACGCATTACAGGCACATATTCAAGTTTTCACACACAAACCTCATTATTCTTGAAATTTGCTTTGGTTCTTTCTTACTCCACATTTGACTCTTGGAAAACCTACTCTCTCTCTGAGTAGTTTAGAACAGCAGCACAAAAGACATTTGAAACAGCATGGCAGTTGAACTATAATTCAAGACAAGAAATAGTTTACTTAATTTTTTCTTTCTGTGTTAAAAATGAATATCATCCATCGATAAAGTGTTAATGGCAACTTATACTATTACTGTATTACTGTACAACTTATACAGCTACAAAAATAAAACCTCATTCCGTGTTTTAAATATTTCCTGCTAGGCTAATGTTTCTGAAGTAATGTGTGCACAGAAATTTTTTCTCCCTTAGATCAATACGTAAACCCTGATCGTGCTTCTATTGAAGTGAATAGTAAAACTCCCCCTGATGTCAAAAGTGCAGTATCAGACCCTTAGTGGAATTCTGTAGATACTGAAGCTTCAATATTCTTATGGCAAGAATTAGCAGCAATCTGTAGGAAATTTGATAGATCTCCAATATTAAACTGCCATTAAAAACTGGCTTTGTTCCTAAGCATCTAATTTACTCGAACTCATTGACCATTATTACAACGACATAGAAAAACTTTGTTTTTTTATTATACAAAATCTGAAGATCATTACATAGAAGGGGTACAAAAAGAAAGGAAGAACATAAAGCATAATGTAATAAGCATTCTTGCATTCCTCTCACTCTGCAACAATCCTTTTTATAAAATTACTTCTGAGGTCATTCTCATTAAAACCAAATTATTGCATGAAGTGGTGGAAAGGACACACTAGATCCAAACTGAAATGCAGCCTCTGTGCCAAGAGAAAATTCAGAGCTGAACTGAATCAGTCAGTATAGGAAATCAGCTTAAATTAGTTTAAATTTGCAATTAGATAAAACAAGATTAGCTGTATTATCCCCTTTGATTTGAGTTCCAATTACACATTTTTTGTCTGCATCACACATACAACCATCACATTTGGCATCTTTTTGGGCACAGAGGGAAAGGACCAAATGGGCACAGAAACCAAAACTACCCTTTTATTCTCTGGGCGGGAGTTGATGCACATCGATGGGGGAAGGTTTGGCAAATCTGCACTTCACTGCCCTCCCTGTACTCTTCTGTGGACAGAACTTCAGTTGCCAGCCCTGCTGCAGTTTCACAAGCACTAAAGTATATTCAATTATATTTGTACCAAGAATAATAATTTACAGCCTACAATGTTTGCTTGCAGCTAATGTAAATGCAGGTACAAGTGTGGACCTATGGGCTCCTAAATGTTTTTGTCAGGAAAAGAAGAAAAGCAAACACCAATAGCCCATTATGCTTTTGAAGCATTATTAAAAACTTCTATATTATGAGCAAATGTCTTATAAAGGTGTATTAGGGTGCAGGGAGTCTCTCTCCCTAAGGCATCTGCCCAAGGGTAGGGAAGATATATGCACCCTGGGCTTGATCCAAAGCCCACTGAAATGAATGGAAAACACTGATGTCAACAGGTTTTGGATCAAGCCATTAGGGCCCCACTGAATATTGGGTGGAATGCCCAGATATGCTCCATGGGAGCATGATCAGCTGGTTTATATGCATGGCCCAGCTCCTGGCACAGCATGTATAGATGCTGCTGTTGGCACCTGGTGCTAACAGAAAGGAGCATTCCCAATTGTTTTGTCTCTCAACCCTATGAATCATCCTGTGGGATGGTTCAAGGATGCTCCCCCACACCAGTGTACAACAAAATAGTCAGAGCAGAATTTGACCCCATATGAAGTACAGAGATGACATGAGTTGATTTTATCCCTGCCATGAGCTCTCACAATATGTATGACATGCTGCTGCTGTGTTACTGTGCCTACAAACCATTATTTGTAATGGAACTTTGACAACACAGTTGTAGCAGCACTTTCTTTCCTAAAGTTTCCCTTTTGAAAGTTCACCTCTCTAACATGATCTCTGACTTCAGACTCCTGTGGCAGTCTAAACACAATGAAGGGGAGGAAAATAATTTAACAGAACAACATAAATTTGATCAAACCCACATTACAATTACAGTTAGCACATCTGATGAGACTTTGACAGTGTGTGTAATTACTGAACAGCTTCTCTCTGATACTCATGATCTCTTTCCTTGATGATATTATTTAAATTCATGACCTTTCAAGTTCCACTTTTCCCAAAATCATTGTTTTTTTTTAAAGGACTCAGCTTGAAATTTCTCCATTGACCTTGAAAAGATATTTATTCAGAATACCATGAACTCCCAATGTAGAAGGCCTGCTCATGGGCCGAATCACTTAATGCAGCACTTTTTTGGCACAAAAGTGGTACAGAGGGTCTTTTTACTGACTTTCTGTGCTAGGTGAATGTCAGGGTAAAGGTCAGTCTAGAAGTCCTTATTGAGTCCAAATTCAATGAGAGTTTTGATTAAGGATTTGAAGACTGAATCCATAGACACTCATTCTTTATAACATCCTTAAAGAACATTGTGCATAGTTGCTAGATGTGTGGGAAAAGACCTCTTTCTCTTCTCTACCATTCTCTGTTTCACAACTTCTGTCATATAGCCCCCTATGCTTGGGACAGTTTCTCATTTACTATGTAATAAGAACCATGACCTCTGTTCCTTCAGATCCTTGTTTAGCCTCCAGTTTGTTCACAAAGACTTTCTACACTGATCTCCCCACACATATAATGCTGCATCCTTCTTGTTCATCTTCTTGCCCAATACACCGTATTTGGCTGGACTAGATTTTAAGGGCCAGTTTGCCCCAGTGTAAATTTTAAGCGTCAGGATTTAACAGGAATATGGGCTGGATAGCCCACTTGTGGCTGAATACAAAGGTGGTTTGGTCTGAGATGCTTGCAAGGCAGGTGTGACAGGAAGCAGTCATTCCTGGTCATGTGGATTAAGCCTGGAAGACGGTGAACCAGGAAGTTGCCAGAATCCTTTTGGCCACTGGGGATACTGTGGTCATAAAAAAAAAATCAGGTACAGTGTTCCTGAACTTTACAAGGAAGATGTACACATTTATCAGTCACATGGGCCAATATGTAGTGTAGACAAATTGGAGACTGAATTGGTCAGAGGTAGACATGAGGCAATGAGAGGAATGGGGAGGGGTGGTCAAACTATTCACTGGCACCTCCAGTGGCCAAAACAGGGGCTATGCACCAGAGGTAAACATGAGTGAGAGACCTGGGAGATAACTGCTGGATCTTATTAGCCTGGAGAAAGAAGGGAGGATCTTATGTTTTCAAAGAGTTAAGCACTTTTCATGCGTACTCTCGTTCCCTCTCACAGGGGGAGGGGGAGAGGATTCAGAGGTGGGCTGAATCCAAGTGGTTAGGCAGAAGGGGGTCCAACCCTGAATATTGGTTATTGGGGATCAAGTTAACCCCCACATTAAAATAATGAGTGAATGCAGGTGCAGCCTTCTCCTTTACAATTCATCACTGTCTCTGTTTCATTCTCCTGCATGTCTTGATCAACATATATAACATGTTAAATAGGAAAAAATTCCTATTGAAGTCTTAGTATTGCAGTTAATACTTGAATAATCTATTACAATTATGCCTCACCCTATTAGGATAAAAATAGCTATCAAATCAGCTATGGTAATTTTGATGTTGAATAGTGAACGGCCATCTCAGATGAAGACATGAAATCAACAGAAAACTGACAGGCAGTATTTAATACAGAAGAAATGTTAGTTCATTCTAATAACTGAGGACATGGTCCAAAATCCACTGAGGTCAATAGGAATCTTTCCATGGATATCAGCGGTGTTTGGCTGAAGCGCTGAACATGAATATCACATTATTGACCGATGTAGTATTGATACTAATTTATAATTATAACACAAATTGTTTAATGAATACAATGATTCAATGTAATGCTGATTAAAAGAAAAATAAAATATATTTCTAGCTCAAGTTTATTGGTAATATAAGAGACAAATATAGTTAAAATATAATTTGTCATGTTGCTCCAAAATATATGTAAAAGCAAAAGAGATAAGTTTTAGGAGTGGCATGAAAACCAGCAGTTTCCATTTACAAAGTGTTCACCAGTTCAAGGGTCTTTTTGTTTGTCTTTCATTTGGATTCCATCACTTGCACTTTGGGGTTCAAAAAAACCACCAAGGACTCTGAGAAAAATCAGCCAATGTCGCAGACTTATGCCTGATGTTGAATGAAACAATAAAACTCTCCCTGAAACCTATGGGGGAAAAGTTTACTCAAATTTTTGCCCACATTCACTCAAAAGGTCCACAAATCTTGAAGCCTTTTGATGATCATAGGCTGAGTTTTACTGGTTGGATTTTGTGATGAAAGCTTTTCACAGTTCTACTAATTTGCCAGACTAGACAAAGTTTAGCATTATCATTACCAACAATGTGCTAGACTTTTTGGAACTTCCACATAAACAATGCTGCATAAATTACCATTTCACACTATTGGCAATATTCTGCATTCCTTGCACACCGCAAAAGTCTACTGGCCTTAAGGGCATTTTAGGTGACCAAGGAGTGCTGATTATCCCATGGTGATAATAATGTATCTAGACAAACATATAGAATCAGACTATAACAGAAACATTAAATAGCAATGCTCTATGGAGCTGTCCATGAAGGTGGTGCTGAATAACTTACCATGGCACATTACCAGATATAACACTGAAATTGCATAGTTCCATTCCCATGCCTTGTATAAACATAGTTTTTTTGCTATCATCTCCTTATATAAATGAAGATATGAAAATATACTAGCAATTTATAAGGGTTGTATTGGAGTGAGATTTATTTCTGAGACAGAATATCACTGAACTAGGCTGGAAAATGTCTCTAGAGATGAAATGTTTCTATTTACTGATTGCTGTTAAACAGGTTGTTAGAAATGGCAGGGAAAACAAGACAGAGCCAAACAAGTAGCAGCAAGGAAAAATCAGATAAGAATGATCATTTAGCTGTAATTAATTGTAATATGGTTTGTTGACTAGATAGTATGGGAGTCATCTTATTTGATGTACAAATTTATTTTGACATTCCTCATTTTGATACAGGAAACTTGTAGTTTTTAGCTTTTACTTGAAGCAGAAAATTGGATGTATTTGATTTTATATATATAAATGCTGCCAACACAGATATTCTGTTACTTGGTTCACCTCATAGTGAATGTTATTCACATTTGTTGATATTTTAATGGAGTTTATTTAAAGTTGAAATCTCTTAGGCACTTGAATTTAAATTTGACTTGACATTCACATTTAAGTTCACTGTTAAACCATTCTCATTTAATCAACTTTGCCTATCACTGGCCTTGATTTTCTTGAGGTAACATAATACATGGAGTACAGCTGATCTTCCAAACCGATGACTGCCATTATCTATCAGTCCAATTTTTTTGTTCAACTACATCAGTGGTTCCCAAACTTGTGAAATTTGAGTCCCCCTTCAGGAAAGTGAAACCAGTCATCTCCCCTGGTAACCCGATTATGTATGGTTAAAGGCCTGCCCATCTTAATTCATAATATTCTGCACACACCTTATCAGATAGTCCTTTGCATGCTTTGAGAGGGGCTTGCACCCCCACTTTGGGAAACACTGGTGTAGATAGTCAAATATGATACTTCCTCTTCTTTATTACATGAACTGTCAGACAGTTAATGATACTGACATTTAAAATATCTTTGGCATCTGAGATAACACACCTCAGAGCTGTTGTTACAGGCTCTTTACAAACGTTGGCAGATATTGCCGCATCAGTTACACTCACTTGAGATTTTGAATTTTTTCTCCATGGCCATAGCAGCTAGAGACTTAGTTTTTTAAGAAATTGAGGCTGATAATAGAGAGGTCCACCCGGTCCAGCTAACCCTTTGCCTTCTCAGTGGAGAGGTGGGAGCACGCCCAGACATAGGTACACTGTCTTATATGAAAACTCCAGTCACAATCTGAGGGACTTGCTTTCATCACAGCATCCATGGTCCCACAAGTCTATACAATTTCTTCTAAATAAACACTTTTGTTTTTGGAACCAAAACAATCACAGCAAATTAAGTTTAAAGTTAACCCCTGATATTTATTATTTTTGTTTTACAGCTTCTTGCTTGTGCTAAATACACCAAGCAAAATTCACTTCTGTATAATTCATGTGTTTTATGAGGCTTAATAATTCTATTAATGGCATGATAATCCTACCAAAAATGAGAACATACTGAAAACATATGACTATGAATGCCGGATTGTATACGAACTGCAGCTACATTTTCTAAAAGAGGGAGATCATCTGACAATCCCAATTTCATCACTTCTCTATTGATAAATAAATTATTTGTCATTATTTAACTCCCACAGACAGTTAAAAAAGTAGTTTTTCCTATGCTTCATTGCACAACAGCCTCGATTAGGATCTAAATTTCATACTCTTTCTTAAATAACAGATATTAACTTAAAGCCAGTTTTATACAGTATTAATGCTAAAGGATAAAAGAAAGGTGCTGGTGCTTAACTAGACTCCATTTCTAAATTCCAGGAAAAAGATACCAAATTGGTTTTGGCAGCTGTACAATAAGATTCATCCATGAGACTCCATTAACATACAGACATTTTATTCAAAGGCAAAAATAACAGTCAGTTAGAAATGGGAGGAGCTGCTATTGAATAATTAATAAAAACCAAAATACTCTGCAAATGTAAATTAAAAGGCAGCATCCTTAGATATTATTTTTAGCTTGTTGAGAGTAAATTGCAAGATTTTAAAATAGAATATTTAGATAAACTAAATGTGATCATTATGAGAAGTTATGTTGAAAACCAAAGTGAGATTTCTACATAGAATATCAGAGTTGGAAGGGACCTCAGGAGGTCATCTAGTTCAACCCCCTGCTCAAAGCAGGACCAATCCCCAATTTTTGCCCCAGACTCCTAAATGGCCCCTGTCAAGGTTTGAACTCACAGCCCTGGGTTTAGCAGGCCAATGTGCAAACCACTGAGCTATCCCTCCCACCACCAATGATGCCATAAAAGAACAAAATGTGCCTGATATAAACCATAGAAGTTAATGTCCCTAATTCTCCCCATTTGGCTGCTTTATACCAGTGAAATGGCTAGATTGGTTATATGAGGATTTCCTTGGTGTAAGGTGATTTCCTTTGCCTAAGCTGGAGGAGCAGCTCTACATCACTACTGGCCTAGCCTCAGGTATAGGGCACATGGCTGATAAATAGTGTGTTTTGTGAGGCTATCCCTGGTTGGCCAAAATGGCCCTTTGGCGCTATAGACCACTTGGTGTAAGTAAAAGCAGCCTTTAGGCTACTCTAAATTGTGCCAGGCATCAGCCCTAAGATCATGGAGCTTCAAAAAGTGGCAAAAAGCCCTTTTGTGTCCTGCGGCAAGCACAATCTGGTCAAATCAATGAATTTGAGCCAATGTAAGCAGGCCGAATATTTATAGCAGTGAATTTCTTGTTAATCTTTTCTGTATCTTACCACCTCAGTAGATTTTTTGATTCTAAATATTAAGGAAAGTATGGGGTCAGATCCTTTCTGGAGAAAGGACAGAGACACAAGTAAGCCAACCTGTAGTCAGGAGCAAGCGCCTGGGATAAAAACTGAATGCCTCTGTTGTGGACTTTTTGAAACTGTGGATATGCTGCTTTGTAGACCTTCGATGACAGCAGCTGCAGTGTACATTGGGGCATGGTCAAGTGTTCGTGTACACAGTCCATATATTAATGAATGCATATTCCATAACCCAGCAATGGTGTATATACATAGCCCTTTCCAACCCAGATTATCTCTAGTCTTAGTAGGAATAATCTGGGAAAGGGAAGGGCTGTGCACAGAAATGGATTCCTACTATTGGTATGAAGACTGCACTGAATTGAAGCTGTGAATTCACAAGTGAACAACGGTTCTCTTGCAGAACGTATAAAGGGCGATCCTGGGTAGTCACCCCACACTCCCTGCTCTTGTTAAAAGTGTGCCCAGGGTCATTGTGTAGTTCTTTTTCAGTTGGATCATCCAGAGTCACAAACTAGCAAGCTGATGTTTTGCAAGCACATTGTGAACGTTTCTCTGCTAAAAAAATTCATATCTTGTCCCAAATTTCCCCAATGTTTGGGGTAGTTCAGACCCAGGGCTTGGGCTGAAGCCCATCTCTAGTCTATACATAACTCCAGAATGTTATTTAACCCTTCCCATTGCATAATTGTGGATGAAGTTATTTGTTACATATGATAATTAGCTACCTTTACCATGACATGATGCAGTCTGTAAAGCAGCCACTGACTTAGTTTAATTATTAAAACAAATATTTAAATGTCATCACATCATGTTTTGAAAGATCAGATTGTACCAACTAAAGATTTGATATACAAAACGTATTATCCATTCCTCATTTATCAGTTTATCTTACTATGAACTCAAACTAATGGCTTGCCTTATTAAACAGGAAAGCAGGTTTTCAGTTAGGTGAACTCTCCTAATTTAGGCCCATATTTCAGACTAAGCATCTGCCCTGAGTAGCCAGGTCAGGTTCTGAACAGATGGGCAAAGAAAGAATTCTTCCTCCCAAATGGTGGAGAGGCCTAGAGCAGTGCTACACACTTCCTGCACTGTGGAGGGAGCTGACTTGTCTGGAATATCTACTTGCCTGTAAATATCTATTATGCTCCATATCATTACATCCTTCTCACACTGCAGGGCTTGATTCTGCTCTTGTTGAAATCATTGGGAGTTTTGCTATTGATTTCTATTGGAGCAGTATTGGGTCCCCAGATGGTGCTTGAATGTATTGGTAATGTTTACTTCAAGAGTGACTAACAGCAACATGAGATCTTTTCTGCCTAAAGAAACTAAGACTTTGGAACTTAATAGTGGTATGGAGACATCAGTGAAAGGAGATCTCACAAGGCCTAAGCTAGAGCTTCACAAAGTCATTCAAGAAAGTTTCCCTATTTTAACCAGTAGATGTCTCTGTTTTATCATTCAGGTGTTGACAAGGATACCAAGATTTCTGCTAAAAGCAGCAAAGAGTCCTGTGGCATCTTATAATAACACATGAAGTAATCTGTTTTATGGTAATATATGTATGTATATATATATTAAAATCTAGAAATGCCTTAATTCTATTAATCAATCTTGGCTTGATCTTCAGATTTGCTGACCATCTGGAGCTCCTGGAGGCTTCAGTGGGAGCTGTGGTTGCTCAGCACCTCTGAAAATCACCCATCTGGAAAAGTCCTATAGAAATTAATAGGGATGAAAGATAATTTAATATAGTTTATTGAAATTAATAAAAAATCTATAGTTTGTAATAGAGAATGATAAAACTCTTGAATAGGTTTTTTTGAACCACATCTATAGAATTCTGTAACATGGATATTCAATTTTTACTGAATTCCATGGGAGAATTTCAAGATCCTGTAGAAAAATTATTTTCTACTAGATTTTACTCCACCTCCCTATGCATAAGAAAAGGCATTAATGTATATAGTAGCATTATTTCCATATCAATATCTAGAGACATACATAATTATGCTTTTATTTTAAAAAAATAATGATTCAGGACTCAAAATATTGAAACCTAATTCAAAAAAAATCAAAACCTGACACAGTGATTTTTAATATATATACACATGGATGTTCCCCATCAGTTTACACAAAGAAATAAGAAAAAATTCTAAAATCTTTGTAAAATTGACCTTTTCTTGAATTATAGAAATGTTTTAAAATTGTGTCAGATTTTTACCATATTTCTAGGAATCATGCAGGAGAAGACCATTTTGTAGTCTTTGCCCTTGTTTGTTTTACAGGTAAGAACCACAAGGTTAGTATCTGGATCTGGAGTTTTGGTTCTCCTATGTGGGAGGGTCTTCACATTTGGGATGTTGGATTCAGCCCACTATAAAGAGAAGGCCCAAGAGCAAAATCTGGCTCAGGATCTGGGTTCAAACTCTGAACTGCATCTATGTTTGTGGGGGCTTCAATCCAGACTCTGTGCTCACTGGATTGAAATCTCCTCAGACATTGGTAAAGTTTGAAATTGTCTCTCATAGTAGTTAAAGTATATTACAAAACTTTATGGGCCTGATGGAGCCAAAGGCAGCTTTGCTTAGCTTGCAGTGTAGCTCACATGAACAAAATCCTATTCAGTGATTTAGTGCTTGATTGTGCCTGTAAGGTACAGCCTTGTGTTAGGGGCAGGATTTCTTCAGAAGGAGCACTTCCCCAAGAAAGAACAACGCGTGTCCACACTACTACAGTCCCTCATAAGGTGCAACATATTCCATCCACACAGTGCACACGGTAGCCTGCTCTGCTCCTGGCAAGTGGGGCTAATAGAGCTATGATTTTACTTACTTTTTGCCCTATACTGCCCCTTTTAGAATGCTGTGTGCCCTCAGGGGAATAAGGAGGCAGCAATCTCCAGGCCCAGAGGAGTGCAATTCTTCATGGCCCCTGTGCCAGTCATGCAAGGGTAGGGAAGTCTCCTTAGTCCCTTGTTCACACTGCACGGCTATGTAAGGGTCAGGCACAATGTGGGATATAAGCAGGAAATCTAAGGATCAATCCTGAAAAGACTTATTACCAGGCACTGTTCCCCAAAAGCACCAACAATGAGGAGTTGACTGCAAAGGGGGAAATCAGTGTTATGTGGCTGCAAGAAAGGGACCAAAATGTCTGCTGAATCTTCCTGACTGTACAGTTGACTGCCAGGCCATAGAGATCAAAGATGTTTCCATGACTGTGGCTATGAATCAGTAGGTCTACAATTCAACAGAGCCTTCATAAAAGAAACAAATCTGAAAATAAATTATTCAGGTGAACACAATCATAATGTGGCTATTTCCCTTAACACTGTATACAATGAAATTTCTCTTCAAAGAATGGTATAAATATATTATACTCAGATTGTGCCTTCAGGAAATCTGTTGTGTATATGATGACTATAAAATCTATCTATTTCTTTTAACTGCCTGCATCTGGCAACTTATGACAAAGACTCAGAGTTGTTCCTTCAAATGGAGACCTTAAGAGTGTTTATGTTGCTTACCTCTACCCAGAGATTACACAAAGTTTATGTCTACATTCAAAATGCTGTGTTTTAAATAAACCACACCCACATAAAATGAGGATAATAAGGATGATAGAGTCCTCTGTTGGTCAATATCTTTACAAGGGGTTGAGCATTGGACAAGACAGCCTTTAAAGTCAGAATCTGTGTTACTGATTAGTCATTAAGAAACATTAACCAAAGTTATGAAAATCTTTATGAAAATTAACATTTACTGTAGGACGAAAGATGATAAATCCATGTGTCTTTTAATAGTCTCTCTCTCTCTCTCTCACACACACACACACTCACACACACACACACACACACAGAGGCATGTACACAACACATACCTTTAGGAGAAGTTTTGGAATAGTTCAAGTATCAGTGAGTTACACCCAGAATAAATTTGGCCTATAATTTGAGAGTGAATAGATCACTACTATATACTCTTCTATATGATTTCTCTGAGATGGCACTATTTCAGCACAAAGTTACATTATTTCAGAAGACAAGTTATTTATAATTGCTTCTGTAGGCTGTAACTTTGCTGCTATATTAAGGCAATGCCTGATATAGTCTCTGTACATAAAATTAATGAGGAACACATTTATCAGAGAATATTTGTTTTTACTGTACCTGCAAACCAACAGACATTGATTTATTTCATTGCTATTAAAAGAAATGTGGTGATTGTACTGTGGCTGGATTCTGGATGTGAAATGATTTATCTTTATAATAATTGAAGTGCATACTTCTATAATTGTCCCATGCACATTTGAAGGATAAAAGGTGGGAGGTAAATGATTTGTTGCCCCTGGTGCCATAAGTGTTGCATTAGTAACAGGAGAGTTAACATTGATCTGAAAGCAACTCAATAGCAATGCTGCCTTTTCTGTCATATCAAGGTGCAAAAATTCATGCAACATGGAGCTTAAGGGGTCAAATGATCAGAGTAACTCTGAAGTACTCTTCTCAGTTTTGGTTCTGTCCAGCTGATATATGAACTGATGTTTACAGGAGGAGAGAAAATGCTTTTCACCTTCAAGCTCTTTCAACAATTGCTAGTCAAGGCCTATCTTTGCTTCTACAAGACCCAGTACAGTAGTATCTGAACTTTTGTCTCAATTGTAAATTTTAAAGAGGACTCTAATTTGACACAGGCCATCAAAAGGTTAGGATTATTTAGAGACACTGCACTACATTCACCCAAACTGACTCAGGGAAATGTAATTACACCACTTGTAATTAGTCCGATCCTCCCACATTTGGTAGATGAGTTGACCCTCACTCGGGAGCTGTGCTGGGGATTGAGGAAGTAGTTCTAAATGGTTGTGGGGCTCATTGTATACCCTGACTATGCACGCCTCTCACTGCTGATTACACTGGCCCCAGGAGAGTCTCCTAGGAAAGGGGAGGTTGCATCATTTTCAGTCACAGCACCTTCCTCTTTTTGTGTATGAAAGCATAAACTATGCCTCTTGGGCTTTTGGCTTTCCCTGGAATGCCCCTCTGACACTCCTATCACAGAAGGCCTGAGGAGTGGCTTCTCTGTGTGCTTTGGTAAAACCAGACTAGAGCAGAAATCTTCTGCCCTGCCAGACACAGATTTCCTCGTGTACACGTTGTGGCTGGAATTTGACAGTGAGTCTGACTCATGAGAGATAGGCACACACATAGCACCAATGAGCTGTTGCTGTGCATCTATAATGAATCAGTTGGGGAAGCATACCATACATAATTCAACAAGACAAAAAGCAACTTCTATGGATTTTTATCAGCAGGAGGCTTGTTTCAGAGCAGCACGATTTGGGTAAAATATTCCCCTACAGGCCAGAGAAACCATAGCAAATTTGAACACAGTTTTCAAATCTTTCTCAGTGGAAAACATAGTTCCAAAGAGGAAAATGGTGCCAGTGTACTGTATTTCCATTTTTACACTGCTTCCTTTCACACTTGGTCCTTAAATACAGTGAATGGTGCTGATAAATCAAGGGATGCAAATGAAAGTTCACCTATAGTGTTAAACATAAGTAAAACTAGTAGTACAGGTGTTGACTAACTGTATAACAAATACGAAACCTGAAATGTAAGTGGCTAGTTTTCCTTCTTCACAGAAATGGAAAAGAAGGGCCCAGCTGATACTGTTACAAAAATATCTCACAAAATTGGGTGACTGGACAACAAAATGGCAGATGGAATTCAAATGGAATTCACTGTTGATAAATCAAAGTAATGCACACTGGAAAACATAATCCCAACTATACATATAAAATGATGGGGTCTAAATTAGCTGTTACCACTCAAGAAAGAGATCTTGGAGACACTGTGGATAGTTCTCTGAAAACATCCAGTCAATGTGCAGCACCAGCAGTCAAAAAAGCTAACAGCATGTTAGGAACCATTAGGAAAGGGATAGCTAATAAGACAGAAAATATCATAATGCCACTATATAAATCCATGGTATGCTCACATCTTGAATACTGCGTGCAGTTCTGGTCCCCCCACCTCAACAAAGATATATTAGAATTGGAAAAGGTAGATAGAAGGTCAACAAAAATGATTAAGGACATAGAACAGTTTCCATACAAGGAGAAATTAAAAAGACTGTGGCTTTTCAACTTGGAAAAGAGATGACTAAGGGGGGATATGATAGAGGTCTATAAAATGATGAATGGTGTGGAAAAAGTGAATATGGAAGTGTTATTTACTCCTTCACATAACACAAGAACCAAGGGTCACCCAATTAAATTAATAGGCAGCAGGTTTAAAACAAACACAAGGAAGTACTACTTTACACAATGCACAGTCAACCTGTGGAATTTGTTGCCAGGGGATGTTGTGAAGGCCAAAACTATAACAAGGTTCATAGAAGAACTAGATAACTTCATGGAGGATAGGTCCATCAATGGCTATTAATCAAGATGGTCAGGGATGTAGCCACATGCTGTGGGTGTCCCAAGAGCCTGATTGCCAGAAGCTGAGAGTGAACGACGGGATGATCGCTCAATGATTGCGTGATCTGTTCATTCCTTCTGAAACACCTGGCATTGGCCACTGTTAGAAGACAGGATACTGGGCTAGAAGGACCATTGGTCTGACACAGTATGGCTGTTCTTATATATTTTCTCAAACCAGACAAAAGCTACTTTTGTCTTCATATAAAAATATATTGCTTCATTTTTTAAAATTCATTTATTTTCTAACTCGTGGTCAGTGTGTGTAAAAATTGCCTCTTGGTTTAATATTTCTCACGGCTTTAGAAACTGATATATGACGTACATTATTTGCTTATCAGATTTGGTTTAAGAATGAGTTGAATATTTTTTTCCAGCAGGCCTTCCATTTGCTAAATGGATCCACCAATTCTGGCCTAACATGTGAGTCAGTCTTATCAAAAATAACTGAAGGAGTGGCATTATATTAACCTCTTGGTACTGGGAGTTGGATTAGGGTATTAGCACTTAAGCACGATGAGCTTTGATCTACCAGAACTAAGGGATTAAACTGTGGAATGTTTGTAACTCTGCCTGTGTGAATGCATTTACAGTACATCTTTACATACACATTCTATGCACACAGCCCCTGATTCAGTACTCACTGAAGTCAATAGGAAGATTCTCATTAACATGAGCAGGTTTTGGATTGGGTCCATAAAGCGCAAGTTAAGGATAGTAGAGTAAATCCAAATCCTACACCAAATTGGTGTGTTCTAAATGAAATCTAAAAACTGGGCCTGAAGTCATTCCTTCTGTTACGTCTCTGTACACTACCTATGTTATTGATTTCTGCTACACATCGTAAATTTCAAGTTATTTAGACTCACTAAAAGAAAAGGAGTACTTGTGGCACCTTAGAGACTAACAAATTTATTTGAGCATAAGCTTTCGTGAGCTACAGCTGCATAGAAATTAGAGGTGGAAAGACCTATTAAATCATGTATGACAACACAGCAGGAATCAGTGTGCCTTGTACCGGCAAACAATATTGTAACTGGCTATCTGTGAAACAAAGATGTATTTCATAGCTGTAATTTCACCTCAGTTAAATATGTATTGTTAACCTAATAAGACTACAGTATACAAATGGATTAATGTATCAAGCTACACATCAAATTCTGATTAGCTGAGTCACCTTTGCTGTCACATTCCTATCAATTAGCATTCAGCTGTTCCAAAAAACCTTTCGAAATTGAATTGGTAGCATTGCTGGGTCGGATCCTGAGCTGTTTTAAATCAGTATGACTCTACTGAAATCAATGGGACTATACCAATTTATAACAGCTAAGCACCTGTCCCCTAATAGTCATAATTTGTTTTTCTTGTAGAAGTGAATCTTTAGCAGTAGAAATTTCAGGGGGGAAAGAGGGAACATAGACATCTCATATATGAATATACAGAGAAATGTTTTTTTTGTCCACATTTTTTTGTGATTTATTAAATATATCAGAAACTTTACAGAAACCTTGTGAATAAAGCTACAAAAACATCTCATGGTTGTGAAGATATCACAAGTCACTCAAACGTCAATAATCCATGAGTTATCAAACCTTGCAGTTAGGCCAACATTTTCAAATCCAGATGCCTTAAATTAGACATCCAAGGGCATATTTGGCCTCCCAAATAAAAGTGGTCTGAGTTTCAGAGGAGCCAAAAACCTTTAGCTCCCACTGAAGCCAATAAACCCATAGTTACCTGGGGAATATCCCTTTAGTGTCTCAGCTTCCTCACCAGTAAAACTGGGATAATAATAGGTTTCAGAGTAGTAGCCGTGTTAGTCTGTATTCGCAAAAAGAAAAGGAGTACTTGTGGCACCTTAGAGACTAACAAATTTATTAGAGCATAAGCTTTCGTGAGCTACAGCTCACTTCATCGGATGCATTTGGTGGAAAAAACAGAGGAGAGATTTATATACACACACACAGAGAACATGAAACAATGGGTTTATCATACACACTGTAAGGAGAGTGATCACTTAAGATAAGCCATCACCAACAGCAGGGGGGGGAAGGAGGAAAACCTTTCATGGTGACAAGCAGGTAGGCTAATTCCAGCAGTTAACAAGAATATCAGAGGAACAGTGGGGGGTGGGGTGGGAGGGAGAAATACCATGGGGAAATAGTTTTACTTTGTGTAATGACTCATCCATTCCCAGTCTCTATTCAAGCCTAAGTTAATTGTATCCAGTTTGCAAATTAATTCCAATTCAGCAGTCAGCCAGAAGAGTACCCAGAAGTCAGCTACTACAGGACAGGCCCAACAAAGAAAACAACAGAACGCCACTAGCCATCACCTTCAGCCCCCAACTAAAACCCCTCCAATGCATCATCAAGGATCTACAACCTATCCTGAAGGACGAGCCATCGCTCTCTCAGATCTTGGGAGACAGACCAGTCCTTGCTTACAGACAGCCCCCCAATCTGAAGCAATACTCACCAGCAACCACACACCACACAACAGAACCACTAACCCAGGAACCTATCCTTGCAACAAAGCCCGTTGCCAACTCTGTCCACATATCTATTCAGGGGATACCATCATAGGGCCTAATCACATCAGCCACACTATCAGAGGCTCGTTCACCTGCGCATCTACCAATGTGATATATGCCATCATGTGCCAGCAATGCCCCTCTGCCATGTACATTGGCCAAACTGGACAGTCTCTACGTAAAAGAATGAATGGACACAAATCAGACATCAAGAATTATAACATTCAAAAACCAGTTGGAGAACACTTCAATCTCTCTGGTCACTCGATCACAGACCTAAGAGTGGCTATACTTCAACAAAAAAGCTTCAAAAACAGACTCCAACGAGAGACTGCTGAATTGGAATTAATTAGCAAACTGGATACAATTAACTTAGGCTTGAATAGAGACTGGGAATGGATGAGTCATTACACAAAGTAAAACTATTTCCCCATGGTATTTCTCCCTCCCACCCCACCCCCCACTGTTCCTCTGATATTCTTGTTAACTGCTGGAATTAGCCTACCTGCTTGTCACCATGAAAGGTTTTCCTCCTTCCCCCCCCTGCTGTTGGTGATGGCTTATCTTAAGTGATCACTCTCCTTACAGTGTGTATGATAAACCCATTGTTTCATGTTCTCTGTGTGTGTGTATATAAATCTCTCCTCTGTTTTTTCCACCAAATGCATCCGATGAAGTGAGCTGTAGCTCACGAAAGCTTATGCTCTAATAAATTTGTTAGTCTCTAAGGTGCCACAAGTACTCCTTTTCTTTTTGGGATAATAATAGTTGCCAAATACACAGGTGGTGTTGTGGGGCTAAATTAAGTTTGGTAATGTGCTTTAAGAGCCATGAACAAAAGGCATGAACATAAGAACATAAGAAAGGCCATACTGGGTCAGACCAAAGGTCCATCTAGCCCAGTATCCTGTCATCTGACAGTAGTCAGTGCCAGGTGCCCCAGAGGGAATGAACAGAGCAGGTAATCATCAAGTGATCCATCCCCCGTTGCCCATTCCCAGCTTCTGTCAAACAGAGGCTAGGGACATCATCCCTGCCCATCCTGGCTAATAGCCATTGATGGACCTATCCTCCATGAACTTTAGTTCTTACTGAAACTCTGTTATAATCTTGGCCTTCACAACATCCTGTAGCAAAGAGGTCCACAGGCTGACTGTGCATTGTGTGGAGAAATTTTTCCTTTTGTTTGTTTTAAACTTGCTGCCTATTAATTTAATTTGGTGATCCCTAGTTCTTGTATTATGAGAAGGAGTAAACAACACGTCCTTATTAACTTTCTCCACACCAGTCATGATTTTATAGATCTTTATCATATCCCCCCCACTTAGTCTTCTCTTTTCCAAGCTGAAAAGTCCCAGTCCTACTAATCTCTCCTCATACAAAAGCCGTTCCCCTCATCATTTTTGTTGCCCTTTTCTGAACCTTTTCCAATTCCAGTATACCTTTTTTGACATGACTGAAACATTGTTACTATCCTGAGCAGTAGGCATTCAGAACTGTGCAGGGGCAATCCAAATACCTAGACAGATACTATTACTAATAATTTATAGAAGGTACTGGAAATGATGTCTCTTGGGCCAGTTAGTATTCACTTTGGCTGTGATTTCACTCTTAAAAAGTCCTCCTTTGTATGGCGTTACTCTATGGCATTACACAATATATTTATCTTACCAGTTCAATTATTTGTTATTATTTACACTGCATCATTTATAGACAAATAAAATGACAGACTTCTGCCGTGAGGATTTAAGAATCCATATTAGACATGACACAGAATGGGATGTCAATAAACATAGTAGTGAAGAGAATGGGAAAAGGAGGATTACCAAGTTTAGTTACCTAGCTAGTGGTCAAACTTAACTGCTCTATACAGTGTTTGGTGAGTACCCATTGTAGGAATGTTTCTACAGTTCAGAATTTCATGACTTCTAGGCAGCTCAAAGATTAAATGCCTGATTTTCAGTTACACTAAGTCCACTTTACACTGTTGTGGCACCTGATTTACTACTTTCAGTGGTAATTTAGGCTTTATAAATTATATTTACACCTACTTTAAGCCCCTTTGCAATTACCAGCATGGTGTAGAGGGACCTTAATTTAAATTAGAATCAGGATCAAAACCAACTCTGATAGCCATTCCTCCTCCTCTCCCTCCCACAAAATGAAATAAAGATCTTCTCCAAGGACAAAAGAAATACCTGAGGTGGGCTAAACACAAAAGCACAATGTGTTTGGATCTGGTCACCACTGTATCATTTGTGATGATGTGGTTTAGAGTAATTTGTCAGGTTTTGGCACATCTCTAGATTCTTGCCCTCTGCCCTTACAATATCTCTGTTCGGAGCAGTTCTGGCAAAACTGAATAGTTTTTGCAGCTATTTTATGCAAATTCCATGGAAAAAAGAGTCTCTATGTGGTCCATTTGCAGAAAAGAAATTTAGTAACAGAAAATTATCTTTTTCCTCTCCCGCTAACACCCACATCAGCCAGCTCAGAAGACTGACATTATTAGCTGTTCTCAGTGGACCATATCTTGACTGCATGTCTGAGCTTTTTAGTTCTTATTGATGTCTTTGTAGCTATTGAGAAATTTGTACTAAGACACAGTGTATAACAAGAAACACACACACGCATCCACCCATACCCACACCCACACCCACACCCGTACCCATCTTTTTAGTGATCAGAATGCAATCAGGACAGAAATTTCAGAATTCTTTCAATATAAATGCCTTATTGATGGTACTTACAGCTGATCTGCAGAATGCTGTGTTCAAAATGTGTGAGAGCAGCTGATGATGTATTGGACCAGTTGGTTAAATCTGCACAGGAAAGCCTACATTACCATTGAAAATGTTACCTATTGCTTTGCATGCACGGTTATTTATAGTGCTGTGTAGTGAACAAGAATACTGGGTATTGATCTATATCACACTTTAAATAAAGCTAATCAAATGCCAAACGGAGAGGACAACAAATGCAAATAAAATTTGCCTGGTTGATATATGTCATTAGAATACAGTTTATTAAACATTAATGGGCACTTAAGAGGGATTTCCTCTGCTAGGTTTCTCTCTGGAATACTTCCAAAACTAAAGAAGCTACATTATACTCCATCAAATACACTGCCCCTTCATGATCTATGGTAGGTCATACCTAGTTTCTTATTGAAACGATATGAAACCATCTTATTTGTATAATAGCGCCACAACTATTAAAACTATATACCTGGAAGCAGGAATGGGAATACAAGTAGCTGTGCAGTAGGAAAAACTGGTGGTATGAACAGAGATTGTATAGGAAGAGCAAAGCCAACTCCATGCCCTCAGAGATACTGATTTGATGGAAAGTTTGACCTCAAAAGTAATACACGTAAGGAGGGGCTCCTCTTTCTCATGTTAATTATTTCACTTTAAAAAAGGGGGCTTTTAAAAGAACTTTAGAAGCAAGATCCTGTTTCTAAACCATATTCTGCTGAGCTCATGAGTGAAAGTGAGTTTAGTGGTCTTCCTTAGTCTTTTGTGCACATCATAAAACCACTATGCAGTTCAAACCAATTGCAAGGAGAAAGCATTATGTGCCTAGTGTCTGCCTAAGAGAGATTCATAAGTCTAGCGTTACTTTGAGCTTCCACAAGTGGAGGGTAGTACAGCCCAGTCAATCTGGTTAGGGAGGGTGTGGAAAGGGAAAGTCCCAGCTCCATGCATGCTTCCTATGCTTTCCCTGGGTCCTCATGGGTATATTGCTGGTCTGTATTTGAAACCAGGATGGGTAAATCCTTTCTGCAGCTTTGTTCCATGATCATACCCAAAGACAAGCAGATGCAAGTTAATGCTGACCCTGTTTTTTTAAACTTGTGATAGCTCCCCTTCTAGATTGTGAAACACCTTTTGAGAAGGGGTTTTGGAAGCAGTGGCTGGTAAGGAAGTCCCTGAAACTTTGGTTCTATCCAAACTGTGCAGCCCTGGAGCCACCAGGATGTTAATGGGGCCTGGTAGCAATGTAGAGGCATGGGGCTTCAGTACAGATGGCCATTTCTCTCAGCAGATCTGGGGGTAACCACAAAATATCACTCGTCACAACAGAAGAATGAAGAAACTTTTGAAATAATTTGCTGCAGGTGTCTTAAAGATGCAACTTAATTTTAGGTGTCATCTGCTTGTAACTGCATGCTTACACTGTGCTGTGGCGATGGTTCAGTACTGAGTCACAGCAAGTATCTGCTAAATTAACTGTAGCTGCCTCAGGTCACCTATGCCATTTGTATTGACTTCCCCTATTATATGCTTTTGGCCAAATTCTGCTCTCTGTTACTTTGGTATTACTCCATGTGTATATCATGGTACATGAGAACAAAATTTGGCCATTTTACTATTTATGGTTGTGCATAGTAAAAATGAGGAGAACAACCTAATCACTCAGACAATTCACCCCACATGGCCCACAGAAGACACTTAGCTTAATCTAGGATGTCTGATATGGAGGTCTAAAATATCAGAACATTGCCCTGAGGTTACAGATTTTGCAGCAGAGTCACCAAATCTCAGATTTAGTTTTCTACAAAACTGCAATTTGTAAATCCTCAGATTTCATGAAAGCAGCAGATGGTGAAAATACATTTCTAACTCATTTCAGTTCTACTCAGTGGGATGAGTTCTTTCTGCATTCTTCACTCTTATTCTTCCTATATGAAATTACTTCTAAAATCACAAAACTGGAAATAGCTTTTTTTCTTCTTCTTTTTGGAGGAGGTGGGAAGGGAGGGCCAAGGGAGGCTTATCTTCACTTATGCTCCAAATACACCAGCTGCCAATATATATATTGTCCTATTAAAGATCCATAGTACAGGTCTCTCGTACTGAGAGATCAGGGTCTTAATTTAGTAGCATTTAGAGTTTTGGGCTGCATTGCTGGCATGTGCTAAATAAATTTACTAAATCCTTTTTACAATGTTTTATTATACAAAAATTTGCAGATGTGCCAAACGTAACAAAGTGGATTGGTTTGGAAGATTTAATTAATTTATGTCAACTCTGTGAGTCTGAGACAACATTAAATTCCTGGAGCTTAATTTGGATTGCTAGTGCTTTTTAAAGTATTAAAAATATACAGTTAATAGTCAAATAGGGTTAGTCTGGGATGAAATTACTCTACTGGAAAATAAAGTTTCTTTTTATGTTGCCTATGCAATCAGTCTCCCAGAACAGTCTTTTCTCAAACCTCCCTTTCATACAATGGTTAAGAGCATATGCTGTTTGGACTCGGTCTTGTTATCCTTCCATGTACTCAGCCCTCACTGACTTCAAAAAGAGTCCCAGGTGCCAAAGAACTGCAAGAAAAAGTAAATAACATCTCAACATAGTAAGAATTAAAAGGTTTCAGAGTATCAGCCGTGTTAGTCTGTATTCGCAAAAAGAAAAGGAGTACTTGTGGCACCTTAGAGACTAACAAATTTATTTGAGCATAAGCTTTCATGAGCTACAGCTTTGTTAGTCTCTAAGGTGCCACAAGTACTCCTTTTCTTTTTAAGAATTAAAAGACATCTATTGCATGTTGAATACCCACTGACTCTGAAGATTTAAAATTAGAGCTTATAGAACAAATACATATAGACTCTATCTGAGGGTTGTTAAACTTCAATAAATTTCAATCTAATTTTATTAAGATACCAGGTTTCTTATATCCAATGAAATGTGCATTTGGGATCCATTTTTTTCTTGGTTCATTCATTGTATTTCTCATAACCCCAGGATCCCCTCGTTTTGTTCACCCCTTTCCAAGCTGGTCTCATTCCATCTTTATGGGTAACGAAGACTAGGTGAAACTCCTTCCAGAACTGTTGATACAGCTCTTATTTTGGTCATGCAGAATGGCTTTAGAATAAGACTTGTACTGGGAATCAAACTCAGGTCTCTCATTTAGTAAACTGAAGCACAATAACTAGCTGGCTGCATGAGAAGAGAATAAATCTACTGTTGCATGCCACAATCATGTCCACAAAAGGAAAAAAAGATCCACTATGCTACACCAGTTTCATATTGGTGCAACTCTGTCAGTTTCCAGTATAAAACTGATGTAGCAGAATGGAGAATCAGACCTATGTGTCTTTCCAAATTCCTCATCATTCACTATGTGTCAGAAATATTGAAAATTAGAGCTGATTGGAAAATGGTAAGCATTTTCCAGGACAATTTTTGAATGCTACAATAAAATTGCTCCCTCCATTTTTTTGGTTGGCTGTTTTTTTTAAAAGGAAAAAAGAGAAAAATTTGGTAAAGGAAATTTAGTTTTCAGACCAAAGATTGACAGCCAGCCTGGGGCTAGGACCACACTTCTGGTGATGAACACCAGAATGACAGATTCCGATGCTGAAAAATTCTCCAAGAACATAGCTAAGATAGGTTACCTAACTTGTGACTCTCGAACAGAGCATTTTCCTTGATGCACACATATTTTCCTTTCTAATCTGAGAAACAGAGGAGAGAACCAACAACTTTAAATTCTGAGATAAATGAATCCTCCTTGGGTGGGATCAGACTGTTGGACAGGGAGGGTATTAGAAAGAGAATTCACAGGTAAGAAGGAAATATTCCTTTCTCACAGTCTTCCATGCCTGACAGTCTGTGCAGTGGGAAGTGCAAAGCAGTACTCACATAACACATTCAGAAATACTCTTCTCCCAAAGACTGCATCTGAGGAACAAAGGACATCAACTTTGTAGTGCTTTGTACATGTGCACGGATGACCACACAGAGGCCTTGCACATCTCTTCTTATGGAGTGCAAGACCTCTTAACCAGAGAGGTTGCTGAGTCCTTCAGAGAGTGGCGTGTAATGCTATCTGGCTGATTTTCTCCAGATGCTCTATAGCTTTCAGAAGTACATTCTTTAATTCATGCAATGGAGGTTTTGGAAGCATTCTTTCCTTTTATGAGAGTGATACAACATGAAAAGTATCATGGACCTCTGATAAGGCTCGGTGCACTTATGACAGATTGTAAATACCAGTTTATGCTATCCGGACAGTTTATGCTATTCTCCTTGGGATGCTTTAGGATTAGGACAGAGAGAAGGCAACACCACTTCTTGTGAACTGTGGAAAACTATTTCTTTATTAAATAAGCAATGGATACATCTGAATTATCATTTTATTTTTATGACAAAAACACAGATGCTCCAAGTTCTGATACCCTCCTAGCTGCGGTGATTGCTACTAACAAAGCCACTTTGAGAGACAGAAAGTAGACTAAAAAAGTATGTAGTGACTTCAGTGGTTGTTTAGTTAAGGCTTCTAGTATCAAATTTGAGCTCCAGGAAGGGAATCTATATTCCACAGAAGGACTAATAAGCACTGCTGCTCTGTGGATCCTTTTAATGTGGGGATAACTAGAGATCTTTGTTTCTTCCCAATTCAAAATGGTTGTTATTGCAGTGATCTGTTTCTGCAAAGTTTTGGCCTTAATTATGTCATTAGTTCAGGTAGAAAGCACATTTTGGCTTGTTAGTTACTTCTGATTAATTTCTACAGCTGTAAATTGATCTCCATAGTCTAATTCACAGATATGTATTATGTATTACACTGCTACACATTGTAAGTCATTGACAGTTTTATGAATTAATTCATCTTACTGCTTATTATATTTCCTGACATTTTATGCATTTATTTAGTTTCATATGGTATGTAAAGAAAATAAAGATGCATTAAACAACAAGCGTGGTAACTTCAGCTTGCTTTTATAGTTATGTTCCCTTTGGTTTTGGATAATATAAACAAGATTATTATGCATCCTCCAAATGAATGAATTCTCATATTAAACTCGGGGAAGATGTGTGGGACATATTGCACTCTCTTCTCTAGAGATAGGTGTCATCTATTCTATTCTCACATCCTTCCCAGATAAAAACAGAAAACAAAGTTGGCCATTGTAATTTGAAACTAGGATTTTAGAATTTTTTTCTTTTTGCCATCGCATCAATTTTGTAATACAGTGTTTGAGCAAGAAGTGTGCCTACTTTTTATACCTGTTAGCACAGTAGAGCCAGTGTGGAAAAGTGACCTGGATTCTGTGCTGCTTCAAACATCATCAACATTTTTGTCAATGGAGTTCCAATTTCAGAATCTTTACTATTGGTGATAGAAGGACCAGAAACAATAGAGCATGACATCTAACTCTCAGGTTAAGTCCTCGGGGCTGATAGTTACAAAAGCCATCTTTTTACTTGCAAGCAGAGAAAAATTGGATATGGAGTCGCTGAGAAACAAATGTGGAGTCCCAAATGCTATTTTTTTTTGTTTTACAGATTTACACTTCTGAGTACAACAGCACTTTAAAGACATAAATCTGCCACTCTTGCATATGCTGAATAATACCTTTCAAATCTCCTGGAGTAAATGTGGGTAAAGGTAGCAGAACTGGATCCTAAACACATATGATAGCACAATGAAAGCACCTACCAAGATTTTTATATTCTTATTACAGAGTCGTATTATACCCATTTTGGAAAGTAGTTTCATGTTCCTTGTAGCAGAACATCTTGTTATCATAAAATACCAAATGTCACACATGCTGACTTGCCAGATGTGGCAGGAATTGATTTTAGTAAAGGAAGCGAAAAGGCACAGCTAAAATACCATAATAAGAAATTGCATCTAAAGAACAATATTCTGTCTTTGTCAAAGTGGTAATATAGATTGCACATTCAAACTGCAATATGGTAGGAAAGGGTTTACTAGAACAGATTAAAAAATGCTGAGAAGATATCCTTGAATTGAGAGAGGCCAAAATGAAAATCAGAATGAATTTCTCGGTGATTGTTGAAAGAAACCTGTTCAGAAAGTATTCAATGTCCAGAATTTTCATAAACTATTACATTGTTTTTCCTAGGTCTACTATTATGCTCATCAGTAACAATATTAATATTCTTACAGTTGACATTTTTAGCCCACTGTAGATATTGTAAATCTGAGAGATGCAAGTGTATATTACAGCAAGCAACTTAAAAAAATCTGTTGCCATTACATATATCACAGACTTTTCTTCTCAGATCATGTGGATCTAAACAAAAGAGAGTTCCTCTAATTTCAAAAATTCAACTAGCTGTATGACTTTGGCATAAAGTCATGCCTGGTTATATTTCAATACTTCTTCTTGATACATTAGGAAGGAAATATTTTAAATTTATAATAGGCAAACTTCAGAAGATTTGGAGGCCCCATTGAAAGGACTACCCAATAGTTTGGGTAGCTATTGGAAAATCATCTCAATTGTCCAAACCTGTCAAGTCTGCAAAACTGCATCTTCTGACATCAGCAGGGAACTTTGGGGATTGTGCTCAATTGGCTGGTCCAGAGAGTTTACTCTGGAGAAGGAAGGTACATAACAGGCTGGCAGGCTGTGGAAATGCAATGCTCCTCTGAATTATTCCTCATGCCAAGTACTAGAATCCTATATAATGATGCAGAGTAATTACTGATGAGTCATAGTGGCAGACACAACTTAACTCCAAGCAGAATATTAAAAGAGATGTATTGCCTCTTGCTGAAGGGTAGAGGAAAGTATGGTCTGGGACACAGGAGGTCCTGCAAGAAAAAAACACTAGGAACAGCCATACTAGAGGAGAAAGTAGAGGCAGAAGTTCATGTTTTGCAATTGCTATTTGCGTTATGTGCAAAGCCAACCCCCAGGAAAGGTTTGGATTGCATACAGTATATGTATACTCTGTTTGTTTCACTGTAATCATGTGGCATTTCAGCCCTGCTCAAACGGTCCCTTTTTAATCAACTTTAGTTTAGAAAAAAATAAATTAATAAACAACAACTTTGAAGTGATGGACAATGCCATTTTCTAAACACAACTTTACATGTACTTACAAGTGAGCTTGTTTGCGATTTGACTGAAGCATATAATGTTTTAATGTTTTGAGCCCTTAAGAAAGTAGTTTTTGCACATATTTACATTGTGCAGCTGTCATTCCTCTGCAGAGCTATTCATTAACCAAAAGAAGAAAATCAATGTCATTAATCACTTGATATGGTAGATGTAGGGTTATTGGAATAGAACATTAATCATGAGATGAATTATGGAACTTTTTTGACCTTGTGTCTTAAATAATTATTATTGATGCAAGTAGATTTGTGTGACTGTTCTTTCTGAGAACACACACACACACAAAAAGCTGCAATGCAGGGCAGCTTGCCAATACCATACCTGTTGTGTGGATAAATAGAGCACTCTAGGGGCCATCAATCCAGCACCTTTTTAAATCACTAAATTTTCTTTAAAAACTAAAAAGAAAACCCTTTCTCCATCTTACATTTGTGGATTTACTTTGCCATCACAGTAGGAAAATGTATGGGCCAAATACTTTTTTAAAAATAAAGACCCTTGCTCAGTAAAATCTCAGTGAAACAATCTGGGATTAATAAAATAATTAATTAATAAATAATTAATTAATAAAATATACAAATAAATTTACCTTTGTGAAATGTGAATCTGTTTGTCAGTTTATACATTCATCTCTTTAAGATTGCAAGCCATACTTTACAAGCAAACAAATCTGATAAATCCCCTCAGATCAACCATATCTATTCTGAATATATGTCTGACTCTGATTCTCAGTCCATCCTGACTCTGACTCATTGGACTTTCTCAATCAAATTGTACGGTCAACCAGTTACACTAACACATCTCCCAGTAGGCCCAAGTCCCCTTGCACACCAGTTTGAAGTGTAACTGTATTGACTTCAAGGGAGTTACCTCTGATCTGCATTAATGTGAGATCAGAATCAGGCCCTTGGCAGAACTGATATCATATTGGGGATAAAAAGCACAGGAAGCCAGACAGTAAATAGATATTTATGGACTTGTAGGAGAGTAGTGTTGTTCTAGTCACCCAAACATATGAACACACACTTCCTTACATATTATCGGCAGAGCCTGTTTAGGGGTATTCTGCTGTCTGCCAGAAAAGTTCGTCTGAAAGCTTATTTTTCCTTGAGAGTGCCACCAAATTTCAAGCTCAAACAAGTTAAGAGAATTTTTGAAAAATATACAAACTTTACCTATCTGGCCAAGGTCCAGAGTCGGGTGGGACAGTCCTCATTTGAAACCTCACTGTGTAGAGATGATGTCCCAGCCAGTGTCCCCTGACTGTTGGCAGGTATGCTGTGTGCATATGCATAACAGCATAATAAAGTCACTGGTGAAGCAGCTGGCTTGGGTAACTGGGAGCTGCAGAAGAGCCTTTCAGCTATCCCGACATGCCAGGTAAAGTGGTAAGGCAAAACAAGCAAGAGGAGTAGTAGCAAAAATGTAGGAGAGGAGAGCAGAGGGCAGAAAGAGGGGGATCGAGGGCAGGGACAAAAAGAGGGTCCCTGCTGGAATGAGGAGGCGTAGCAGTGGAACTGCGGGAGAAGAGACAGTGCGTTCCAGTGGATCATAGAGGAAGAGGCAAGAGGACTTGGGGAAGGGGACAGAAGGGCAGCATGTTTCCAGTGGAATGGGAGAGAAAGCAGCAGGTCCTGGTTGAGGGAAGGCACTGTGTCCCAGATATAATCGGGACTGGAGAAGGAAGGGAACAGTAGGGGGAGCAAGACAAGTTACCATGAGCAATTTGGCATGATGATATGCTCCCTGCACTGGCTCTCAACTGAACAGAGATCAGTTTCAAGTCTGTTCAAAATTCAAAGCCCTCCACAGGATTGGCTCAGAAATGCTGGAACAATTTTTATTGTGGGGGTGTTGAAAGCCATTGAACTGTAAACTCTGGATATGATGGAAGCCATGCATTAGGTTGCTGTTATTACTACAAGGCAGGGGGTGCTGCCTTACCTCAGCTCCCCTAGTTCCGAGCCCTTGGATTGGCCTGAACTACCAAATTCTCTTTCTGCAACTTCAGCTGCATCCTACTGGAACCATGAGTGTGGAAACTGGGTCTAGATGGCACTCAATCCTGAAAGAGTGGCCACTGGCCTCACCATTTTCAGAACTACACACAAAACTCATTACTCTGACATGGAGCTCCCTCAGGAAGTTCTTTATACAAGCAACCCCACTAAACTTAAACTAAACTTATAAACTAATCAAGCCGCTTCTCATTCAGGCTGGGAAGAGGAAAGTGTAACTGCTAAACACTTGGGACGTGCTCAGGAACTAAAGTGATGGGGGCTAAAAAGACTAAGTAGATAGGAGAGTTTCCCAGCACTAGTTGCACCAGAGAAAGCAGTATTCAGAGTAGCAGCCGTGTTAGTCTGTATTCGCAAAAAGAAAAGGAGTACCCGTGGCACCTTAGAGACTAACAAATTTATTAGAGCATAAGCTTTCGTGAGCTACAGCTCACTTCATCGGATGCATTTGGTGGAAAAAACAGAGGAGAGATTTATATACACACATGGCAGAGGGGCATTGCTGGCACATGATGGCATATATCACGTTGGTGGATGCGCAGGTGAACGAGCCTCTGATAGTGTGGCTGATGTGATTAGGCCCTATGATGGTATCCCCTGAATAGATATGTGGACACAGTTGGCAACGGGCTTTGTTGCAAGGATAGGTTCCTGGGTTAGTGGTTCTGTTGTGTGGTGTGTGGTTGCTGGTGAGTATTTGCTTCAGATTGGGGGGCTGTCTGTAAGCAAGGACTAGTCTGTCTCCCAAGATCTGAGAGAGCGATGGCTCGTCCTTCAGGATAGGTTGTAGATCCTTGATGATGCGTTGAAGAGGTTTTAGTTGGGGGCTGAAGGTGATGGCTAGTGGCGTTCTGTTGTTTTCTTTGTTGGGCCTGTCCTGTAGTAGGTGACTTCTGGGTACTCTTCTGGCTCTGTCAATCTGTTTCTTCACTTCAGCAGGTGGGTATTGTAGTTGTAGGAATGCATGATAGAGATCTTGTAGGTGTTTGTCTCTGTCTGAGGGGTTGGAGCAAATGTGGTTATATCGTAGCGCTTGGCTGTAGACAATGGATCGAGTGGTATGATCTGGATGAAAGCTAGAGGCATGTAGGTAGGAATAGCGGTCAGTAGGTTTCCGATATAGGGTGGTGTTTATGTGACCATCACTTATTAGCACCGTAGTGTCCAGGAAGTGGATCTCTTGTGTGGACTGGTCCAGGCTGAGGTTGATGGTGGGATGGAAATTGTTGAAATCATGGTGGAATTCCTCAAGAGCTTCTTTTCCATGGGTCCAGATGATGAAGATGTCATCAATGTAGCGCAAGTAGAGTAGGGGCATTAGGGGACGAGAACTGAGGAAGCGTTGTTCTAAGTCAGCCATAAAAATGTTGGCATACTGTGGGGCCATGCGGGTACCCATCGCAGTGCCGCTGATTTGAAGGTATACATTGTCACCAAATGTGAAATAGTTATGGGTCAGGACAAAGTCACAAAGTTCTGCCACCAGGTTAGCCGTGACAGTATCGGGGATACTGTTCCTGACGGCTTGTAGTCCATCTTTGTGTGGAATGTTGGTGTAGAGGGCTTCTACATCCATAGTGGCTAGGATGGTGTTTTTAGGAAGATCACCAATGGACTGTAGTTTCCTCAGGAAATCGGTGGTGTCTCGAAGATAGCTGGGAGTGCTGGTAATGAAGGGCCTGAGGAGGGAGTCTACATAGCCAGATAATCCTGCTGTCAGGGTGCCAATGCCTGAGATGATGGGGCGTCCAGGATTTCCAGGTTTATGGATCTTGGGTAGCAGATAGAATACCCCAGGTCGGGGCTCCAGGGTTATCCAGAGAAAGCAGTAGTTATGCTTTCCTGGATACTTAGAAGACCCTATCCCAGTCCCTGGTGGCTGCCTTTCTCAACGGCAGTAAGCTGCCTGACAACTCCATCCCCTAATGCTGCCTCTCAGTTGTGTCAAGATAACTATGTCATGAGGCTAAAAGTCGTACAGCTCAGTCCCTGGGGGAAGAGGGCAGGGGTGGTAAAGTTGGAAAGGGAATAGTGTATTTTTTCAAGGGATGATTTTTAAGGATCCAGGGCTCTGAAAGCTGCTGGAGGGATCTATAGATATATATGTTCTGGTGAATTTTATATTATTTTCCTCTCTTCTGAGAAAAGTGGAAAACAGTCTTAAATTCATCAGAATGCATTCTCAGTACTCTGGAGGACATTCTGATATTTATCTGAGGCACAGAGTTAAAATTAATCCAAGGAAGACGTATTTAGAAACAACCTTCTTTCTGAAACTTAATATCTAACTATTGAACACAATTCTATAAGAACATTAAAATAGACACCCAGAACCAGACTCTGCTGGTTACCCCAGGGACTTTGGTGCTGTGGCTCTGGGTGTAATTGAATGAAGCATTTAGTTCCTATTAGCTAATTCGTTTGTAAGATGAAATGAGAAGCTTAGGGTGGGCTAATGAAAATGTAAAGCCAGAGTAATATGTTGTAATGAACAGTAAACAAATAAGGCTTGCTCTTCAGAAGTGCTGGGCATTCAGAATTCCAGCTGAGCCCAATGGGAGCAGCAGGTGCTCAACACCTCTGAAAAACAGGACCATTAGCATATTATCTCAACTCCTCATGAAATGAGAAATACATACATTTCCATTTCTATAGTTAATATGGTCCAGACCCACAGCGGGTATCAATCCACACAGCTCCTTGGAAGTCAATAAAGCTATGGTGATTTACACAAGCTGAGTATTCAGCCTCATTTAAAAAATTAAACTCAACAGCAAAAAGTTTATGTTTAAGATGACAGGGTCCACCATCAGAGCTCTGGTTTTCTGTGTAATGCCTTTCCATCTCCATTTAATGAGCTTTGAAAATAATTAGAACTTTAAATAAAATAAATGAAAACTTTTGCTTTTCCTTTTTATATAGCTCATCAAGTAGCTCTTCTTTGTTCCAATAAGCACATAGGTCTTTCAATGTCTTACAAACAATGCATAACTATTACACTTATCTCTAATGGTCTGACAGCGATGTCTCTTCCTTTTGGTTACAGAAATGTTATTTGGAATTTGGTTTTATGCTATTCAGTTATTTGCCTAATGATAGCTCTCTGGATATGGGCACTGTTCATGCACTGCACACATTCATCTCACAGTGGCAGCTTTGGGCAAAGAGAACTGTATATGTGGCTACATTTAATATAAAACCCACTTTCATATGCAAGTCTGTGTAAACTCAAGTTAACTAGCCACAGAGATGTCAACAGAGGAGATGAAAAACTGTGGTAGCATATTATTACTCACTCCAGAAGCAGCATTTTGTCTGACACACTTGCTGTATAGCGACTAACAAAACCACATTCGTTTATGACACTCAAAGCGTACTGAATGTATCTGCCATGTACCATAAGGTTTATGAGTTAAAAGTACAGGTGAAGAATGCTGAAAGATACTATACTGAGTATCAAAAAAAAGGTAGACAAGGCACAACCTGTACAATCCTTGTGAGTTAAAAGCAGGCATTAGTTAGATGGATTCAGATTTATTTTCCTCCAGACCTGCTATGTGCACAGTTGGGGAATAAATTTATCTGCCAGCCTGCTCAGTTACTTTTTTAACCTCACACAGAAGTAGTGTACAATCCAATTCCCCTTGAAGTCGATGGGTGAAATCCTGACTCCATTGAAAAATTTCCCATTGACCAGCGGGACCAGGATTTTACCCGGTAGGAATCTAAATTAATGGGAATCTTTCCACTGACTTCAAGGGGAGTTGGATCAAGCCCCTAGATGCCAAGGGAGAGAGGCCTTACTAATAACTGAAACAGAGAGGCTTTGGTTGCTCACTTGCAGTGTGGACTATACTCTGTAAAGGTTTCAGAGTAGCAGCCGTGTTAGTCTGTATTCGCAAAAAGAAAAGGAGTACCCGTGGCACCTTAGAGACTAACAAATTTATTAGAGCATAAGCTTTCGTGAGCTACAGCTCACTTCATCGGATGCATTTGGTGGAAAAAGCAGAGGAGAGATTTATATACACACACACACACAGAGAACATGAAACAATGGGTTTATCATACACACTGTAAGGAGAGTGATCACTTAAGATAAGCCATCACCAGCAGCAGGGGGGGGGAAAAGGAGGAAAACCTTTCATGGTGACAAGCAAGGTAGGCTAATTCCAGCAGTTAACAAGAATATCAGAGGAACAGTGGGGGGTGGGGTGGGAGGGAGAAATACCATGGGGAAATAGTTTTACTTTGTGTAATGACTCATCCATTCCCAGTCTCTATTCAAGCCTAAGTTAATTGTATCCAGTTTGCAAATTAATTCCAATTCAGCAGTCTCTCATTGGAGTCTGTTTTTGAAGCTTTTTTGTTGAAGTATAGCCACTCTTAGGTCTGTGATCGAGTGACCAGAGAGATTGAAGTGTTCTCCAACTGGTTTTTGAATGTTATAATTCTTGACGTCTGATTTGTGCCCATTCATTCTTTTACGTAGAGACTGCTGAAGTGAAGAAACAGATTGACAGAGCCAGAAGAGTACCCAGAAGTCACCTACTACAGGACAGGCCCAACAAAGAAAACAACAGAACGCCACTAGCCATCACCTTCAGCCCCCAACTAAAACCTCTCCAACGCATCATCAAGGATCTACAACCTATCCTGAAGGACGAGCCATCGCTCTCACAGATCTTGGGAGACAGACCAGTCCTTGCTTACAGACAGCCCCCCAATCTGAAGCAAATACCAGCAACCACACACCACACAACAGAACCACTAACCCAGGAACCTATCCTTGCAACAAAGCCCGTTGCCAACTCTGTCAACATATCTATTCAGGGGATACCATCATAGGGCCTAATCACATCAGCCACACTATCAGAGGCTCGTTCACCTGCGCATCTACCAATGTGATATATGCCATCATGTGCCAGCAATGCCCCTCTGCCATGTACATTGGCCAAACTGGACAGTCTCTACGTAAAAGAATGAATGGGCACAAATCAGACGTCAAGAATTATAACATTCAAAAACCAGTTGGAGAACACTTCAATCTCTCTGGTCACTCGATCACAGACCTAAGAGTGGCTATACTTCAACAAAAAAGCTTCAAAAACAGACTCCAACGAGAGACTGCTGAATTGGAATTAATTAGCAAACTGGATACAATTAACTTAGGCTTGAATAGAGACTGGGAATGGATGAGTCATTACACAAAGTAAAACTATTTCCCCATGGTATTTCTCCCTCCCACCCTACCCCCCACTGTTCCTCTGATATTCTTGTTAACTGCTGGAATTAGCCTACCTGCTTGTCACCATGAAAGGTTTTCCTCCTCCCCCCCCCCCCCCCCCGCTGCTGGTGATGGCTTATCTTAAGTGATCACTCTCCTTACAGTGTGTATGATAAATCCATTGTTTCATGTTCTCTGTGTGTGTGTGTGTATATAAATCTCTCCTCTGCTTTTTCCACCAAATGCATCCGATGAAGTGAGCTGTAGCTCACGAAAGCTTATGCTCTAATAAATTTGTTAGTCTCTAAGGTGCCACGGGTACTCCTTTTCTTTTTGCGTATACTCTGTAAATCTATTAATTATACACTACTGGGGTAATGATACTAATTCAGACAACCAGATACTAATTCAAAGCATTCTCATTGTTTGAGGAACACATTCCTTGATAAAGTGTGCCATGAAACTTCACATTCCTCCTTCAAAAGGAGGAATTCTTCTGAAGACTCATCTTTTTCTGGTGAGCCCTATCCACAAATCCTAGCACATTAACATTATTCTGTGCTAAACACACATGGTTTTTTGTTTTGTGAAATGAATAACCAGTCAGAGGTATATACCATGCCTTTCCACGGTTTTAACTCTTCTCCTCCCACATGTTCCCTTCTCTCTTTGCTTATAGTTATCCTTTGATGTGCCTTGTCTACTTACAACTGCAGTCTCCTCAGGTCAGTGGCTTGTTATTTTAGTCATGAAAAACACCATATACACCTACAACGCTGTACAAATGACAAAAAATAATCTCCTGAGCCCTGGCCATTGCATAGCAGAAGTATCACAGACCAAGCTGCTTCAGATCATAATCTATCCAAGGCATTCATTATTACTAATAGCCAGTCATCTGGGCATGACGTAGATAAGCTTTGTGGAAGGACACATTTTTATATATCTAACAATAAATACATAAATAAGCCTATTTTCAGTTTCTGTGTAATTGAAAAATAATCTATACAGTAAAGTGCTTTGCTTGTCCACTTTAAAAACTCCAATTATCAAACTCTTTTTTATTGACAGGCGTATCTGTGTTTATTTTAATGGACTAGGATATAATGTACGACATTCGATTAAGTGACAATGTTATAAAGCCAGAAAATGGTTCCGTTCTAAATGCTCTTGAAGAAACATCAGATGGTTTGTCAACCTGTGCAAGGAAAGAATGAGTAAGTGCTGAGAGTGGCTCCACATCCTTGCTATATATAGAAATCCTATTACAATTACCCTTAACTGTCCTTTGCCTTCCTACAGTATTTTCTTCTCTGTGTCATCCATATCTCCACTGGTAAATAATGTTCCAGAACTTATCTGTGTACAGAGAAAACATAAAAATCCCCACCCTGACCTTACTTCGTAGCTTTTTTCCAAGCAAACATACATTATCCATATTCATTACCTCCTGTTATATATTTAAATGTGTGGTAGGGGTTCTTGATACTGCACCTATTCTTATTTTTGTGTCAACTGAACTATTGCATTGAGCCAGAGTGGGCCATTAACTCAACTCATATATGGAATAGAAAATCTTCAGACAAGGGTCAGGCACCAATTAAGCTTCCAGAAAGCAAATTTCTGAAGGTATAAAAGTTGTTTTTAGTGACGGACTGATTGCACATTCCATAGATGGTTAATCATTATAATAACCATCAATGTATTTAATCACATTTTTTAACAGTTCTTTAAAATTCTTCATTGATGCCAAAATTCCTTTTTCCTGACTGCGAGTGGAGAGCACGGCTATTTTTTCCAGGAGATTAATGGTCATTTAACTGTTCATACTTTTGTAAGGCTCACTATAGCAATATTCTCTAATCATCCACGACACTGCCAGTCTTTCCATGTTCAAAGCATATAATTTTGTGGAAACAGGATCAGAGATTAATTGAGTCAATTACCAGCTAGATTTGCAGACACTTCAGCACCAAAATTCCTCACTTACTGTATCTATTTGTGTGCAAAATGGCATCTAATTCATCACACTCCTAGCACTGGCAGGCTTCCAGCAAGTTCTTGTGCTATCCTAAAGGCCAAATGGAAAGTCGTGTGACTTTTGCCAATAAAAATACATTTTTGTTTAATATATTCTTCCGCAATTAACGTCTGTTTCTAATATATATAAATATTGTGACAGGGTCAGGCCAGATGGCTATAGGAGAGTGATCCTATTGGGATCCAGGAAGTGGGTGGGTGAAAGCTCAGTTTCAGTCCCCCGCCCTGGAATAAAGTCAGTTGCCCTGCATTAGCGAGGGATTCCCCTGGTGACTCAGGTCCCGCCCACATGGCACTGGCCATTGCCTCAATAGGCTCGGCAGCTGTCAGCATGGTGCCACCTGTGGCTGGGCAGATGGAAGAGTCCAGGGGACCCTCAGAGGTGGGAACAGGAACAGCGGTTAGGGGGAAAGAGCATTGGGAAAGGGGGGCCGGGGTGAGGATGCCCAGATCAAGGCCTGCTTGCAGAGGGTTGTCCTCCCCATGGGTGACCAGGGTCAGACCCAGGGCCTTGATCTTCTTGTAGATGGAGGGGAGATCACCACCACCACCCTGGGGTCCGCCCCGCCAGTGTCCGAAGCGACACTTGCCTCGGGGCTCACTGGGGCCTTAGATGTTAAAGGGGCAGGAGGGGCTCCATCGGGGGCCTCCCCAAGGAGGGACTCTAGTGGAGGGGTGGTGCTATCCTCCAGTGCTGCCACATCTTCCCCAGCCGGCACCGGTGGATGGAGTACATCTAAGGGCAAGGCGGAAGGCTCAGTGTCAATGCCCCCCTTCCTGGTCTTCTGGGGGGCCTCTGCATCCGATGGCAGGAGCAGAGCTTGAGCCTTCCGCTTGCCCCGCTTTCCTTGTACTAAGGCTCAGCCCTCCATGGCATCATCTGTGGGCTGGCTAACAGGGGTTGGGTCGGGGGGGGGGGCAGGGGCGATAGCTCAGGGACTCAGGGAGGTAATGGTGGGGCAGTACAAGGAAGGGAAGAATCCCCCTGGGGCGGGCCCTCTCCTATGCCCGGCAGTATCCCCGCCACACCCCCACAGGCTCTGCCAGATTGCACGCAGCGGAGGCAGGGCTCTCCCGCTCGTCTGGGCGTGCTGGGGGAGGTACCCCTTGGGCCTGAGCGGGAGCAGTGGTGGACTGAGAAGGAGGAGGGGCGGCTCTGGGCGCCGGTGATGACAGGGCTGGCATCCTGCTGGGGGCTCAGGGGTCCCAGATGCTCCTCCTTGCTGGGCCAAGGAGCAGTGCCTCCGGACGTGCCCCATGGCCTGGCAGAGGTAGCACCGGGCCTCCCCTGTGGAATAACGCACCCAGGAGCGGGCCCCCGGTAGGGGACCTGGAAGGACCCCTCGAGCGCCTCTCCGTCATGTGCCGCCGGTGGCAGTTGAAGTTGCACCTGCCGACAGAACAAGAGGACGTGACAGAGGGCAGGATCTTTGCAGCCCAGTGGGAGAGGGCTGATAATGGAGATGGATTTTCCCAGGGTAGAGAGGGCAGATAACAGGACAGCATTGGGAAGGAAGGGAGAGACAGAGATCAGGACTATTGGGACACCCAGGTTCTCTAGTGGCTCCAGGGGGACAAACACCCCTCTCCCCCCACTGCCAGGCCCTTCTCCACCGCCTCCTGGGTGGCGGCTGCCACTGCTAAGAAGAAGACAACCTTTCCATACATTTTGGAGGCTGCCATGATCACCGTGGGCCCCACCACCCTCACCAACACCCGCCTGTAGTTTTCTACATGGGGTGAGGTGGGCACCAGGAGGCAACGGACGCTATGCTTCCTGGTCAAGGTGGGGAAGGGGCCCCAGCCGCTGTAGATGGTAGCAGAGGTGGTGGTCGGGAGAGATGTCATGGTGGCAGGTGGGGGAGCCACCGCCACGTGGGCGTATGCCCTGGGGTCTGGGAGAGGGGTGCCCACAGAGCTGGTGGAAGGAGCAGTGGGTAGGGATGTTGTGGCCGGTGACAGGGCTGTAGCAGTGGGGGCAGCCCCTGCCATGGAGGGCCTAGTCTTTTTGGTGGGGCCCTTCCCCTTCTTTCTGCCCTGGCCTTTCCCACCGGCTGGGGAGGCTCCCCCAGAATCGGAGGAGGTGAGGGACATGGCAGCAGCGGAAGTCACCCCGTTGCCTGCCGCTGCCGATGCCCATGCCCCAGCATGGGCGATAGCAGGTGGTTTGGTAGCGGCGGTTGAGGTCGTGCCTGGGGAAATGATGGGGGGGCAGCTTGGAGAGGGGCATCAGAGTCTGCCCGTGGAGTCCCACCTGCCGTGTCCTCTGCCGTAATGAGCAGGGAGGGAGGGGGAAACATCAGAGAGAGGAGGGGAAAGGGGAAGCAGGTCGACCACTCCTCCCCACTAGGCTGCAGGCAGGGGAGGAGGGTGCCAAAAGGGGAGGGCTGGATTCAGGGGCTATTAAGGACTTTCAAGGTGGGAGGCAGCGACTCAGGATGGGATTCCAGCTCCTCTAGCTGCACTAGGGGCATGGGGGATATAACAGCATTGGGGGGGCAGTGAAACAGAGACAAACTCAAACGGGGGGCACAAGTGCACAGGAGGGGGCATGGGCGCACAAGGGGAGGGGAACAACCAGGCTGGGAGTGGGGCAGAGGAACCAAGGGGCTAGCTTCAGGGCTGGGTCAGGACAAAAACAAACAAAAACTGAAGAGGGGAAAAAGGACAGGGCAGGCAAACAAACTAGAGCTAACAAGGGGTTGGGGCAAAAAGGGGGGCGGAAAAAGCAAGGGCTGCAAGGGGAGAGGCGGAGACTGCTGTAGCAGTGGGGGGGGGGACAGTATAAAGGGGGAGGCACTTGCACCCACATGCACTTGCAAAAAAAAGAGTCAGTTTGGGCTAGCTGCTGCTTCAGGCCCAAATGGTGGTAAAAGGGCATGGCAATTCAGAAAAGCAGCTAAGTCCTCGAGGCAGGAGCTGAGGCAGATGGTAAGCAGCCAGTGGTCCTTTTCATCCTCCTCCGTGAGGCTCTAGCAGCTATTGAGCAGTAAACACCGCCGCAGCAGCTCCAGTGACTCCAGGTGGCAGTCTGGCAGCCAGGCAGGCAGGAAGGACCCCACAGGTGGTAGTGGTGTCCACAGCAGCAGCTGGGGCTGAAACAGCGGTCCCTCACTCCTGTCCTCTGGGGAGCAGGCCACCAGCCCCCCCCCCCAAGGGGCTGCAGAAGGAACCCAAACAAAGGGTTGGGGAGGGTCCACCAGCCAGCCAGCAACCAGGTAGCAGAGAAGGAGGGGTGGAGCTGGTGTCTGGCCCAGCCAGGGGAGCAGCAGCAGCAGCAGCAGCCCCCTACTTCCTTCCTCCCCCCAGGCCAGAGGTCTATAGGAGAGTGAATGGAGAGATATTGATCCCAGGTTAAGCAGGTCCCTTTTCCCTGAGTAAGGTAACAGGGGCAGTTACAGAACAATCAGGAAGTTGCTGGAACCAATTAAAGCAGGCTAATTAGGACACCTGGAGCCAATTAAGAAGCTACAGAATCAATTAGGACAGGCAGGCTAATCAGGGCACCTGGTTTTAAAAAGGACCTCACTTAAGTTAGTGAGGTACGGGTGTGCTGGACTGAGCAGTACAAATGCTATCTGGCATCAGGAGGAAGGTCCTGTGGTGAGGATACAGAAGGTGTTGGTAGGAAGCCTTTGGGAAGTAGCCCTGGGAGTTGTAGCAGTTGCACAGTGTTATATGAAACACTGTAGACAGCTTTCAGAGTAGCAGCTGTGTTAGTCTGTATCCATGAAAAGAAAAGGAGTACTTGTGGCACCTTAGAGATTAACAAATTTATCTGAGCCCAGAAGTGATCCACAGGGCCCTGGGCTAGAACCTGGAGTAGAGGGCAGTCCTGGGTTCTCCCAATTCCCCCAACTCCCTATTGGATACAAGAAGTCTTGACCTGGACTGTGGGTCCCCACCAGAGGGGAAGGTCCCTGGCCTGTCCCTGACCCACTAGGTGGACCAGCAGAGACTGCGGGAATTATTCTTCTTCCCTTTCCCCATGCTGGTCAGCAATGAGGTTTAGCTGAGTGAACGGCAGGTTTGAGCCACTAGCAAAAGTGGCCAAACTGACGGCTGCCGTGAATCTCTGAGGTGAGCAAATCTGCCACTAAGTGCAGGACCCGCCAAGGCGGAGGAGGAACTTTGTCACAATATATGTATATAACCATTATTGCTTTCAGTAAAATTAGTGGTTAATCAGCCTATTGTATTAATTTTGGAGTTGTCAATGGACCAGCTTTTGCATTGACTGGAATCCGATGCAGTCCTATTGGTTTCTGTGGAATTCCAGAAGATATAAATGAGGGCAGAATTTGATTCCATGACTTTTACAGAGGCATATGTTCCTATTCCAAAAAGAGAATGAATGGGCCAAATTCATTGCAGAGATTAATTTAGTCCAATTTGTTTGTAGTAGGTCTTTGGCTTGGCAAATATTATCATTGATATGGTGTTTTGTTAGGATTGTATTGCCAAAGATATGTGCTGCTCAGTTGCAGAGTCTGCCCTAAAAGGGAGTCTAGAGGGAAAATGGCCAAAACTCTAGACTTTGGGCACTTGCACTATTTTCTGAGTGCATGTAGGAAGCAGTGATCAGATACCAATGAACCGTAAATGGTAATGAGCAAAAGCTGGCCATCCAAGTGGTTAGAAGCTCAACGCAGTGTGCACACAAATGAAGGCCGGGTTGAGGCCCCCTTTTGGCCCACTATCTAAAATGGATAAACTTTATTATGGTAATTGCATACAAAGGCTTACTCTGATCCTTCAAGGGTCTTTTTTTAAATAGCCCCCCAAATAGACAAGCCAGAAATCCCACTAAGCTATATAGTAATTAATACAAAAAGGAAGCTATTCAGGATAGGAAATGTTCAAACATCTGTTCACTAAGGAATAAGAAAACCAAACTTAGGGCCTGATGCAAAACACATTAAAATCAATGAGAATCTTTCTATTGGATTTTAATGGGTTTTGGATTAGACCCTTAGTGTCCAGCAATTCTGTCTAGAAGCTTTTTGCAGTTCATCTGGTTGGTGCCCAAATGCATTTCAGTGTTTTAATCTGTTAGTTTAATAAGGGTCCTTAGTAGTCTGATTATCCACCTCCTCAGTCTCCCCTTGGCAGGTATTACTGTGCACCAGAGTGGAGAGAGAACACAACTAATGGTTTGAAAGAAAGAAAATACAAATAAAGCAAGATTATGCAAGCTACTTCATTGATGAGTTCCCTCTTCACCTCCAAAATGCAATTCAAGGCTCTGGGTTGGCTACAAACAAGTTAATCACTCTTGAATATTATTCAGTGAAAGTGGTAGGAAATGTGCTATTGTAAGAAAGCACAGCTTATATTTACTTAGTGGTCTAACATTCTCAGCTACTTTGCATAATCAGATTTGCTTCTTTAGCTAAATCATGGCATCATGTTAGCTTTAATAATATATGAAACCCTTTTTCTAGCCTTAGCAGTTTTCTGGTCCCATAATTAGTTATTCCATTCAGCATGAACTATTGTCCACCAGGAAGGCTTCTTATTTGCTAGAAAATGTTACAGACTACTTAGCACTTTTAGTTCAGAACTGAGGTATGAAAGCATGGACTGTCCCCCTTTCTTTGAGAGAGGCATTGGCACCATCCCCTCTTTCATATCCAGTGTTGTCCCTGTTTCCTTCACCTCATTCTCATTACAACACAGAGAGCATATCTGCCATCCTCCAAAGGTGATGGCAGTGCTGTTGTATGGGGGACACCATGGAGCAGATGGAAAATACTTTGAGTTGCATGACCAAACCTTGGTCTGGTACAGCAAATTTGGGAAAAAGAAAAAGGAGTACTTGTGGCGCCTTAGAGACTAACAAATTTATTTGAGCATAAGCTTTCGTGAGCTACACGAAGTGAAGTGAGCTGTAGCTCACGAAAGTTTATGCTCAAATAAATTTGTTAGTCTCTAAGGTGCCACAAGTACTCCTTTTTTCTTTTTGCGAATATAGACTAACATGGCTGCTACTCTAAAACCAGCAAATTTGGGGTTATTCAGTTATCCAGAGCTGCACCAAATCTGCACTTTTACATGGCAGTGAGTTGAGTAGTCACTCGCCAAACATGGGTGCCAGCCATTAAATAGAATACATTTAAAAATCCTAGATCACAAAAGGAGATCTCTTTCAAAATATGTATGAACTAGCTGAAGTACTGATATCATTTGAAGTACATCAGAGCAATTTTCTCCAGTAACAAGTCACATTTTGAAGGAGGCACTCCTCCTACTGTTTGTAAACACAAGGGACCATGACAGATTTATCAATACACAAACAAGATTAAAAGTTAGCTTCTTTAGCAAAGGCTCACTAATAATGTACATAAGATTAAGGGTTCTGAAGAGTGAGATAATTAACTTCTATTTTGAGGGTAACAATAGAAATGCAATAGCAAGTCATAAATATGAAGAATATACACATTCAATAGAGAAAATCAAATGTGTGGGTGAAAGTTCACTGTGTAACTACAGTCTAGGTGTGTCATAACATTACTAAACCTAACTCCTAGCAGTCCCTTCAAACTACTAAAACTATCTACTGTTGTTTCAAACTCCATAAGTCTTGGCGGTTTATTGCTGCGCTTGAAACTTCCGGGGCCTTTTAGCTCCCTGTTAGATCTTTCACTGTTATGCCTCATCCTTAAAAAAGCCCCAATTCAGTAACATTAGACCTGTGCTTAAACCTCATTGAAGTCAGTTGGCTAAAAGCATTTGTCTAAAGTTAAACACATGCTTAAATGCTTTGCCTAGTAGGGGTAGACTGCTGAATTGGGGCCTACAGAATGCCACAGTGAATGCAACAAACCACCAGTACAGAACATTCATAAAGTCAGATGGATTTATTCCTCCCACATAGATCTGCATGAAACTGTAATGTTTTAATTCTTACTGTTTCAGCCTCTTATTCATTTTAGAAAACAGTGATTTAACAAATTTCTAGCTAACAGGCTCATAACATATAGTCTAAATTAAGAACTTTAAGTCAGATTTTCATCTTTATTTTAATGTGTGTGTAGCTTTCTTTGGTTCACTTTTTATTTAATGTTAACCAAACAAATGAAATGAACAAAATCAAAACATCTCCAACAGATGTTTAGCTTTAAAAAAAAAAAGTTTCACTTACACCATTGATCCACAAAAGCTTATTGGTTTTGTTTTAGTAAATTTTATATTACATTTCATTTTAAATCCATATCATTACCAAACTATGCATGGAATAAGCCTGGAAGAATGGGAGGTCACAGAGACTTTCACCTCCAAGGGGCTTGTCTATAGGAACAACTGATGATGGGAAGAGGGGCTGTAAATCTACCTCGTTCTCACCTGCCGTGCATTAACTGTCCCCGGATTGACCCCATTGCTGTACACAATAAATTCCGTACTATGTTTTGATCTACTCCCATTTCAAAAGGGGAGGTAGAAAAACATGCACTAGGGAACTTTTGGTGTGCAGCCAGCAGGGGCCACGCAGACAAGTAATGTGCGGCAGGCTATTGTGGGATAGAGTTACAGCCCAGCATGTAAATCTGGGCAGTAACTGTTCGTACAGGCAAGCCCTAAATTACTGTTTCAGATCCAGGCCAATTTAGAGTCAAAAAGTCAATGACAACTTCAGTTCTTGGCAGACAACTGTTTACAACACAAAAACTAATCATGATTTTCACTAACTGGCCTCTTCGTTGGCATTCTCAGCAGGGGGTGAATAAGCATGGAGAATGAGCTATCTTTTAACCACTAGAGACAGTACCACCAGAGCAAGATGGAAGCAGATATAGGAAGAGAGGTTAAATTTTAATCTCATGTATGTAGTTTAGAATCATACCACAAGGCTGTAGGGCTAATATGACCAATTTTAAATTCTACATACTAAGTATATCTGTGAAACTGAGCGGGGCTGGGCTAGGTCAATATTTGGCGGGCAGACCTCCACGGAGACCACCACGCATAAAGTGGTCTCTTACAATACTGAGCCAATGACTCAGCATGGAGATATGGGTCACTGTGTGTTGAAGGTATTTCATATAAGAGAGAAAACCGAGGTTCTGACCAGTTGTGATCATTTTTGCAAAAATGAGTGTTTTAATCTTAGTGTTTTTGTCAAATTTCAGCATGGATATTTATATTGTATACTAAAATCAGCTCTACAATATTCATCTGGATCTGATAGTTGTCTTTAGTTCCTGTCCTAATCTGTTGGGTAGTGTTTTTGTTGTTTGGTAGAGACCTTTCATTTTCCACTTTTCAGTAGCAGGAAGCCCAGTTTCTACACAGTGGTGGATTAATGCCCGTGCCCCTGGGTCCTGGCCAATTTGGGGGCCTCCGGCTCTAGCCGTGGGCCCCAGACTACAGCCATGGGGCTTCAGGCTTGGGCCCTGAGATCTGGTCATAGGGATTCAGGCTCTGTTCCCCAGCAGTGCAGTGCTGTGCTCTGGCCCCGGGCTCACCCCCATCGCCCTTGGTACCCACTGCCTCCTCCGGCCCTGCGCTTCATCCACATAGTGGCAGGTTCTGTCCCCTGGCTGCAGGGCCCTGGGCTCATCACCCCTCTTCTATCGCCTCTGCCCCTGCTGCCTTCTCCAGTGCCAACCTCAAGCTCACGACCCCCCATCACTCCTGGCTCCCCGCTACCTCCTCCAGTCCCTCTTCCTCCCCCCCCCGCCCTTGCCCCTGCTGCCTTTTCTGACCCTGGGTTTTGGCTGCGTGGCAACAGGCTCCATCACGCAGCTGCAGAGCTTCGGGCTCGGGCCCTGGGATCTGGCCATGGGACTTTGGGCTCTCAGGCTACAGCCCCTGGTTATGCAGCAGCAGGTGCCAGCCCTGGGCTCACTCCCCAATATCCCCTGGCCCTTGCTGCTACCCCCAACCCCCTATCCAGTCTGCGCATCACCCCTGGCCCCCATTGCCTCCATAACCAACTCCCCATCCAGGGCTTAATTTATCAGGCTTGCCAGGGCTCAATTAGTCTGTTGTGAAAAGATATTTGTATGGTAGTTAATGTCACTTTTCACAGCAGATTGCTTGGCTAGCTGGGAGACTGTGAAAAGTGATATTAACATACAAGTATCACTTTTCACAGCAGCAGCCTTACTAGCTAGCAAGTCTCAAAAAAAAAACACCCCAAAAAACAACCAAAAAAGCAAAAGAAACAACAAAGAAAAAAACGTGCAAAGCACCTTATTTGTTTTTGTATTCTGTATAGGTTCAGTAAAGAATAGAGACAACTGTATATTATGTTTATTATTGAGTCTGCAAAAAACCCTCTACATAAATAAATTACAATGATGTATGACATGTGTATGTGCATATTTGTTTTGTTTTTTTCCTAAAGTTAATTAAGTATTTTAGGAAAAAGTATCAGAATGGCCACCAGTAAGAGTCGCTACTGCTGGTAAGGGGCTCCACCTCGGTAATCGTCAAGTTTAAGAAAATTGGGGGAGGAGAACGAACCACGTGCTGACCTGTGAATGAGTGATTCTTGTAACAGCAGTGTTGTCCAGAGTAGCAGTGAACACCTTTGTGTAATGGTATGGATAATATCTAGCCATATACAGTTTCTATGTGGGGAAAAATTGAGCAGTTAATTTAGGTAAAACAAACTGGGATATGATTTGCTTCATTATTAATGCCGTGTATAAACATTAAAGGGAGTCTTTGTATAAATGCATTTAGATACATTCATGTTTTTAATGGGGTCTGGGGTGGGAGGCACAAATATTCTTTGTGACCAGGGCCCCAATAAACCTTAATCTGCCTCTGTCCCTACAGTATATAATTTGTAAAAGCAAAATGTATCAATTTTTCAAGTTTGTATAAAGAATTGTGGGACTCTTCAGAATGAAAAGTGGCCATGTACATGTAATTGATTCTTAATAGTAATAATGAAAATGCCACTCTTCCCTTTTCACAGCATTTCCACCATCCCTTTGCCTGCGCTGACTGTGGATCTCTTTAGTATAAAGGCTCCCTTGACTTTCAGGAAGTAACAGGACAGCCTGAGAGATATGCTTAAGATTTGGCTTTAATGGGTGGCTTGAAACACTGTGAGCGCATAGTATTTCTTACTACTACTATCAGTGTTCTCATCAAAATAGATTAATATGGTTGATACTACCACTAGCATTCAAAAGCTTCCATTGCAATCCCCGCAAAACTCTATCACCAATATGAAACCTTCAGAGAATAAACTTTATCATTGGGAGCCTTAGTGGTGTTAGCACGTCTTACTGTTGTTCTTCCCCTCTAGATGGCTAATTCTATTATACTTGTTTTCTGCTGGTTTATCTTTTTTTTTCTCCACCCAAGATTTTCTTTCTTTCTTCACGTGTTCCTCCCAGAAAAATAAAAATGTCAAGAAGTTTTTCCAAAGATTTGTTAAAAGAAAAGCAGTACTTGTGGCACCTTAGAGACTAACAAATTTATTAGAGCATAAGCTTCGTGAGCTACAGCTCACTTCATCGGATGCATCCGATGAAGTGAGCTGTAGCTCACGAAAGCTTATGCTCTAATAAATTTGTTAGTCTCTAAGGTGCCACAAGTACTGCTTTTCTTTTTGTGAATACAGACTAACACGGCTGCTACTCTGAAACCAAAGATTTGTTGTGAAACAAAGTACCGAGATGTTCTGCAATAGTAAGAGATTAAATTATGTTCTTCAAGCTAATGCAGGAAAGCACTTTAAGCACATGCTTGAGTACATCCCTATTCAGGAAAGTATTTACAGACCTGCTTATCTTGACGCATATGCTTAAGCCCCCTTCCTGAGTAGTGATGCTTTCCTGAATCAGAATATCCTGTTCTCAATGAGGCTGTCATAGGTAATGTTGCTCCTTCAATATTGTATATCAAGGCAAAGTCTCAAGTAGCAAAATAAATACCCATGTGCAGATTTGACATCTGTGATTTCATTCAGATGTGTTTGCTTTTCTTTATTCTAACAGCGGTTACCTCCTCTGTGATATGAGTGGTGTACAGAAGAAATGCAAATTATGTGATAGCTCCTTACAGAAAGTCCTTCTGTTTACTAATTGGTAAAATTATTCTGGGTGGTTTGTGACATCTGATTTTAAATTTAGCCAACTAATTAATAACCCAAGGAGTTCAAATTCGCCCATCTTAAAATGTACAATAATAAACCCACAATTATATAAATAGGTAGAGCTAATTAGCATATTCTGGCATAGACAGACATTCTCTAAAGTGACATGTTTAGATACAAATGATCACACTGTAATAAAACAGCAATAATGGTGGTGGGCTTATTTCTTGAGTACTAATTATGTGGGCTCCAAAAAGGTGTGAACTGTGGTCTCTGAAGAAAATTACTGTAGTGAGAGGGCATCACTTTCTGCATGACAAATGACTTAGTCCTCAGAGCAATAACTGAACTGAAGTAAATGCAACAATGCTCTTCCACAGGGATAAGCATGTGGTCTAGAACTGTTCATCTCCTAAGTAGTGGGAAAACTCATTGTACCTTTCTGAAAATAAACGTTAACAAATGTTTCAGATTTTAGGGGTTAAAAAAATTACCTATTAGTTATTGCAGTTTTCCCATGTAATTCTTTACCAATGTTAGTCATTCAATCCCCTTCAATTTTCTAAAAATCTTGCTGTCCATTTTCTACCTCAAAAGAGATATTAACTCAGTCTTGAAAGCCCTTTTATAAAAAATGAATGTTTGACTTCATCTTTAGATGAGAACATGTGATAAAACTAGAGTGCTTGACTCAGATAGTCATCCTTAATAAAACAGAGTGTAATGCAGCAATAAGAAGTGATCTAATGTAGATTGCTATATTATGGCCTAATGCCTGCAAGTAGAGGATATGATTACAGAAAGCTTCAAGGCTCCCAAAATGCTGAGATGGAATTGTTCTTTGCATAATGACTCTGTACAAAGGGAAATTTGGCAGATCTTTTCCAAGCTCTCTTTGGAGTTAGATTGTGAAGGATTGAGCCAGGCAGACAGACATTCTTATGAGACATATTAGTAAACTAAAGTCTAGAGAGACTTAAACATCAATTGTTTGGCCTCAGATTGCTTCACTCTTGATTACAGGCATAATAATACATTTTATTTATAAAGCCCCCCCTTCCCCAACTCTCACGCATCTTACAAGGGTAATTGAGGGACTGAAAACACCATTATAGAAATAGCCTGAATATCTTGGTACCAAGAAGTAAAGAATAGCCAAAGAGCCTCTAAAGAGTGAGATCATTTATACCTCACTAATATGTCTGAATTCTTTATAGAGATGGCAGAGCAGGAAGCAGAATTCAATGGCACAGAGAGAGACATTAGCTAATGGTCTGAGCGTAGCATGTCTATCAAGCTATATTTAGGTTCTTTCAGAGCACCTGTCACCAAAGTATCTAAATACTCCCAGATACTAATCCCAGCCCTGTCACTAACTCTCTCTGTGGTCTAAGTAAGTCACTTTCTCTCCTTCAGTTTCCTCCCCTGTAAAACGGGGAATAAAACATTTTCTTATCTACCTCACAGGGATGCTGAGAGGATTAACTGAATGCTATTTGTAAACCTCTTAGAAACATGGAGACCACAATGGGTCCAGTCTGCCAGCCTGACCCACACTGAGGTACTACCCTGCTCTGCAAACAGTCCCATTGGTATCCACTGCAGAGTGTGAATAAGGGTGGCAGAACCAGGACTTATGTAAGGGCTATGCATTATTATAATTTGCCGAGATGCTAGAGTTCCACATGGGAGGTTAATATTAAACAACAAGGACAGTGAAACAGTGGGCAGATTCCTGTGGCAACAGAGAGCCATTGTAGTACTAGTTACCCATCCAAAAAAAAAAGCCATAATCAATTTTAAGGGGGTAAATTGCAGTGCAACCAGAATGGTAATTTGCATTAAATATTGAAGTTTCAGCTGACAGATTGAGGAAGATGGTTTATATTCACTGAAATAGATGCTTTTATAGTGATCTAATTTAAATTCCTAACAGTATAGAGGATTGATAGAACTAATCCAAACTTTTCAAAAAATCAAGGAACATGAAAATGTTAGGACGCATAATTTATAAAACTATGAATAAGAAGATAGCTTTATGCCTAGGGTAATAAGTATAAGATATTCTTAATGAGTCTTTAAAACAAGACTGAAGAAAGAACCAGATTAATTTCAAACAAAAAGGGGTATGATGGACATATAATAGAATTAAAAAAAAAGTGGGACTCCACAAATTCTCTTGGAAGCCTATTCCAGAGTGTAACTATCCTGATAGAAAGTTTTTCCTAACATCTAACTTAAATATGCATTGCTGCAAATTAAGTCCATTACACTGTGTCCTATCTTCAGTGTACATGAAGAACAGTTGATCATCATCTTAGTTATAACATGCCTTAACATATTTGAAGGCAAGCAGGTCCTCACACAGTCTTTTCTCAAGACTAAATGTAACTCTCACCCCTTCTGGGTGTGGTGTTCTGTGCCATCTAGTGACACCAAGACCACTTAAAGAGAGAGATAAAATGAGTCTACTCTACAGCCTTAGCTAACAGCCAGTGTACTTAGCTCATGCTGTAGTGTCTCATGCACGAAGCTCCAGCGGTCGCTGGTTCAATCCTGCCCGCCAACAACCAGGGATCAGTTGGCATTACATAAACATGCCCTGTTTTTTTTTAACCTTTTGTCATAGGTTTGGTTTTCTAAACCATTTATCATTTTTGGTGTTTTCCTCTAGACTCTCTTGAATTTATCCACATCTTAAAGTGTGGCACCCAATTGGACACAGTATTCCAGCTGAGGCCTCACTGGGGCCAAGTAAAGTGAGACTGTTACCTTCTGTGTCTTATACAACACTCCTGTTAGTATACCACCAGAATATTGCCCTTTTACATAAGTGCATTACATTGTTGACTCATTTTCAATTTATGAGCCGTTATTACCCTGAGATCCTTTTAAACGGTATTACCACTTAGCCAATTATTCCCCATTTTGTAGTACTTTGCACTAGTCTTCAGACAAATTTCATCTTGTTGAAATCAGAACAATTCTCTAATTTGTCAAGGTCATTTTGAATTCTATTCCTGTCCTCCAAAATGCTTCTAACCCCTCCCAGCTCAATGTCATCTACACATTTTGTAAGCATACTCTCCACTCCAATAATGAAAATATTAGATAGTTCCAGACTCAGAACTGAACCCTACGGGATCCCACTAGATATGCCTTCCCAGTTTGATAGTAACCCCTTTATAACTATTATTTGAGAATGGTCTTTCAACCAGTTATGCACCCATCTTACAGTAATTTCATCTAGACCACTTTTTTCAAATTTGCTTGTAGAAATGTCACATGGGACTATGTCAAAAGACTTACTTAAATCAAGATATATCACATTTATATGCACACGTTTTTGATTTGCATGTGAAAACAGGCCTTTTGGGGGTGTCAACCAACCAAAAGATTTTGAAAATTTGGCCCTTTCATGATTAACAGAGCTGAAAGAAACTGCAGCAGACAGTAGAATGAAAAGCTAATCCAAACTCAGACATTTCAGTCCTTTCTTTAAAAAAAAAACAACAAAAATCTCTTTGAGTTTACAAAACATTTGAGTGTGAAGCCTTTGTTCTTGGTCAGAAGGACACTGTGACGGTAATGGCAATGAGGGTGGTCAGATTTTTCCCTCCAATTTCTCACTGCAAACCTTTGATATCTGAATGGTCTAATTAATTATGCCCTCAGATGATTTCAGTAGAAGTCATCTGTGTCTCCAAGGGTAGAACTTGTCCTAAAAACAAAAGAAAGATGTGCAAAGAGGGCTAGTTCCCTTCTGCTTCCATTCCCCCTGCCCCCTACTTACAAAGCAGGATCCTCCAATTAAGCTAATATGTGGGGGGGAAGTTCCTCCCTTTTTATTGTATTTTAAAACTTCAGATTTAATTCATAGTTAGGTTAAACATTGAGATGCCCCAAGGTATCCATATTAGGATAGCAGGCAGCCTACAGGCAGCATGGTTATTTCATGACTTTTCCTAACATTCATGCTGAAGGAAGAAACCTCATTCTCTACCATCTCTCCTCAAAGTATATATTCCATTTGGTGCCACCAGCTTTTCCTTTGCGTTGTTAGAACTTGCATCGTTGTTTCTTTTCAAACATAAAATGTAAATAAATTTGCTTTTGCACTGATTATGATTTGCCTTCTCATTTGCAGCATCTAACTGAGCTGCCTGCAGATTCGGAGGAACAAGGGGAACTGCATGTGAGACAAGTTCACAACAATGGATGGCAAATCACCCTTGACCCCATGTCAGACTTCTGTTTTGCAGTAAGAGTTACCAAGAATATTTCCAGGCATGTTTCCCAGAGTTTGGTAGTTCCCTTCCCTTCCACCCTCCCACCTACCCATTGGTTAGAAAAAATGGCTTATGGTCATCTCTTAATGCATTATCCACCTTCCATGTGAAAGGGGAAGATGCTATGCACACTGAGCTATCCCATATTATTCCTGACATTTTATTATTGCACCTCAAGCCTACTGTTAGCCAGAGTGGTAAACTCCTGCATACCAGCCCAGCAAAGCTCACAGACCCCCAGTGAAGGTCAGTCCACACAAAAGTTGAATGAGCCCAGCAGCTTCATGGTGAAGAATGAAGGAGCACAGATCAACAAAAGGAGAAAGGGAGAAACCACATAGCGCTGGAAAGCAAATCAACTGGTTCTTCAAGCTGCTTTCCTGCAGTAAGGGCCAGTTTGTGACTGACACTGTATGGACATCCAGGGTTGGTGAGGAGATGAGAGGGCACAATAATGCTACCCCACTCTTTTCTGTGCACCTACAAAGAGGTCAGCCTCAGTCATCATGGAGAGAGCACGCACACACACACACCCACCTTACACTAGGTTGGTGCTGCTAGCAGTGACAGCCTACTCCACAGGTGGCAGGGAAGGGCTTCCTTTCCACACTAGCTAGAGGAACCAATTCAGCCAGAATTCTTATCTCTTCTAAAATTACTCCCAGGGCTCTAGGAAGTGCATGCTGGAGAGGGAGCCTTGACATCCCGAGTGCAATGTGTGCACCCTCAGAGCTATTGGGGGAATTCTGGGGAAGTCAGGCAGAATTCCTCCAGAGATTCAAGCTTCTGTATGACCCTTCCTCCCTCCCATAATATGGCCCGTGGCTGAGTGCCACAAATCTGTCTCTAAGTTAGCATTCAGAAGGAAGTCACGACAGCAAACCAGTCACATTTGGAACATGATTTGTTATGAGGAACCTCAGGTTAGCCTAAGGTTAGAGCCTAAGACATTTTAGAAAGCACTTTCACTCTTTTGTGCATACAATGCCCAATGTGCAAACACAAGTGGGGAATTTGTGTTCATACAAATCAACTTGTTCACGTGCATTAAGGCCTAATTCTCCTCTGTGCTATACTAGTTTTACCCATAGACTGCAATGAAGTTGCACTGGGGTAACATGGCAGACAATTAAGCCCTGCGTGATTTGCACACAAAACCAGCAAGGTAAAGTGCAAGGTTGCATGCACATTTTTTGTAAGTGCACTTTTAAAACTTTGGGCCTTTGCTACTTAAAGAACAAACATGATCTTGCCTCCAGTATATAGTCTCACAATATTACTGATGCACTGGCAAACACATGGGTGTTGTATTTTGATTTCCAGACTGTATAGAAGCTCCCGAAGGTGTTTCTGGCTTTATTGATTTTGTTCCGGATGTCCTGGGTTGTTCCACCATCCTGGCTGATGGTGCTGCCCAAGTATGTGACTATTTCTACATTGGTGAGAACATAATCCTCTATCTGTACTGGTGATGGTGAGGTAATATTAAAGGTCATGATATCTGTCTTATTGGGGCTGATTTTCAGTCCAATTTGCTGGTTGAATGTGTTGAGTTGAGTTGTTTTTTCTGATGTATGGTGTTGGGTATGTGACAGGACAGCCACATCATCTGCGAAGTCCAGGTCTTCAAGGGATGAGAAGAGAGTATCCATTTAATGCATCTTGGCATGTCTTCTGTTGTATGCTGCATTACCCAGTCGATAGCAAAGTTGAAGAGGATTGCAGACATGACACACCCCTGACGTACTCCTGTTTTGACTTCAAAACTGAGCTCACTGTGATCAACACTGCATGTAAGGTTGAAATAGAAGCTTTTGATTATGTTGATTATACGAAAAGGAATTCCATATGCCTGGTTGTAGGTAGGTGTCCTTGTTTGTTCCTGATGAGTATTTTTGGTGTCTGCCATTTACCACCGATAAGCCGTGTCCTTTTGTAGACGGTTCTTTGTTCACCACGAGCAGCTGCATACTCTGCTCGTGTTGCCAGATTATCAGTATAATGCTCTTTGTTTGCTCTCACAAGGCGTTTGACCTCCTGGTGTGCCTTGCTATACTGCTTGTGGTATTTGTCCTTTAGCTTCTGGGATTTTGTGTCTAAAACTTTTTTTTTCAGGGCTCGTCTGGTTTCTATGGCGTTCCATGTGCTGGGTGTAATCCACTCCTTTCTTTTCTTCTGCCTGTAGCGTAGACAGGCTTCAGTGCTCTGTTTATAAATTCTATAGTAAATACATTTATAAGTTCTATAGTATCCTTCCCAATTTTTAATGTAATAAATCTTTAAGTTCCTCTTAGAAAATAGATTCATAAAAAGGGCAGACAGATGGAAGTCCATGTGCTGTTTTGTAATATGTCCAGCATTACTTAAACTAGATAAAAACTGAAACCCTGAAGCCTTAAATCTGCCCTTTCTCTCACAAAATCCTGTGAGATTAGGAGAGCTCCACTAATCAAATGCCAACATTTAAAAACCAGCACCCAATGCAAAACATACTCCTAGGGCCATGGGATAGATGAATTAATTACCAATAAGTCTGCAAAAGTAAACTTTAACTCTTTCACACTGACTAAAATGAATTCTGAAATCCCAAATTCCAGGTATTTTTCTGCACATCTGTTACTATTTCACAAGTGCCTATTATATTAGTTATATGCAGTGTTATAGCTGTGTCAGTCCCAGGACATTAGAGAGACAAGGAGATGAGGTAATATCTTTTATTTGACCAACTTCTGTTGGTGAGAGAGACAAGCTTTCATGTTTATACAGAGCTCACCTGCCTTGTCTCTAATGTATTAGTGAACATGAAGGAATGAGGTAGAAGATTCCATCCCACTCTCACATGGTCCATTTGATCTTTTTGTGTCCAAGGGATTTACTTGCAAATGAGAGAACACATCCCAAAAACAAGCATTCATTTGAGGTTTTTTTAAACATCTTTCTTATTTTATGGGCCAGGTTGTGACCAGCTGCATAAAGAAGTAGAGGAAGGAACAAGGAATCTCCCACCCTCACCACCGTAGTACCTTCGTGCATGAGGCAGGCACATCTGCAGCACTGTTGTAGCATGTACTGCAGGCTGCAGCCCTACAGCACCTCATGCCATGCAAGTCACCTCAAAGGGAGTGTGGAAGAGGCATGGCCCCGTTACCTGTCACAGTGCCTATTAGAGCTGATTGGCTACAGCAGCCAGCACATACAATCTTGTGGGTGTGCTTCCCCTGTATGATGGAAGCATTGTGTATCGCTGAGGTAAAGTGCCTCACTTTTCTTTGAGGCAGAGCAAGTAGCACTTCCATAGTCTTGCCCTGCAAATAATTCTGCGTAAGAGGGGAAGGTCAGTCTTGTGGGAGTGCTGGATTCTACTACTCACTCTGCCACATACACTCTTTTGTGTATGATCATGTGCAAATCACTGAGGGTAGAATTTTCAAAGGTGGCTAAGGGCCAGAGTTTCAAAGATACTTAGGCACCCAAAGATGCAGTTAGATGGCCACTGGGATTTTCACAAGCATCTACATGAGTTAAATGCTTAACTCCCATTGATTTCAATAGGCATTAAGTGCCTAACCTGCTTAAGCATTTTTATAAATACTACTAGGCACATACCTGCACCTTTAGGCAACTAAATACCTTTGCAGTTGTGGTCCTAAGAATCTTAAGAACCTAAGTCCCATTGACTTTGGAGCTTGAATCCCACAGACTTTCAGTTAGACTTAGGCTCCTAAGTCACTTAGGTACTTCTGAAAATTTTACCCTTAACCTCTGTCACAGCTTCTCCAGCTGTAAAATGGGGATGTACTGACAGAAGTGTTTTAAGACTTCATTCGTTCATGTATTAAATTCAGTTGAAATCCTGGGTCTGAAGGTACTATTAGAAATGCATAGTGTAATGGTCACCCTTAAAAACTTGCCAATTTTGCCCTAAATAGATAGTAAGATTCTTTTTTAATTCCTTTCGGGAATAATTCATATACTGAGCCAATCTTGTCTCTCTATCTGAGGCAAAATTTGAAAGTGTTTAAAATGAGCACTATTACTACACTGAATTTTGTGTGTTTTACAATCATCAGCTACATGGAGAGTAGAACTATAAGGAATTATATTAGTTACTTGAGAAGCAATACTATAATAATTAATAAGGATTCCTCTCCTGTGAGCCTGCACTGCATTGATGTAATTAAAGTTTCCATCCTTGAATCTTGCCAGTCAGATAATGGCTGGCAGACTGGCTGGAATTTGGGAAACTGTTTGGAATACTTATACCTATCATAATGGACACATCCCTGCCTACAAGTCAATTACAGCTGTCATAGGCTTCAGTGAGAGCAAGATCCAGGAGGTTGAATAAAAGGGCCTGAGCAAAGACTCTAGTCACATCACACTAATTAACTCAATTTGGATTTCACCATGGCAACATAAAGTCACATTCAAAGCCTTACACAAGTCACTATGAAAAAGAAGTGGATCAGAGACAGTCGCCTACCGGACATTCATTTATTTTTTATTTAAGCATGGACACAGTCTGGATATAAACGTCAGAAGAAGTGATCAAAAATGGAAAAGCTAGAGGACAAAAGCAAAATGAATACCTGACATTTAAAAACCAAGGATCCTCAGCAACTCTCAACAAGTTTCAAGACTGGTAATCGACTGTATGCAACCACTGTAAGGCAAAAAGTATGTTTGTGTGTGTGAGTTATCACTGAGTTAGACTGGAGAAATAATCTCTTACACTGCCATTAATATCATGAAAAATTAAATTTCAGTGCAACGCCAAAGGGTATTGCATGGACAGATGTAATACTGAGAGGAGAATGAGTTTGAAAGCCTATTCTGTCAGGATTAAGTTTTCTTCTATCTTTTGTAAAGATTGGAAAATACAAAAAAGTAAGACTCCTACAGTAAATGTAAATGGTAACCTGTGAGGAAATGCAAAACAAGAGTGCTTGGTACATGAGATGCTGGATGTATCTGATGTGCAACAGCTACTCAGATAAGGAAGCATGGAGGCAGACTGGAAGGTGACTAGAAATTAGAAGACTTGTGCACTGTTCCCAACTCTGCCACTGATTAAATGTATGAACTTGGGCAAATCACTTAACTTCTCCATACTTAAGTCCCCTTCTGAAAAAGGGAATACTGGTAATTATACTTTGCTTTCTTTGTCAAGAACTTTGAAATCCTTGAATATTCTTGATGCTCAGAATTTTCAATTTGAGCACATAAAGTTAGCGCCTTAATCCATATATAGACACCTAAACAAGGGAGCTGATTCAAGTTAAGAGTCTTCATCACCCCTGAAGTTCAGGCACAGGGGGATTTATATTCAGCACACAAAAATGAAGGCATGCCAAATTAGTGAATACTTAATCTGGTACACGTTACGAGGTCACAGAGGAAGTCTGTAACAGAGCTGGTTGTGAATCCATTTTTCCAAAGTCCTGTCTCTTCTCTAATTTTCTGTTATACCAAGGATTTAACGACCAACACATCACTGATACCGAATAAGAACAATATGGGACAAATGAGTGGGTAGGTTGACTTTTGGGCCTAATAATCTTGAAAATATCCCTTCAGGTGGCAATGTTGCCAACTCTTATGATATTTGGTGTCTTTCTTAAAGTTCCAGCTCCTGGAGCCATGTCAATATATATGAATCCCAGCATTCATTTAAAAAATAAAGTACGTTTTTAGCCTTTATGGTTGTGGAGAAAAGCTTGAAACATAAACTGAATGGACCCTAAAGTTTCACAACTAGAATGTAAATAAAATGAATCCAAAGTGTATTAAAAACAATCTCATGATTGAAGCCAAACCCATGATTTTGTAATTCTTGGAGATGGCTATACTGGAATGGGTAAAGTAAACAAATCAGATTTAGACAACGAGGGGCTGAAGTGTTTAGCAATCTCTTCTCCAGTTTCAGAGGACAGAACAGTGTTTTGGATGCAATTCTTCCGCTGCCAGGCTACTTGGGAAACTAGTATTTTTTGAAGATTTTGGAATGACTGCTTCAGAACCTTTACAATGTTTCATTTGCATAAATTAGTCAAAACATATTTTGTTTTGTTCAATGTGCTCTGAACTTTCACAGTTACATGATTATCTGCTCAGATGGTCTCGCAATCTTATTTTGACTGAAAGGAAAATAGTAAACATTGATAAAATAAACCCAGACGGCTGGCTTGGCAACTGTGCCATTTGTTAGTGCGAAAAAGACCTGGCTTCAGGACCTCTTTTTGTACAGGAAGACTTTATAAAGCCTTTACTGACCTAGTGAGAGACCGTTACCCAAAACTTTAAAGAGGCAGTCAGACCACCCTCTTCAGCACCTCTTTGGTAGAATGTGGTGATAGGTTTTACTTAGAGCAGGCCAAAAAACACTTGAATTTCTGTCCTGTGGGATTTTTTGAGATTTTGAAATTTCACTTAGTCCCAAATTGACATGAAAAGTTGAAATCTCTGAATTTTTTATAAGAAAAATATTCCAAAATATTTTTGACCTTATCAACATTTTATTCCAATAAGGTCAAAATGTTTTGTTTTGACTTTATCATTTTGACTACTGTACTCTATTCAAAATTATAGTCAAAACAAAACAATAGAATCAAAGATGGAGTGTTTTGACCTTGTCAAAACAAAATGTTTTGATATTTGCCCATCAAAAAGTTTGAAACCAATACATCCCCATGAAAAGTTTTGAATTTGTCCAGTCAGCATTTTCCAAACACAGAATTGTTCTGTTGCAAAATTTTCAACTATTCCTAAGCACCTTCTTGCTTCCTACAAGTCAATATTAATACCAACAACATGCTATTTAGAAGATGAAGGTTTTTCTATCCAGCTCTTTTGTATTAAGATTGGGTTACACTGGACGTATCGAAACATATATGGCCTGTCAACTGCCTTGCATCTTATGTAGTCATTTACCTCTCCGCAAAGTGAATGCAAACTGGGTGTAAAATACCTTCATTCTCATTTAGCAGCATCTTCCATGCATTTCATAACATCTTACATGCTTTTTGCAAGGCAGTGGAGAACCAGGACTGTGAATTCTCCATGTGATCCCCTGGACATCTGGTCTTGGGGCTTACAATGTCCTTGATGGCCTTCTTGCCAGATATATCATTCACACACAAAAAGTGTGCTAAAGCTGCAGCATATGGACGGGCTGAGGCTGAATGTGGAGGTGGATGCAAACATCACACTTTTCCTTGCAGATATATATCCTGGTACAGCTTCTTCCATATTAATTGCAGCTTACATAAGTTCTATTTACCAGAGACCTGTTAACTCTAGTACTTTGGAAGCAAATTGTTTTCTTTGATCAGCTTGGAGCCTGTGCACCCTGGAACCATAAAGTGATTACTCTTTTGCATGCACACCAAATGGTGCTTGTAACAAAGTGTTATGTTTTCATTTGGACAGGCTTCGCAAGCTTCTTAAGATTAGAAAGTATCTGAACTGTGATTACTGACTGGTGCCCTAATAAAGCACTGAATATTTCTTCTAGTCTATACGCTCCTTGAGAACTCTGGATTCTGCACAGCGTGTAACAGTAGCCATTAGAGTCAGTGGATAGTGACTTTTGTCATGTGACAGGGATATTAACCTATTATAACTATGGATCTAGTTTGACATCTATATTTGGGGTGGGGGGCAGCTCCAGTCAGGCCAATGGAACCATTCCTGAGGGTGAGGAGGGGGAAGCAAATTCTGCACCTTCCCAAGGCTTGCAGTTTGGGGGAGCAAAGCCTACCCCAAATTACACCCACGATTTGAAAGACCGACTTATATCTGAAGACTGAGGCAAGGAAATAAAGTTCAGTCTCCTATCAGCACTCGTGCCTCATACCTTTATTATAGTGGTCGCAAGAGGAAACAAAATCTTATGCAAAAATGGAAGAAATTAAATTACCTGAAACATTCCCTCTGTAAGGGTACCTGGCAGAGAATTGGAAAAGGTGATTGCTCACTTCCAAAAATTTTCCTGGGTGCTTATTTCACAGGGGAGGCACAAAACAAACCCCTGTGACAGCACTGCGACTCATATGTCCCTATCAAGTTGGACATTCAATGAAGTTTGAAACAGTGGAATGGGAAGTCTTGTGTACCTGGGTTGAAAGAAAGTCTGCAAATGCAGATTAACCAGGTGAATAACTTGTCTATTGAAAGGATGCACAAGGTATTCTAAAGAATTTGATGAAAAGGTTGATGTCATTCATTAAGCACATACATAGATAGAGACCCTAGTGTCTAGCAAAAAAAGAAAAAAGTGAAATTCATGATGTGGTAAATTCCCAATACATTATTTGTTTTCTGCAGGCTAACCCGAGTTTTAATTACATACAGAAGGGTTACAATTGAAAGCCTCATAGGGCTCAATTTGCTCCCATTTAAGACAAACCAAGAATCCCATTAACTGCAATGGGAACAATATTAGGTCCTAGTACAATAATCTACAATTTTTATGTGGACTTTTTTTAATTATCTGAATTTTTTCCCCACCTCATTGACCCTCCATCTTTCTCAAATCCCAGTTTAAGACACATTTTCCTTTACTTGTAGTAAAAGCTTTTTGACAATCAAACACAGAATATTTTCCAGGGTGTTTATCTGGAACAACACCAGGTTATTGTAATTACCCTAAATCCAACCTTTCTATTAAAGTATTAAAGATAATTAAATAAGTAGTATTCTGAGTTCAGCAGAGCATTAACAAATCCACAGTGTTCTATAGCCATATCTGTTCTGCAAATTGTAACTGCCTGCCCATGTTTATGACTCAAGGTAAAATAATTTAGGTGGACCCAGGAGTCTAAGGAAGTCTTTCACCCTCCTAGTTCAATCTGAAAGCTGATTTTGTTGGGGCATAGTTTTTGGAATGGCGAGTTGTGAACGGTTGGTCCCTAATGCGGTATGTCTGTATTGAAAGTCCATCTCCTAATGCACCAGCATTGCTGGAGGAGTGCTGGCTGCACCTTTTCCTAGATGTAGCAAGTCTCACCTCATGCAGTGCTCTCACAGATGCATTATTTCTTACAAAAGCATAATGCTCCAGGAATCTCTGTTTGGCCAGTGCATCTCCTCCTCCCCCCCGCCTCCCCCCGCAACCCCCACAGCAAGGCTTATACTCTTAGGAGACATAATTAATCCTAAGAATGAAACCTTGCCTTCTTTGTGACATCACATCATATTCTTCTTACCCAGTGTGACAGACACTGGGAGTGCTGAAATACACACAGACAACGTTAAAAAAAGCCACTGCTTTACCCTCAGGAACAGGAGAAAGTTAACTTCAAAATAAAAAAGTCTGAATTTTATACTGCAGAATGCTCTAGATGAAACCTGAGTATCCTCAAGATGTTTCAGAACCCTAGGTAGTCTCCTGGCCCTCAGCTCATAAGTCTTCCTTAAATTAAAAGTCCTTTCTAGGTATGCTCCTGGCAATTCAATAATGAAGTGGACAAATCTCTGGCAGGGTTAGTCCAGACCCTACAGATTTTCAAACATATGTCTCACAAAGTTTAAATAAAATCACTTAGTTCAGCCCAGAGCCCTAAGTTCCTATTACAATAAAGCTCACTTCCTTGCAACTCTTCAATAACATTGAGAAAGTGCTGCCTGAGGGCATGTCTACAGTACAAAATTATGTTAACCTAACTTGCATTGGCATACAGCCACTACATTATTAAATCATTTGTGTGTGCACACTTGGCTTCTTGTGTTGGCAGTGTGTGACCTCATCAGGAGCACTTGTATCAATTGTATTATCAGTGTGGAACATTGTGGGATGGCTCCTGAAAGCCAGTAACAATCAATGTAAGCAATGTTGACCTAATTACATTGACTGTGGTGCTACTATATTGGCGTAGAGAGTTGGTGGGAGCCAAATTTAAATGAAGAGGCTTCCATGGCTAGGTTGACAGAAGACAGCTTATGTCAACCTAACTATGTAGTGTAGACCAGGCCTGAGTTTGGAGAGGGAATGAGAAGCACACACAGAGAAACACACCGTGTTCATGAACTGAGAGAGTAAATGGACACATGGAGGCTCTCTAGACCCACAGGCTAGGTATCAATCATAAATTATTATTATTATTTGTATTGTGATAGTGCCCAAAGACCGCTTATCGGGTTGCCACCCCCCTAGGATTGGCCTGGAGTCTCCCAGAATCAATCTCTTGGTGACTATTGAAAGCAATCCAGGAGATTTTAATAGGATATTTTAAGAAAATGACATTGTTATGTTGGGAAAAAAAATCTCCCAGAATAGCTTCAGGCTGAGTTGGCAACACTAGCCGCTCAAAGACCAGGGCCTCATGGTAGACATTGTGAACACAATATGAGAGACAGTCCCTATCGCAAGTAGTTTGTAATCTAAGGGCCCAAATTCAAGGAGATGCTTAAGCACATGCTTAACTTTAAGTTGAAATGAATGGGACTACTCATCTGCATAAAGTTAGGCATGTATTTGAATAAATTTGGGGCCTAAGTAATCACTGAGTTGGAAGTGGGTAGGAATAACCAATCTCCCTCATACGTTGCAAGGGAGAGATTCTAGTGTTCGAGCTGTTTCCTAAATGCCATGCCTTGGAAGATGATGTTATGAATGGAACTTCACTAGCTTTCTCCAGGTTGTAGCCAGTGAGAGATGTCTCTCCTTGATGAATAAACCAAATTCTTAAACATTATCTTTTAATATTACGCAACAGCCACATTCTATAATTTGAGAACTCAAATTTAGCAATTTCCTGATGCTTTGACAGTGGAGCGCATGCCGTCTTTCCCTGAATGGTATGCTGAATGGATTATGCCTTTCTTCTGAGGGCAGTCTGAGTCACTGGTTTAATGTAGGTTTCAGAGTAGCAGCTGTGTTAGTCTGTATTCGCAAAAAGAAAAGGAGTACTTGTGGCACCTTAGAGACTAACAAATTTATTTGAGCATAAGCTTTAATGTATGCAGCTTATTTCACATAAAATATTTCTGTAGTTTACAACCTGGCTGCTTAGTAGCATGAGAAGCATTTTGTTTGCTTCTAATTAGGAGTTGCATCATTAACCTAATGGGTGTCATGATGTCATACGGTCTGGGCCATTAGTTACACTTTCCTCCTTGTAAGATGGCAGTGCTGGCAATAAGAAGGGACATCATCTTTACAATCTATACATCATTTCAAACTGCTGAACCACAGAGCTTTCTAGTACAGTGAGGAGCAAGCATCCCATAACACAGCATGTAACAAACAACTTACCCATCCATTTTGTTTTTCAAATTTTAAAACAATTTCTTATTCAAAAGATCTGACCTATCCAAAACCACACGGCTTGTGCTCTACTGAATGGCTTAAAAGCTCTGTCTGTCAAAAATTATTTACAGCTTTCGGGGACACACAAGTACTGAAAAGCTACACATGCTGCACTGTGCAGTGGTGTGATCTAATCAGAGGCAAAGAGAGCTGATGGAGCCTCCAGTCTCCCTGAACTGCAACTCTCTAGTCTAGAAAACAGCAGGCTGTGCATATTCCTGTAGTTCTAGCTCCCCTGTGCTGATCCATAACAAGGGAGAGGACTGCTTAATAAAAGAAACAAAATCTCACATAAGGGTTGGCAGGACCTTGACTTTCCCATTTTGATTGCAGTTTGGGACACCCTCATCCATGTAGTTTGATGGTTGGGTGGGAGGTGAACAGAAGAGGTTGATGGCCCAGGAGATGCTTTTCCCAACCTGCTCCCTAACACAGCCCACACTTAACTCATTCCTGGAGTCTGTTTTCAGAAACACAGAAATTAACAAAACAACAAAGTTCAGCTCCAACCTCCTTCCTAGCCTTCATTGCTCTTAGGTTTCCTGTCTCAGGAAACTGGTGTTAGCTGCTTAGCTCACACCATTCTTTGCCCTAGAAAGCCATTTGTATTTCCCTTATAGCAATGTGGTGGAGAATGAACAACATGCCTCAATGGGTCAGCAGCAACCACTCAACCTTGCTGGGAAAGTATTAACACCTGTCAACAGAGGGGCTGTAATTCAAGGGTGATTTGATGGAGATTACTGCCAACTTGTCACAAAGTTTAGAAAGAGGAATGTCAGTCTTAGAACACATAACCCTTTACAACATCTTCCAGGTAGAGAAGAACCTATCCATCTTTTCCCCTTACTCTCCTTTCAAAAAATTGACCCATTCACACAAGATGTAGTGATAGAAGCAATGATGGCAAACAGGATCACCCCGTCACTCTGACCACTGCCCTTTCTGGATGGTAAACAAGTAGAAAACACACGGGACCCCCCACTGATGGACTGTCAGTACCTCCTTTGATGAGGAGAGTCTACCCTATAACCTTAAGGAATGCAATAGTCCAAATATTACTAGAGAAACCATCACTGAAAGATAGCGGCACAGCAAACTACTGCTTGGTGTCTAACTTTTCTTTTTAAGCAAACTAAAGGGGAAGCTCACAAAAGAGTCTCTAATGACACCTGTCTGCTCCCAGTATCCTAGAATCTACTCATTGAGTCTTCAGCTCACCTGAGCCACCGCGGGCAGCAGCGTAAGCTCAACTAGTTTTCAATAGTCCAACCAGTGTATGACTCAGGTCAGCCCATCGGACTTTCCACTCACACAGAGTAAATCAAAAATGTCTCAATGACAAATGCAAAGTGTGGTCAGCCAGAACTGGCTTATAGTAGAGAGAGGATCCTTCCTCCCTCCCCTTCACCAGGAACTTCCATTTGATAGGAGAAGCCAGCCCCTTTTTTATGTTGCCTGCTAAGCCCTGACGTGCTGCTGTCTGCTCCCAGCCCTTCTAACTGCTGGAGTACCCAGATTCCCCGATTCCATCGGTGACACACCTAGGGAAGGCTTTCTGGGCAACCCTGAAGATCCAAAATTTGTGGCCACTCTTTTCTTAAAGGGGTGCACCAAAGCAGCAGGATCTTCAGCGGGGGGTGGGGGGGAGTGAATGCCTGGGACACCCTTCACAAGGAAATAAGGCACGTATGTAACAAGTACAGAGATAGCATTTGTTGGATGATCTCCTCCTACCCACAATTAAAGGAAGGAATCTATAATTATCCTGTTGGATCTCTCTATGACATTTGAGATCACTGATCACCAAATACTTCTGAGGCTACAGGCATGAATGGAAGTGTCCTGAAGTGGCTCAGGTCCTTCTCAAACCAACTGTAGGATGATCATTACAGGCAGTTGTTCCTTTGCCTCTAAGGTGCTCCTCTTGTGGAGTCTGAGACCTGTTAAGATGTTGGGGGATGATATTTATTTTTATTACAGTATACTGAAAACTGTCTCACTGTTAATAACTATGTCTCCTGGTGATGAACAGTGTTGTTTCTGTGTTGTGCGCTTTTAGTATTATTAGAAATGTTGCCTGATAAAGTCAGTTTAGGACATTTTATTAGAATCCTTCCCAGCTTCTTAAGGCTGGGACTTCTCCAGCTTCTCTCTATCACCTGCTATCAATTACTGGTGTCAGGGAGGTGCTGTCATCCTGGCTGATGAACAGAGTTTGGAGGATACTGAAAAAAAAAAGTCTGCCACAAATATTCACTCTGATTTTTAGATTACTTTGCTTTAGCAATATCTGTGCCCCTTTTGTGCTGCTTTCTCTGAACTTCCAAGTGTTTGAGATTTTTTTGGCATCAGTGTTTGTGGAAACTGAATGCTAAATTTGTACGTACCAGTATTTGCACTGCTAATGCTTCCATGCTTGTTTAATGAGGCAACAGAAACTTCTGACCCATTATGACTAACCAAAACAGGTCCAATTTTGAATAGTGAATACTCACAGCTAACTGTTCACAATCAATCAGCAGAACTGACTGTGAACTAGAAATGCTAGCTGAATAAATGTTAACAGATACATTCATGGAAATTATGATCTGGATATCTGATTAATAGGTTCACACAGCTCTGTCTATTCATAGCAAAAAACCTAATCCGCCATTGACCACTGAATCGTGTGTGTGTGTGTGTGCACGTGCGTGCATGCATATATAGGTACAGGGATAACCCTAGCAGTGATATAAGGATGCAGCAGTATGTACCATGAGATATTCCATGGATATTCCAACAGCAGAACAAAAGGCTAAATTAGTTGGATTAATTATTCATTGCAAATTTATTTATTTAACCAGCTCTATTGATGAACAACTTCCCTTCTCCTTTTGAGTGCTGCCTTACAAGTAAAAGGAGCATTATCTATTTCTGCCCATATTTAAAATTATGTCATGTACTGATGTAAATGAGATGGCAGCCTCTCATTTGTCTTGCTGAGCAGCGTGATGGGGAGGCAATAATTAGTGTTAAGAATACATTTATTATTCTTCTCATGGTACATACTGCTGCATCCTTATATCACTGCTAGGGTCATCCCTGTACCTACACACACCCACCCACCCACCCCCTCAGTGGTCAATGGCAGATTATGTTTTTTGCTATGTATAGACAGAGCTGTGTGAACCTATTAACAATCCCCTAAATCATCCAGATTCATATTTAATTTTAATATGTATAAAATAATCTTTATCTTAAAGTAACACTTAATTGAACTTTTACAACTAGAGCATAAGGGAATCAAAAAAATCACTATTCACTATTTCATCAGCAAAACTTGATTTTCCTATTATCCACTTTTCCATCCTCAAAGATTTAATCTGTTAATTATTCTTATTTTCACAAATTCTGCACCTCAGATCATGGAGAAGGGGCATTTTAATTATCAGCAAGACTCAACCAAAATCTGTCTTTAATCTATGTAATACAGCTTTGTATATACACATTTGATACTTAGTACAAGTCCACATTGCAGTGATTCTGGAGAAGTCACACTACAATACAACAATACCAAGTACTTCAATAGTACAATTAAAATAGTCTAAGCAATTACATTCAAAACCACTATTCTTTTACTTCTAGGGACAGATGGGCCCAAAGCAAAAGCCAGGTCCAAACAAAGATCCCATTTTGGAGTGGTCAAAATAGGAACCCAGATCTATCTTTATAATGGAGTTGACCAAATGCCTGAATCTGAACATCTGCAGACTGTGAACTTTCAAAAATCCTGATCAGGCTCTGAACTTTGAGGCTTGAGCCCATTTCTATTAATACACCAGAAGACTTTCCCCTCCCCAGTAAATAAACTGGTAGTTTCCATTTCCTTTGAATTTATTTATTTAGAGATTAGAAGCACTGTCCCCAAATACATTTCTGTATCTTCTGCTGAATCTCCCCACAGATGTTACAGCAAATAGTTCAAATGGCACTTATATTAGCTCAACATTTTTGTATCACAATCATTATCTCAGCCATAAGAGATATGCTTTATATCCGTATGAATCATACAATATGAAATTTCCAGGACATAATAATGTCACATCTGTCATGATCCCAATAAAAATCTGGTCTAGGAATTTAGCCTGTGGCATTTTGTCTGAGTTAGATGGGTAAAACATGAATGTTATGATTTGATAACAAACTATGTTTTTCCTCTTTTCTTTGCCACTGATGCACTGACATGCACAACAATAGAAAGCACTCTTCAGAGTGCCTTTAAAATGGGCTTTGGCAGATACATACATTTGAATGAAGAACAACTAAGGATTTTACACATCCATAAGAATTCTGGCTTCACAATGAAAATCACTCTTTTAGGAAATGAAGTCTAATATCCCTTTGGAGATGGGTCAGGAATCTCTGTTTGTAGGTATATGTTATGGGAGAGGATTGCTTAATAGAGCATGTCTTGGAGACATATGGGGAGGGTTGGGAGAGTAGGATGGGACAAAGGACAAATTAATTCAGAAACAAAGCTGAATGTAAAGATTTTCAGCTTGAATTTGGAGTGAAGTAAAGATCTGTCCATGAAATGAGATGTTACCACATTTCCTCAGCTAAATCATTGATTTTTCCTATGTCAATCCCCATCAAAATTTTCTGAGTAGATGTGGGAATCTAAAACGCCTCTCAATGTTCAAAATGGGCACTACTTCTCAGAGTGTCTAACAATAAAGAAACATAGATTCCGTGTCGCATTAAAAATATACTTACACCTATACTTTGCACTCTGATAAATCTCTGGGAGTTAGCTCCATTCTCCAACTTTTCAGCCGATGCTAGTAATAAAATTCCTATCAATGCCACCTTTACTACTTCTTTTTGTATCAAAATGAACTGGTTGTTTTCCCCTCTTCCCTTGTAAAAATTAAGTATTCTAATATTAGTATAATGAATAAACTAATGCGTCTGTATACCACTGTCTTCTACTGGAGAAGATCAGAACTGCTCAGCTGTTTCATTAGACCTATAGTGTTAAACAATGGAGAAGATCTGTGCTGTTGAAAAAGGAGGGTCAAGTTCTGTCTCTATTGTTGCTGTGAAGTTTGAGCATCCATAGTAAATATTATAGTGAAATCTATAATGTCCTGAGTGGCTATGGATACATTATTGTTCTATGAAAGTCTTAAGAGGTAGAAGTCTTCAGAGGTAGACCCTACCTCTCCAAATATCATGACAAGTAGCTTGGGAATGACTAAAACACTGCAATAAGTCTGTAACACACCCAACCAGAAAAAACACCCCTTATTCTTACAGCAGCAGCACCACATTTATGGAAATTAATAGGCTTTTTGCCTGAGTAAGGAGCATTATCAGGACCCAAGAGGTTTCTCTCTGTTTCCCCATATGCCAACATCCTATCTCCAGCCTGCAGACCAAGTACCAGGTGGATGCAGGGCAGCTATGCTGTCTGCTTGGGAGGGAGGACTCTCCTTGTTTCCTACCTGGCCACAGACTGAATACAGGGACACTATGCAAAAAGATAATTTTACTGGCTTTTACGGGCTGCAATAACTCTCCACATGCTTTATACATCCCCACTGAAGAGGGGACAAAACAAAAGATCTGCACAGTGGTGTATCATCTGGTCTGTTCCTCAGATCATTTCTCCCTCTTCCCCCTCCAAATGTGCCCTCCCACCCCCCAGTGCTGCCCCATGCACCATCTGTACCACAGACCCTCAGTGAGTATCCCAAACAAACAAAGATTGCAAAATTACTGCATTGCAAAAGAAAATCTGGGAAAGCAGAGTGCAGTTCAGCTGTGCCCAGTGCGCCACATGAGTCTTCCAGAGTCCATACTTGGTTTGAAAGAGTTTTTTGTGCTTTAATCACAGGCTTACAATTTGCTGCCCATGGAAGATCACTTGGGCTTTTCATAGTTTCATCAACTCCTTGTTTTAAACTCTTTGGTTTTGGGAATAACAACGTTCTTGCATCTCCTGTCCAAATTTTAGTTTCAATTAACAAACATTGGAAGTCAGAAGTAATATCTGAGGAGCAGAGTTGTTCCTGAGAAGAGCGGAATCGCTAGCCATTAACCCCACGTGGTCCTCTGTCTCCAGTAAATGTTTTGTGGCTTGCTCAGTATTGTCTGGGTATACCGCAAAAAGGACAGGAGACTTGTTATGGGTTTTAATCAGGCTGCAACTTTATGTAACCCAGGTAGTCTCCTTGGGGGTTACATTCATTATATAGATCAGTGGTCTCCAAACGGGGGTGCTTGCACCACAAGGGGTGTGCAAGATGATCCTAGGGGGTGCGCGGCAGCAGGAGCGCAGCCAGACGGCACTCTGCCATTTTTTTCTTCAGCGGCAGCTCTGCACATCCACGGCTGGTATTCCCCTCCGGCGGTGCATCTGCGGCAGGTCTTCTGGTCTTCACCCGGGGGGTGTGCGAGCCAAAAAGTTTCGAGACCACTCATATTGATATCTGGGACTACCCAGCAGATAAATTGTACAGTGCAGGCAAATCCATGCTTATTCAAATCAATTCTCTGGGGCTTCCACCAGCCCCCCTTTGTTTCCATCGAGGTCCCCCAGCCAACCCATGGCTTGGACCTTACCATCCACCACCCTTGTAAAAGGGTTAAGGAGGGCTATGAGAACTGGGCTGGGGTTGGGTGGGGGAATGGGACTTTGGCTCCCTGCCATACCAATCATAGCAGTCCCCAACCTGCTCCCCTGTTCTGTTCCATTCATTATCCAGGACCTCCTTTTAAATCCTTTACCAGGCCATTTATCTGGTCACTGGCTGCCCTCCCAATGGAGTACCTGCACTGGACATCTGCCCAACCTTACAAAATAAGTTGCGACATATGGCCTACCCCCTTTTTCTTCTCACCAGAAAAGGTCCATCCTCACACCCGCTGTGGGGAAGGTGAAAAAACCTCACTCTATCAAAGCCAGTTCTGGTGGTGCGGGAAAAATTCCTTCTCAGCCCCCTTTTAAAAGGGGCAACTTGCATAATGCCCACAGCAGGTCCTAACCCAGCCTGCCATTTGCCTCCACTAGGCGACGGAGGGCGAGCGCTGGCTTTCTTGCTTTGTGGAACAAAGAGACTTGCCCCATCCAGGTTTAATACCTTTATTCACACTCCTGGGAGTGGGGGTGTGGGGGAGAGTCATTGCTGCAAAGCTGACCACCTTTTTTTACAGCAGTTTCTGACCTCCTTCCTCCCCCTCACAAAGCAGAGCTGCCCTTCCTGGGCAAGTCCCAGACAAATTCTGCCCCGCTTTAGTTGTGGTGCAGTCATTGCTATTATAAGTTGCGTACAAAGAAAAAATGCATTGATTTTGATAAATTCTCTTATTTTTGGGGGGAGGGAATTACTTTGGGACATTACATGTGTGACATCGATAATGACTAACATCACACAATCTTTCAACATCTTTTAAGAGTTGCACATTTTAGAAGTAATTGCATAAAGATAGCACCTGCTACCATATCTTTTGTACTTGGACTGTTCTTTACCAGTTGGTGGCCCCACAATTGTTATGTCTACAGTGCCATTGGTGTGCATAGTGTTTTACAGACATTAAAACAGGCCTTTGCCCAAAACAACTTACAACAGACGGCCTTGATTTGGCAAACACTCATGCAATTTAGAAATGTTGCTCACATAAGTAATTCCATTTAAAACTACAGAGAGGTGTTGGCTTCAATGGCAATGGAGCCCACCTCTCAGGAGGTGTTCTGCTTCTCACAGAATAAAATCTTAAGATCCGATAAAGGAATGAAGGAAGGAATACAAGATAAAAAAAACAGAGAGAAAGCCTAATCCTATTGCAGTCAACAGGAGTTTGCCTTTGTCTTTGCCATTAGGACCAGAATTTCACTCAAAGTTACTAAGCAGGTATATTTGGCATTGCTCTACTTAGTTCCAAGCTTTTTTGTTTGTTTACTATGTATTATTCGTATTGTTAGTGATTGTGGTATAACACTAACTAAATTAAGACTACGAAGAGAGTAAAAAGAACAGGTATGGGCAGTTATTAATGGAATGTAATCCTTTTGCCCAGGGATCTATTATTTGTTTAGGTCAACTCTCCCAGCTGAACAGTGACATGTATAGTTGACTTAGCAACACCGTACAAATAGAAGATGTGCTACTGTGGTCCAAAGTACGGTACACTGTGTAGACAATTAGTTTGATAGCTAAGTCCAGTCAGTGCAGGCTTTTTGAGATGTTACAGTCAATGTCCTGAGATGTGCACATTAAGTACAGTACGGTTTGCCATTCTGCACTCACTTGTGGGTAAATCTGACCAGGGTGCTTATTGGAACTCCATAAGAGAAGAAGTTTGAAGACGTTCAGAAAATGGTTGTAATTACTTCACATAAAAGAGAAAATTTACATCAGAGAGTTTAAAAGTGACATTTATGTAATCATGTGAAATAAGAGGAGACTGTCAGGGTGTTTAATATTTTGTCTGTCACTTTGAGCATAATGTGCCACATTCTAATCTGATTTATACAAGGTTAAATCTGGAGTACAGCTACGTAAATGAAATCAAAATATGACCTATTGGTTAGTTATTGTAGGGCTGCTTATTATTGCTGAAATTGTACTTTGTTAGGGGAAATAGAGAGAACAACTACATGAATTTTGGCAAAAGATAAATAGAAATGTTCAGCATTTAAGTCATATTTTGAATTTACTCAATTTGTTATTTCCCTTTAACTGGTAATTGCTTAACTATGTTATGCTGTATTTATTATACGAGTTTGGCTTCAGAGCATGGGGTTTGATTCTGCTTTCTCTACTATCAATGGAATTTTACTATTGACTTCAGTTGAAATTAGGATTGGACCTTGCATCCTGTAAAAGAATACATCTGGTGAAAAAACCCCTACGTTATGTATATCAGTGTATGATATACCATATGATATACCAGGGGTATGAGCACCTAGGAGTCCGCAGAAGTCTTCCAGGTGGTACATCAAATTATACAAACAGGCAAAGTTAGATTAGTTTTATTCTTTTTATGTTCATTGTTCAACCCTATTACTGATTTTCCATACTCATCTCACAAAATTATTTTGCTGAGTCACAAAAGTATAGTCTAGTAGGCTGCAGTTTATTTACTGTATGCAGCAGATCAAAGATTAGTACTTTTCTGATTAATACTGTAGGAGTTTAGTGTGGTATTATGGTTTTACAATTTCCAGTAACGTGAAGTAAATCAGATCAAACATATTAATCCTAACTATACTTACCATAAATTATCTGCGAATTTAAAAATTTCTCTGTGCTGCTGGGTGATGTGAAAACCATTACCTTCCTTTTAACAGCACTGGAATCAAACTGCTTGTTCATTTTATATGGACGTTGTAAGTTATATGGGTTAGGAGATAAAACCTTTACATTGATTTTCTACACCTTTAAAAGGCACCCAAATCACTTGCTGTACAATCAGCATTTGCCATGTATCTTCTCTAAGCTAAAGACATGTTTGTCTTTATAGCCTTTCCCCATTCAGACCGAGAGCAAAGCCATTTGGCTCAACTCCTGTATGTTTAAGAAAACAACATAAGAAGCTGTAACCTATCTGTGATTAGAACTCTAATGAATGAATCTAACACAGATGTGACATGTACACAAACCCAAGGTGCCAATTTGCCAAATAGTGGTTCTGTAAAGTAAGACTCAACAAGCATTTTCTGAGGTCATCTTCTTTTAGAGGGAAATGAGATATCAGGAAGTGTGTGGCTGGAGTGAATGCTTAATAGATATATACATTAACTGTATCTTTAAAATGTTACTCATGGTGCTCTGTTTATCAGTTCGTAAAAGGAACTATACTATAAATGAAAACAGATCCTTCTCAGCCCTTACTCTTCTGCCTACATTCACTAGAGTATACAATTCACTTATGTATCTTTGTGAAGCAGAAGTTTATTTTCCTTACCGCCCCTTTGAATGACAATAATCATTTTTACACTTGTATCTTTGCCAAAATACTGCTGACTTCTATAAAGCATAACAACTTATTGGATAGTTCCCAGTGTCTCCTGGTGTGCAATTCAAGGGCATGCTCATGAATATCATTTTTCTCCCTGATAAAGCAGAATATTGTGACCAATACTAGAGATAAAAATGCCATCCGGTTTGATTCATCAAGTGGAATAAAGACCTCTTGCTGAGAAAGCCATTTGAACGTGGGTTAACTGTGACATGTGCTCCTCTACAGTCCTTGGAACATCTGGACATACGGGCTGTAAGCAGATTAATCCAGTGCTTTGCACGCTCCTCCTTTAAACAGCTTAAAGGTTGCTGTTTAAATAGCACGGCATGCAACTTTTTTTTTTTTAAAAAAGACCAGCAAATATCCAAAATAACTGATACCAAATAAACAACCCATTCCAAGGGACATTTTTGGAGCATCTGGGGAGACTAAGTTTATGAAAATTACTATATTTGGAGGATGGGGTGAAGTTTTACTTTATATATCTAAATGTAATCTTTCCCAAAGTTGTCAAATCCTATCTAGTGCACATGATTGAATTAGACATACAATTTCCACTATTCCTGCTTCCTAGCAATGTAACTTGCACAACTATAACCTGGTTAACCAGTGGAGCAGTGGTAAAGGCGGTGGGGTGTGCTCGAGTACCACCACTTAGTATGGAGAGAGGCATCATGTCTGTATGAGGGGTGCTGGTAGGAATGTGGTGAGCAGTGACTTCAGCACTGCCTGACCAGCCGATACCTTCTAATGTGCAGAGCCTTAAACATACCCCATCTAGGATGGTGGCCTTTGGCACTGACTGCACCTCCTAGCACTTTCCAATGCTTGCAGCCAAGACATGGCTGACTCCTGTACAGGATCACTGTGCAGAATGGGGCTCCAGGAACTCTCTCTACTCTATAACTCATTGTCATAAATATAAAGGGAAGGGTAACCACCTTTCTGTATACAGTTCTATAAAATCCCTCTTGGCCAGAGGCAAAATCCTTTCACCTGTAGAGGGGTAAGAAGTTAAGGTAACCTCGCTGGCACCTGACCCAAAATGACCAAATGAGGGGACAAGATATTTTCAAATCTTGAGGGGGGGCTGGGAAGGCTTTCATCTGTCTGTCTGTGTGATACCTTTGCTGGGAACAGATCAAGGATGCAAGCCTCCAACTCCTATAAAGTTAGTAAGTAATCTAGCTAGAAAATGCATTAGGCTTTTTTGTTTTGGCTTGTAAATTCACTGTGCTAGAAGGAATGTGTATTCCTGTTTTTGGGTCTTTTTGTAACTTAATGTTTTGCCTAGAGGAATTCTCTCTGTTTTGAATCTGACTGCCTGTAAGATTATCTTCCATTCTGATTTTACAGAGTTGTTCTCTTATCTTTTTATTGTTCTTCAAATAAAGTTCTGATTTTTAAGAATCTGATTGGGTTTTTTGGGTCTTAAAAATCCAAGGCTGGTTTGTTCTCATCTTGTTTATTCTCAAGCCTCCCCAGGAAAGGGGCTGTAAGGGCTTGGGGGGATATTTTGGGGAAATAGGAACTCCAAGTGGTCCCTTCCCTGTTCTTGGTCTAAAACACTTGGTGGTGGCAGAGTTCTACCTTATCAAAGGGCAAGGACTTTGTGCCTTGAGGAAGTTTTAACCTAAGCTGGTAGAAATAAGTTGGTAGAAAGGGGTCTTTCATGCGAGTCCCCACATCTGTACCCTAGAGTTCAGAGTGGGGAAGGAACCTTGACACTCATCTATTCAGGGCCAACCATAATTGGCTGTCTAGATCCTATTGTAATTTTAGAGGTGGAGTGGATTGACAAATGTTGTGGTGAACTCCTCACCACTGTTTTAGTATGGTTTGATAAATATTAGAGGTGCTCACAAAATGATATTTTCCATAAACATTGTTTTTGAAAGAAATGAAAAAAATATTTTTTCAATGAAAAACCAAAACCCCAAAAAGGAAGAAAGGTTCGTTGTTTTAGAAGATAGAAAATGTTTCCATTTTTCACTGAAAAAAAGTTGCAAAGAAATGCAAGTTTTTCGACAAAAATCTTTAAGAAAATGGCCAATTTTGACAAGCTCTAATAAATATGAAGTCAGGACCAGGCATTTATTTCTTCACCTTTATCTCTACGGTTTAATTTGTCACAGGACAAAACAAAAAACGCACTTTTGAGTTGTTGATCTTGTGCTCGTCCATTAGTTCATTTTTGCTTCTGTCACATTCCTGTCAATTTTTCCCCATGACCACGTTACCCATTAACTACAATGGAAATGACTATTGTTATGTTGGTCTAGTTATCAAACCAGTGTAATTAACGGAGTCTTTCCCTTCTGGATCTGCATACCAGATCAGGCAATTGGTCCACCTGGTTCACACTCCTTCCAGCAATGGCTTATACTCTGTACTTCAGAGAAGGATATAATAAAGATCCATAAAACACCTAGCTGATTATGTTGGGGTGGGGTGGGAGGTTCTTCTTGACCCCTGCCGGTGATCACTTGTGCCCTGGAGGATGAAAAAAATCTTATTGCCATTTGCATAGCTAGAGATGTTAGCAGTGGTTATAAAAGACGAGGTTTTAGTTTTTGACAAGAAAAGAAAATAGAAAGGATAGCTTTAAGTACAGAGGGGCTTGAGCTGCATTGGGAGCTTTGCTTGATTAAAGATGGCAAAATTTGCCCTCTCCCCGTTCCTCTGAATTACAGGTATTTCTACTGCCTCGCAACTTCTTGATCTGCCTCCTTTCAGTTATTAAAAACTGTGGGTATTTGAGAGAGTCTCTCTCTTCTACTTTTAGTAGAACATCCTGGGAGAAATGAAGATGTTGTCAGATAACCATGGTGACATGCTTTGTAAGAGTACTAGAAAACAGCTTCAGGGAGCTAAAGGTTCATTATCATGCAGAGCAATGCTGCATCTATTTCTCTGCATTCCCAATTAATGGGGAAATTATTAGCAGTCAGCACTAAATTAAGAAAAGGAATGATACTTTGATTTATTTATTGAACTGGTTCCATTAAAAAAAGACTCTGTCAATGAGGTGACAATCCCTTTTCCTCATTCTGCTGTGCATTCCCTAATAAGGGACCTGAATGAGAGAACAGTGTGCCAAAGTACTCATCTAAAGCTGATTCAAAGAACATTACTACAGGTAAGGTACTGTTTCAGGGACTAGTTCTCATCTCTGGCTGGTACAGAGTACATATTGTCTGCTTATAAAGAACTGTGTGCACCAATGTGCCACCTTCAGACTCAAAACTGGCACAAAACATTTTATTTGGCTGAAAATCAGTAGCTAAAGGCTATGTACCTCAAACTGACACCAAGGCAGTGAGCGTGTGAGATCCATTCTGTATCAGGATCCTTTGTTAGACAATTTAGAGTGAAAAGCATGAAAATGCTACAGAAGTGAGCATGCAATTTTTTTAAAATGAAGCATATACAGTATGCTTAATTTACAAACAAAAATCTCTATTTTCTTATTACTGTTTCTTATGACTTATTTCTCTCATATGGCACTCATGACAAGAGCACCTACAGCTCTGAACAATAGTGCACAAATCTTAAAGACAAAAGAATGCATTCTAACCTTTCAACTACTTCTCCTGGTCTTTTCATACCTGACACAGCAAGAGCATCCTCTCAACTCAATAACATGATGGACTAATTGAGGGCACTATGTAAGATATGGAGGGTTAATAGCAGCTATTTTGTCTAAGAGCAGAAATCTTTCTGAAATGTTGAGGTATTAAAATAAACTACAATGCTGCCATAGGCAGTCTCTTTTGTGTGGCAAGAGAAAATTATGCCCAGTGATGCAAGCAGAGAAAGGGTGTTCTCTCAGACGATTGACACCTGGGATGCATAACGTGCATAAAAACAAAGTCTTACTAGGGGTTACAAGAAGCTGGATATGAGTCAACAGTGTGCCCTTGTTGCCAAGAAGGCTAATGGAATTTTGGGCTGTATAAGTAGGGATACTGCCAACAGATTGAGGGATGTGATCATTCCCCTTGTCATAAATATAAAGGGAAGGGTAACCACCTTTCTGTACACAGAACTATAAAATCCCTCCTGGCCAGAGGCAAAACCCTTTCACCTGTAAAGGGTTAAGAAGCTGAGATAACCTCGCTGGCACCTGACCAAAATGACCAATGAGGAGACAAGATACTTTCAAAGCTGGGGGGGGGGGAGCAGGGACAAAGAGTGAGTCTGTCTGTCTGTGTGATGCTTTTACCGAGAACAGAACAGGAATGGAGTATTAGAACTTGTTTGTAAGTAATCTAGCTAGAAACCGGTTAGATTTCCTTTTGTGTAAATGTCTGGCAAATAAGCTGTGCTGAATGGAATGTATATTCCTGTTTGTGTCTTTTTGTAACTTAAGGTTTTGCCTAGAGGGATTCTCTATGTTTTGAATCCGATTACCCTGTAAGGTATTTACCATCCCAATTTTACAGAGGGGATTCTTTTATTTTTTCTTTAATTAAAATTCTTCTTTTAAGATCCTGATTTCTTTTTCATTGTTCTTAAGATCCAAGGGTTTGGGTCTATGTTCACCTATCCAAATTGGTGAGGATTTTTATCACCCAGGAAAGGGGGTGTAGGGCTTGGGGGATAGTTTGGGGACAAGATAAAGTTTGTACCTTGAGGAAGTTTTTAACTTAAGCTGGTAAGAATAAGTTTAGGGGGTCTTTCATGCAGATCCCTACATCTGTACCCTAGAGTTCAGAGTGGGGAGGGAACCTTGACACCCCTCTATTTGATATTGTGAGGCCTCATCTGGAGTACTATGTCCAGTTTTGGGCCCCACACTAAAAGAAGGATTTGGAAAAATTGGAAAGAGTCCAGTGGAGGGCAACAAAAATGGTTAGTGGACTAGAACACGACTTATCAGGAGAGGCTGAGGGAACTGGGATTGTTTAGTCTTCAGAAGAGAAGAATGAGGGGGGATTGATAGCTGCTTTCAACTACCTTAAGGGGGGTTCCAAAGAGGATGGACCTAGACTGTTCTCAGTGGTACCAGACGACAGAACAAAGAGTAATGGTCTCAAGTTGCAGTGGGGGTGGTTTAGGTTGGATGTTAGGAAAAACGTTTTCACTAGGAGGGTGGTGAAGCACTGGAATGGGTTACCCAGTGAGGTGGTGGAATCTCCTTCCTTAGAGGTTTTCAAGGTCAGGCTTGACAAAGCCCTGGCTGGGATGATTTAGTTGGGGATTGGTCCTGCTTGGAGCAGGGGGTTGGACTAGATGAGGTCCCTTCCAACCCTGATATTCTATGATTCTACTGTTGAGGGGAAAGGGTGAAAGGATAGAGCGTCTGATCCTCAGCTAATGTAAAACTGGCAAAGGTCTACTGAAGTCAATGGAGTCATGATGATTTACAGTTGCTAATTCTCCAGCCCATAGTCTTTTGGAAATTAAGGTCAAAATCCCAGAAGTTTACCTGTAGTCCGAGTGGCCAGCACTAAATAGATCTTTGGGATCATCACGTGGTTGAGGGGGAGAAATTCTGCCCTAGGCCCTGGAGTGGCAGTTATTACAGCCATGAGGTTGTTGTGAGACAAATTCTCTGCACCCACAACTCCACAGAACTGGACAGACTTAAACCAACATTGATATTAGCTCAACAGTTAAAGCGCTATGGTTCAATTGTTCTCTCAGAAAGGGGGTTGGCGGAATGACCGACAGATCAATATAGAAACAGATACAATGTCCCTTTTCCCACAACAAACGTGACTGCAAAGGAGGCCACCACTGCATTCAAAAATTATGGACCATCTGTGCAAACAATTCACCTGGCAGCTGGCACAATGGAACCGCACCCAGTTTTACTGCATCCGGGGACCTCTAAACCTGTGTGTGTTTAGCAGAGGAGGGTGATGGCACACTCATGATTATCCTTTAAGAGAAGCAGTGATGAACTATAGTTAGTCAGGACTATTTCTTTTTGGAATTCAGTAGTTTTGTATGAGCTGCAGTTGAATTAAGAATGCTTCCGCTGTTATTTAAGATTCGTCTTTACTAATAGTCATATCCTGCAATAAATTATAGATCAATCTTGTGTCTATGCCTATTTATTCGTCACAAAACCCAGGGAAACAAAAGTTAACTCATTCTTTGAGCCTGATTCTTCTCCAGACACAGTTATACATAAACAACTAAATTCTATGCTCAAATGTGCAATAGTTAACTTTACAAGATACTGTACTGCTATTCAGAGAGTAAAGTTTTGACAAAAGTCACCACACAGAATTGAAGCCGAGATGCTGCCTTCTCCCACTATAGGCAAAATAACTGTGGTTTCTCAGATACCACTATGTGGTACTGCTGGCCAATGCTGACTAACAGTGATCACTGTTAATGCATGCTGATATATAAAAGAGCAGTATTAAAGCACAAAACGTTCCCAGCTCTTCTTGAGTACACCAACTGCTGGAGATGAAATAAATGTCAATAAGCTAACTTTACATATGCTACTCTAAATAGCCTGAGAAGGTTTATCACAAATGACTCATGTTACCTTGGTTAACAAAACTTCATTTAAAGATATACCGCATGTCATGAGGTTTAGCAACCTCATATTATGAAGGCCAGGGCTAAAATTTTCATTTGCTGTTATGGTAGGAGCGTATGCCACACAAGATGCAACTATTTTTCATCCACTGCATGATAAAATTTTGACTACGTGGAGGAAGATAAATCAGCCTCCTATGGGAAATCAGAGCTCTCAAGAAACATTGGACTGGTAATGCATCTTCTTTATTTGTGTTTACAGGAGCTGGTGAGCCTGCTGTTCTTTAGAGAAGGGAATCAAGATTTCCAGGGTGTGCATGAAGGGAGAGGGAAATGCTTTCACCTGAAAGATAAAACCAACAGAATCTGCAGATAAGACCCATGCAAACTGAAGATGAGAGTTAAAGTGAATTCGGGCTATTCAAAATTGTGTTAAAAAGGCACAAATAGTATTTTCTATTTTAATATGATTTTTTCTTCATGATGTTTTACACAATTTAGATAACAAGTCTTACAATAGCCTAGATTTAGAAGTAGGCCATATTATGTCCATTTCATAGACAGAGAAACTAAACCTGAGGGATTAAGGAACTTGTCCCAACATCCCAAAAGAGCCAGAGCTAATTTCCAGAATTAATGAGGTTCTTGATTCTTGATTTTATATTCAGATCACTAGTTCATAGCTCTGTCAGAGACCAATTCCACTACGCTCATTAAGACTTTTTAAGCTGATACTTAGTAAATCATCATGCCCAGAAATTGGTTTTGCTTTACAATTTGTGTCTATAATAAATTGGATTGGTTTAATGGTTGAGGCTTTGCATTACAGCATTTAAGAAAAAAAAAATCATACTGGTGTTTAATTTTGGGTAAAAATAAGTTATTTTCTCTCCAAATGGACAGATCACTCTATTGTATCTAACACTAAAAACAGCTATCAGTGAGTTAAGCAAGAAAGCAAAGAAGATGGCTTCTTTTTTAAAAAATGAGTCCCCAAAATGTCTCAGTAAGAATACCAGAATATTGCAAAACAGGTTGCAAATAAGATTTTTACAAATGGGTTTTTTTTTGTTTGCAAATTACTTAGGTCTTGTCTTTTGCAATTTTATTTTTACAGCCTCAATTTTCCCCCTAGTGAAAATTCAAAGCAAGTCTTTTATTAAGATATAAGGAAGTCAAATAAATCAAGGCTTATATGAGGTAGTATCTTCTGATTATCCTGTCATTTGTAGAAGACCTTTAATCCTCAACTGTTGGGGCACATTCTATATATAAAAGTATGTGGACGAAAAGAAATTGATCCTGAGCAACAAAAAACAAACCATTTAGCTCGTCAACATCTCTCAGAAGTAGGCCCACAGAGAGCAAAGAGTGAAAGTCTTCCTCACAGAGCCAATGACCTTGATGCTAGCTTTGTAATAGTTCAATTTAACTATGCTTGTAAAGGAGAGAACAAAAAGCCTGACATAAAAGCGTAGCTGTGTGTGTTAAGCAGTTAGGAACTGTTGTCTTATTCATTGTTCTTAACTAAAATTAGCGTGCAACTTGAGACATATCTCGGATACCGAGAGATATTAGAACAATATATCGTTCATTGGAATATACTTTTTACTGTTTGGTTTCTACCAAAGAAGTGACGTAACTCTTTGATGTGAAGGAAGAATACAGCAGACCACTAAGTGACATGTACTTGTGCCTCCTGTTTAATTGGCAGCAGTCTGTCTCTAAGCACCAAAGCTTGAACAAAGCAGTTCAGTTACTCTTAGGGCTATCGATTAATTGCAGTTAACTCACACGATTAACTAAAAAAGAATCGCAATAAAAAAAAGAATCACGATTAATTGCATTTTTAATCATACTGTTAAACAACAGAATACCAATGGAAATTTATTAAATATTTTTGGATGATTTTCTAAATTTTCAAATATATTGATTTCAATTACAACACGGAATACAAAGTGTACAGTGCTCACATTATTTTTGATTACAAATATTTGCACTGTAAAAATGATAAACGAGTATATTTCAGTTCACCTCATACAATACAATACCATAATACAATCTCTTTATCTTTAACTTACAAATGTAGATTTTTTTGGTTAAATAACTGTACTCAAAAACAAAACAATGTAAAACTTTAGAGCCTACAAGTCTACTCAGTACTACTTCTTGTTCAGCCAATCATTAAAACAAACAAGTTTGTTTACATTTACGGGAGATAATGCTGCCTGCTTCTTATTTACAATGTCACCTGAAAGTGAGAACAGGCATTCGCACGGCACTTTTGTAGCTGGCATTGCAAAGTATTTATGTGCCAGATATGCTAAACATTTATCTGCCCCTTCGGCCACCATTCCAGAGGACATGCTTCCATGATGATGACACTCGTTAAAAAAATAATGCATTAACTAAATTTATGACTGAACTCCTTGGGGGAGAATTGTATGTCTCCTGCTGTGTTTTACCCACATTCTGCATACGTTTCATGTTAGAGCAGACTCAGACGATGACCCAGCACATGTTCATTTTAAGAACACTTTCACTGCAGGGTTGACAAAACGCAAAGAAGGTACCAATGTCAGATTTCTAAAGATAGCTGCAGCTCTCAATGCAAGGTTTAAGAATCTGAAGTGCCTTCCAAAATCTGAGAGGAATGAGGTGTGGAGCATGCTTTCAGAAGTCTTAATAGAGCAACATGCTGCTGTGGAAACTACAGAACCTGAACCACTGGCATCTGACTCAGATGATGAAAATGAACATGCATCGGTCTGCACGGTTTTGGATCATTATCGAGCAGAAGCCCTCATTAGCATGGATGCACATCATCTGGAATGGTGGTTGAAGCATGAAGGGACATATGAATCTTTAACGCATCTGGCACATAAATATCTTGCAACACCGGCTATAACAGTGCCATGTTAACTCCTGTTCTCTCTTTCAGGTGACACTGTAAACAAGAAGTGCGCAGCATTATCTCCTGAAAACATAAACAAACTTGTTTGTTTGAGTGAGTGACTAAATAAGAAGTAGGACTGAGTGGACTTGTAGGCTCTAAAGTTTTACATTATTTTGTTTTTGAATTTTTGAATGCAGTTATTTTTTGTACATAATTCTACATTTGTAAGTTCAACTACCTCACGAAAGCTTTTGCTCAAATAAATTTGTTAGTCTCTAAGGTGCCACAAGTACTCCTTTTCTTTTTGCGAATACAAACTAACACGGCTGCTACTCTGAAACCTGTCATAATAAAGAGATTACACTACAGTACTTGTATGAGGTGAATTGGAACAGCACAAGAACAAATCTGCACAGACACCCGTGGAACCCTGACCTGGGGTATTCTATCTGCTACCCAAGATCCATAAACCTGGAAATCCTGGACGCCCCATCATCTCGGGCATTGGCACCCTGAGAGCAGGATTGTCTGGCTATGTAGACTCCCTCCTCAGGCCCTACGCTACCAGCACTCCCAGCTATCTTTGAGACACCACTGACTTCCTGAGGAAACTACAATCCATCGGTGATCTTCCTGAAAACACCATCCTGGCCACTATGGATGTAGAAGCCCTCTACACCAACATTCCACAAAAAGATGGACAACAAGTTATCAGGAACAGTATCCCCGATAATGTCACGGCTAATCTGGTGGCTGAACTTTGTGACTTTGTCCTCAGCCATAACTATTTCACATTTGGGGACAATGTATAACTTCAAATCAGCGGCACTGCAATGGATACCCGCATGGCCCAACAGTATGCCAACATTTTTATGGCTGACTTAGAACAACACTTCCTCAGCTCTCGTCCCCTAATGTCCCTACTCTACTTGCGCTACATTGATGACATCTTCATCATCTGGACCCATGGAAAAGAAGCCCTTGAGGAATTCCACCATGATTTCAACAATTTCCATCCCACCATCAACCTCAGCCTGGACCAATCCACACAAGAGATCCACTTCCTGGACACTATGGTGCTAATAAGTGATGGTCACATAACCACCACCCTATACCGGAAACCTACTGACTGCTATTCCTACCTACATGCCTCCAGCTTTCACCCAGATCACACCACACAATCCATTGTCTACAGCCAAGCTCCACAATACAACCACATTTGCTCCAACCCCTCAGACAGAGACAAACACCTACAAGATCTCTATCAAGCATTCTTACAACTTCAATACCCACCTGCTGAAGTGAAGAAACAGACTGACAGAGCCAGAAGAGTACCCAGAAGTCACCTACTACAGGACAGGCCCAACAAAGAAAACAACAGAACGCCACTAGCCATCACCTTCAGCCCCCAACTAAAACCTCTCCAACGCATCATCAAGGATCTACAATCTATCCTGAAGGATGACCCATCACTCTCATAGATCTTGGGAGACAGGCCAGTCCTTGCTTACAGACAGCCCCCCAACCTGAAGCAAATATTCACCAGCAACCACACACTACACAACAGAACCACTAACCCAGGAACTTATCCTTGCAACAAAGCCTGTTGCCAACTGTGTCCACATATCTATTCAGGGGAGACCATCATAGGGCCTAATCGCATCAGCCACACTATCAGAGGCTCCTTCACTTGCGTATCTACCAATGTGATATATGCCATCATGTGCCAGCAATGCCCCTCTGCCATGTACATTGGTCAAACTGGACAGTCTCTACGTAAAAGAATAAAGTGACACAAATCAGACATCAAGAATTATAACATTCAAAAACCAGTAGGAGAACACTTCAATCTATCTGGTCACTCGATTACAGACCTAAGAGTGGCTATTCTTCAACAAAAAAAACTTCAGAAACAGACTCCAACGAGAGACTGCTGAATTGGAATTAATTTGCAAACTGGATACAATTAACTTAGGCTTGAATAGAGACTGGGAGTGGATGGGTCATTACACAAAGTAAAACTATTTCCCCATGTTATTCCCCGGCTCCCCGACTGTTCCTCAGACGTTCTTGTCAAGTGCTGGAAATGGCCCACCTGGATTATGACTACTAAAGGTTTTCTTCCTCTCCCCCACCTCCTGCTGGTAATAGCTCATCTTAAGTGATCACTCTCCTTACAGTGTGTATGATAACACCCATTGTTTCATGTTCTCGGTGTATATAAATCTCCCCACTGTATTTTCCACTGAATGCATCTGATGAAGTGAGCTGTAGCTCACGAAAGCTTATGCTCAAATAAATGAGGTGCCACAAGTCCTCCTTTTCTTTTTGCGAATACATACTAACACGGCTGCTACTCTGAAACCAGTATTTCTTTTGTTTTTTATAGCACAAATATTTTAATAAAAAATATAAAGTGAGCACTATACGCTTTGTGTTCTGTGTAATCAATATATTTGAACTCAGTATATTGAAAAAATGTAGAAAACATCCACAAATATTAAAAAAATGGTATTCTATTATTGTTTAACAGTGCGATTAATTGTGATTAATTGTTTTAATTGCTTGACAGCCCTAGTTACTATCTGTCATGCTGTAGCATTGAGTGGCTAAAAACCTCAAATTCTTGAGCAAAACTCCTTGCAATAGATATTGAACTATCTGTGCTCTATGTAGGACCAGTGGATGAAGCTGGTGCACTGCTATCACTTGAGGCCTGCTGCAAGTTAGTCTTCACATTCCCCTCTCTCAAAACACTCTTTTCAGCCTCTTTGACTCTGTGGTGCAGTGCTGCTCTCCAGTTTGGGCTGTTGATAGCAGCATATTCCCAGCTTGCAATGTTGATGCTGAAAGCTTTATAGTACCTCTTGCAAATGTCCTTGAACCTGAGCCTAGGTCAGCCCAGTGCCCGCTGAAGGTGGTCCAAGGCTCATCACCATACAGCTCAGAATGCATGTCTAGTAAGCCCATATCTTGGGTGTTCAATGTTAGTTTCCTGTTATCCCACACAATCTTGGTGAGTTGCCTGAATGTGGCAGCTGACTTTTCAATGAGAGAATTAGGTCTGTCATCTAGAGATAAGATTTCTGATACAGTTGATCTTAGATAGAAGAACTTGTGCACAACTACTAGAGTGGTGTTAGCTACTGAAGTTTTTGGTGCAGTCAACATTGTGCCATAATTGTCGCCTTTGGGCTGATGGTTTGTCCTAATGCATCACAATCTAGCCCAAAGCTATTGCAAAGTTTCTGAAAATCTCCTCTTCACTATGTGTGATGAGCATTGCGGCGTTGGTGGAAAGAAGTTGTTTGGCTTTGCTTTTTGTTCTTAGATGTGCAATGTTAAAGAATTTCCTATCTGGTCTTTTATGGAGATGTACACCCTCAGTGCCAGATGAGAAAGCATCAGAGAGAAGAATATACCAAAGAGTGCTGTTGCCACAACATGCCCCTGTTTGACATCACTGTGGATTTAAAAGCTATCACCATCCAGTATGATTTATCACCATCATACTGGACTGTAGCCTTCATCCCATCATGGAAGGCCTAAAATCAAACTGATAAGAAGTGGGGGGCAACCAATTCTCTCTAACTACTGGAAAAGACCCTTTCTTCTGACCAGGTCAAAAGATCTTGTAAGATCTATAAAGGCCATGCAGAGAAGTCTTTCTTGTTCTTGACATTTTTTCTTGTAGTTGCCTTAGTATGAAGAATGTGTTGATAACTGATCTACTGGAACGGAACCTGCACTGATTCTCTGGATATACGTGTTTAGCAAGAACTTTGTGTCTTTTGAGAATGACCCATGGGAATTCCTTGCCAGCAACACTAAGTAGAGAGATTCCTTTGTAATTGTTGCAATCATTCTAATCACCTTTGTTTTTATACAGCTTTATGATGTTGGCTATTGCCTGACACTTTCTCAACAGTTTTCAGAGTAGCAGCCGTATTAGTCTGTATTCGCAAAAAGAAAAGGAGTACTTGTGGCACCTTAGAGACTAACAAATTTATTTGAGCATAAGCTTTCCAATGAAGTGAGCTGTAGCTCACGAAGCTTATGCTCAAATAAATTTGTTAGTCTCTAAGGTGCCACAAGTACTCCTTTTCTTTTTCCCCCAACAGTGGATTTGGTTCAGGGTTTTCTGCCATAACCTGTGTTCAACCAAGAATTAGCTACAAGGCAGCAGTGCCAGGAGTTATTCCTTTGTGGATATTATTTTCCATTCCAGCAAAAACTCCACCACTCAGTGAGTAGTTTCATAGATTCATAGATACTAAGGTCAGAAGGGACCATTCTGATCATCTAGTCCAACCTCCTGCACAACGCAGGCCACAGAATCTCACCCACCCACACCTACGAAAAACCTCCTCACCTATGTCTGAACTACTGAAGTCCTCAAATCGTGGTTTAAAGACTTCAAGGAGCAGAGAATCCTCCAGCAAGTGACCCGTGCCCCATGCTACAGAGGAAGACGAAAAACCTCCAGGACTTCTTCCAATCTGCCCTGGAGGAAAATTCCTTCCCAACCCCAAATATGGCAACCAGCTAAACCCTGAGCATATGGGCAAGATTCACCAGCCAGATACTACAGAAAATTCTTTCCTGGGTAACTCAGATCCCATCCATCTAATATCCCATCTCAGGGGATTAGGCCTATTTACCCTGAATATTTAAAGATCAATTAATTACCAAAATCACATTATCCCATCATACCATCTCCTCCATAAACTTATTGAGAAGAATCTTAAAGCCAGATAGATCTTTTGCCCCCACTGCTTCCCTTGGAAGGCTATTCCAAAACTTCACTCCTCTGATAGTTAGAAACCTTCATCTAATTTCAAGTCTAAAGTTCCTAGTGGCCAGTTTATACCCATTTGTTCTTGTGTCCACATTGGTGCTGAGCTTAAATAATTCCTCTCCCTCTCCTGTATTTATCCCTTTGATACATTTATAGAGAGCAATCATATCTCCCCTCAACCTTCTTTTAGTTAGGCTAAACAAGCCAATCTCCTTAAGTCTCCTTTCATAAGACAAGTTTTCCATTCCTCGGATCATCCTAGTAGCTCTTCTCTGTACCTGCTCCAGTTTGAATTAATCCTTTTTAAACATGGGAGACCAGAACTGCATACAGTATTCTAGGTGAGGTCTCACCAGTGCCTTGTATAATGGTACTAAAACCTCCTTATCCCTACTGGAAATACCTCTCCTGATGCATCCCAAAACTGCATTAGCTTTTTTCACAGCCATATCACATTGGCAGCTCATAGTCATCCTATGATCAACCAATACTCCAAGGTCCTTCTCCTCTTCCATTACTTCTAACTGATGCCAACTTGTAACTAAAATTCTTGTTATTAATCCCTAAATGAATAACCTTACACTTCTCACTATTAAATTTCATCCTATTACTATTACTCCAGTTTACAAGGTCATCCAGATCCTCCTGTATAATATCCCGATCCTTCTCTGAATTGGCAATACCTCCCAGCTTTGTATCATCTGCAACTTTATGAGCACACTCCCACTTTTTGTGCCAAAGTCAGTAATAAAAAGATTAAATAAGATTGATCCCAAAACTGATCCCTGAGGAACTCCACTAGTAACCTCCCTCCAGCTGACAGGTTTCAGAGTAGCAGCCGTGTTAGTCTGTATTCGCAAAAAGAAAAGGAGTACTTGTGGCACCTTAGAGACTAACAGATTTATTAGAGCATAAGCTTTCGTGAGCTACAGCTCACTTGATGAAGTGAGCTGTAGCTCACGAAAGCTTATGCTCTAATAAATTTATTAGTCTCTAAGGTGCCACAAGTACTCCTTTTCTTCCAGCTGACAGTTCACCTTTCAGTAGGACCTGTTGCAGTCTCCTCTTTAACCAATTCCTTATCCACCTTTTGATGTTCATATTGATCCCCATCTTTTCCAATTTAACCAATAATTCCCCATGTGGCACGGTATCAAACGCCTTACTGAAATCTAGGTAAATTAGATCCACTGTGTTTCCTTTATCTAAAAAATCTGTTACTTTTTCAAAGAAGGAGATCAGGTTGGTTTGGCACGATCTACCTTTTGTAAAACTATGTTGTATTTTGTCCCATTTACCATTGACTTCAATGTCCTTAACTAATTTCTCCTTCAAAATTTTTTCCAGGACCTTGCATACTACAGATGTCAAACTAACTGGCCTGTAGTTACCCGGATCACTTTTTTTTCCTTTCTTAAAAATAGGAATATATTAGCAATTCTCCAATCATTCAGTACAACTCCTGAGTTTACAGATTCATTAAAAATTCTTGCTAATGAGCTTGCAATTTCAGGTGCCAATTCCTTTAATATTCTTGGATGAAGGTTATCTGGGCCCTCCAATTTAGTCCCATTAAGCTGTTTGAGTTTCGCTTCTACCTCAGATATGGTAATATCTACCTCCATATCCTCATTCCCATTTGTCATGCTATCATTATCCCTAAGATCCTCTTTAGCCTTATTAAAGACTGAGGCAAAGTATTTGTTTAGATATTGGGCCATGCCTAGATTATCTTTAACCTCCACTCCATTCTCAGTGTTTAGCGGCCCCCTTCTTCTTTCTTAGTTTTCTTCTTATTTATATGGCTATAGAACCTTTTACTATTGGTTTTAATTCCCTTTGCAAGGTCCAACTCTACTCGACTTTTAGCCTGTCTCACTTTATCCCTACATGTTCTGACCTCAATAAGGTAGCTTTCCTTGCTGATCCCTCCCATCTTCCATTCCCTATATGCTTTCTGCTTCTTCTTAATCACCTTTCTAAGATGCTTGCTCATCCAGCTTGGTCTACAACTCCTGCCTATGAATTTTTTCCCCTTTCTTGGGATACAGGCTTCCGATAGCTTCTGCAGCTTTGATTGAAAGTAATCCCAGGCCTCCTCTACCTTTAGATCCATAAATTCTTCAGTCCAATCCACTTCCCTAACTAATTTCTTTAATTTTTGAAAGTCAGCCCTTTTGAAATCAAAAACTCTAGTTGCAGATTTATTTTTGTTAATCCTTCTGTTCAGTTTGAACTGAATTAGCTCATGATCACTTGAGCCAAGATTATCCCCTACAACCATTTCTTCTACGAGGTCCTCGCCATTTTAGATTTAATTTTGGTGAGTAGCATCGCCTCTAGTTGGTTCAGCAACTACTTGATGAAGGAATCCATCAGCTATCACATCTAGGAAAATCTGAGCCCTATTATTATTACTAGCACTGGACCTCCAGTCTATATCTGGGAAGCTAAAGTCTCCCATGATCACGCAGTTTCCATTAGTATTTACTTTATTTAAAACATTAAAAAGGGCTCTATCCATATCCAAATTAGATCCCGGAGGTCTATAGCACACCCCAAGCACTATCGTAGGAGAGGCTCTACTAGTTATCTTTCCCAATGTAATTTTTGCCCAGACTGACTCTGTCTTATCCATTGCATTGCTTCTTATTTCTTTACATTCTACCTCATCATTGATATACAATGCTACTCCACCACCTTTACCTTTGTTTCTATCTTTCCTAAACAGCGCATACCCTTCAATACCTGTAGTCCAGTCATGACTACTATTCTACCACGTTTCTGTTATCCCTATAATATCTGGTTTCACTTCCTGCATCAGTAGCTCTAGTTCCTCCATTTTGTTACTAGGCTCCTTGCATTAGTGTACAAACATCTTAATTTTTGCTGTTTGGCCTCGCTCACATTTTGTACCCTATTAGGCACAGTCATTCTACAGTCAGTATAACCTATTAGACTGGTATCCACACTGCCCTCGCTCCTTATATACATTCTGCTACCCACGGCTGTATCCTTTCTTACTTCGTCTTCTTCCCTCTCAATGCTAAAATCTGGCGTGGAGATTACCTGGACATCTCCCAACCATCTCCCCTAATTCCTAGTTTAAAGCTCTCTTTATCAGTAGTGCCAGCCTCCATCCTAGAAGTCTATTTCCTTCCCTACTCAGATGAAGTCCATCCCGAGAGAACTGTCCTCTGTCCATGAATGCCTCCCAGTGACCATACATCCCAAAACCCTCCTTATAGCACCACTGCCTAAGCCATCTGTTGACAGTCATAATCTTGTCACACCTTTGTTGCCCTTCTCTAGGAAAGGCAGGATCCCACTAAAGATCACCTGAGCCTCAATTTCCTTAAGCGTCTTCCCCAGCCTAGCATAGTCTCCCTTAATACTTTCCAGTGAGAATCTAGCCATATCATTTGTTCCCACATGAGGGATAATTAGGGGATTCTTTCCCGCTCCCTTTAGGATCCTTTTCAACCTCAGGTCTACATCCCGTATCTTAGCACCCGGAAGACAGCACACCCTTCTATTCTCTGGATCAGCTCTAGTTACAGGCCTGTCTATTCTTCTCAATAAAGAGTCCCCAATCACATAGACCTGCCTTTTCCTGGTGACGGTACTATTCTCCAGTCTCTCCCCTGTTCCCTCTGGCTGCAAGTTCTTTCCATTCCTATTTTCCCTTATAATCCTCTTCAACCCATCCTGTATCCTCCTGGGGCTCATATTTTGTGTAGTCTCCCTTGACTTTTCCCCTTTTCCTATAGGACTAGCCTCTCTTCTCTTCTTCCTTGCCCTTCCACCTTCAGCAACTACCTGCTGAGCCCCTTCTTCATTTTCTAACTCTGCAAACCTGTTCCTAAGCTCTATTTCTCCTTCACTAGCCCGTCTTTTCCTCTGCCTGGTTCTTTTAGTCACATGCTTCCACTGACCACTTTCCTTACCCAGTCTCCCCTCAAAATTCCCCAGCCCTGCTTCCATCTGTAAGTCTGAGCTTTTCCCTTCAGATACCTCATATTTTTGCTCCATCATCTGCTCAAACCCCTTCCTAGACTCAACCAGACTTTCCACCTGCATCTCCAAACCTCAGATCTTTTCCTCCCATCAGCTCTATCAGATGGCATTTCATGCAGAAAAAACTCTTACCAGGTTCCCCCTCCAGGATCATGTACATACCACAGCTTCCACATCCAGTCATCCTCATTGTGTCTTCCACTACAGGAGTCACTCCCACAGCTGCCTCAGTATCCATCATAGCCTTCCCACCTAAGTCCTGTTAATCTGGGAAACACAAGCCACACCAAAAAGACCACCCCCCACAACAAAAACAAACCCCAAACAAGCACCACAATACAAACTCCCCTTGCAAACTCCCACAACTCCCCTGTTTACAGCTCTGTTTGCTAGCTCCTGAGTTGCCTTAATGAGATCTGAAGGGTGGGGTTCCTGGTTTAGATGCTGAGCACCCAATCTGCAGCAGATTGTATTGTGTTACATGGTACCAATAGCAGGCCTCACACGCTTGACCTGACCCAGGCCTTTTGTTTATAGACCAGATTTAATATAAATATTAAGCATTATTTTGAAAAATCTATAACCTATTAAATTGATATTTGCAAAAGTAATTACAAATCCATGATATCAGCATAAATTGAATGATTATACTGCTTGCTGTCTTACTACATTTTAAAAGGCTAACAGCTGTCCTATTATAAGTTATTTTGTTCTTACATACAAATTTCTGGACTATTTGGTCTGTTACAGCCAGCAACTGAACGTTGAGTGGGTGTGGAGCCACTTTGGCCTACATCAATCCCCAGCAGTATCCTGGCTGAATCAACCAAAATGCCTCTGGGAGTGTTAGGAGAACAAGTTGGAGAAGGAGCCAAGAAGCCCTTTAAAAGACGGCAATCCATGTGTCCCCTTAATCAACCCTCCTCTGTAGCCTAACATGGCTGGAGTGGGGAACGTTATCATCTTGGAAATATGGACACCATCGGATAGCTTCAGTCCTTCCAAGCCAAAAGCACTGGGACTAGTACTGTGAATCCCCTTTGCAGAAGAAATGCCCAGTGGGGGAAAGGGTCTGTGTAAACGTAGCTGGAATCTGTTGTTTTGGCAGGAAATGGATAAACCTTTGCACCAGTAAAGCATGTTTCTATAAAGAGTAATGTTTGCATAATTTTATAAACACAACAAGAGAACTGGAAAGAGGCTGAGGATAAAATACAAATGGCCAAATGCTCTGTAAATAGAAGGAACTAAGCTAGTATCACACTGTGCATTAGCCAGCAGTGTAGTGAGAACTTATTCTCACTGTCTCCTCCTCCTCCTTTCGCATACCGTTGGGCACACCTACTTGTTGCATCTTAAAGTGAGTCTGTAAACTCTGTGAGGCAGGGACTACGTATTGTGTGTTTGCATGGCACATAGCACAGTGGGCCACTGATCAGGACGGGGGCCTTTGGGCAATATTGTAACATAATAAACATAAATAAATAATAATAAGTAAATTTTATAAAAATGCATCCATCTGCTGCTTTGGGTGTCGGGAAAATTTTGTAAACAATTACAACCAATGTTTCAAGAGAAATTAAATGAAGTGGGAGGAGATTTGGGTGCACTCTAACAGACCTCACTAACCTCTGCACCCACCCCATATTTTTATTGGTATGTCCTTTTCCATACTCCTACAACAAGAAAGGGTCTCTAATAAAGTCCATCAGAAAAAAAAATATCCCATATACTACTGTCCACTGTATACGCAGATTTTTAAAAAGTGAGGTTTTAAGACAGGCAAAGATATCTGAATTACTTAAGCTCTATCAAAAAGAAAAGGAGGACTTGTGGCACCTTAGAGACCAAACACATTTATATGAGCGTAAGCTTTCATGATGTATCCGATGAAGTGAGCTGTAGCTCACGAAAGCTTACGCTCGAATAAACGTGTTGGTCTCCAAGATGCCACAAGTCCTTCTTTTCTTTTTTGCAGATACAGACTAACATGGCTGCTACTCTGAAATCTGTCATTAAACTCTATCAGAAAACTTTTCATATTTCTTGGAAACACAAGTACAAAACAGCACATTTGTTATTCATGACATGAATCTCCATAAAACCCCGGTCTCGTACAATGAAATGTCAGGGGAAATCTGATGAAATGGCACAGTTCTCCCTTAGGGAAAACCTACGTCAGTTAGAAGAAATTGTGTTACAGTGTGCATTTCCTGCATACTTTCATTGTACGTCTCATTTCAATAGCCTTCTTTATGATAGGCTGGAAAGTATGCAAAAAATAGTTGGTTGTGGGGAACCCATTTTCCTTTCCAATAGATTTATTTATTGCATTTATTCCTTTCGATGTATTTTGATCCTTTGCTCTGGTTTGAAGGCAGAGATCTAGACAAACTGATGAAACTTACATGATTTTTTTTTGGTCCAGACAAAGGGTAAGATTCACCTCTGGTGTAAGAGGGTCCAACTCTATTGACTTTGAGAACTGAATTTGGCCCTTTGGGAGCTAATTTGTCCCTGGGCTGGTGCAGCGTTTGTGTCCCTCCAATCTTGAGGACTGTCTTAGCATCTGGGGAATAGCTAAAGCATAGGACTGCCTGCCCCAGCCACACCTCTGAACCCAGAATACCCCTATTCCAAGGGCCTTAACACAGGCTTGGGGAGGTACAGACCCAGCTCTGCCAGTTCTCGGTCACTATCTAGCTTACTGTGATGGGGATTTTCTTTAGGGAAAAAGCAGCTAAAGAATGATTATTGACTGGGGTTAGAACTGGTTGAAACCCTCAGAGTCTTTAGGGGTTTTTTGTTATTTGTGAAAATTGAATTTTCACTGAAGATATTTGTTAAAAATGTTCAATTCAGAAAATTGTGATTCGCTCTAATTGGGCTTTTTAACTGAGTCCACTCATTGCTAGAGCACCTGCTCTGAGCCAGGCCAGGCATAGCAGCTCTCTCGCTTTGGAGTGCCCCCTTGCAGACAGTTGCTCCAGCATTGCGAGGGCATCTCTTCCAGTGACTTGGCCCTCTGGCCAAGGTCACCATCTTAAGTCTGCCCCTTCCAGAGTCACAACTGTCCAAACTAAAAACTCCAAAATATCTTTAACACAAACAAAATCCTTCTGCCCTCTCTAGGGCTATTTCTCAATCTATCCCCAGGGCTTAGTTGCAGCCCCCCAATGGGCTTAAAAACCCTTCCAATGGGCTTGTATACACCCTTCCTAGGGGCCACTAGGGGAACCCATTCCCACCCTCTATTCTAGATTCTGGCCCAGGGCCATGTACCGAGCAGCTAGGTCTACTCTTAGCCCGTGCTATGGTTTTCCCTGGGCCACATCCTACTACACACTTTCTACTCACAAAAAACTGAACACCCTTGCCCTGCCCCTTCTCCAAGGCCCCACACATATCCCACCCCTTCTCTGAGGCCTCCTACCCCTGCTCACTCCATCCCCTCCTCGCCCCCGGTCGCTCGCTCTCCCCACCCTCACTCATTTTCACTTGACTGGCTCAGGGGTGCGGGAGAGGGTGAAGGCTCCGACTGGGGGTGTGGGCTCCGGGGTGGGTCCAGAAGTTAGGAGTTCAGAGTGCGGGAGGGGGCTCCACGCTGAGGCAGTGAATTGGGATGCGAGAGGGCGTGAGGGCTCCGGCTGGGAGTGTGGGCTCTTGTGTGGAGCCAGGGATGAGGAGCTTGGGGTACAGAAGGGGGCTCTGGACTGGGGCGGGGGGGGCGTTGCATGGGATCCCGGGAAGCAGCCGGCATCTCCCCCCTCCAGTTCCTAGGTGTAAGGCAGGGTGGGGAACCTAGGGCCCGCGGGCCAGATCCGGCCCCATGATTAATTTCATCTGGCCTGGGGGCCCTAGGTTCCCCACCCCTGCCCTACGCCTAGGAGTTGGAGAAGGGTCATGCTGGCTGCTTCCCGGGAGCCGTGTAGAGTGGAGGCTAGTGGGAGCCTGCCAGCCCTGCTGTGCCACCAATGGACACCAGGTCACTTTACATCCTACCCAGTCTATCAAGTTCGCCTGTGGGTCTCCCAGTCTCTTCGCTGCTTAATCAGGGTTTCTCCCAGGCCTCCCTGCTTGAAGAGCTTTCTTTACTGCTTTGAGGTGCCTGCCTGACTTTCCCACCAGTTCTTTCCCCAGCTTTACCAACACTTAAGCCTGCCTTTCCCTCTCTACTGCAGCCACCTTCTGCTCTTTATGGGGAAATTGCCTGATTTCCCCCAGGTGGGGCTCATTCTGTAATCCAGTTGGCTTAGCACTGGGCATTCCATCCAATAGGGCAAGCCACCCTGCTAGAGGCTCTGTCCATGTATCATATGTTTTCTGATACTATTTCATGTCACATTAATTTCAACCCTACATTAGAGTTCTTATGAATCTAAGATGTGTCAACCTACCTGCAGAGCAGGTGTTCTCAACCTTTTCCTTCTCAGGTCCCTACAGCAGGATATAAAAACTCCATGGCCCACCTGTGCCACAACAACTGGTTTTCTACACATAAAAGCGAGGGCTGGCATTAGGGGGTAGCAAAAAGAGCAATTGCCTGGTGCCCCATGCCACAGGGCCCCAGCGAATCTAAGTTGCTCAGGCTTTGGCTTCAGCCCCAGGTGGTGGGACTCAGGGCCCTGGGCTTCAGCCCCATGCAATGGAGTTTCGGCCTTCTGCCGTGGGTCCCATCAAGTCTAATGCTGGCCCTGCTTGCAGGACCCCCTGAAACCTGCTTGTGGTCCCCCAGGGGGCCCCAGGATCCTGGTTGAGAACCATTGCTGTAGAGCACAGATCAAAAAACAACCACACATGAAAATTTCATCAACTTTTTTCCTGTGTTGTTTTGTCAAAATATGAGAATTTGAAAAATGTTGCCCAGATGTAATAGATAGTCATAGCAAGTGTCTGACAATAATGTCCTACATGTGTTAGAACAGCCTTTCACAAAAAGAAAAGGAGTACTTGTGGCACCTTAGAGACTAACAAATTTATTAGAGCATAAGCTTTCGTGAGCTACGCTTATGCTCTAATAAATTTGTTAGTCTCTAAGGTGCCACAAGTACTCCTTTTCTTTTTGCGAATACAGACTAACACGGCTGCTACTCTGAAACAGCCTTTCACTAACTGTAAGACAACGGGAGATGGGTGCTGGCAGCCCCAGAGAGTTGCTGGGCTGTGAAGAGGTGCCTCCCAAGATTTATAATGGTTTCTTTTCATTTTTATTTTTTAAACTAAACAAATAGAGATTTGTGAAACAAAAGAGCAAAAAGCTTCTCTACTTGCAGCCAAGTGAATGAACAAATGTCCTATTCATGTTCAGTTGGAGTTAGGCCATGATGACCTCAGTATTGGAAGAGGTCAGTGTGGCTTAAAGCTGCCTTTAGACCCTCACCAGTACTGAGTAGGGTTGTAGTACAGCTGAGGATCTGGCCACTGGTGTACAAGAACCTTGGTGACTCTTCAGGCTAATTGGCATCACTACTCTTTTCACTTTGATGTAATGAGACAGTTGCTGTGTTTTGAATGATTAGAGAACATATTTGAGGATGACAGCACTAATAGATATTTTGGCTTTTGCTGCATGTCATTTGATCAAAATGTCTATTGCACAGCTGTGAATCTTCAGTAAATATGTTCTTATTAATCTAAGTGAGTATCACTGATACTGTGTTTAGTCAACACACAGTAATGGTTTAATTAGATCCATATCTGGAACCACTAATTTATAACAGCATAGATATTTAGAAACGATATGCAGGATTATACTAATATTTCATTTAGTTAGTTGGTAAAATGCTGTAGTTCACTGCATGTTTTACACTGCATGTGTTGCATTGCCTGGAAGTATGTTGCACTGCAAAGGGTGCATGACATCTGCTGTGATTCACAGCTGTCAATCAGCCTGGACATTTGTTCTAATTTTATTCATTGGTTTCATTGCACATTCAGGCCCAGACTGCCTTGTCTGGCTATGCTGTGCTTAGAATAAGGGATGCTAAGGTGGCTTTAGGCTACTTATAAGTTTCTCACATTCTGAAAGCCGTTTGGGGTGCAAGTTAGAGCAGCCCAATGAAGAACTGGCTTCCGATGGCATAAGACAGACTCTTGAGGAGTCAGGTGCCAAACATTATAGCAGTGCTTTTTGACAATTTTTTCCACTAAATTAAATAGCGTTCTCTTGTTCAACTTCCTTCAGATTTCACTGATGTAATTTTTAAGTAACTTTCTCCAAACACATTGAGTCAAACATATCCATGTGTAGAGAGGGACAGCACAAGGCTCAAGCACTAGTTAGGTCCTACTTAAGGTCTGTTTGGGGCTTAAGTGGTGATCAGTTCTCATGCTGGCCTGCTGAACAGCAGTGAATTAGTCTTTATAAATTCCTTAATTTGTTGAGGTTCTAGCCAATTTTCAATTTCTTTTATTACCTTCTTGCAGTTCTGTTTATAACGTAGCTTTAGTAATAGAGTGAAGTGCTGGTTTATCAAACACCTGTCTTTCCAGTTGATTTGTGCAATAAATAGAATAAAATAAATATGGGGCTTATACAGTAGGCTACATTTTTCTATCCACAGATAGATAAGGAACGGAGAGTAAAACAGAGAAGGACAAGAGTTTTATCCTCCCTCACTTTAGAGTTTCAAGTAGATTAATATGCAGTGTGCACACATACATAAATGCCACTTGTGGCTGTTTAACAGGGAACACTGGATATCACAAGGCAACAGGCAAGTATAATCCTTATTCTTTCAGTAAAACTGTTTGCTTAAGCTCTGGTGAACTCAAGTTTCAATGAGAACAATGTCATAGATGTTGCATGCTGTGGATGAAACTTAACATAGAGAAGCTTTAAGGTCTAAAAAACCTAAGCCCTCTGTTCTGAGACAGATTTGGTCTTGAGCTTAAAGTAACCATCAAGCTTTTGCAAGTTCTTATGGAACCTACCACATCCACAGAACTAGATGAGTATCCAAAACCATATCTAATGGCAATCCCATGGGCTGCCTACTGTATTCCATTCAATCATGCTTTTTCCAGTCAGTGGATCTGAAAAATTAGAGGAAAAAACTGAAAGTGCTCTGTTCAATTGTGAGGAAGCAGCACAAAACACATGGATTAAAAAATGAACCCATTTTCAAGAGTCAAGCTAAGCACTAATAGGTATGTCACTGAACTGTAAGTGATCAAACAGCTTCGCATGGGCGGACTTGCAGCTGAGAACCCTTATGTCCTCTTGGAACTCAGCAGGGTTTCTGAAGAGCAGACAGCTTACCTTCTATTTGATCAAAACATTTATGCAGACTTGCAAAGCTAGGAAGAAGTTGCTTCAGCTGCTGATTCAATAGCTCTGTGGTACCTTAATTGAAAACAAATACTGCACAGAAATGCTTCCATTTAAAACAAATTCCCCCAAAGACAGATTTAAGCTACTTTTTGAGCATTACCTCTGATATGTAGGCTGCATCTCATCCACGAGTCAGAGCAAGACTACCCTTTCACTTAAAGGTAATTATGATTTACAATAGAATCAAAAACCTGGGGAGTGCAGAGAAGAGTTGAGTTATACGACAGTGTTTCTGTGCTAAAGTTCTCCGGCAGATTAATGGTTGTTTGACAATTGTATAAGGTTTCAGTTAGCATCTCCCCAGATGACAGGCAGTATAACAAACTGGGAAACTATCAGGTAGCATGACTTGTTCCAAATCCTAAAATAATCTAGATGAAGGGGAGAAGGAGTATCATTTTGTACAGAAGGATAGCTACAAAAAAGAATTATGGCAGCCCCAGGAAAGGTTTACACCATTACAAAGGCATGATAGAGGGAAAAAAAGGCAGGAAGCTGACAGACTCTCAGAGCTTAAAAATTAACTCTTTGGCATATCGTCTCCTTGGCTACCTGGAGAACTCCCTCATGAGTTCACAAACCAGGCAGTTGTAGAGCTGTTTAGAAACATTTTAAACAAGAATGAAATTTCAACAAAGGAAAACAATTTTTAGAACTTTTCCACAATTATCCTCTTTCCATATTTTCTGACCAGCTCTAAAAGGCGCTCAGGTATCAGTTTTGGCACACGCACAGAACTTCTGCATAAACAAAACAAGTTCAAGAGACTTTTGCAGGCACAATCAGCAAATGGAGGCATGCAAAAGTGGACATACATGAAAAAAGGCCAGGACTGAACATTTGTAATATAAATATTTTCTGTCAGAATGGAAACTCAAATAAAGCTCGGGTCTATTGAGGAGAAACTCAAGACTCCAAGGTAAAATTCTCCTGAATTGAGGGGATTCTATGTATACTATTATCACAATCACTACGGTATTCTCTTGAGCATTTGGATACTGTCATAACTCTGTCCTGAGTTATTGTAATAATATAAGAATGAAAAAGTGTAAACCAGAGGAGAGGAACACACCCCTGTTTATGTTGCTGATCCTAAAGGATTCACCTGCACTAATTAGCTCTTTGCTTGGAGTGCTTCTGAAACCTGACTTAGAATTAACACCTAACTCCCCAGACTGTTCTCTGTTTTGCCTCTTCTTAAAGGTCTGACTGTGAAGGGCTCTGGCAAGGCTTCAAGGCACCAAAAGACCTGTATATCCCATCAGAGATTTCAAAAGCACTCTATAGAGGAGGAAAAGTGTTGTTTTTCAGGTGGTGAACTGAAGCACACAGCAGTCTAAGATCACAAAGTAAGTCAGTGACAGAAACAGAACTGAAGTCCTTTGACTCCTTCTCTGCTGTCCTAGTCACTGGACTATTCTGCAGAAATTCCTATGGCCTGTGATGAGACTGTATGCACAGGTCCTAATTTTAAACTGTACCTTTCAGGAGAAGCAGTTCTGGAGGCACAACCCAGGCAGGGAGATGGCTTGGAGAGGAAGGCTTTAAGCTATTTTGTGCTTCCTGGTTCTGTCTCTCTAGCAATTTAGACCAGCCCCTAAGTTAAGGGGGCTTCCCAAGGCCACTTGTGAGCATTTTGTTGGTTCTACAGTGGAGCCAGGCCTCTCCCCTTTCTACCTCAACATGCTTCCTCCTCCTCCTCTTCTGGACCCCAGGCTTATCTAATACACCGGGGCTGTGAGAAGTGGTATTGGGTGGGGCAGTTTTGCCAGTTCTTTGCCACCAGGAAAGCCCCTTACCAAGGGGGATCTTCAGGAAGGTGTTCTGCTCCTTTCTGTGCTACAAAGGGGCCACAGCAGGGGAGAGAACTGAGGCTCTTATAACTACAGACTAAATTCTAAGTCTTTAGCCTTATAAAAGAGCTGCTTCTCTAACTGCTTCTGCTGTATTTGATTTGAGCTGCCAATACTCTTCTCTTTCAATTAGAAAAATTAACAACATTATTATTGTTAGGAAGCAAGAGTTAATTTTTACATTGATCAGATATATGCTTTCATCCTGTCGATTATGTCACATTTACTCCTCTTATTTTTACACTTATTAATCCGGCATATTTTTCTTCAGTTATCTGTAATTTCATGTACTGACTATTGCCAAGTTATTTCAGAGCAGTGGTTTTCAACCTGTGGTCTGTGGACCCCGGTGGGGTCTGCAGACTATGTCTAAAATTTCCAAAGGGGTTCTCACCTCCATTCAAAATGTGTAGGAGTCCACAAATGAAAAAAGGTTGAAAACATTGTTTAGAGAAATTTACAAAGACAGCCCATAACATCTTCAGATGTTAAACCAGTTATTTTAGTAGCAAATAAAAACAAAAAAGTATCTTGAAAATTGTATTCTGGAAGGGCTAAGGGATATGGGCATGATGAGAATCTGACAGCAAGCTCAGCAATATATAACACAAACATATATTTTCCATTTAGCTCTTAAAGGCAGTAGTCACATGGACATACATGGCAAATTTTCAGGAAAATTGAATTTGATTTTGAATCAGTGTGAAATAAGGTTTCCAGAATCTCAGTTTTGCAAGCCAGGATGGACCTTCAATATTGGGAGTGTAATTCCTCCCTGAAAATGTTTCATTTCTGTAACAGAGGGCCTGATTCCTTATTCACGCTACACCATTTTGACACATCTAATTCAAGTGACTTCAATGGAGTTACCCTTGATTTAAATGACAGGAGAATCAGCCCCTGAATTTTGATCCCTGGCTGGTGTCTTTTAAACAGAATATAATCACTAGGATAGCAGGAGATAGGAAAACTAGAGAATAGAAGTGGCTGCCCTACCATAATCTTGCTGACTGCCATCTCTGAATTGGTGAAGTTGTAGGGGGGAAATGATTATTTAGACAAAGCTCTTACTCAGTGAGGCCTTGATGTGTCTGAGTCTATTTTGCTCAGTATTTCAGATCAGTCTCTAAAGGCAGCTGACTGTCCTGTACATGAATATCCTATGCCAGCTGCTCAACTACCCTTCCCCGATGGAAATGTATGAGGTAATGGCCAGAAACAACTAGTAAGGAAGCTGGTAGAGAATTGGGTTGGATTAATTCCAGAGGCATTCATATGGAGAGAAAAGCTTTAAAAAACGCCTTCACACAGAGATGACCACACTCTGTATGAATGACAATTGCACAGCCACTAGTCCTGTATACATCCTCCCTTATGAAACAGCGGCTTAAATGTCATTTTAGAGGATGTTAGCGGATCCCTCCATATCTGCCTTTCCAGGAAACACACATGGAAATTAAAAGGCTTGAGCGCTATTTCTGGACATATGAAACTTATGTTGTGATATAATGATCAAATCAGATGGTTTCTAACTCTTCACTACCAAGAGTAATTTTGGTGAGTGCTACTAAATAATATATATCTGCTTGCTGGTTGGTGGTAGAGTGATGAGTTTGCTACTTAAAGCAAGAAGATGTGTTTTACATCCATGCCATACCAAAATTAGGTTCCATTCCTTTTTTTTAAGTAAGAAGAAATACGGCCGATGGTCTGGATGCAATATGATGCCTATTTAAAAGGACAGATTCCTTTTAATGTTTTCCATACTCACAGAGCAACCACACATTTTAGATTCAGAGAACAAACCAACATGAAAAAACAAAAATAAAGTCTCCATGAAAGAAGCACATTATGTTTGTCTCCATATAACAGTCTACAACAAACTAAACACAACATGGCTGCAAATTTAGTATCTATATTTAAGAAAACAAGTGATCCATGAAACTACAGGCCTGTTAGTTTGACCTCAATTGTATGCAAAGTTTTAGAATAAAATTTGAAAGAGTAACTAAGGACAGAGGTAAACAGTCATTGGGATAAACTACTACATAGATGTACAAAAGGTAGATCATGCCACACCAATCAGTTGATCAATTTCAATAAAGCATTTGATACAATTCCACATGGGAAATTATAAACTAAACTGGTGAAGATGGGGATTAACATGAGAATTGAAAGGTGAGTAAGGAACTGGTTAAAGGGACGCTACAATGGTTCATGCTGAAAGGTGAACTGTCAGGCTGGAGGTAGGTTACTAGTGAAGTTCCTCAAGAATCATTCTTGGCATCAATCTTATTTATTGGCCTTTGCACAAAAAGTTGGAGTGTGCCATTAAAATTTGTGGATGACACAAAGTTGGGTGGTATAGCCAGTATGGAGGAGGACTGTAATATCATACAAGGGGATTTGGATGACCTTGAAAATGTGAGTAATAGAAATGGGATGAAATTTAATCATGCAAAGTGCAATATCATGCACCTAGGGACTAACAACAATAATTTTTGCTATAAGACTTTCCAGTTGGAAGTGACAGTGGAGGAGAAAGACCTGAATATATCAGTTGATCACAGGACTATGAGCCGTCAATGTGATGTGACTGTGAAAAAGGCTAATGCAATCTTAGGATGAATCGGTGGAGATATTTCCAGTAGCGATGGGGAGGTGTTAGTACCACTGTCCAAGGCACTAGTGAGAGCTCATCTGGAATACTGTGTGCAATTCTGGTCTCCCATGTTTAAGAAAGGTGAATTCAAACTGGAACAGGTGCAGAGAAGGGCTACTAGGATGACCAGGGCAATGGAGAACGTGCCTTATGAGAGAAGACTTAAGGAGCTTGGCTTGTTTAGCCTAACAAAAAAATGGCTGAGTGGAGTTATGATTTCTCTCTATAAATACATCAGAGGGATAAACACCAGGGAGGGAGAGGAGTTATTTAGGTTAAGGGCCAATGCTGGCACAAGAACCACTGGATATAATCTGGCCATCAACAAGTTTAGGCTTGAAATTAATTGGTTTCTAACCACCAGAGAAGTGAAGTTCTGAAACAAGGGGAGTAGTGAGGTCAAAAAACCTAACTTCTTTGAAAACTGTCCTTGGTAAGTTTATGGAGGGGATGGTATGATGAGGTTGCCTACAATGTCATAGGACCCAGCCATGTCAGCTATCAACAGATATCTCCAACAGTTGGAGATGAGAGACTAGATGGGGCGGGCTCTGAGTTACAACAGAGAATTTTGGCTGGTGGGCCTCACCCATTTACTGAGGGTCTAAAGGATCACCATATTTGGAGTTGGGAAGAATTTTCCTTCCCATGTCAGATTGGCAGATACCCTGGGGTTTTCGCCTTCCTCTGCAGCATGGGTCATAAGCCATTGACTGATTTGAACTAGAGTAAAATGGTGGATTCTCTGCAATGTGAGTCTTTAAATCAAGATTTGAGGACTTTAGTAATTCAGCCAGAGGTTATGGGCCTATTACAGGAGTGGGTGGATGATGTCCAGTAGCCTGCGATGTGCAGAGGTCAGACCAGATGATCATGGTGGTCCCTTCTGGCCTTAAAGTCTATGAGTCTTATCCCTCTCTACTGCTGGTCCAAATAGAGGATGACACTGTACTACTGCTATCAGTTACTCCATTAGCTCAAGTGGCAGATAGCTGTGTGGTATAGCTAAAGGCTGCAACCCTGCTGATGAACCATGTAGGTGTCAATATGATACCACATGATGGAATATGTTTTTTTCTTTGCTTTTTTAAAAACCTAGCAAACATATAGAGATATAGTCACACTAAAAATATATATAAATATTTTCAAACTAAGGTTGCAAAGACAAAAGCTAGAAAATGCCAAAATTAAGGTTGCCCATTGCGTGATTTTTCAGAGCAGGTAGCATTATAATAGTACTTAAAATATTCAAAGCACAGTCCCGATTGAATTCAGTTGCAACTGTGAGTGCTCAGCACTTCTGAAAATCAGACCCCAGGATCTGAAGTCAGGCACCCAGAAAATAAGGAAAGACAGTTAGAAACCACCTCTGAAAAGGTGTGTTTAAGCAACCTGCATAACATCACACAGGAACTCTGTAGGAATGGCAGGGATAGAATTCCATCCTCTAGGACAGAGTTAAACTGTCATCCATGAGACCTTCTTTTCTCTTCCTGTAACCTCCTGCCTCGTTCACTACACACTTCTAACTTCTGCAACATGTAAAGCAGCAGTCTATAGACAAGAATTTCCTTCATCACACATTTCTGAATCATCTCCTGAGCATCTCCATCCTGTGCACTGAATGAAGCAGGGGTCCTATGAAAAAACAGTATGTGATTATGTAATGAAAGTATATCATAATGCAAATGCACAAGGAGGCCGAGTTAAGGTTGTGTAACTAAATCGGGAGAGTGTTTTATAGGTTCTACACTGTGCCAGTCTGCAGAGGATGATAAAAGTTGTCACCATCCGCAGCTACAAAGACATGACTCCCTTCAACTCACCCTGTAGCAGCTCTAGAGAGGCCTGGTTCAATCCCTGGAGTATTAACCAAGGTGCCAGGCCATCACAGTTACACAGGCAACCTTAATTCTGGATTTTCTGCTTTTTGAGAGATTGACTTTGCAACCTTAATAATGTTATTTTAACATAGTCTCTCTGTGTGTGATTTTATCTATATTTGCTTGGTATTGCTATGCTGTCAGCATACATCCTCACCTAATAGGCACCTCCTTGTCTCTCATCACTGCATTGCATGGCGTCCTCAACTCTACCACCCCCTGCTGGACTCTCTCTCAGACCGTACTCCACCTGCGCCATCTCCCAATTCTCTCTAAGGGTATTCTGTGGTTTAACCCTCCAATTGAGCCACATAAAAGTCTAAACCCCTTACGAGGTAGCACAAACAAGACTTCAAATTAATTGACCTTCCACCCTTCTCAGGCTTCACTATAGTTCCCTTGTTGTATCCTGCCTGGTAAACCCTAGTCCAGGGCTTCTCTCCATCACAGAGACCTGTCTCCTCTGTAATCTCTCCCTCCAACTGAACTCCCTCAGTCTACCTAGATTTAGCTCTACCTCCTCTGCTCAGGAAGCATTTACCCCCCCCCCACCCCCCACCAAGTGAAGACTATGACTAACTGGGGTCCTTTCCTTGTCTTGAAGGTAATGGAGGTTGAGCCCCATCACATATGCCCAATTAGTTAGCTGACACTAGTGAACTTAAATGACTAGAGCACAAATGAAGCATTAATTTAGTATTCGTTGATTGATGAAGTGTGTCATTCTACACTGTTTTAGAGTTATGAAAATGATAAATTTGAAACAGGTGTTCGTAGTCACTTACTTGTTAACTATAAGCAAGGGCCCATGAGCATAAAGTTCTATGCTGCAAAAATAAATATTTGCCAAAAAAATGGACAACATCCCCTTGCAATCCAAATGCTTAGGACAAGGTGGAGTTAAATAATTATCATGGGAAATCAAAGGCACTGTGTTCATGAATATGAAGCATAGTCAGAGGATTTTATTAAAAGATGACTTGTATGCTCAAATTAGTGGTCCCATTCAGATGTTATACTTTCAGAACCATATTTTTCACTACTGATTCTTATCACCACTTAAAATGTACTTTAAAATATAGAAGTGGTTACTGATGTGACAGTCACAGTTCACGTGTAGTGTTTTTTTAATAAAAGTCTTAAAATATGTTCTGTATGTTTCTTAGAAAACTGTTTGGATGATCAGTTAAAATAAATATGCAACACGATTTCTGCAGATAACATCTCTTGAGACCACTCAAGGTAAGTCAGTCTTTATGTATAAGCCACAAATGTAAGACTTTATAGGGTTCTCTTATAACTCTCATGTTAGTTACCCCTTGTTAGCTCCTCGATATATAATTTTCCCTTTTAATAATTCTAGATATAAATTAACACTTGTTTATAGCACTCAAAGAAGATGCCTTCCAAAAATCATGTTGATATGAGATTAGGAGTTATTACGCTGAAACACTTTAGTGTCAAATAATTGGTTTTGAGCAAAATATTCTGGACACAATAAAACTTGTAACATACACTACTGGTAAAGGACCTGATCTTCCCATCTACTTCACAGCTCATAGTGGTGGGAATGATCTAATTTATGTGACGCCTTTCCAAAGTAGTAATAGTCTGCACTGAACAAGTGCTGCTGCTCTGTGATGTGGTTCACTTACTGTGACACAATACAATTGATTCCTAGGGTGATCTCCCATTATATGCAAGTGACACACAGCCTGATGCCAGGGCTTGTCTCGCTCCATTAGTTCAGAGAACTAAGAGTTTGATTACTCTGAAGTCTATGGCTATACGGTGATTTACACCAGCTGCGGATCTGTATCTATAACTTCTGTTTTTCTAAATAAAATCTTTTTAACTGAACAACTTAAAATGAATCCAGACTGTACTATAAAATTAGTTTTACCTTCTGAATGACTTGGATCAGCAGAAATCTATTGCTACACAGGATATTTCCAGGATATTTCATTTCCAATGAAAGCACAATCTTATATTGCTGCTTTGTTCCTATGTTATCAGCTTTCTTTCAGAGAATTCCATATTGTTTTATTTAAATGTACTGGCAGCTTGATAGATCTATCAAGCTGGTGACTAAAGCTAGCTAGACAAGATTTTTTACTCAATGAAACCAATATGCTCTGGAAGTAAGTCAGTGCTAAGCCTTATACAGTATGCCAACGAGGATACTAGAATATTAGTGAGGATACACGAATATTATTCCTTTTCTGCAGCAGCATTTTATTTAAAAAATAAATAAATAAAAATCAATGCAACAGCTTTCATAGATCATAATGGATTTTCCTGATAAGCATCCTGCTGCTGCAGTAAAAATCTGTACTTAAATCAAGTTGCTTCAAATTGGGCTCACTAAAGGAGGCAAGATGTATGCTTGTCAAAGCCAACTCCTATGCCAATTGAATTATAGTATTCTGGTGCTGACAGCTGAAGGCTAGAGTTCTGGTTTATCCATTTTCCTTTGATTATAAACACCTTCTCATTTCCCTGAAGGTTCAAGTGAGCACTCAGAAAAACTGAAGGTCCTTGACAATATGCTGCTTATTCTTACATGGTCACTGTCATAAAGGGAAGGGTAACCACCTTTTTGTATACAGTGCTATAAAATCCCTCCTGGCCAGAGGCAAAGTCCTTTTACCTGTAAAGGGTTAAGAAGCTCAGGTAACCTGGCTGGCACCTGACCCAAAATGACCAATGAGCGGACAAGATACTTTCAAATCTGGAGGGGGGGAAAAAGGCGTTTGTCTGTGTGATACCATTGCCGGGAACAGATCAAGGATGCAAGCCCTCCTGTAAAGTTAGTAAGTAATCCAGCTAGAAAATACATTAGGTTTTCTTTGTTTTGGCTTGTAAATTCGCTATGCTGGAGGAAATGTGTATTCCTATTTTTGTGTCTTTTTGTAACTTAAGGTTTTGCCTAGAGGGATTCTCTCTGTTTTGAATCAGACTGCCTGTAAGATTATCTTCCATTCTGATCTTACAGAGTTGTTCTCTTATCTTTTTTTGTTCTTCTAATAAAGTTCTGGTTTTTTAATGACAGGTTTCAGAGTAGCAGCCATGTTAGTCTGTATTCACAAAAAGAAAAGGAGTATTTGTGGCATCTTAGAGACTAACAAATTTATTTGAGCATAAGCTTTTGTGAGCTACAGCTCACTTCATCTGAATGCATCCAATGAAGTGAGCTATAGCTCACGAAAGCTTATGCTCAAATAAATTTGTTAGTCTCTAAGGTGCCACAAGTACTCCTTTTCTGTTCTTGTAAGAATCTGATTGGGTTTTTTGGGTCTTAAAAATCCAAGGCTGGTTTGTGCTCATTTTGTTTATTCTCAAGCCTCCCCAGGAAAGGGGGTGTAAGGGCTTGGGGGGATATTTTGGAGAAATAGGAACTCCAAGTGGTCCTTTCCCTGTTATTTGTCTAAATCACTTGGTGGTGGCAGCATACTGTTCAAAGACAAGGTGAAATTTGTGCCTTGGGAAAGTTTTTAACCTAAGCTGGTAAAAATAAGCTTAGGGTTTTTTTCATGCAGGTCCCCACATCTGTACCCAAGAGTTCAGAGTGGGGAGGGAACCCTGACAATCACTAATTGTGCAAGAGGGCTTAAGTCTGCATTTTCAACCTGAATTTCCAGATCTGCCTGTGCTTTGTTAAGGATGGAGAAAAGTGTTTGGTTTCCTCCACGCAATAACTGTCATATTTACAGTGCTGGGCAACTCCATTCTGTGGGTCTGATCCTTAAGTCTCTGTACAGGCATGCAAATAACTTGTGGGAGTTTTGCAGGTGTAACAACTTTAGGGCTTGGCTACACTTGTGAGTTACAACACATTATAGGAGCTCTGGGCACACTAGCTCACTACCCATCTGGCAAGACAGGTAGAGCACTCTGACTTCATGGCTATAGCGCTGCTGGTACTCCATGTCAGCGAGTGGAATAACATTTTGTGTGCCCCCACTGGAGCACTGCCAGTGTGGACGCCCTGGTCTGTTAGTGCGCTCTGATCGGCCTCCAGAAGTGTCCCACAATGCCTGTTCTAGCCACTCTGGTCATCAGTTTGAACTCTACTGCCCTGCCCTCAGGTGACCAGCCGTCCGATCCGCCCTTTAAATTCTCTGGGAATTTTGAAAATCCCCTTCCTGTTTGTTCAGCCAGGCGTGGAGTGCTCTCAGCGAATCTTTCCAGGTGACCATGCCTCCACGTGCCAGGCGAGCCCCAGTATGGAGCAATGGTGAGGTGCTGGACCTCATCAGTGTTTGGGGGGAAGGAAGCTGTCCAGTCCCAGCTGCACTCCAGCTGTAGGAATTATGATACCTTCGGGCAGATATCAAGGGACATGATGGAAATGGGCCATGACCTGAACGCACTGCAGTGCAGGGTTAAAGTGAAGCCTGCAGGGCAAACAGCTGCTCCGGTGCTGCCCCTGCAACCTGCCATTTCTACGAAGAGCTGGATGCAATACTTGGGGGTGACCCCACCTCCACCCCGAGTACCATCATGGAAACTGCAGAGCCCATTCCAACAAGGCAGGAGGAGGAGGAGGAGGAGGAGCAAAGCGGGAGCGAGGGTGCTGAGGCAGAGGAAGATACCCCGGAATCCCTAGATGCATGCAGCCAGGAGCTATTCTCAAGCCAGGAGGAAGGGAGCCAGTTGTGGCGGCCGGTGCTTGGGGAAGGACAAACACCGAGGAGGTTCCCAGTAAGTGGCTTTTATTTTGGGAAGGAAGTTATTCAGTGCGGGCTCTTGGGGCGAGGAGGGTTAGGGTTGCATGTATGCCTAGATGCAGAATAGGGTGTTGATGTGCTCTCTCACATCACGGTAATCAGCCTCAGTGATCTTTTCAAAGGTCTCATCCAGAACTTGGGCAATGTGCTTGTGCAGGTTTCTCGGGAGAGCCACTGTGGTCCTTGTCCCAGTAAGGCTAACATGTCCGCACCACTGTGTCGTGAGGGGCAGGGGGACCACTGCTGCACACAGGCAAGCTGCATATGAGCCAGGGCAGAAGCCACATTGCAGTAGAAGACCCTCCCTTGCTTTCCCAGGTCACCCTAAGCAGTGAGATATCTTCCAGGATGAACTCTTGTGGAAAATGTGGGGACAGTGTTCAGTATAGGGGCCCCCTGCTGCTGTTGGCTCTCCTCAAGGCACAGAAGCCAGAGGACAGTACAGCCATGAAACAGTCAGTCATGCCTGACCCTTTGCTTACTCACCATTTTGGGGCTCCCGTGGGTTATGTGCGCTTGCTTTGGGATAGGCAAATTATGCTATTGTGTTGACTGTGCTTGCCCTTAAGTATGGGGGAATCACTGCTCTGTCCAGTGTGAACAATGCTGCCTCTGTTAAATGTTGCATTTTGCATTTACAGATGCAAACTTGAGATCTCAGCCGTCCGTGTTTTCACCAGCTGAAAGACCCCAAAGAATCAGAAAGAGGCCACATAGAAGCAAGGAAGACATGTTGCATGAAGTAATGCAGCATTCAAGTAATGAAAATCAAAAAGCGCAGGAGTGGCAGGAAAGTGAAAGGAGGATCCGCCAGCAGAATGAGGAACGCTGGCAAAAAAAACGCGATGCTCCAGCAGCAAAGCACAGATCGGCTCATAAACATAATGGAGCGCCAAGCGGACTCTATCCAGTAGCCATGCAGGCAGAACACTACCGTGCCCGCACCCCCCTGCAGCCCTTGCCCCAAAACTCTTTCCCTTGTGCCCCTATGTCACATCCAACCCACTTTCCCCAACATCCGGGTTCTTACCACCACCAGCAGACTCCAGCACCTGTAGCTTCACCACCCAGCCCTGAAAACTACAACCCTTACCCTCTGCACTCAACCCCCATCTCCATGCAGTATAGCCATCCTGAAGTGCAGCACTCATTGCACAGCACTCCAGACAGGAAGGCTGAGTATAACTGGACATACACAAATCTGTGATTGTACCATTCCCCACCCCACCTCCTTGCCCTTTCTGTTTCCCAAGCAGTTGTGTCTCTTTTCAATAAATGAATTTTCTTTTGAATAAATGGATTTTTTGGCTTTGAAAACATTCTTTATTATTGCATAAAGTAAAAGATACCTTAGCCCAGGAAGAAACAAGTCAGTGTAGCGAACACAGATTCCTACTAACATTGGAACCACTGCACTTCACTCCTGTGCAGGGCATCAAACATTACTGGTGGCTTTCAGCCTCAAATTGCTCCTTCAAGACATCCCTAATCCTTGCAGCCCCGCGCTGGGCCCCTCTAATAGCCCTGCTCTCTGGCTGTTCAAATTCAGCCTCCAGGTGTTGAACCTCTGAGTTCCATGCCTAAGTGAATCATTCACCCTTCCCTTCACAAATGTTATAGAGGTTATAGCAAGCGGATATAACTGCGGGGATGCTGTCATCGGCCAGGTCCAGCTTCCCGTACAGAGAGCGCCAGCGGCCCTTTAAATGGCCAAAAGCACACTCCACAGTCATTCTGCACCGGCTTAGCCTGTTGTTGAACTGCTCCTTGCTCCTGTCAAGGCTCCCTGTGTAGGGTTTCATGAGCCTTGGCATTAAAGGGTAAGTGGGGTCTCCAAGGATCACAATAGGCATTTCAACTTCCCCTACAGTGATCTTCTGGTCTGGGAAAACAGTCCCGGCTTGCAGCTTCCTGAACAGGCCGGTGTTCTGAAAGATGTGTGCATCATGCACCTTTCTGGTCCAGTCTGCATTAATGTCCATGAAATGCCCATGGTGATCCACAAGCACCTGGAGAACCATAGAGACATAAGCCTTCAGATTAACATACTCGGAGGCTAGGTGGGCTGCTGCCAGAATTGGAATATGCGTCCCATCTATTGCCCCTCCACAGTTAGGGAAACCCATTTGTGCAAAGCCATCCACAATGTCATGCACGTTACCCAGCATCACGGTTCTTCTCAGCAGGATGCGATTAATACTCCTGCAAACTTGCATCAACACGATTCCAACGGTTGACTTTCCCACTCCAAACTGGTTAGTGACCGATCAGTGGCTGTCTGGAGTTGCCAGCTTCCAGATTGCAATAGCCACCCACTTCTCCACCATCAGGGCAGCTCTCAATCTTGTGTCCTTGCGCCACAGGGTGGGGGCGAGCTCCTCACACAGTCCCATGAAAGTGGCTTTTCCAAAAGTTTTGCAGCCACTGCTTGTCATCCCAGACTTGCATGACTATGTAATCCCACCACTCAGTGCTTGTTTCCTGAGCCCAAAAGCGGTGTTCCATGGTGGTGAGCATGTCTGTGAATGCCACAAGCAAACTTGTGTCATACGCGTTACTCAAGTCAATATCGTCGGAGCCCTCACTGTCACTTTGGATCTTAAGGAATAACTCGACTGCCAAACGTGATGTGCTGGCGAGACTCATCAGTATACTCCCAAGCAGTTCGGGCTCCATTCCTGCAGACCGAAAGGGAAGACAGAGCACATAGTACAAAAAATGTTGAAAAATGGCGCCAAATGTGGACGGAAGCACAGGGATTGCTGGGATGCGAACCGATGCATCACGGGGCATTGGGACAGGACCCAGCATGCCCCACATCCCCCACCCCTTCCCACAAGCCACAGCACAAGAATGGGAAGAGATGCTCTGTGGGATAGGTGACCATAATGCACTGCTCCCAATGCCGCTGCAAGTGCCGCAAATGTGGCCACGCCAGCGTGCTTGCAGCTGTGCTTGCAGACTGCAGCGCTTTCCCTACTGTGCTCACCGAAGGTGGGTTTAACTCAAAGTGCTCTACATTTGCAAGTGTAGCCATGCCCTTAGAAAGGGTGCAAAATAAGAGTAATAGGATGTGTTGATAAGAGCAGATGAAACTGAGCAACAGATTTTGGATCTGGATCCAAGTTTCAAAGCACAAGTAGTTTGAGGCTATTTAAATCTGGGGTTGTCCCACTACAGAGAAAATGGCCATCCATAAAGTTTGCATGTAGGTTCTGATATAAAGCCCCCACCAACCCCTACAAGATTCAGAAGTGTTCAGGCCCATCTTTAGATGAAAGTAAACAACATGAACATTACGTAGCAATGACATCACATAGGCAAGCAATTTCCCAAGCTGCAAGTGGTAAATGGTGCAGAAATGATAAAGAAAAAGCTCCAGATGTACTGCTAACTCCTCTCTGAAGCCTAATAATAAATCATGTTACTTAGAAATGCCTGAGTATTGTTTAATTTATTTCCTTGTGTTTGTTTTCTTTTGTTTGCTAGTGCAAACATATTGTAAAATGTGTTATTGATACTGAAATCTGTCACTACAGAGACATTCAAATGAGACAAAAAATGTTGTTTAAAATGGGAAAAAATCAATAGTGATACATTTTGGGTCTGGTGCAGCAAAAATTCATCTCAGCTGCAACTCTGCTGAAAGTGAAATGATGTGTAATCTAGTCAATGCAAGACAAAATCATGTAATCAAAATGTATATTATAAATCTTTTTATTAAATATAGTATATTATGAAAACATGATCATACGTGTTTTCAAGCACTTTCCCTTCATTCTGCCGCAAAGTAGCATTTTCAGCTTGATCACTTTTCTACTGAAGTCAATGAGAGACTTTCCTTGACTTCAATGGGAGCTGGATCCGACTCGAAGGGCCAGACGGATATCCTTATTTACAATGAGTAGTACAGTATTTCAAAAGTAGCCTTGTAGACTTCAGTAAGGACTTCACAAACTGACCCTAAATGAGGTGACCACTCTACACAAAAACAAAGTTTGATACATTTGAGACAAGGTACTTTGCGTGGAGACTATACAATTCTGTCTCTGTATATAATAAAATATTAAAGTGTAATAATACATATTACCATACCCATTAATTGTTATATTGCATTTTGCAAATACTGTGCTGTTCTATATTGACTATACTAAATCTGATGTGTTTTGAGATATGTAATATAATTTGTTCAAATGTAACAGAGCAAGCCCCAGTTTTATACAGGTCTTGAGGACATCTGAAACCATGGTAAAACTATGTATTTTTACAAAACCCTATCAATTTCAATATGTATTTTGGAAGCATGACCACATGTAAACTTTGAGTACCAGATCTGAATATTTAGGTTCTGGAAATTTGGGGTTCCCTGCCATAATGGAAATTCCAATTAAAAATTTTCAGTTGGTTCTCGTTGGCCAACCAGGCATGGAACAGTATATTGAGTCTGTCTGGACAGCTGATTCTTGCAGTTATGGCCCCTCCAGTAGAAACCAACGAAGACCAGGAAAAAAAAATCGACAGACAGCAGCAGAAATGAAAAGTAACTAGTTAAATGATTCTAATAGAGTCCACTGGAATTTCCACTAGAGTCGATCAGGAGGTAGGTCTTTTTATTACTTAGGTTGTTATTTCTATCTTCCCCCCAAGGAAGCAATTTTGTATGTGTCAAGTTGATTCCTGACAGTAAGTTCAGGAACCAGGGGTCCTTTTATCTTCTTTTCCCAATGCTAAATTCCTGGGAGGACTGAATAGAGCGCTATTTTTCGGGGTCTACATATTATAGTGATAATAATATATATTATATATATATTAATATATAATATATATATTATAGTGATAATAATATATTATATTATATATAAATGACTAATGAGCCTATATCCAACATGCAGCAGTATTTGATTGGCCAACTTTTATTACTGAGCTGAGCATATCAAACAGACATAAATTCTGTGTGGCAAACACTGAAAAAAACCACCCCTCATGTCAGAGCAGAGGTCTAGCTGCACAACATGCTGTTCAGTGTATTGATGCGTCCTTCAGGGATAAATTCCGTTTTTCAAAAGTGCTTTCTTTTATAAGTGGTATAATGAAGGTAGACACAGGATGGTATACTTGACTGAGTATGGGATTCAGAGCCAGGAACTGTTGTGTGGTACAGGCTGCCACTGACTCACTCTCTCTTCCTGCCTAGTCCTCTTTCTTTGTCTCATAACAGTCATGCTGGGTCAGAACAATGGTCCATCTAACCCACTATGCTGTCTTCTGGCAGTAACCAATGCCAGGTGCTTCAGAGGGAATGAACAGAACAGGGAACCCATTGAGTGATCCTTCTCCCGTCATTCACTCCCAGCTGCTGGCATTCAGAGGTTAGGGACACCCAGAACATGGGGTTGCATCTCTGACCATGATGGCTAATTGCCATTCATGCACCTATCCTCCATGAACGTAACTAATTCTTTTTTGAACCCCTTTATAGTTCTGGTGTCCACAACATCCCTTTGCAATGATTTACACATTGATTGACTGTGCATTCTGTGAAGAATTACTTCCTTTTGTTTAAAACCTGCTGCCTATTGGTTTCATTCGATGACCCTTGGTTCTTGTGTTATGAGAAGGAGTAAATAACAGTTCCTTATTCATTTTCTCCACATCTTTCACAATTGTATAGACATTTATCATATTCCCCCTTAATTGTCCCTTTTCCAAGCTGAAAAGTCCAAGTCTTTTAAATCTCTCCTCATATTGGGTAAGTCACATGTTAATCCCCCAGTTTTATACCATCCCCCCATTTTTAAACAAAATACTAATACTAGAGATGAGCCCAAGACACAGTGGATCAGTGCTTTAATCCAAACTTTCCCTATATTCAGGGATATTTGATTCCTATGTTTTAATTCAATCCATTATAGAGACAGGATCAAATCCTGACCCTAACCTCCCCACAGGTTTGGGGATATTTGGATCAGGGTGTTTAGCTTTGGGCCGAGCTCAAAATAATACCCAGTTAACTTAAAATGGTGTTGTTCATTAATTTTTATACAGTGCTTGGATAATGTGAATCGATTTCACTGCTAACTGATGTGTTCCAAAATGGTGCCAATCAGTAAGGAAAAATCCTGCCTCCTTCTATGCAGGTATGCAACAACTCTGTGGCACAAAAGAACCCAGCTCTTCAGATGGCTTTCTCCAGGATAAAAGACAAGAAGTGATGAGATAGAGGAGGAGAACAAGCATGCTTCTAATTGTCCTTCTGTGGGATGGAGCACTGAGGCCTCCAGCCACAAACTTTGTCACTTTCCATCAATCTGATGTTCAGACATGCTGACTCAGTATAAAAACTTGCACTTTAAATACAGTGGATTTAAATATAGTGGTAAGAATTGCTCATCTCCGTGTGAATGTTCAGAATACCAAACAGAGAACCAGTACTGTGTTTGTCCCATGTACGGTGCATGCAAGGTTACACCATGCAGAGGATGCCATTTTGAGCCCTTGGTGGACCTGAGCAGCTGATGCCTGGCAGCCAGATCTGGCTTTCAGGGCCTCATAGCCCTCGTTACCTTGGGGCCCCTGTGATTGCATGGGTTTCAGGTGCCTGTCACCACTGCAGAGAACAATGGCACCAACTGAGCTCCAGAGTAAGAAGGCTAGGTTGATTTAGTGGAATTGCTTCCACTTACATAAAGGCTCAATCTGGCCCAATAAATACAACTTCCTTGTGAGAAATAAAATGCCTACATGATCAACAAGACAAGTGATTGATCCTAAGGGCAGAGAGACCAAGAAAAAGGGCTAAAGCTTTGCTGACAACCTGATCCAAGAGCTGGAAATCTAGAAGGATGGCATTGATCTCTGGCCAATAAGTCTTCCTCATCTCTTTGGCCTGACACCTTCAAGACTGAATGTATTTTATAGTTTCAACATTTGATGCATGGCATTGGACCTGAGTAGAATAAAACACTCGTAATAAAAAAGGCGTCTCGATATCAGCCTGTTTTTTTTTTTTAATTTAGTGTAAGGAAAGTAGATGGGACCCAAACAGTACTACCAGCCATGTTGAAGTCATCAATATAAATTTAAAGTAAACATGAGGGAGTTGGCAGTGGATATGTGGCTTAATGTTGCTGGACCAATTATGGTAAACAGCTGTTAACTGAGAAAATTGTTGCATCAAATTATGATAAAAAGCATGTTTAAATTAAATTTATATGACTTTTCACAGGGATCATGATTGTATCTGACTTTTTTAAGTGGCATTCCGCTTGAACTTTGTAGTGTTCAGCATTTACTCCTAGAAACAAACATTTTGAAAGCTTCCTTAAAATTTTCATAAGCAACCGTATTCAGAGATTTTGTGGTTAAGAGGAAAAAAATCAGTGCAGGGTGCACAGCATGAATTGTTAAAATCATCACTAACACATATGACAAAAACATAAGTTTGCATCCCTTATTGCTGTATAGACTGAAAATATTATTACTGTTTACTGTTTCCAAACTGAGAGCTCTGTGCATCAAAATAAAATAAATGCATTCTGTTTCATGGGCATATATATCCTGTAGACTATCCCTCAGCATGGTTATGGACACAGAACTATAACTACACTCCTCACAATGGTCTGATTCTGATCTCTTATTTAGGGATAAATTGGGAGTACCTCCATTTAAATCAGCAGAGTCACATCAATGTAAAATTGCTATGCGAAATCAGAATGAGGCCAAAGGCCTATAAGAAAGAATTTCAGGCTCAAAAACTAGAGCTAAATCTGAAGACTTTGGGCCAAATTTTGATCTCATTTACACAGAGTGGAGTAACTCTGCTGATAGAAAATGGAATTTAGGAGATTTACGTAAGTGTAACTGTGATCAAGATCTGGCTGTCAGAATCTGAGTGCAATTTGTTTGTAAGGGTATATATCTACTCTGCAGTATATATACCACTCAAATGAAAATGTAACACTTGTGCAAAATAACTGATTTACTGTAAATTTACAATGTGCTTATTAACTCATGAACTCACAGTTTTTGTTAAAATCAGTTTGCTGGATTAGATGACAGTCACAGTTCATTAGGTAACATTAAAAAAGTAAATTCAGGCATTATATGGGTATTTAAAGAATGAAGTCTACATTTTCAATTACAATTAGGCAAATGATCTGTGCTTTCTAAAATGATTTATCAATTAAGAACTATGACATGTAATTTCCAATCAATTTGAATGTACAACTGTTTAGTGCAGATCAATATCAGGAATTCATATTATTGATTATCTACAAAGGTAAGCCTACAAGTATCTGTTCTTGTTGAACTGCACCAATCAAACTAGAAATTGTTAAGGTATAAATGATTAGAGGCCTATTTTGTGCCAAGTTGTTAGAGCCCAATTTTAGCTGCATTGACCAGACCAGTCCCCAGTTTGTTTTTATTATTTTCCTTTTATGTTTTTACTAGATTTTTAACATTAAACTATTAAGAACAAATAAATAACTACGTGTACAGTGCAGGGCTTACACAGGCTGTGCAAAGATCTAGTCATAGGGGTGAATTTCACTCTGAGTCTATTACAATTGTTGAAGATTGATTGAAAGAAAAAACAAACTGAAAATAGGTAAAAATCTAAAAATGCAATCTGATGCTTTAGTACATACATAGCCAAATAGCTTGAATGACTTCAATTATAGAGGAAATGGGTGCATTAAAGATAATGCTGCCCTGGCTACCTCAATTTCTTCCTCATCAAAAATGTATGCAACTGCCATTTCCTTCCCCATGAGCTTTTCCACTACTAGGATGTTCCATACTTTACCTTAACAAATAATTTGTGTGTGTATGAGGACTTCAACTTCCCCTCTCCCCCGAGCAGCTAGCCTAATCCTTGCCACTACCAAGAGAAATCCCACAAATTTGTGCCTCCCAGGGAGCAGGCTGCACTGAAATCACATTCAGAACTTTCTCTGGATGGAATCACTTGTTACTTTTGCAATTATATTTCCTTATCTAGTTTGTTTTTAAGACCTCCAGTGGCCTGATTTTTAGAAGCTGAGTACCTACAGCTCTAATGAACACAACGGTAACTGTGAATGCTAAGTGCCTGTGAAAAATCAGGCCCCATATAGATGAAATTGACTGCGCAAATAATTTAGCTTTATGTGGAAGAAATGCTCTTTCAGAGTGGTCATCTTTCTTTCTAATACCATTCTTTGGACTGTGCAGCCCTTCCATAGCAAACTATCAATTACCTGTTTCTCTGCAGCTGAGAGGGCTGCGTCCACACAGAGAGAGAATAGAAGTTGATAGAATATAGGTAGGAATTGAAGAGAAATAATCAGATGGAAAAGTCCAATTCAATTACATCAGTGATGGTGATTGTGAAGTGCTCAGGGAGATTAAAGAAGCTACAAAAATAGAAAATTCAATAATGGAGGATTTCAACTATTCCCATATTGACTGGGTAGATATCACCTCAGGATGGGATATAGAGATAACATTTCTAGATGCCATTAATGAGTGCTTTTTGGAGTAGCTAGTTCTGGACCTCACATGGGGAAAGGCAATTCTTGATTCAGTCCTAAGTGGAGCACAGGATCTAGTCCAAGAGGTGCCTATAGATGCTCCATAATATCTAACATAATTTAATTAAATTTAACATCCTTGTGGGGAACGGTGGGGGGATACCAAAGAAGCCCAGCACAATAGCCTTTAACTTCAGAAAGGGGAACTGTACAAAAATGAGGAAGCTAATTAAACGGAAATTAAAAGGAACAGTCTCAAAAGTGAAATGCCTGCAAGCTGCATGGAAACTTTCTAAAAACATCATAGTAGAGACTCAAATTACATGTATACCACAAATCAAAAAGAATAGTAAGAGAACCAAAAAAATGCTACCATGGCTAAATAGAGTAAAAGAAGCAGTTAGAGGCAAAAAAGCATTCTTAAAAAACAAAAAACAAACAAACAAAAATCCTCATGAGGAAACTTGAAAGGAGCATAAATTCTGGCAAGTCAAGTATAAAAATATAATTAGGCGTGCCAAAAAAGAATTTGAAGAGCAACTAGCAAGACGCAAACAAACAGCAGACATTTTTTTTAATTACCTCAGAAGTGGAAGCCTGACAAACAACTAGTGAGGCCACTGAACAATCGAGATGCTAAAGGAGCACTTAAGGAAGACCAACGCATTGCAGACTGCTAAGATTTACAAAGGGATCTCACAAAACTGGGTGACTGGGCAACAAAATGGCAGATGAAATTCAATGTTGATAAATGCAAAGTAATACACATTGGAAAACATAATCCCAACTATACACCCAAAATGAAGGGGTCTAAACTAGCTGTTAACATTCAAAAAAGAGCTTTTGGAGTCATTGTGGATAATTCTCTGAAAACATCCGTTCAATGTGTAGCAGCAGTCAAAAAAGCCAACTGAATGTCAAGAACCATTAGGTAAGAGATAGATAAGACAGAAAATATCATAATGCCACTATATAAATCCAAGGTATGTCCACACCTTGAATACTGCAAGCAGTTCTAGTCGCCCCATCTCAAAAAGATATATTGGAATTGGAAAAAGTATATAAAAGGGCAACAAAAACAATTAGGGGTATGGAACATCTTCCATATGAGGAAAGATTAAAAAGGCTGAGACTATTCATCTTGGAAAAAGATGAAGGGGGCATATGATCGAGGGCTATAAAATCATGACTGGTGTGGACAAAGTAAATAAGGAAGTGTTAGTGATCCCTTCACAAAATACAAGAACCTACAGATCCCCAATGAAATGAATAGGCAGCAGGTTTAAAACAAACATAACAAACACACAATGCAGTGTCAACCTGTGGAACATGTTGCCAGGAGACGTTGTGAAGGCCAAAACTATAACAGGGTTCAAAAAAGAATTAGATAAATTCATGGAGGGATAGGTCTATCAGTGGCTATTAGCCAAGATGGTCAGGGATGCAAATCCATACTCTGGGTGTCCCTAAGTCTCTGACTGCCGGAAGCTGTGAGTCAATGACAGGGGAAAGATCACTCAATGATTTCTCTGTTCTGTTAATTCCCTTTGAAGCATCTGGCATTGGCTACTGTAGGAAGACAGAATACTGGGTTAGATGGACCATTGGTCTGACCCAGTATGGACGTTCTTATGAGCCCCCTGATATCATAATTCAAAGGCCCAGGGCAGTGTCCTAGATTTCATCACTTGAGTACTGCCTCTGGCAGCAGTCCCTGGGAGGAGGAGCCTCCTCCTCAGGATACACATTGCAATCCATGGCCATGGACTCAAGCTGCCTGTGGTGCTGAAGACAGTCCCATGCTCGGTTGGGGTGGGTGGGAAGAGAGGCCAGATTTTATCAAAAATTTGGGAGGCTTCAAGATATTGCTCCAGCTCCTCAAGTGGTATAAGCCAGGGTCGATCCACTGATGTTGGAGGCGGTCTCCTGATGTACATCAGCTGAGGATATGGCCCATTATATTTTTCAGTGTTAACTGTGTTTGAAATGAAAGTTTTAAAAGGTTTTAGTATCCAATATTCTTGGTCTCTGTCTCAATTTAATTTGCACCAAAGCTCTGAAATAGTCTCTGGTGCTTCCTTTTGATGATTCAGTTATAGGGCTAAGAGCGAGTGTGGTTTCAAAAATGAGGGTGAAAATATAAATGATGTACGTGGTTCAGGCAATTTAAACAGACAATCAGAATTAGTCACAGGAAAGAATAATTCCTTGGAACTGATTAATATTTGTGTTTTCATGCTTCGTAAATAGGGAGTAAACCCAGGTGTCCTAGCTCAATTCTATTTGGCTAATTGCATTCTGCACATGTAAATTTCCCCTTTTGCTTTCAGTTGGATGAGGTATTCACTTTGCATCCTAAAATGTTGAAGGGTAGTGCTGTGCATAGTTAGGAAGGTACATTCCACTCCAGCTGGATTTTAGTGATATCTAATGAGATTCCTGTATATACTGTTTTGTTCTATTCCATGATCTGCAATTGCCTCACTCAGTGACCTTAGGTATTTAACCCAAATTTTATGTGTATCATTTTCTCCATCTGTAAAATGGGGATAGTGAAATTTACCCTTCTTTGTAAAGAGTTTTGAGATCTACAGAGGAATTCAATGGCCTGGATAGTGGCTATTCCTTGCATGGTTGTGCAAGAAATAAGAAAGCATAGGGAGGAAGGAAAGGGCTCAATGCTGCTCAGAAAAACAACATCCAGTTACAATCATAGCCCCTGCATTGTCCTGAATGCAGTGACTATTCCCTCCTAGTACCCTGATATGCTGGCATCCTCAAGAGAGGTGGATGCATGGCCCTGCTCCCCAGTCTGCACTAGCCATCTATTAGCTGGATCTGGATAGGGGAGTATGCTTCACCATTCTTCCCACTGCCTATAATTTCCTACCTCCTGTCCACAATCCTCCTGGAGCTATTCCTGCCACAATGGAGGCCAGTGTCTTCAAAACAAAGCCTGGTCCCCTGTTAAAGCCTATGCAGTTGTACTTAGGTGCTGAGATTGTACTATAAAATACATACAATATAAGAAAATAAAAAAGTAATACAAGGAAATTTGCTTTTTATCATTTAGCACTGTTATTCCTCTTTTACAGCTTTCTTTGATTTGTCATCCCCAACACCCTCTCTTTGGGCAGCTAGAGAATTTATCTCAAATTTATATTTTCTGAACTTATTTTCATTATCATGTGTGTTTGCTCCTTACTCCCTTAAGTGTTTTATAGCCACAAGGTGTATGTAGCAAGGGGCCCTCATTTTGCCCGTGGAATTTACACTATGCTGCACTTTGGCATTCCATTGCCATGCCATTTAAAATACTGGGTTTGTCCTGTATCATCTTAATTCCTGGTGGTCAGTTTGCTTGGAGTTAGTGTTTTCCACTCCATACTGTTTTTTTCCTCTTAACTTTATCTTAATTCATCTTTGAGTCTGGTTCAGTATCTTCAAGCAATACTGCCCTGGGGCCCTCAGTTATACAGGCACAATGCCTATACATTTCAGTGGATTTCTACATATCCCATTTGTGCCATCATTTTTCAGTCCTAAATTTGAACTATTTTTGCAGTTATAATCTGATGGGGGAAATGTTCTGCTTTATAAATAACTACTGCTAAATCTTGACAGCTTAGATCCTAAAAGTATTTAGGCATCTAACTCCTATTGATTTCAATGGGAGCTAGGTGCCTAAATACCTAGGAAGATTTAGGTAGACAGCCTTACTCAGTTTTTATTCAGCACTTAATGAGGCAAACTCCCATCAATTATAGTAAGGATTTGAGTAAGAAAGTCAGGTTTGTCCCCCAGAATTACCTTTTAAAACATCTCCCACTCCATCACAGAGAAATTTTAATAGTACCAAAGGCTGCTGTTGCTATAGGAGGTACATCAACGCCTTGAGCCAAATTCACTTCACTTCCAGTGCCACTGCAGGCACCCATTTTTCAATACCTGCTGCACTGGAACAATTCATTAACAAATACTACTCCCAGAGATGCATTGGCATCAATTAATGACCATGGTGATATACAAAGGTCTTTTTTGATGAGGTACCATACAACACTGAACTTATAACAAAAACAATCAGAAACTGTAGAAGATTGTGCTCACCTCCCTGACCTTCCCTGGCTGCTGGGGGTAGAGCTGCTGTTCACTTCAGTTCTCTCTGCCCCCTGTAGGCCATCTGCCTGCCTCTGCAGGTCTCCTGTGGCTCAGCCCTCTAGCCTGGTGACAAAATCCAACCCCTTCCAGGGTATAGCAAACTTAAACTGAAGCAGTTCCTTGATCTTTGGGGCCAATTATAAACAAAATGGTTCCTTAACCTCCTAGGCTAAATTCCCTCTTCAGAATTGAATTAGCAGTGTTCCTTCTGAACTCCTGCCACTGATTGTGGTGAGCAACAGGCCCTGGGATAGCCTGGTTTCTTTGGCTGGAGCCTAAGAGCATCTCTCCTCACTCCATGGTTTCCAGCCAGGAACTGACTTTGCTAGCAGCAGGTAGATCCTTTTATTTGGGCCTGCTAGACCTTGATTGGCTGTTCTATTGACGGTCCACAGCCCTTCTAGCTGCTGGAGGAACACCACTCAATGGTTACCCAAAATGGCTGCTCTTGGAACAGCTCTATAGGCAAGACTGGAGGTCCAATACTCACTACTCTTTTTTTTCCAGATGGCGATTTTCTAGGGAGGAGTGTAGCATAGCAGCGGGCCTCCAGCAAGAGGCCCACAAAGACATCACATCATAAACTCAATTATTTTATTTTCATTCAATACACAGAGAAAAAAAATTGCCAAATGGAAAAGAATCAAATTGGTTCCAGGAAACAAAAATATTTTAAAGCTTCTAAGAGGATTTTACAAGGAAATGTGAAAACAATTTAAACAAAATACAAAATACTTGGTTGTGTCCTTTTAAGCACCACTGTTTACTTCTCATAATAGACCTGTTTACTCCTTTCCTGCCTCCTTTGATCTGACTCTTGAAGTGCCATCCCTGCTCTATAGTTTTCATTGTAATCTCACACTTGGCCAAAGAATAGAGGAACTGAACAAAGCTGTTGATATGTAAATATCAGCTTTCAAGATGGAAGCACCAGATTGTTCCTAAAAAGAAAAATTGCCGTTGCTTTTTTTTGACCAGATAGGGGGAAAAAATCCTTATGTATAATTCACAGGCTGTCTAAAATCAAAGATTCCATTATCTCTGAAGAATAATCATTTCAGTCACACAGCAGGTATTTCCAGAGACCTGAGGAAACTGTGTTAAGCGTATAAGTAGTGATGTTTCAAATGTTGACAAAATTGCTTATTTCAACTCTATTTCAGAACTACTTCATGTAGTTCATTTCAAATATCCTTGGATGGGAAATGTTTAATAATCGCTTCAATCATTTTTATCAGGGGAAAACAAGCAAAAGGCCAGATTCTGGATCTCTTACTCATACTAACTAGCATCTTATTATTCCATGAGTGATCCCATTGACCTCCGTGGGACTATTCTCAGGGCATGTCTTCACTGCCCCACGGTTTGGACAAAGAGGGTGCCAACAGCAGTGCACACTAAAGTGCTCATGTAGGGGTGTTCACACGGGGACATTACACCACAGCACTTTTGTGTGCACTGCTATTCATGCTCCATTAGTTTGAACTGGGGAGCATGGATCAGTGTTCACGTTGTACTCCCCGTCAGTACCCGGTCCAGGCCGAGGAAGCTAGCAATCCAACTAGTGGACCAAATTGGGTGATGAATCCTGTTCACGTGCCAGCTGAACCATGTCACACATATGCTAAGAAGAACTCTGAACTGCAGGGCAATGTAAACATGTCCTCAGAGGAAGGAAATGCACAATGGGCCTGATCCAAAGCCCCCTCAAACTATTGGAAAGACTCCCAGTGACTGCACTGGGCTGTGGATAAGGCCCAATATAAACAGGGAGATCAGATTCTGGTCCAAAGAAATCAGAGATTGTGTCCATTCCCCTGCAATTGCAGTCCAGGTCAGTCTTATTCAGGCTATATTCTGATTCAGGCTATATTTCTGTATGAAACCTATTAATGAAAATCACTTTATCTAGCCCATGGGATGACAGTTTTCCCCTCTAAATGAGACACCAGTGTATGAGTCCAAACTTGTAATCTCTGTGCATCTTTATCTGTAAGGACCGCAGGATGGGCCTTATTAAAGTAGTGGGGCCAGATGCTCAGCTGATATAAACTGCTGTAGCTGCATGCTGATTTATGTCAGCTGGAGATCTGGCCAAGGTGATTCCCATTTTCTTTTTGTTGGAGCCCCCACTTGTGACAGAGTCATAGATTGTAAAGCCACGAGGGACAATTATGATCATCTAGTCTGACCTGAATAACACAGGCCAAAGAACCTCGCCCAGTAATTTCAGCATCAAGTCCTTTGTAAAAGCCAGCCAGTCCTGATTTAAAGACCATAAGTGATTAAGAATCCACCACAGTCCTAAGTAAGTTGTTCAAATATTTAACGACTCTCACTGTTCTAAAAATTTGCCGCTTATGTCGAGTCTGAACTTGTCGAACTTCAGCTTCCAATCTGGCAGCCGAGCACTCCCTTCTTCCATATCCTATCACAATTGTCCTGTCTTTACTTTTTTCTTTCCATTGCTCTACTTTAGCATCTCTTCTTTCTAAGAAAGAAAGCCTCTGCTGTATTTCTAATTCACTGTATCCTTTTGTGATAAGTTAGCATCTCTTTATCTTCTTACACAGACATCTCCTTTGCCTGTTTCTGCAAACTTTTGCTATTTTTTCTAAATATTATTATTATTATTAATAATAATAATAACAACAATAAATTATAATAATACACTTAAAATTTGCTGTTGGGCTATTGGCACAAGCAGGACCACACTTCAGTATAGCTAGGACAGTCACTCTAAGGATAAATAAGAAAGAAAAACTAGGCTTTAATTGGTGTAAAGAATATTTGTCTTTTCTATATCTGCATCTAATTAGCACTGATTAAGAGGGACATTTTCAAGTTCATAAAGTGTAACCTAAGCTCCATATTAATTCTGAAACAGTGCCAGGATGATCAACTTGCTATTTATTTATTTTGTCCCCCAGGCACTTTGATTGCCTAGCACTAATAATGTTTAAACCTCATTTATCATCACGGAGAATAGTAATTCTTTGTAAAGCAAATGTCACCAGCACTTAGCCAGTTCTGAAAGCATGGGCAGAATCAACAAAAGACCAATCATTAGCCAGAAAAGGGCCCAAGCTTCTGTCACTGAGGGTAAAAGTCCTTTGTAGAGGGCCAGCCCCCAGGCTTATGCCCCACTTACATCCCATTTGAGGGGCACATGTTGGCATTCTACAACAGGGGGAAATTTCACCCCTTCTGAGCATTGAAACAGAAGCCTCTGTGCCCTGGTCTACACTATGAGTTTAGGTTGAATTTAGCAGTGTTAGATCGATTTAACCCTGCACCCATCCACACAACGAAGCCATTTTTGTCAACTTAATGGGCTCTTAAAATCGATTTCTGTACTCCTCCCTGACGAGACCACCAGGAGAGCAGAGTGGCAGCGGAAACACTGGATGACGACGGTCATATAGAGGACCTGCAAGGTGGATTCATAGCACTTGATGGTGACGGTTTGCAGCCCTACTGCAGTGCACTGTCTGCTGAAAGCAGTATGGTGCCCACACAGAAAAAAGGCATGAAACGATTGTCTGCCGTTGCTTTCATGGAGGGAGGAGCGACTGATGACATGTACCCAAAACCACCCGTGACAATGTTTTTGCCCCATCAGGCATTGGGAGCTCAACCCAGAATTCAAATGGGCAGTGGAGATTGGGGGAACTGTGGGATACCTACCCACAGTGCAATGCTCCGAAAGTTGACGGTAGCCACAATACTGTGGATGCACTCTGCCAACTTAATATGGTTAGTGGGGACACACACAATTGATTGTATAAAATCACTTCCTAAAAATCGATTTCTATAAATTCGACCTAATTTCGTAGTGTAGACATAACCTGTAATAAGTACTCTCTTAGTCTTATCTAGATATTAGAAGGCTACCAGGCAGCACTCCAATACAAAAGCTTTCACTTCTATATGACCCTAGGGTTAATGAGATACAAAAGAGCAGAATTAACAGGTTTGCTTCTTCCTCTGGTGGGCACTAGGACTTGAAAGAACAGTCTGGCTTGAAGCACCAAGCTTTGAATCTGGATCCAAATTTTCCCAAAGTTTTGGTTGTTCAAACCCACCTTTTCTTACAAGCAGGAAGAATCAACAATGTTTTCCCATAAACCATCAAACGTCTTCACTTCCAGGATGCTACCTACCAGGTCATCATTTCAGAAAAATTCTGTGGGAGGCAAAGTTGTGTCAGCATATAGAACATTATATGTGATTATATTATATCCTTCAAAGTCACGGGCAAGGGAAGGGGGAAATGGAAGTCATAATGAAGTATATAGACCTATGAAAAGTCTGGGTTAGCAAATCATGGTTTGGGGAGCAACTTCTCCCCTTGCCCTATAGCAAATGATACCCAGGCTATGTACAAGAACCCTGTGCCTTTCCCTGGGATGTCTGGTGGAACAGCAGTTGTAATACTAGTGGTCTCCCAAGTTTGCTTCCATTACCATTGTATTGAATACAGTAGTTGGTTTCATGGGAATGATATCACTGTAACCCTAGTCATCCTAAGCAACATGGAGGCAGGCTTTTCTTCATGACACTGGCTTCTTTGGACTTCTCCCTTCCCTGTTGAGGCTGCACAGAGAGACTTCCTCCACCTCAATGAAGGGGGTAAACAGAGGAATGATGAAAATGACAGCATGTAGCAAAGGGTGTAGCAGTGTGCAGGAGACTCATTTAGGCCCTAATTGAGCAAAACCCCCAAGAACTTGTTTGAATCCCACTGAAGTCAATGGTAAAACATATGCTTAAGTCTTTGCTGAATCAGCACCTGAAATGAGTTTAAACAGCTCCCTGATGGGGTGTTGGGTTTTCCTCTTCTTGTCCTTGTGCTACCAAAAATGTTCGTGGCTACTTTGAGCACTTCACGAAGTTGCGAGCAACCTAAAGCAATGTACATTTGATTGACAGGAAAATTAAAATGTAGTGCCAATCCCCAAATAAGTCCCTTTAGGGCCCAGATTAATGACTGGTATGAAGGTACTGGAGCCTGGACTCGCCAGGTAAGTCACAGTGAGACTGTCAGCTTTGTGAGACTTTCACTTACTCATTTTCTTCTAGCCTGAGCTGAGTTAAGATAGGCGTAAATCTTTGGGCTCTAAGTTTGTCTTAAAAAAAGAAAAAACATATTATAATGGCATGTAATAGCAATAATCCTGTTTACCTCTGTGGGTATGTCTACACTGCAGCTGGGAGAGGGCCCTCTGGCTTGGGTAGCCAGACTCATCCGAACTCGGCTTGAGCTAGTGCACTACAAATGGCAACGTAGATACTGTGGTATTAGAGAAGTCTTGAGCTAGCCACCTGAGCTTCAGTTCAGGGTGTCAGGCGAGTCTGAGCTTGTACAACTAGCCTGAGCCTCCTCAAGTGCTGCAGTATCCCTGCTGCTATTTTTAGTGTGCTAGCTCAAGCCGAGCTACCGTGAGTCTCTGTATCAGGACTGGGAGACTCACTTTCAGCTGCAATGAAGACATACCCTATGTAAATTAGAAGATTAAGGCTGCTGTCAATCTACTGAGGAAATAGTGAGGCTACTGTGTAGCACATGGCCTCTGTACATTCCAAGGCAAACCAACTTATCTTTTAATCAAAGCACAATTTCTACAAATAACTTACTGCAGCAGATATTAGTTAAGTGCAAGGTTCCCTCCAGCCCACAAAAATTAGCCTGAAAAAACCCTAGATTAATGAAGTAGAAACTGTAAACCTCAGGGCAAAGACTGTCTCTTTTCTATGCTTGTGCAGCATCTACAAAGGAACCCCAACCCTGACTGGGGCTTTTGGGCACAACAAGTATATACCTATATACTGCAGATAATAGTAACCTTATTTTACATCCATTTACTTGCTTGAAATTAAAACCAGTTCCTTTAGGTAGAGTGGGGTTTGGATTGTTAATAATAATGTACAGATCTATAGTGACTTTCATTTAAGGATCTCAAAGCATTTTACAAACAGTTCATTATATGGCTTTTTTTTTTAAAGTGAGCTTACTCTTCATCTCCAGCTGCACTTTTGAAAGACTGGTTTTAATTAGACATTCATATCTTGTAGCAGAAATACATTTTTTTTAAAATTTGGGTGAACAATATAAGTATAAATGATTGGCAGCATACTTGTGTTTTCAGCTTATTACCTCAAAAGGAATAAATAAAATAGTCAAAATGAGGACTAATTTTATTTATTTACTTTTAACCAGTACTAATGGGCACACACACAAAAATGGGAGCTTGTGCCATTTAACATTTGAAGACGATGGTTTGCGAACCTTGCTGTTAAAATGGCCTTGATAATAAGAAATGCCGATAATTTGACTCTGAGTCATAGCACTACTAGCAGGAGGATTGTTACAAAAGACAAAGGCCCTGCTGCCCATTATAAACCTTTGAATTGCCTTCAGATAAATGCAGCTTGTCCTTCGATTTAAAGTTACCCATCAAATTCCACCCAGCAGTCTCCTTTGTTCACCCTAATGAAAATGCACTTTGTACAGTAGAAGCTGTCTAATTCATTACAGCAGAGACTTTCTCAGCCAACCACCTAGCATGGGGGCGGAAACAAACCAAATAAAAACAAAAAACCCAACACAACTAAAATGAAACAGAACATCACTTTCTATACAACATTTCACCTGAATTTGAAAACACTGAAAACTCCTTTTAAAAAATAAAAAATGTGGTTCTTTTGTGTAATCAGAAGAAAGGTAATTCTCAAAGCGCTTTGATATATCTGCTCCTTAAAAAGAATCTCTTCTTTTTGAGCTTTATGTATCTATGGCATCTTTGAACAAACAAAGCAGGCAATTTCTGTGGCTGTCTTTATTTTGCTCCCCTCTCCTTTTAGTTAATATTTGTCCAATATTTGTTAATTATTACTAAAGATGCCATATCAGGTAATGCATTTAATTTACCTACTGAGCCTGAAGCTGCAGAATGGAAAATGTATCTATGGATATGCCACTATAGGGTAGCAACAGTAGCTTCTGGCTACAGCTACTAAAAATAACTTTCTCGATGTAGCAACTCAGGTATGAAAGATTCAGACCATTCATAAGAAATGTAATTAAAAGAATCAAATGGGATGGAAATTCTCTCTTCCTTCACTCTGGCTATTCCTTTAAAATAACTCTGTACATTTTTTTAAAACATGCAAAGCACACAATTTCTTTTGATTTGTTTGGGTCCTACTCATTTTAATGCTTAAAATACATGTAAAAAGAGGTTAAAAATACAACTCCTACTGGGGGAAGGAAGGAAGCCAATTTGTCAAGACTAAGCATTGTCAGAACCTTTGTAACTTGTTTATAGTTTCAAGATGGCAGTTAAAAGCTATTGTGCTAATACTGTACTAACAAACTATAGGTAACTGAAACAGTGGTGCATGCTGACTGGGATATTGTAGTTTGCAGCCCTCGTATAATAAATAAAACCTTGTTAAGAGTTATCTAAGAACTAGCTATAAATATACATTTAATTAGATTCTTTTGCAGTTAGTGAAGGCCAGACTGTGCACCTCTTATACCCACTGGCGAGAAGTTATTTGAGGAGTGGTCCCATGGAAGTCAATAAGACTACTTATGCAAATAACCCCTCAGAACTGGGAGTAAGAAGTTTACAATCTGGCCTCCAGATTAAATACTACAGAATAATGTTCAGATGGATGACTGGCATTCTGTCTGATGCACAAGTGGTCCCTTTTAGCAAAGTGACATCCATAAAAGCAACAGAAGTCAAAAGCAGAAAGTCACATCATGCATTCACTACAGTCTTGATGCTGACAAAAGCTGCTTTCAAAGGCTGAATGAATGCATTTCAACATCAGGTGGTTTTCCTCCATTCCCCCCCTTTCAAAGTATGTTCATGACAGGCAATGTATTGATACCACGTTTTGATAACACTGGAGCACCCACTGATTTCCAGCAGTTTTGGCCACTTTCCCTTTAAATAGGGAAAAAGGGCCTTAAAAAGGGCCTGGGAATTGTGCTACCTTCTGAATACATCTGAATTTGAATGAGCATAAATGCACACATATAGGAAGATATTGGCTCTACCCCAAAGAGTTTGCAGACAGGCAAATAACCAAAGGGATGGAAGCATAATATAACATACATGCAAAATGATCAGACAGGTGTTTGGCACATGTTTCGTTAATTCCATCTGTATATCTGTATTTAATTTTACTTATACTTTTTTTTTGCAAATATTTTGACCCTTGTCTTTTTACACTGTGCATTTGTATTTCACCCTAACCATATTCTGTTTTATTTCTAATTAATCCTAGCCTTGGTGGTTTTGTGTTTCAGGATGTATTTTTCAGGGTTACTGATGTGGTTTTGAATGTGGGTATCTATTTTTGTAATATATAAGGCAGCCCACATTGCATCTTTGTGGCAAAACATCATCCCCCATGTTGATGTGTTGTCACAGTGAAATACATGGGGATGGAAGAGAACTTTGACGCTAGGTTTCCTGGCTGATGAAAGAAAACAGTGAAAACTTGGGACCCATCCTAATAGAGATTGTCAAACATCTCCTCTGAAGAGGGAAATCTGCCATATTAAAGCAAGCAATAGTTCAACTTGCACTTAATTCAGAATGCTAGGATCAGGCCCTTAATGTTCTGTTATATGGTTCCTCTGGGGCTGATTCTGATTCCCTTATTCAAAATGAATGATATCTTACTGTGAGCTCATCTGTGGTTTCACCATACACAAGGGGCAACGTGTGGTCATGCTACAATGGAGCAGACTAAGAACCAGATTGCAATACAGAGAATTGGAGTGACTCTGGATTCTCCCTTGCTGGTGCAAAATACTTTCCTTGGTGCCCTGGCTCAGCTGTGCAAAGACTCCCCTACTCTTTACCTCCTGTTCTCCCCCCGCTTGCTCACTCCCCATCCACACATGTGGGAGGCAGAGTAGTATCTTAATGGAGGCTGTTCTCTTCCCACTGCATCATTACTTGCAATATGGGTAGCCTGTGCCTGGCAGTAAAGGTGTCTTTTCATCCCTTTACTACTCTGAACAGGTGCATAGCCATCCATGGTCAAGCTTTGGATTGAGTAGTCCCACTGAAACCAGTGGGACACACACACAGATTAAGGTTGTATTCAGAGTGAGTAATGTATCAGAATCTGGTCATTTGCTTGTAAGACCCCTGTAGGGAAGGTCAGTGAGTCCTCTTTTTCTCCATAATTTGTGCATGTTCAACTAATAATAATAAATCATTTTAAAATAAACCCAATTATTCTTTCCTTTTAAAGAACTGCAGACATTTTACATATAAAATAACATCTCTGTCCGACACATTTTCACAGTGCTGTTTTCTACCCAAGTCTTTCTATATTAGTCAGTGTTGTGTATATTCCCCATATTCACATTAATGTAGACAGAAGTGACACAGAATGGTCCAATCACTGAATTATTCATACAAAAACATATGTTGCAGTAACACTGCCAAAGTGTTTATATGCAATTGAGAAAAGAAAAAGAGATGATGCATAATTAAAAAAATACATCTTGTAAATCATAGAAATTGGGAAGAGTAAAGTCCTATGAGATCATCCAGTTCATTTCCCAAACTAACTTAATTTTTAAAACTATTTTTCTCAGTAACACTTCCTCAACCTATTCCACATAATTCTGTTCTTATGGGCTATAGGATCCAGCTTCACAATGACCACATAAATGGAGCATTTTCATGTCCCGATTATCAGCCCTTCAGAGTTGTTTTATCTGTTCTCGCCAATGGAATGTGTGTGCTCACAGAATGTATGATCAAACCCAAATATCTTTAATATTATATATACTGGTTGAGCTTAAAACATGTCAATAGCTTTAGATAACTAAGTAGCATTTACTTGGAATTTGCAATAGTTGCTAAGTCTTGCTTTTAAAGTATTTATGGCCACATTTTCATTCTAGATCTACAACACAAAGTCCGGTACATCTCAAAATATCCTCTTTTTTATTTGTCTTTGGAACAGTACAGATGATTTTCTGTTTAGCTGCACTTTTTTTCTGAGTACCAGTCCAGGGAGCTATCCATTGGACCACACTTCTTTTCATGATGATGATAAAAAGATATGTCTCAATTTCATGGTAATTGCACCTGCATTCCCACTCTGTGGTTCCCCAAGGGCACCTATTTAAAGATTTCTGGCTCCCAGCCTTCACTTCCCTTGAAGTGTCTTACTCTATACTGACAGGTTTCAGAGTAGCAGCCGTGTTAGTCTGTATTCGCAAAAAGAAAAGGAGTACTTGTGGCACCTTAGAGACTAACAAATTTATTAGAGCATAAGGTTTCGTGAGCTACAGCTCACTCCAATGAAGTGAGCTGTAGCTCACGAAAGCTTATGCTCTAATAAATTTGTTAGTCTCTAAGGTGCCACAAGTACTCTATACTGACAGGTTTCAGAGTAGCAGCCGTGTTAGTCTGTATTCGCAAAAAGAAAAGGAGTACTTGTGGCACCTTAGAGACTAACAAATTTATTACAGCATAAGCTTTCGTGAGCTACAGCTCACTTCATCAGATGCTAATAAATTTGTTAGTCTCTAAGGTGCCACAAGTACTCCTTTTCTTTTTACTCTATACTGACTGTGAGTTTTAAGGCTGCACAGCTCCCTGCTCTATATTGTGATATCCCCAGCTTTCTTTCTGAAGACTATAACCAATGTACTACCAATAGTTACAAGTTACAACCTAGCTCCTCCTAAGCAAGCACATTTATTCTTAAGGGAAAGCATTATATATTAAGCATATTAAAACAATAAAAAAATCTACACACATGCTAAAGAGTTTACCATAGGTCACCCCCAGTTGCAACACAGGGTTCTGGTAGAGGTCAGTTCTTCAAATCCCACAGCTGAGTTTTCCCTGTGGTTACAAATTCATATCAATCTTTAAATCAGGAACCAGAACCAAGGTTGGGCAGATCAACTATTTCTTTATACAACTTGGGCATTTGATGTCCAGTCCCCGGGAACAGGTAACTAGCTATCTCCTCAGGGTGTAGCTTCAACAGGCTGGTTTTTTGCATAACCAGAATTGTGGCATTACCCACTCCCCAGGAAATCCTTTTAACACATATTGTCCCCAAAGTCCATGCTTGTCTGACACATTTAAATATAAACATCTGAACTCTTTACACATCCTAGGTCTCACATCTGTCACAAAATTAAAGGATGGTAATGCCTTCCCATGATTGGCAATTGCAAAGTTACACTATAGGTTTACTACTCAAGAGCTGCCCATATATGGGGACAGTATTTTCAGTAACTCCAAAAGCAGAAGCATTGACAGAAGTAGCCTACTCTTGATACTTACTGTGCAGAAAATGGTGATTATAGGGAATATTTTATTTTTGATAATTTTTGAATGCTTTTATGATCTTTCTTTTTTGATCTTTTTATTTTTAAGAACTTCAAGGCCAGCAGAGACCAACAACTGCAGCACACAAATTTAGTGGTAAGATTAGTCAAGTGACCTAAGAAAGAGAACAAAATGTGCTGCTCTTTCAATCAGAATCTTCTTAACTGTCTGTTAACAATGCTGAGATATTCACTGTGACATGAGAAATTGCTGTGGGAACTTCCACGCTAGTGGTTGGTCTCTGACACAGTGGGGTAAATTTCCAGTTAGTTCTCGAGGGTGGAGGGACTTAGTTGCACTATTCCTACTGACTGTAGTAGCACAGTGTCAAAGAGTAATAGTTAGCTTGGAAATTCTTCTTGGATGGAACTACATTAGGGATGAATCTGACCGTATAGTATGTGATTCCTAAATTTCCAACCTCCTTGTCCAACATCTCTGAAAAAGATAAGCAAAGAGTGTCATACATAAAAATAAAGAGAGGAGAAATGGACTGTACTTCCCTCAGAATGGACTTGCACTGTTACTGTAGCTTGAACTGTAGCTCTTAATAAATCAGCAGGCTACTGGCTGCAGCTGTGGGCATTCAGCCATGTTCTCAGCAGGTTTTTGGGGAACTGGGGAAACTACTACATTTGGATTGCCTTCCATTACAAAAAACAACTGCTTTGAGGTGTCAGTCAATTTGAGCAAAAACCTTTCTTATTATAGCTGACTGCCCGTTGCTCCCATCACTAGAACTCTTGTTCACCTTTTTAAACATTTGACCTGTACTTACTGGTGTGGTTCCTGGAAATGACTCTTGCATATAAGGATATTTGACAATATTTGGTAACTTAATTCTGAGACTAATTACATCTGATGGTGTTTTATACATTTTCAGTCTTTTGGTGTTTGCGTTTTCTTTAACCACTGACAAATTTTGAAGAACAAAGCATGCTGAATCATACATATAAAAATTATGGAACCTAACGTTGACACAAAGGTTTCTTGTTTGCTTTAGTAATGAAACAACCACACACTTCCTTTGCGCAGATGCATGACTCATGCTGATAACAAAATAAAGATCCTACTTAATAAGTCTGTAAATGTTAATGATAACAGCCCTGCATTGTAGAGCAATTTTGTATATAAAACTGCTCTACAATGCAGATAGATAAGCATATTTTGCACTGAAGTCACTTATATGTCAATGGGTTTCTTGTTTCTTTCCCTAGAATTCTGTCGCATTGAATAGTTCAGGACAAAATGCAAGAGTCAAGTTTTGAAAGGTATTGAGCACATCCTGTTGAGTGCCCTCAAATGTAATTGTAGTCAAAGACAGATGTCAATTAATCCAAAGCCACCTTGTAGGACACTCAACTTCCTGTATGACATGGGTGTACACTTGCAGAACTACAGCTCTGACAAGTCCCCAGTATGGCAAAGTGTGTTGGGGGCTTTGGTACGTTATTCCGAATGCCCACCCATTGGCTTGCGATTGTGAACCCTCCTACAACATTTGAAGAGGCAGGAATTCACCCAGGAATCACTCCAGCGCAGAGACCTACTCCAGCAACTTCATCAATGTGAGCACATAAGAACATATAAGAACATAAGAACAGCCATTCTGGGTCAGACCAAAGGTCCATATAGCCCAGTATCCTGTCTTCTGACAGTGGCCAATGCCAGGTGCTTCAGAGGGAATGAACAGAACAGGTAATCATCAAGTGATCCATCCCATGTCACCCATTCCCAGCTTCTCGAAAACAGAGGTTAGGGACCCCCATCCCTGCGAATCCTGGCTAATAGCCTTTGATGGATCTATCCTCCATGAATTTATCTAGTTCTTTTTTTAACTCTGTTATAGTCTTTGCCTTCACAACATCCTCTGGCAAGGAGTTCCACAGGTTGACTGTCTGTTGTGTGAAAAAATATTTCCTTTTGTTTGTTTTAAACCTGCTGCCTATTAAACTTCATTTGCTGGCCCCTAGTTCTTATGTTATGAGAAGGAATAAATAACACTTCCTTATTTACTTTCTCCACACCAGTCATGATTTTATAGAGCTCAATCATATCCCCCCTTACTCGTCTATTTACAAGCTGAAAAGTCCTGGTATTATTAATTTCTCCTCATACAGCAGCTATTCCATTCCCCCAATCATTTTTGTTGCCCTTTTCTGAACCTTTTACAATTCCAAAATATCTTTTTTGAGATGGGGCAACCATATCTGCATGCAGTATTCAAGATGTGGGCATACCATGGATTTATATAGAAGCAATATGATATTTTTGTCTTATTTTCTAACCCTTTCTTAATGGTTCCCAACATTCTGTTTGCTTTTTTGATTGCCGCTGCATGTTGAATGGATGTTTTCAGAGAACTATCCACAATGACTCCAAGATCTCTCTCTTGAGTGGTAACAGCTAATTTAGACCCCCATCATTTTATATATGTATAGTTGGGATTATGTTTTCCAATGCGCATTACTTTGCATTTATCAACACTGATTTTCTTCTGCCATTTTGTTGCCCAGTCACCCAGTTTTGAGAGATCCTTTTGTATCTCTTCACAGTCTGCCTGGTACTTAACTATCTTGAGTAGTTTTGTATCATCTGCAAATTTTGCTACCTCACTGTTTACCCCTCTTTCCAGATCATTTATGAGTATGTTAAATAGGACTGGGCCACTACAGACCCCTGGGGGACACCACTATTTACCTCTCTCCATTTTGAAAACTGACCATTTATTCCAACCCTTTGTTTCCTATCTTTTAACCAGTTACCAATCCATGAGAGAACCTTCCCTCTTATGCCATGACTGCTTACTTTGCTTAAGAGCCTTTGCTGAGGGACCTTGTCAAAGGCTTTCTGAAAATCTAAATATACTATATATATACTGGATCCCCCTTGTCCACATGCTTGTTGACCCCCTCAAAGAATTCTAGTAAATTGGTGAGGCATGATTTCCCTTTACAAAAATCATGTTGACTATTCCCCAACAAATTACGTTCATCTATGTGTCTGACAATTTTGTTCTTTACTATAGTTTTAACCAGTTTGCCTGGAACTGAAGTCAGGCTTACCGGCCTGTAATTGCTGGGGTCTCTTCCTCCTCCTTTTTAAAAATTGGCATCACATTAGCTATCCTCCAGTCATTTGGTACAGAAGCTAATATGATGATAGGTTACAGACGACAGAAATCCTGCAATTTCACATTTGAGTTCTTTCAGAACCCTTGGGTGAATACCATCTGGTCCTGGTGACATATGCTACTCTGAAACATATTACTGTTTAGTTTATCAATTTGTTCCAAACCCTCCTCTAATGACACCTCAATCTGGGGCAGTTACTCAGATTTGTCACCTAAAAAGAATGGCTTACATTTGGGAATCTCCCTCACATCCTCAGCCATTAAGACCGATGCAAAGAATTCATTTAGTTTCTCTGCAATGGCCTTGAGTGCTCCTTTAGCATTTCGATCTTCCAGTGGCTCCACTGGTTGTTTAGCAGTCTTCCTGCTTCTGATGCACTGAAAATTTTTTTTGCTATTACTTTGAGTCTTTGGCTAGCTGTTCTTCAAATTCTTTTTTGGCCTTCCTAATTATATTTGTACACTTCATTTGCCAGAGTTCATGCTCCTTTCTATTTTCTTCACTGCTTCTTTTACTTTGTTGTTTAGCCACAGTGGCTCTTTTTTGGTTCTCTTATTATGTTTTTTAATTTGGGGTATACATTTAAGTTGAGTCTCTATTATGGTGTCTTTAAATAGTTTCCATGCAGCTTGCAGGGATTTTACTTTTGGTGCTGTACCTTTTAATTTCTGTTCAACTAACCTCCTCATTTTTGTGTATCTTTTGTGTATCTATCTTTCTGAAATTAAATGCTACAGTGTTGGGCCACTGTGGTGTTTTCCTCACCACAGGGATGTTAAATTTAATTATATTATGGTCACTATTACCAAGCAGTCCAGCTATATTCATCTCTTGGACCTGATCCTGTGCTCACTTAGGACTAAATTAAGAATTGCCTCTCTTCTTGTGGGTTCCAGGACTAGCTGCTCCAAGAAACAATCATTTAAGGTGTCAAGAAACTTTATCTCTACCTCCCTTCCTGAGGTGATATGTACCCAGTCAATATGGGGATAGTTGAAATCCCCCATTATTATTGAGTTTTTTATTTTAATAGCATCTCTAATATCCCTGAGCATTTCTCAGTCACTATCACCATCCTGGTCAGGTGGCTTGTAATACATCCCTATTGCTATATTTTTATTATTCAAGCATGGAATTACTATCAATAGAGATTCTGTGGTACAGTTTGGTTGATTTAAGATTTTTACTTCATTTGATTCTACGCTTTCTTTCACATATAGTACGACTCCCCCACGAGCATGACCTGTTCTGTCCTTCCAACATATTTTGTACCCTGGTATTACTGTGTCCCATTGATTATCCTCATTCCACCAAGTTTCTGTGATGCCTATTATATCAATATACTCATTTAATACAAGGCACTTGTTCACCCATCTTATTATTTAGACTTCTAGCATTGGTATATAAGCACTTTAAAAAGTGTCACTTTTGACACATGCCTGCCATTACATGATGAGATTTAATGGGACTTTTTTTTTTCATTTGACTGTTTCTCATCAGATCCTACCTGTATTTTATCATCTTCCATCCCCTCCTTATTAGGACATATGGAATCTCCATTTATAGATCCTCCCCTAAGTGATGTCCGAACCACATGCTCCTCTGCATCTGTCAGCTTTCCCCCAGCCCTTAGTTTAAAAACTGCTCTACAATCTTTTTAATTTTAAGCGCCAGCAATCTGGTTCCATTTTGGTTTAGGTGGAGCCTGTCCTTCCTGTATAGGCTCCCCCTTTCCCAAAAGCTTCCCCAGTTCCTAATAAATCTAAACCCCTCCTCCCTACACCATCATCTCATCCATGCTTTGTGACCCTGCAATTCTGCCTGTCTAACTTGCCCTGCTTGTAGAACTGGAAGCGTTTCAGAGAATGCTACCATGGAGGTCCTGGACTTCAATCTCTTACCTAGCAGCCTAAATTTGGCCTCCAGGACCTCTCTCCTATCCTTCCCTATGTCATTGGTACCTATATGTACCATGACTACTGGCTCCTCCCCAGCACTATACATAAGTCTATCTAGATGTCTTGAGAGATCCACAACCTTTGCAGCAGGCAGGCAAGTCACCATGCAGTTCTCCCGGTCATCTCAATCCTAGCTATCTGTGTTTCTAATGATCAAATCACCCATTACTAATACTGTCTCTTCCTAATAACTGGAATTCCCTCCCCTGGAGAGGTATCCACAGTGTGAGAGGATTCCACAACATCATCTGGAAGGAGAGTCTCAACTATGGGATAGTTTTCCTCTGCTCCAGTTGGATGTTCTCCTTCCCTGAGACTTTCATCCTCCTCAACAGCACAGAGGCTGTCAGACCAGGGATGGGACTGTTCTACTGTGTCCCAGAAAGTCTGATCTATGTACCTCTCTGTCTTCCTTAGCTCCTTCAGCTCAGACACCCTGGCCTCCAAAGCCCGTACACAGTCTCTGAGGGCCAGGAGCTCCTTGCACTGAATGCACACATATGCCATCTGTCCATAGGGAAGATAATCATACATGGTGCATTGGGTGCAATAAACTGATTAGCCCCCACTCTGTTGCTGGACTTCTGCCTACATTATCTTTTTATTCCTGCAGCTGGTTCCTTTGTTGTTGTTTTGTTTTTATCAGGGGATATTTTTTAGCTTAAGTTAAAGAAGTTTAAGGAATGTTAAGTGTATGCACCCCCCCCCCATTCTTTCTTCCTCACACTCCCTCGCAAAACTCTCTTGTTAACCGCTCCTGTTTGCTAGCTCTTTTGGTCACGTCGGAGTGGGCTTTTTAAAGCCCTGGTCTTCCTGAGTAGCCCCGCCCCCTGGTTAAGGGCTGATGTGTGCTAAAGGGCTTAGGGATCAAAGCTGTGTTAAGAAGCTCTCAGCCTTGTCTAGCAGGCCACTAGGCTCAGCACCCACATGGTCAGCACACAGTCCCCCAAACAAACAGACCACACGGTATATTTCAGTCCAGCAGCAAACACACCACAACAAACACAAACAGACACACACAACAGACAACAAACTTACCCCAAGGGTCACGTAATCGCTCCTCCTTCACCTGGAGAAGCCTCTTGCAAAACTCCCATTAGCTGCTCCTGCTTGCTAGCTCCCCAGAACCACAGTGTAGTCAAATGGAACCACAGTGTAGTCAAATGGAAGAGTTAGCATAATTATAATGAAATAAATTTAAGATGCTTAACAAAGAAGTTCAAACTCCATCATTAATAAAGTGTATAAACTGTTCCTCCAACCTTGGTCCTCTTTGAGCCCTGGACTAAGGGACCTTCTTACCTTGGGGCTTTGGTTCATTCTTGCATGCAGTGCAGTGCAAACCCAAGTGGCCACATACAGGCTGCTCCCTAGGCCTCTCCCCCAGCAATGAGCTTTGGCTCTATCCATCCCTACATGAGCAGCAACACATGCCCATCAAACAGCCTGTGTAATCTCTTCTTGAGTGGCATTCCCATCCTCCAAAGGGAGGTGAGATGGCAGTAGGAACTCGGGTATGATTTCTTGCCAGATTTTTAGCCAACCAGGAAATGGGGGGGGATGTAGGTGCAGAGGGCAGCTCCTACTCTCTGCCTATGTCCTAACCAATCAGAGCTTAAAGCAGAGTGGAGGGGGTGGTAGAATTGGCCTTCACAGAGCTGACATGTGGACTGGGGGAATTTCCTAAAACTTCTATTTTACTAAAATTCCTGGGTCGTTTTTTCTCCCACTTTTATTTCTTTTCTTCAATTAGGCAGAAGTGAATTTTGCTGCTATCTTTCTCACCTTGTCAAGAATGTATAAATTTGATTTGGAGACGGTCAAATATAGTATTAGCTTTCAGAGTCAATTGGCTTCAAGATTTCCCACTTTGGCTTTCAGTGTTTTCCTCTTTTTTGTCAATTTCATGGGAATTTCCTTTTAGTTTTTTGGTACAGAGATGTCAAACTTCTTTTTTTTAACTGTTATTCATCACTGCAAATAGGTACCACATACTAAAGATTGAGTCCTGCAGTCCCAGCTGAGATAGTTCTGCCATCAGCTGCAGTAGGAGTTTTTTGTGTGACTCAGTAGAAATATTCATTTGTTCAAAGATTGATTTTTATCCCTGTTTCTACACTCTCCTATTTAATTTAGCCACTAACAACCTTCAAGTGAGATTATAAAACCTTGTCACAATGCTATGACAGGGATGGAGATCTCCAATAAAAGGATGAAGAACTAATAGGGAGGAGAATACTGAAGAAGTTAAAACCTGAACGCTTATTATATGTAGAAAAAGGATGTGAGGAAAAGGACCATCATCTGTCAAGAAGCAAGGGCACTGACAGAGACCAAATGAGCTGCTTTTGTAGTATTTTTCTGCCCAGGAAAAGATGAGAGTATTTCAAGTTGGGTGATATACCACCAGTTCTTAGTATGATACTTATGCCTAAAGAGTTTTAAATCCAGGTCATTTTGTTTCTTGTTTATTGAAGCACTTTTCTTTAGCTAATCATAACAATGGCCCCAATTCTGTGCTCTACTAAAGTCCCTTTATGGTTGCTCAAGCACCCTAAAGGGGCCACAAAGGCAGGTAAACCAACACGTGGGGGATAACTGGTCAAGGAGTGCGCTGTGGATGGGAGGATGAATACTGGGGGAAGGAAAGGATGTGGCTAGACCACTCTATACTTCAGCTATTATGGGCTGTGAAGTGGCCAATAGTCAGCTATGGGAAGCCACCATAAACTACAGAGATCTCTGGGGCTACTCTAATTTACACACAAGTTAGGCCCAGAATCCCAAAAGTACACAGATGACTTATACCCCCCCAGGCTATGCCTTCTGAGAGGTACAACACAAAATCATGGCCAAAGTCTCCTTGTACCACATGTACCACAAAATCACATTAGCCTTTTGCTCTCATGTTGCATTGCACACTAAAAGTGTATCTAATTTGATATCCATTATAATCCTTAGGTCTCAACTCATGTTATCTCCCACTAGTCTAATTTGTAACTTTATACCTGATAAAATTATATGATAAAAGACCCTAAGCCAGTTACATTTGTATTAATGTCAGCGATTGATTATATTACATATATACAGAAGGAAGAGGGAGAGGGAGAGAAAGAGATTCACATAGAAGTAGAAATATAATTTTGCCAGTTAGCATGGAGATACAGAGAGCAAACCGCCACCTTTCTGGCTACCACTTCCTTTGTATTTTGTAACAATGTTAAACAGACCACAATGGATACAGCACAATGAGTAGAAACACTCTATCCCTTTAAAGGTCTTTCAGTCTTAAAAAACATCAAAGAGAGTGGAGGTAGAGAGGCTATGAATAGAGAAAGGTTCTCCCTTTCTTAAGATTCCCAGATGTTTCCCTGAAAAATATGTGGATAGCTGAATCCCTGGGGATGAGAGAGCAGCTATTGATTCCCCAAGAGGGCAGAAAAGGAAAAACAAGAGGTAAAAACTTTGAAAATCCCCCTTCAATATCTTGATCTTACACAGTCAGTTATATAATCATAGAAATGTTGGACTGGAAGGCACCTTGAGAGGTCATTTAGTCCATCTCCCTTGCTGAGGCAGGACTATCCCTAACAGGTGTTTGTCTAACCAGTTCTTAAAAACCTCCAAAGACCGGGATTCCACAACCTTCCTTGGAAACCTGTTTCAGTTGTGTGTGTCTGCTTTGTTCAAGGTGACTGGACCCTGAATTCCTGTGAGGGTCTACATCTCTATACATAGAGTACTTTTCTGTCAAGATTCTTGAAGGCTCAACCAAGGTGATTGATTAGACAGAACTTGGTTTAGCTTCAGGCACTGTTTCCTTGAGATGTGGATATCTGGTGTGTGCTTTTGAAGTCAGATTAGTTAGGGCACCAAGTCATGAATATATTTTTAATTGCGACCTATTTCTAATCTACAAGGGCTCTTTGAATGAGTATAGAATGAAAATGCTTCAAAATCTGTAGTTTCAGGGCTCTATTTTGTCTCTAAAATACAAAACATGATTAATCTCAGTGAAGGATTTATAAAATCCGCTTTTAGCCATAGGGATATACTCAGAAAAAGGGAGGAGGAGAAATGTAACATGCCAAATTTATCAGTTTCAACAATTTATCAACTTTATTTATTGATTGAGTCATATGTAATATTTTGGCAGATAAATGTGGGATTTGCTGCTACAATTTGCAATACTAATACAGTCCAAGTACAATGGGCTTTGGAAACAAAGAGGCCAATGTAATTTATTAATCTGTTTAGTTGCATTTTTATTTGTTCTTTCAGACTGAAAGAATATGATAATTACCCAAATCCTGGATTATTTTCATGCAGAAGATTTTACCTCAGTGCTTTGTACATGTACATATTAAAATCAATGAACCGTCTACTCTGATCATTATTATTTCTACTGTTTAATTGTAAATGGTGTCAATATTGTACTGACTCCCCGCTCTTGTATACTTGCACAGGGTTCAGCTCATTCTAGCCCTATTATAGGATGATGCTGTGGTGGGAATAGTGGGAAGTTCTGTGTTTATCTAGAGAGCAGGTTTAGCATGGAAAGAAATTGGCCACACTTCAGCAGACTCCCTTTTTATGTGCCTTAGCCATGACTTCATTTCATCATCTCTGTGCAATAAAATGCTATTGAAAGAACTGTGATGGGGACTTTTAAAATATTTTATATAATCTGTTCTTCAGCAAGTGGAAGAGCAAATTCCAATAATCCAAGGGGAGCAAGGTCTCAGTCCCAATTCAACTTTAAATGAGACTTTGTCCTCTGCTCAGAAATACCTGCTGTGTTCTGAACCTGCTTGACCCTTTCTTAATCATGATTTCTTATCATTTTGACATCCTACAGCCCAGCACTATGACCCCAGAATGACCTACATATATCTCACTGAAAAAATACACATTGTCAATTGTGTATTGATATTACTCTCATCTGTCTGGCATGTTTGTAAAGGACCAACTGAGTACTGAAGGATTTAAAATGAATTACATGTGGCCTAGTCTGAGCTTCTCAAGAGGGAGAAAAATGGAACTAGGGGGTTGAAAACGTATTGGAAGAATGCAGTGTAAATGCAGTTTTGTTTTTGTTTAATGTTAAAAATGATGAATGGAAACAAAAAAATATTTCCTAAACACATATTACAGGAATGGGAAAGCCTGGAAAGACTCCAAGACTGAACCAACAGCCCATGCAGAGGCAAAACAAGAACCTCAAATCTAAAACTCTTTGAACTTCAAGGAAAATAGTCCCAATGCTGTCAGAAAATGAGAGGCAGCGTGGTTTAGTGGATACAGCAGTAGAGTAGGAGCCAGAAGACCTGGGGTCTATGCCAAGATTTGCTACTCACCTGCTCTTTAATGTTGGACAAGTCTCTATGCCTTTATTTCCCCTCCCATTTTGTCTACTTAGATTGTAATTAGTTTCACTCTGGAGAAAAGCAGACTGAGGGGAGACCTGATAACACTCCTCAAATATGTTAAGGGATGTTATAAAAAGGACAGCGATCTATTGTTCTCTGTGTCCATTGAAAGTAGGACAAGAAGTAATGGACTTAATCTGCAGCAAGGGAGATTTAGGTTAGATATTAGGAAAAACTTTCTAACTATATGGTTTGTTAAGTTCTGGAATAGGCTTCCAAGGAAGGTTTTGGAATCCCCATCATTGGAGGGTTTTAAGAACAGGCTGGACAAACACCCTTTCAGGGATGATCTAGGTTTACTTGGTCTTGCCTCCATGCAGGGGGCTGGACTAGATGATTTTTCAAGGTCCCTTCCAGACCTACAATTCTATGATTGTAAGCTCAGTGTGAGAAGGGACCATCTCTTTCTCTGTGTTTGTACAATGCCCAGTGTTGTACCTGGGACCCCAATTACATCTGGGGCCTCTAGGTTCCACTGGAATATAAATAAATACATAATAAAATGTCTCCAAAATATGACAGAAATCTCACACAATCACTATTGAATCTAGTGACAAACCCAGCCCTGATTCTCCTTCCAACTTCCCATCCTACCTTAACCCAAACACCATCTCCCCAGCCCATTTCTACAAAACAACAGGTGGCTTCATAGTTTTATTTATAGCTTTCATGCCACTGACTGAAAGATAATCTAGTTAGTAGAGAAAGGTGTATTTGCCTACTAAGGGCCTCACGCAAAACCCACTGAAGTTCATGCCTTATTTGGGTTGCTGCCTGTGTTGCCTTGTGCCCTGTGCATGTGGCATTACAGTGGCATTTATTAAATTTCTCTTGCTACATTATGTTGACCTTGTCAACTTATAATATGACTTAGCATGCAAAGATACATTGAGAAATAAGTAATGTACTACAGTATCTCTTGGCACTAAATTGGATACTTGGTACTTATGGGTAGAACTCTAGTGAGCAGTTACTGCACAGTATACATGACGTGATAGCTGTGTGGCAGTTTAACAATTACTCAAAATTATTTCTGATTAGGGATATGTCAAAATCCCCAGATCAGCTCCAGCTGCTACCTAGTCTAGGGCATCACTAATGCCAGCTGCAAGGTGAAGATTGTCAACATTTGTTCAAAGGCTGTAAAGGATTAAAAATCATGGAGACAAAGTACAGCGTTATGAGAGCAAAATTAAAAGTGCCAGGTGTCATCAGAAACCAAAGTTTTGACATTTTAAAAGTTTATGGACCTGGTTCAAAATTAATTAGGCTTTGGGTCAGGCTTCATCTGGCTTTGGATCAGGCCCTTTATCCCCAAATGTCCTGAGCTAGTCGCAGGTCATTCCATCCAACCTTGATCTTTAGGTCACCATAAGTGCAACCAGTGGGGTACTTCTTGTTTTAGCCCAAGTCCTGACTCCTTCCCTTCTCCCCTGCTAAATTAAGATAAACTTCTAACAAAGGTATAAAACTAGATCCCAACACCCTGAAACAAACTGAAAAGCATTACACTTTGAGAGCTACTGTTGAAAAGTGCTATATAAGAGCTAGGTGTTATTATTACTACTACTATTATAATATTGGGACAAGTGCTTTTTATTATTACAATCAGGACAGACAGATATTAGGAAAAACTTTTTCACTAGGAGGGTGGTGAAGCACTGGAATGCGTTATCTAGGAAGGCGGTGGAATCTCCTTTCTTTGAAGTTTTTAAGGTCAGGCTTGACAAAACCCTGGCTGGGATGATTTAGTTGGGGATTGGTTCTTCCTTGAGCAGAGGCTTGGACTAGATGACCTCCAGAGGTCCCTTCCAACCATGATATTCTATGATACTATGATTCTATGATATCAGGGTTCTAGTTCTAAAATTCCATACATAAAGTGGGCCAGATTCTGTTTCCCTGCACCTTGTGCAATCATTTACACCCGTGCAAAGAGCGGATAAAACCCTGCTAAGTCAGGCCCTGATTCCTCAAAGTATTTACGCACCCTTTCTTTGAATAGGGATGTTTTCCCAAATCAGAGCCTCTTAATGGTAGAATTTTGCATCCATTTTAGACTGGGATAAATACCATAGGCAGAGAAACAGAAAGACAATCTAGTCCATTATGTTTTAAGCCATATTCACTACAAAACAGTGAAAGCTAAAAAATTGGTGTTGTGGGAAGCTAGAAAATTCAGCCAAATAACAAGAAACCAGTCCTCAGTTATAAAAGCAACATTGCTTAAAACCAGACAATAGAGAAACAGCCATATTTGCTTAGGCAGAGGTAAGGGAAGAAGAAGATAGATTCTAAAAAGAAGCAGAACTTGGTAGATATATGCATTTTATTCAATATTTCTCTCTCTCTCTCTCTCTCTCTCTTTGAACAACACCGTTATTATTGTTGCATGTGATTATGGATGGATCAGCTATGGTGTGGGTCAGTGTAAATCTAAACAGAATTGGCAGAGGTCATTTAAAATAATCGGTACAAGTATTATGAAGAATCAATATTTTAGTAGCGCATGGCACTTCTCATTGATTTAAAGGAATGACCTACTGTGCTTCATTATCTTGAACTTCATGTTTTTCCAATCAAGCCCTGAGCATCTCCTACAGCTGCCTGTAATGTTTCTTTAGTTACTGAGTGCAATCTGAAATGTATAACTTTAAATAATGTAAATGTGATCATTTAATTTTTCCATTGTCATATAGTTTTCTTTTACCTTATGTAATAATACTGGATTGGGCCCCAATTATCTCAACTAATTTCAGAACACTGCCTTCAGGGAGAAGTTTGGGTGAGACCCAAAGGGCTAGGAGACAAATACAAGTAGTTACATTTAATTTAAATGGAGACCATGATGACATTCACATATAAAGAAATGTCACCTTGCCCTTTCCTGAGTGTGAGAGACACATGCTGCTCTGTTATATCTCTGTTATAATATGGTGCATGGGGGTAGTTTGTGCTGGAACATATTTACCTGTTGGCATTTGTCTGGAACAGCAGAAGTAAGAGTACAGATTTAGGACTTGATACAGATACCACTAAAGTCAATAGAAAGACTCCCATTCACTTTACATAAAGTTGCATCTGCTTCTTTTTTACTCACTCTATGGTCTAGGACAGTGGTTCTCAAAGCCAGTCTGCCGCTTGTTCAGGGAAAGCCCCTGGTGCGCCGGACCGGTTTGTTTACCTGCTGCGTCCGCAGGTAGGCCAATCGCAGCTCCCACTGGCCGTGGTTCGCCTCTCCAGGCCAATGGGGGCTGCGGAAGAGGCGCGGGCCAAGGGACTTGCTGGCCGCCCTTCCCGCAGCCCCCATTGGCCTGGAGAGGCGAACCACGGCCAGTAGGAGCCGCGATCAGCCGAACCTGCGGATGCGGATGCGGCAGGATGTTTACCTGCGGATGCGCAGGTAAACAAACCGGTCCGGCATGCCAGGGGCTTTCCCTGAACAAGTGGTGGACCAGCTTTGGGAACCACTGGTCTAGGATAAACTGCCAAATATTCCTACACATCCATCTCTGCCCCATATCTACAACTCAGTTTTTACTTGACGCAGGGAAAGTTGGGAAGGTTTTCAGACTTTATCTGTTTCATGATGAACACAACTGACAGCATAAGAAACAATCAGTAACCTAGTAGTACTTTGATTAATTTCATGTCACCACGCACATTAATTATTTTCAATGGCATGACAATACATTGCACAGACATGTGCCCTAAACTACCATGTCATGCATGTTCCATTTTTGAGGGTATACAATGTACACATACATAAAAACTCAAGCAATTCAATAAGGCTTTAAGCCAGTTTTTCCAGAAAAAGAGTATTTCTCCCCCAAAATCTCCTTTTTTGCTTGGAGTTAGGGAAGCAGTTTAGATGAAGTAACTAAAGCTACACCAGAAACTAGTTTGATACTTTAGGAGGACTGGAAATCTCATGAGAAAGATGGTTCTCATTAGAGATGATTAAGTCCCATGTAGTCAATGCTTGTCAATAATCTGTTGTTCATAATGGGCTGGTATTTTACTGTAGAAAGTTAAGTTAAATGCCTGGTTAAGAGTACTTAAAACGTAATTTAAAGGGTTACTGAAAACTATACAGGCCTGAGGTCCAAGGAGGAGAGGCAGCTGTCTTGCTATCTAAAGGCAGATCAGAGAATCTCATAAAAATGAAATATAAATGGTAAACAGACATGTCAAAATAACTGCGCAAAATGACTCATCCCGAAGAACTGAGAGAGCCACAACATTTTTGAATAGCAGAATCATAGAATCATAGAGTTGGAAGAGACCTCAGGAGGTCATCTAGTCCAACCCATTGCTCGAAGCAGGACCCATTGCTCGAACCCCAACTAAATCATCCCAGCCAAGGTTTTGTTAAGCCGGGCCTTAAAAACCTCTAAGGATGGAGATTCCAAGACCTCCCTAGTTAACCCATTCCAGTGCTTCACCACCCTCCTAGTGAAATAGTGTTTCTTAATATTCAACCTAGATCTCCCCCACTGCAACTTGAGACCATTGCTTCTTGTTTTGTCATCTGCCACCACTGAGAACTGAGCCTAGCTCCATCCTCTTTGGAACCCCCTTCAGGTAATTGAAGGTTGCTATTAAATCCTCCCTCACTTTTCTCTTCTGCAGACTAAATAACCCCAGTTCCCTCAGCCCCTCCTCATAAGTCATGTGCCCCACACCCCCAATCATTTTCGTTGACCTCTGCTGGACTCTCTCCAATTTGTCCTCATCCCTTCTGTAGTGCGGGGGACCAAAATTGGATGCAATACTCCAGGTGTGGCCTCGCTAGTGCTGAATAGAGGGGATTAATCACTTCCCTCGATCTGCTGGCAATGCTCCTACTAATACAGCCCAATATGCCATTGACCTTCTTGGCAACAAGGGCATACTGCTGCCTTATAGCCAGCTTCTGATCCACTGTAATCCCCAGGTCCTTTTCTGCAGAATTGCTGCTTAGCCAGTGGGTCCCCAGCCTGTAACAGTGCATGGGATTCTTCCTTCCTAAGTGCAGAACTCTGCACTTGTCCTTGCTGAACCTCATCAGATTTCTTTTGGCCCAATCCTCCAATTTGTCGAGGTCACTCTGTACCCTATCCCTACCCTCCATCATATCTACTTCTCCCCCCAGTTTAGTATCATCTGCAAACTTGCTGAGGGTGCAATTAATCCCATCATCCAGATAATTAATAAAGATGTTGAACAAAACCGGCCCCAGGACCGACTCCTGGGGCACTCTGCTTGATACCCGCTGCCAACTAGTCATCGAGCCATTGATCACTACCCGTTAAGCCCTACGATCTAGCCAGCTTTCTATCCATCTCATAGAAGACCACAATAAAATAATATACTGATGCATATAGGAAACAGTGCCTTAAGTTTGATTACATTAAGTTTATGTACACTTTTGTGAGTGTGTGTTTATACACACACACACACACACACACACACACAAACAAACCTCTGTATAGCTCAGTGGGTCTCAAACTTTTGTACTGGTGACCCCTTTCACATAGTAAGCTTCTGAGTGCGTCCCCCTTATAAATTAAAAACCTTTTTTTGTATATTAACACCATTATAATGCTGGAGGCAAAGCGGGGTTTTGGGTGGAGGCTGACAGCTCACAACCCCCCAGTTAATAACTTCACGACACCCTGAGGGGTCCCAACCCCCAGTTTGAGAACCCCTGGGATAGCTGGATAGATATCTGTGAAAAGGCTGACATAAACAAAAACTTGTTTGCTTAAAGCTACTTTACACAGGACAAATACCTTTGGGGCCCAGCAGATGGAGCCATCTGGAGAAACTCGAAACTCCTGTAGGTACTGCCTTGTCATTTCTCACATTCTCGCTCCAGAAATTTTCAGAAATAATTAAATCAGCCAAGAGATGTCAGGATGTTACTATTCAAACATACTGAGCCAAATTCTCCCTGTTATAACTTCACTGCCTTCACTGGAGTTTTTGTAGGGATTAATTTGGTCCACTGTAGCAGATGTAAGAAGAAATATTTTACAAGTCACTGGTAACATCCTACCCAAAGAATTCTATTTAATAATCAAAGTAAGAATTAAGAAGTGAAAGAGATCCGGAACAAACTGCAGGCTATCAAATACAAATCAACAATATAATTATGATGGGGAGGAATGGCAATTAGGAAAGATTAAATTCAGGGACACAGGAATGAATGATATGAGATATTGATAAAAGTCATAGGTGCTGCCAGGTCGAGTTACTGTTTTAGCCTTAACAAATCATTGGGTAAATAACAGTTAGGAATCAGATAAAACAAATCCAGAAGAGACATCAGCTGCCTTTTTCTCAGAGAGAGAAAACATACATGTCTTTGATCTACCCATAATTTAAAATGTATTTCAGCAGCTACATAGTCACCCCCCCCCCCCCCGCTTTTTATGCAAATCCCATTGTAAAACCACAGCTTTTCTGCAGTTTTATCACAAAGGGATTGGTCACGCTTTTTAAAAAATTTCCGAATCCCCTTTTGGATAGCATTTTTGTGGGAATGACAGGGTCTTAAAAACAACCGCACTGAGCCCTGCTAATCTCTTAGGTTTGCTTTCTTGGTCATCACCATCAAGTACAATGCTAGATCTTTATGGGTACTCTGTGTGTGTCATTTAGTCACCATCCAAATTTTGCAGTTGGAGCTGTTTCTGTGCATTTCCTGGTTTCTGATGCTCAGTGGCCAGACACGTAATGTTCTTGTAATCTACGTATAGGACCCAATTCTGCAGTCCAACCCTCTTCAGCAAAGCATTTCACCAAGCACTTAAGCCCCACTCAATGACTCATGTGTTCAGAGTTAATTGGCACTTGCTACAGTCTTGTGCCCAATAGGGATGGAACGTAAGCAGGTGCTTCAATACTTTGCTGAAGTGGAGCCGCGGGACGCTGCCATGCAGAACTCCCAGGATGAGGTGGTGAGACTACACCAAGATCTAGTAGTGTAGAACACCATACTTTGACTAGCAAAGACAATTGCTACCTACCTCAATGAGCTGAAGAGAATTTCAGGAATATAAACAGAATAAAACACCAAGCTTTGAAAAACACAAATGAATGTAGCCATGATGGACTCAGCCACTTCCTTTTGCAGTATGGCTATATTTGCCAGCCTTAAAGGAATATTAAACAATTAAAAATTTATAACAGCCAGTTTTCAACATTTTCTTGTCAGATTCCTAGAAACAATCTGGTCTTAAATGACGCTAAAGAGAATCTTATCGTGGTCTAATTTCTCTATATAATTTCTTCGCCTCTCAAGCAGACAAGAAGTTTGGGTTAAAATGCAGGCATTTCAGGTCTTCTTTATTAAACAAGAAAAACGGCCAGTGACACTAAGGGTTCTGTAAAGCGATTGCCAGAAGATCCCTTTTGACCCTTGTCTTCAAGCCCCTTGGAGAAAGAAAGCAAAACAAAACCTGCCTCTTCACAGGACAAGCTGCAGTAAATGCCACCGTCAACATTTGAGCTGTATTTTCACTGTCTCAAGATATGGGTTGCAGAAATATATGTAGACTTAATAACTAAATCATATAAATGAACACACCAGCCAAATTCATGCCTAGTGTAACTCCACCAATATCAATGGAGTTAGCAAGGCATGAGTTTAGCCCTTGCATCCATTTATATTATTTATATGAAATCATTATTCGGAGCTGTAAGCTTGGCTTTCTTCTTCCAACCATTCATTTGCTGGTAGGATCAGGGATGGTGCCTCCAGACTAAGAAGTCATAAATGCATGTTTGTGATTAATGGGATTTGCACTGATGTATCATGAAGAACAAAACCGCCACTTAAAGTCTTGACAGAAAGAGAACAGCTGGTACACAGTTATTACACGTTGGAAAGGAGGAAAAAATCTCAGGTTTGCTGGGAAATTGAAGGCAGCGCACAGTGTAGTAAAAGACTTGGGTTCAGCATTAGGGTAACTATTGCTTAGATGAGTGGTATAATGTAAAAGTATTACACATGAATGCTATGGGAGGAATGGATGTTCTTCATAAGTATGCTATCTGATTGATTGATGTACTGAGTGCTATTGGCCCTTACATTTTAGAAAGTTGGTCACTGAAAGTTAATATTTTTCCAGACTATGTTGGAATGCTTGTACAATCAGCCACTGTACAAGTTTTAAATGAAGATTGATAAGGTAAGCTGTAAAAGACATGCACAGTGATGAAAAAATAACCGAACAGAGAAATACAGCGAATAAAGGCAAAACTCTTCTCTCTTAGCTGCCTATAGATAGCTGATGCATATCCCACATTTACTCCATGCATGGTTTAATGGGATGTTGTCAATGGAAGTGCAATGCAATCATAGCAGGTGAAATGAAATCCATTAGAGATGGGTTATAACCTAGAAATTTAAATCCAATCTAATTTTTTCCAGAATTGAGGGTGGTGCTTTAAAATTAGAGCTCTCTAATATCAGTGGAAGTTCTGAGGGTGGCATTGCAGTAGTGAATAAAAACTCCACTAGGAAGTGTGGGTCAAAAAGAAGAACTTAGCCCTAAATGAAAAGGGAATAGTATGCATTTGACCAAATGCCACATTTTTAATATTAGAGAAGCAAGCTGAGTGAGTTAATATAATTTATTGGACTAAATTCTGTTGGAAAAAGAGACTACACAGAGCTCTTCTTCAGGTCAGAGCTCTGTGTAGCTCAAAAGCATGTCTCTTTCCTGAACAGAAGTTAGTCCAATGGAATATATTAACTCACACAACTTGTCTCTCTAATAGCTGGGACCAACCCAGATGTGACAACACTGCAAACATTTCTAATATGGAACCGGTAGTAAATGGAAAAAATATGGTCAGTCCCATAGACTCAAATTATAGTTCACTCGATAGAGGATACACAGAGAACTTTTGCCAAAAAAGAGTCTCAGTGACTAAACAGAAAACACCCAATAAATCTGTGTACAATGCTACACTGTTTATACAAGCTATGCCTTTTCCTGTCCTTCGAGGATCTTGAAGGTGGTACATCCTTGATGTATATCATGAAGATCTAGATTTAGAGTAACAAGGTTATGAGTGACTCTGGAGCAGGGATTTTGAACAAGGCTGCCTGATAGTTGGTCCAGAATAGACTCCTCCATTAGTGTTTGGCTTGTTAAGAAAAGCACCTTGCTCCCCAAATGGCCAGCACCTTTTGGCTATTACACCAAGACTAATCTGCTATGGTATTCTCCCAGTATCAATCATCTATTTCTTCAACACTTCTTTTTGCTAGGAAGTAGGAAATGGGAAATTACAAGTGGGGCTTTATCACAAACATCTCTCCCAGCTAATATATATGTGGGATTCTGTCCAGAGAGAAAATTAAATAAAACATTCTAAGAATCTTCCTCAACTGAGTGATCATATTGCTGTTTCCTTCATCCTCTTTCCCTCCACCACATTCTTTGTAATAATCTAATTATGCTTAAATTTAGTCTGCAAAAACTCTACAGGGCATGCACCAAGTCTTTTATTTTCATTTAAGTTGCCTGCACACTCATAGCACTCTGCAAATACAATCAGCCAACACATTAGTAATGATACATTATTTTTTCAATATCTTTAATAAGTTATAGCAACAGCAAGAGATTTTTTCCTTAGTCAGGATCAAGTAAGATCTTCAGGGCTGGGCCCAAAGATTCCAGTATGCTTCTTCAGTGGGAAGCAAACAGTAATGATTGGATCATACTATACCTCCCAATGACCAGAAATATCAGTGTCATAGTGATAAGCCTATATCGGAGCTCGGTGCTGTGGAAACAGTGATTTGATACACATGAGCAGGGGGCTGGTATGAATATCTCTGGGCTATAGGTTCCCTGTTGCAGAGCCAGCTTGGTATGAAGCGTGGCTCCGCATTCCACCAAAGTGAACAGACTCTCTGTCTTTTCCTATTGAGAATATATTCATTTAAATAGTTTTAAAAGTAGGGCTTCTTCATGCTCAGGGCAAATCTGCAACAGTCAGAGACTTGTTAATAAAGCGGGGATCTGAGAAGAGGTAATACACATACAGCAGCCTTTATTATTCATCTAGAATAGAAGTAGGGATTGTAACTTCACCCTGACTACAAGCCAAATAATGAAGACACTCTGGGCCAAAGCACAAGCTGAGAACTGAAAATGGGATTCGAAGTGATGTTTCACCATGAAGGCTTTTTCTGCAGAGCTCCAGAATATCTCTATTAATAGGAAACTAACCTTTTATTTCTAACACAGCTCGGAGCTTGGGTCACAGCCCAGAGGACATTTCTTGCCTTATTTTTCATTCCTGGCATGTACTTGGAGAGTTAGCGTTACTCCAGTGTATAGCACAAACTACTGCTGTAAAGCAGCAAGTACAAAGTTATCAGCTAGGGACAATAACAAGAGCTATTTCTGAATAATCACCATATTTAATCATCCAATTAGGAGGCGTGCCTACTGTTCTAGGAGGGTACGAGAGCTCAGCCAGCTCTGCTACCGCTCCAGCTGGCAGTGGTGTGTGCAGGGGCAGCCGAGGCAGAACTTGCTGTGGCTAATGTGTTCAGCTATTTTCTGACTTTACATACTAAATCGGAGGGCTCTGAAATACACCAAAGTGCATCATCTTTAGACTGAATCCGTAGGCTCCTGCACAATCAAGGCTGGGCCAAGGAAAATGGAAATACCTCATTGCCACTCTGTGTGGGGAGCTGGGAAGGAGAGTGGCTGTGTCTGAACCCTGCAGCCCCTTGCATGTTGCAGATCCAACCTCCATAGTAGCTCTCCCAGTGGCAGCATTGAGGGGTGTGTGTAGGTGACTTGGGAGGGTGGAGGTGGCCAGTGGGTCTATGAATTGGAGATATCCACTGGATCAGACCCCCTGGTAGAGCTTTTGGGGCTTAGTGGGCCACAGTCAGTACTCAAATTAAGCTGCCCTGCTGATCCAAGCCACTCTTCAGGGCTGGTGGGAAGACTTCCTACCCAATAGTCACACAGTTCTTCTATGCAAAGCCTTTTAAGCAGGTTTGCTAGGAGGGCTAAAATTTCACCCTCAGTGCTTCTTTAGGTTACAATGTTATTAATTTTAACAATAAATTAACAGATAATTGCGTTAGCGATAGTAAGTGAGAGGGTGGGGATGGTTCAAAGGATTACGGAGGGAATACAGTATTTCACTTCTAGGCCTCTGAATCTAGCCCAGGATAACAGGGACTGAGAGATGTTACCATCTGATGGAGCAGTTCAGTGTTCTGTGTGAAATGCACTAGGAGTGAAATGAGTTCAGTTTTCAGTGCACAGCTGTCTCCATCACAAATCCACCACCTGTTTGCAATTTGCAGTCTCGGAGGCCACGGACAAAATGAGCTACAAAGGCAATGGCTTCTCACCCCCCACAGGAGGTCCCTCTATGCCAGGTGGAACAGGGCAGGGAAGCTTGCAGCCCATGCTACAGCTGTTCTGAGGAGAGAAGACTTCATTTGGCAAGGTTATCAACCAGCAAGATTTGCAGACACAGATCCAGAGAAGTGGTTAAAATGAAAGACAAAGTACAGAAAAATATCAAAATCAAGAGATGGTCCTGAGTTGCGGAGTTATGATCTGAATCCAAACTCCACCCAAAGTTGGGATGTGCTCGTACAAAGCCATTGTTGACAGGTGCTGACAATGCTGTACAAGACACAGAATGAATACAGCCTTTGCCCCACAGAGCTTGTGCTCTCGTCAAGAAAAACTGAGAAGCTGGGATACACTGGGAAGCTTAGAGGAAGGAATAACTTAGAAGAGTTTAAAATATTTTTAAAGGTTTGGATTAGTTCAAAATCCAAGAAATCACCATGTATAACCCATTTGTGCAAGATTAATAGAGAAAGATGATGCTGGAAGAAAAAGGGGAAGGAGAAGAGTGCCAACGACTTTATGTAGATTCCAAACCTGGTATTCTCTCATCTTGGAGATTATCCAGGTAACACCTTCAATGTTTTAATTTAATGAAGTCTGTACAGGAACGGTGCAGTACTGCTCTATCCATAAAGATAACATATTCCCACCCAAAATTAAAGTTAAAGGCCCCGATTCAACAAAACACTTATGCATGTCAGTAACTTTAAGCATATGAGTAATCCCACTGTTTACAGTTACATACCCTCTTAAAGGCTTTGCAAGAGCAGGGCCCTAGTAAGCACTGATTTTATTCATCCCTAACTAGGGCTGTCGATTAACAGTTAACTCCTGCGATTAACTGAAAAAATTAATCACAATTAACTGCAGTTTTAATTGTACTGTTGAACAATAAAATACCAATAGAAATTAATTAAATATTTTTGGAAGTTTTTCTACATTTTCAAATATATTGATTTAAATTACAACACAGAATACAAGTGTACAGTGCTCACTTTTTTTATTACAAATATTTGCACTGTAAAAAACAAAAAGAATATTTTTCAATTCACCTAGTACTAGTACTGCACTCTTTATCTCTTTATCAGGAAAGTTGAACTTATAAATGTAGAATTGTGTACAAAAAATAACTGCATTCAAAAATAAAACAATGTAAAACTTTAGAGCCTGCAAGTCCATTCAGCCCTACTTCTTGTTCAGCCAGTCACTCGGCTTCAGCTTCTTGTTCAGCCAATTGCTCAAATTAGTTTGTTTACATTTATGGGAGATAATGCTGCCTGCTTCTTATTTACAATGTCACCTGAAAGTGAGAACAGGCGTTCGCCTGGCACTATTGTAGTCGGCATTGCAAGGTATTTATGCGCCAGATATGCTAAACATTCATAGGCTCCTTCATGCTTTGACCACCATTCCAGAGGACATGCATCCATGCTGATGACTCTTGTTAAAAAAATAATGTGTTAATTAAATTTGTGACTCAACTCCTTGGGGGAGAATTGTATGTCTCCTGCTCCGTTTTACCGACATTCTGCTATATATTTCTTGTTATAGCAGTCTCGGATGATGACCCAGCACATGTTGTTCGTTTTAAGAACACTTTCACTGCAGATTTGACAAAACACAAAGAAGGTACCAATGTGAGATTTCTAAAGATAGCTACAGCACTCCACCCAAGGTTTAAGAATCTGAAGTGCCTTCCAAAATCTGAGAGGGACGCGCGAACAGCACGCTGTCAGAAGTCTTAAAAGAACAACACTCCGATGCGGAAACTACAGAACCCGAACCACCAAAAAAAAAAATCAACCTTCTGCTGGTGGCATCTGACTCAGATGATGAATGTGAACATGTGTCGATCTGCACTGGTTTGGATTCTTATCGAGCAGAACCCATCTTGGGTTTAAATATATGGTATTCTATTATTGTTTAACAGCGCGATTACTTGCACGATTAATCATGATTAATTTTTTTAATAGCTTGACAGCCCTATGCTTAATTAAAAACACAGACCTCACTTCAGAAAAGCCCTTAAACATGAACTTAACTTTTAGCATTTTGTTAAATTGGTATCATTCTCTAGTGCGGATGCAGTTATACCCACATCAAGGGGTTTTGTTTTTATCCGTATAGTTTGTTTCTGTTTCTGAAACAAGCTATACCAATTCAAATACTTTCATGGTGGTATAACTGCATCCACACTTGACGGTTACACTGATTTAACTAAATGGATGCCAAAGTTAAGTGTAGACCATCCCTAAAATGTTGGAACTTGATTTAAGAATGGGATGAGAAGCTGATAAATAAAACAAAATTTGATAGCTGCCAAGTGTCCAAAAGGACTAGATAGTCTAACAACAGTAGACACCCAGGGCCTCATCACCACATTGCTGTCCTTTAACAATTTTATCACTATCAAAGCAAATATCAGACCAGTATCCCAAGGCAGCAGACATGCCCTTTTTTCACAGTAACAAACAATAATTCTCCTTACACAGCTTTTTCATCACCCTTTGGAGCAAATGGCAGGTCAAATTTGAATCAATGCTAAATACAGCAGGAGAAAAAAAATACACGTGGGGACTGTCCACTTTCTAGTTATTACAATTTCCAACATTATCAGCATAGTAGCACAGCTAACATCCCAAATGGTATCTAGAAACACAGCTGAAAAGAAACCCTCCAACCCCCTTGTACTGTCGTGACAACCTGTCAAAAGAAAAATACGATTCAAATAAGGTAGGTTTTCCTTTTAACCAGCCTTCATACCTCAAACATTCCTGCACAGTTCTATGTCATCACTGGAGATGTTCAATGATATTTCTGATCTGAATCTTTGTACTCATCTAGTTTAAAAGTGAGACCAGATATCTATCATGCATTTCCGCTGAGGGATCTAAACTCTCCCAACTTTGTGATAATGTTTCAACAGGTCTTATACACAATGGTCGTATGCACAAAAGACCAGATCCTCAGCTGGTCTTTCAGGGGTAGTCAATGGGCAGACTGTGGGCCAAATCTGGATTGCCAGATGCTTTTAAATGGACCGTGAAATCTTTTAATTTACTTATTATTGCATGATTGTTATTATTTTTGTATTATTTCCTCTGGAGCCTGGACCTTGACTATACCTTGACCAAGAAATTTGGACCTTTGCAAAAAATAATTGATTATCCTGGTCTTTATGGACACTGATCCTTTGAAGTCAGTGGAGATGCCCCCAGGTGCAGCAGAGAAGGATCTGGCCCAATAGCTACATTTTGCATATCTTTTACAGCAGAGTGGGCAAACTACGGCCCACGGGACCATCCTGCCCGGCTCTTGAGCTCCCGGCTGGAGAGGCTAGCCCCCGGCCCCTCCACTGCTGTCCCCCCTCCCACGCAGCTTCAGCTTGCCATGCTGCCAGCGCTCTGGGCAGCGGGGCTGCGAGCTCCTGCTGGGCAGCGTGGCAGCATGGTTGGCTCCGACCAGGCAGCGCAGCTGCCAGTCCTGCTGCTCTGAGTGGCATGGTAAGGGGGTGGGGAGCGAGGAGGTTGGATAAGGGGCAGTGGGTCCTGGGGGGCAGTCGGGGACAGGGAGCAGGGGGCGGTTGGATGGAGCTGAGGTTCAAGGGGCGGTTGGATAGGCATGGGACTCCCAGGGGGCCTGTCGGGGTGGGGGTGTGGATAGGGGTCGGGACAGTCAGGGAACAGGGAGCTGCGGGATTGGATAGCGGGTGGGATCCCAGGGGGGCAGTTAGAGCTGGGGGGGTCCCAGGAGGGGTCAGTCAGGGGACAAGGAGCAGGGGGGGTTGGATGGGTCATAGGTTCTGAGGGGGGCAGTCAGGGGGCTGGAAGTGGGAGGGGGCAAATAGGGGGCAGGGTCCAGGCTCTTTGGGGAGGCACAACCTTCCCTACCTGACCCTCCATACAGTTTCAGAACCCCTATGTGGACCTCGGGCCAAAAAGTTTGTCCAGCCCTGTTTTACAGCCTCACAGGTCACTGATGCTGTTAGGTATAAGAATGTTCCTTACGTACATCAGGTAAAATTAAAGGGCTTTATCAGAGGATTTCAGTTAACCTCCCACCCTATATGCCAAAGCTGTGAAATTGGAAATAATCCTACATTTCTTGAAGTCAAATGAAATCCAGATGGAGAGTTGGTTAAGCAGACATCCTGAACCTTAGTTTTTGTTGGTAAACGGCTTCTAACAGCTCCTGTAAATAGACTGCTGCAATAACATTCCTGGTTTTTCTATGAAAACCAGCAAGACTTTTCAAGTAATGGCAAAGCTCTTAGAGCTTGGATTCATCATAAAATAATGTATTTGTGAATATTGCATTATACAAAACGTGTTATAGAAGTCTGACTATGAGTTATTAGGTTAGATCTTTACCAGGTTTGGATTTGTATTAATCTCTTAGAGATACACCGAAATGGTGATTGCTGAGGTAATTTTCAAATAATATTATTGCAGCACACTAGCTATGTTGCCAATGCTGTGCTGATTACTTTTCTAGAGTGACTTTTTTTTATACTAGATAGATAAACATGAGCTGAATTTATAATTGCTGTAATTTCTTTCTTTAAAATGCAAAAGATTTGTTGTATTGATAGAATGTGTATTCTAAGTTTTCCACAATGGCATTCCAGAAATATTCCATTGGGGTCCTACAATGTCTTAATATTATTTAATCATATTTTGCCAGGGTTGAGTCTTCTTTTATAACATTTAAAATTTGTTTGCACTTAGGAAGTCTCCTGACTTGGTTTGTATCGACATATGATTTATTTAAAAATCATTAGAGATGAAGACGTAATATTTAGTGAATAAGAAACTCAGAGTCTGATGCTGATCTCATTTATAGCTGTGTAAAGCAGAAATAAATCCACTGACGCCCTTGTAACACTGGTGTGAGATCAGAGTCTAGTTTTTAGTGTTTATTTATAAAATTGATAACACTGGGCCAAATTCTGCACTCGTTGAACATAATTTGACCATACTGGGTCAGACCAATGGTCCATCCAGCCCTGTATCCTGTCTTCTGACAGTGGCCAATGCCCAGTGCTTCAGAGGGAATGAACAGAACAGGTAATCATCAAATGATCCATCCCCCGTTACCCATTCCCAGCTTCTGGCAAACAGAGGCTAGGGACACCATCCCTGCCCAACCTGGCTAATAGCCATTGAAGTTTGATGCCAAATTTGATCCCAACTAAGTTAGTTGAGATTTGCATCAGTGTAACTTAAAGGCATGTCTACACTTACCTCCGGAGCGATCGATCCAGCAGGGGTCGATTTATCGCGTCTAGAGAAGATGTGATAAATCAACCACCGACTCTCCCATTGACTCTGGTACTCCACTGGAACAAGAGGCGCAGGCGGAGTCAACAGGGGAGTGTAGACCCAGCAATAAGTAGATCTAAGTTTGTTGACTTTGCATTACTTAGATCCATCACCCCCTCTAGTGTAGACCAGGCCAAAGAGGAGAATATGGCTGTATCTAGACTAAGATCAAAGTAGTGCTGAGTGAATCACAGCACGTTCATAGTTTGAGTTTGGTAACATTTGAAATACTCATTTATATGACTAAGTCCTCAATACTCCAAATCCCTCTTTCCAGGGTCAGAGAGGAGCCATCTCTCTTTCTCTCTCAGTCTCGTTGACCCCCTGATATTAACAAAGCCTCAAACATTCCCCCGTGCTTCCTCCCCAGAAAGCTCTCTATTTTGGAGACTCTGAAATGACTCTCATCTGTCCAGGTGCTCTATTTTTATCACACATTCACAAGGTCAGATGTACCCCATAATTGGGGTGAAAGTGAGCTGGTAGGGGCCGGTACGGCGTACCGGTAAGAACCCGCACCGGCCCATACCCAGCCCACATTAAAGTGTTGCCGCGGCAGCGGTTTAACGTCCCTGCCCCTTTTGCCTCCCCTGTCGGCGGCCCTGCTGGTAGGGGCCGTACCAGCCGGGCCACCGATGGAGGCCGGGGGAGGGGGGAAGGGGCAGCAACGTTAAAGCACTGCTGCAGCAGCGTTTTAAGGACAGCCCTTTGCTGCGGCAGCATTTTAACTTCCCCCTGTCGGTGGCCCGGCTGGTATGGACCCTACCAGCAGGGCTGCCAACAGGGGAGGCAAAAGGGGCAGGGATATTAGCAGCGCTTTAAGGATGGTCCTTTGCCGCCACTGCACTTTAATGTTGCTGCGCCCCTCCCGTCGGCGGGGCCACGGCAAAGGACCCTGCAGCATTTTAACGTTCCTGCCCCTTTTGGCCCCCCCAGCCATTGATGGGCGGGAGGGCAAAGGGAGCAGCTACCCAGGGGCCGGCGATTTAAAAGGGCCCGGGACTCCGGACACCACTGCCACTATGGCAGCAGCGGTGTCTGGAGCCCCGGGCCCTTTAAATCAACACAGGAACCCTGGGTGGCGCGGGCCCGCCGGATTGGAAGGGCTGGCTGGGGGATGCTGAACCCCCCCCAGCTCCGCCCCTTCCACCCAAGGCCCTGCCCCTTCCGGGGGCCAGAGCTGCCCCACCCCACCCAGTAAGAGGCCTCAGTTACTTTCAGCACTGCCCATAATGCATTAGCCTTACCAATCTCAAGCTTGCAACAGGCCTATCAGACAGTGCCATTTCAATGGATTTCAGCAAAAGCAAAAGGTTGATTGGTGGTCAGGAAGTGGGAGGCAGGCACTTAAAAATTCAGGGTGCAGTTCAAGAGCTGGCCTGCATTCAGACTGATTCTTATTTCTTCCCAGCTGTTTCTCCCATTCCTCGCATGAAGCCATTCTATTCTGGGCTTACAACAGTTACATGAAAGAATGACAAGATCATTTTCCTAAAATTAAAAATGCAATCTCAGTCAAAGAACCAAAACCAGCCACACTCTCCTGTTTGATCCCCCTTTGAATCTGAGCTGGATAAGTAGGTGTTCATTTCGAGGCTCCTTTTAAAAGAGGGCTGCCAATATCTGTCAGCATTTCCTGAAATGTTTGGAGGCTTTCCAGCGTAGGTGGCTGCTCAACTGCGCTAGCTAGCAACTCCTTTACAGGACTTGGCAGTGATGTTACTAACATGCAGTGGTCTGGAAGAAACATTAGCGAAATGTAATTCAGAAGAATTGTAAATACTGTACTGAACTGTTTGTAAACACACATCAATAGGTAGAATGTTTGGACTGGGTATGCTGGTGGATTGACTTCTCCACTGGAAAATATCATAACTCACTAGAGAAGCCATGGTCTCAGGCATTAGGGCCTGAAGCACAGCTAGTCTCCAGGCAGCCTCATCAGTACAACTGGCCTGCAGCTGTCTGCCTGACTAGCCATGCCACCTGATTGGCTGAAGAGGCCAGCAGGCCAGCTCTTCTGCCAGCAGCAGCGGCTCACTGGCTTCTCAATACTCACACTCCCCAATGTGCCTGCTCTGGTGTTACTTTATTTCTGCTGCTCCTTGCTTGCACCAGACTTGCCTCTGTCCTGCCCCTCCTTGCCGGCTACCCTACTCGCTCTAGTTCCTGACCTCTGGCTTGACCAATCAGCCCTGGCTCCTGACTACAGCTCTGACTCCAGCCACTAGGCCAGATGCCTGACCTGACCACTAGGCTAGACCGCCCTTGTCCCTGTCGGCTGATCCATGGAAAGCGATATCATTAGCCAAATGGGCAGAACTAACTGAAGAATCAAAAATATAATTTTCGATCCAGACGGCAAAATTTTGTCTTCAGAGAAGCCATGTTAGCAGCTCTCTGCCAGGTGCTGATCTGCCACTGAAGGCTTCCCAGGCTTCCAGACTGCACTGTGCTGTGCCAGCCCACCAGGGACTATTCCAGCAATGCAGATCACCAGAGCACAGCAGCAGTTGGCTGCCTCTTTCCCATTCCTGCCTCTCTCAACCCTCCCTCCTGCCCATTCCCACTCTTGCTCCTCTTCTGAACAGGACTGAATTCAACTCCCCTTTGCTCTGCCCTGCCATTTTCTGTCATCTTGTGCTCACCCAGCCTCTCCTGGTCTGCCATTCTCTGATTTTGACTCCTGTCTCTCCCTTTTCCTTTCCTCACAGTCTTCCACACTCATCCTCTATTACTTCTATTTCTGTGCTGATGACTAGGGCCCTACCAAATACACAGTACATTTTGGTCAATTTCACAGTCATAGAATTTTAAAAATAGTCAATTTCACAGTTTCAGATGTTTACACCTGAAATTTCTCAGTGTTGTAACCATGGGGGGTGTCCCAACCCAAAGTGGAGTCGATGGGGGTAGGGTTGCAGGATTGCCACCTTTGCTTCTGCACTGCTGCTGGCAGGGGTGCTGCCATGGGTGGCAGGTGAACCCCTGCTTTGGGTAGGCTAGCCTGCTGGCCCCGCCCCTTCCTCCCAAGGCCTCGCCCCCCTCGTGCCAGTGTCCCGAAACCCCCTCCCACCTCATAAAAGGAGAAGCCCTGAGTTTGAGGGGCCTCCATGACCAGAGGAGCCCCAGCCCGCCTGCCTGAGTCACATGGGGCTGAGGTGCCACCCCCACCCGCTGCCCCTGAGGGCCTCCCCTACAAGAGTTGGACCAGACCCAGTGCCAGGCCGAGCTGCCAGCCTCCTCGAGCCGAGCCACCAGCCTCCCACAGTGCCAGGCTGGGCCTAGCCGCTGGCTTCCTGCAGTGCCAGGTCGGCCCCAGCACTGGTTCGAGCCGCCAGCTTCCCCAAGCTGGGCCACTGGCTTCCCGCAGCGCCGGGCTGAGCCTCCAGCCTCCCCCAGTGCGGGTTGGTCCCAGCGCCGGGCCGAGCTGCTGTCCCCGTAGCCCCAGCTCCTCCCATCCCTGAAAGCCCTGCCCCCCACTGAGCTGCCGGTCCCAGTGTCCTGCTGAGCCTCCTCAGTCTGCCAGCCGCTGGCTCTCCATGTCTCTCCTCACTCCCCCGTCCCAAGGAGGAGGGACGCGATGAACAGCAGGGACCTGGGAGGAGGGAGGAAGCAGTGGAAGAAGCAGTGGGGGTCTCAGGGTTCGGGCTGGGGCACGGCCTAGTTGTCCAGTGGCAGGGCAGCGGCAGCACCAGGGAAGGCAAAGCCTTCCTTGCCTATTATACCTGCCACCCATGGGTGCTGCCTTCAGAGCTGGCTGGCCAGAGAGCAGCAGCTGCTGGCCAGGCACCCAGCTCTAAAGCCAGCACCACCACCAGCAGCAGTGCAGAAGTGAAGGTCTCAGGGTTTGGAGAGGTTGTCACTTTGGAGAGGGGCAGGCCAGCCTTATGGATGAGCAACCAACCAGGGCCCCATAGTGAGGGGAGGCACCATGGTTTTTCCCCCCCAACAGCTAACCTAAGGCCCCTTTAAGCTCCAAGTGCTGGGCCCAGAACTGGGGAGGGGCAGGGCTGGGGTGCCCCAGCTGAGGGCTTCTACTGTGCGCCAATCTACAGCTGCTAATCCTGGTGGGGCTGTGGAGGGATGGGACTTCCGCTTCCCCTGCATGGGCTGCACCTGGGACCAGGTCAGACCCACCTCTGGGAACCTCCCCCAGCTACAGAAAGCTCCACGGATGGTCTCTGGAAGCCTGTATCTGAAGGCAAAGCAGAAGTGAGGGTCCATCCTTCTTCCACCCTCACTTTCATGCTGCCTTCAGAGCTGGGCTCCCAGCCAGCAGCTGCGGAGCTTCCTGCAGCCAGGGAAGGTTCCAGGAGGTGGGTCTGACCCAGCCCTAGGAATGGCCCCTGCAAGGAAAGAGGAAGTCCTGTCCCTGCCAAGACCAGCCGGGACTAGCAGCTAGAGCCAAGTGCACAGTAGGAACCCCCTCCCTTACAATAGCCAGATTTCATGGGGGAGATCAGATCTCACACTCTGTGATGCATTTTTCAAGGCCAGAAATTTGGTGGGGGCCCTTCTGATGACCCATCCAACCTCTTAGTCACATTTCTCCTTGCCCTCATCTCCTCATTCAACTTGCAGCCCTGGATCAACTCTCTCACTCACCAAAAGGCCTGTACACTTGACTGCAATTACTGTGGCTCAGTTCCCTTTCTCTGATAATATGTGGACAACAACTGAAATAATATAAGCATATAATGGAAGAGAAAGGAAAAAAAGCAACAATGAGATTTTATTCATATACACAAAGAAGCATGGAATAACAATGAAGAAATACCTTATGATTTATGAATGTAAATACATTTATAAATTTCCTTTTCATAACAGATAGATACACACACATATACACACGATATGTATATTATCTACCAAGCAAAAACAAAACCCAAAACCTAGAAAAATAGGTGCTCAGGCAGCTGGAACCCTGGGCCTAAAGCTCTCAAGCCAGGACAGTTCATTCTGGGGGCCAACCAGAATTCAGTACAATTGGGAGGGATGTGATTGTTTCAAAAAACTATTTTGAAAAAGCACTTGCAGATAAAAAAGTTACTTATGCTTTAAGTACCTTTAAAATGTACTTAAATACATGCACTAAGTACAGAATCTTTAAAAGGCTTAAGTGTAAAGTACGTACAGTGCTTTAAAATATTGATGTGCTTACGTACATGGGAACAATGAATCAGTGAGACTTAAGACTATAGATAAGTTATGCACAGGCTTAAGTGCTTTCCTGAAGCAGGGCCTAAATGACTACACAAGAGGCAATGCACTAGTGAATCAGGGCTTCATGTTCCAAACTGCCCCTCACAAATACACAAGAAAGTACAACTCGGTGCACAGGAAATGAGCATGTCTGATCAGAGCAAAGATTTTTTTTTTTTTGGTTCTTTCCAACACTATTTGTCTGGAAAAAAATGGATTATTGTCTAGCAAAATGTCAGAGATCAAATTCTGCTGCTAGGCTACCAAACACCAACACCACATATCCAATTAGCTTACAGGATCTTACTTTAAAAAACAAGCAAAAGAATCAAAAAGCTAACTTTAGCTTTAAAAAAAAATCTTAGAATGCTACAAATTGCCCATCCATTAATTCTAACAATGACAACAATGGATTTAAAGACAGAAATGGCTATTATTTAGCCAGGTTATTTCTCTGTTGTTCCAAAGACACTGAAATTAATAACATTAAAGATGATTTCTTTCTCCATTTCTTTAAACATATTTTAGTATTTCTGTATTAAAAATACCAACCTCAGAGATTAATAGAACATTTTAATTATTCATTCATTTTTCTGCTGATTTTATATTTAAAAATAATGTTGTCTTGCAGCTTTCCTTTAAAAGTGACAGTTCTGTATTATTTATTCATACTAAGCACATTTAGGCTTAGTCTTATACCAAGAGTCACCTCCCACTGAAAGTAATGAAAGGACTTCCACTGAGTTTGGTGGGTTTTGGATCAGGTTGACAGAAGCCAATGAGATTACTCACAGTAGTAAAGACTATGCCCAGGAGTGTTTGCAGGTTCAGACTACCAAATAATAAAGCTACAACAAAACTGCATTTTAAACTTCTCTGCACAAGTTCAATGTTTGACCACTCAGGCTTTTCTCATGGTTCAAATTACTGACTAGCGCTAGTCAGGAAATGTTTTTTCACCATGGCAATTTGACAAAACATTTTTTGTTTGTTTGTTATCCATGACATTTTTCTTCAACAATTTTCAATGATTTTTGATTTGAGAGACTGACAGAGCCAGAAGAGTACCCAGAAGTCACCTACTACAGGACAGGCCCAACAAAGAAAATAACAGAACACCATTAGCTGTCACCTTCAGCCCCCAACTAAAACCTTTCCAGTGCATCATCAAATATCTACAACCTATCCTGAAAGACAATCCCTCACTCTCACGGATCTTGGGAGAAAGACCAGTCCTTGCTTACAGACAGCCCCCCAACCTGAAGCAAATATTCACCAGCAACCACATACCACACAACAGAACCACTAACCCAGGAACCTATCCTTGTAACAAAGCCCAATGCCAACTGTGTCCACATATCTATTCAAGTAACACCATCATAGGACCTAATCACATCAGCCACGCCATCAGGGGTTCATTCACCTGCACATCTACCAGTGTGATATATGCCATCATGTGCCAGCAATACCACTCTGCCATGTACATTGGCCAAACTGCAAAAGAATAAATGGACACAAATCTGACATCAGGAATCATAACATTCAAAAACCAGTAGGAGAATGCTTCAATCTCTCTGATCACTCAGTAACAGACTTAAAGGTGGCAATTTTGCAACAGAAAAGCTTCAAGAACAGACTCCAGTGAGAAACTGCTGAACTAGAATTAATTTGCAAACTAGATGACATTAACTTGGGCTTGAATAGAGACTGAGAGTGGCTGGGTCATTACACAAATTGAAGCTATTTCCCCGTGTTAAGTATCCTCACACCTTCTTGTCAACTATCTGAAATGGGCCATCTTGATTATCACTACAAAAGTTTTTTTTCTCTTGCTGATAATAGCTCCTCTTAATTAATTAGCTTCTCAGAGTTGGTATGGCAACTTCCACCATTCCATGTTCTCTGTATGTATATGTATCTTCTTACTATATGTTCCATTCAATGCATCCGATGAAGTGGGCTGTAGCCCATGAAAGCTTATGCTCAAATAAATGTGTTTGTCTCTAAGGTGCCACAAGTACTCCTGTTCTTTTTGTTTTTCAAAAGTTACCCAAAAGAGTCCCACAAAAATAGAAAAATCTCCATTGAATTAAAATACATTTTCCATCAAAAACATATGTAGACAGAAAATTTTTGACCTGCTCCTAATATTGACCCAATAAAACAAGACTATAATTTCCTCAAACAATGACCTTAAAATGTTTTAACACTACTGAAAGCTCCAGGCTTCTGAAACATTTCTTAAGGATGCAAAGGGAGAAGTAGCTGGCCCAGAATCAATGAAGCTGCTGCAAGAAGGTATGAATTACACTTCCATGCACCATCCTCCTAGCTTCCTTGTGTCCCAGGGGGATTCACTCCAGAGGAAGGCTGGTAATGCTTCTGCAGATACTCTCCCCCTCAGGGTTTGTGGGGCAGTTCATTTTCTGGCTAGGGCTCAATAAGCTATTAGAGATAATACACTGAATCAGAGCATTCCAAAGTTATCTCATTCGCATCCCTTTGCCAGACAGTGCCATCCACTTATGGTACTGCAGTGGCCTCTTATGGACTCTTCCTTGTTCCCTGGAAGGCTGTGGAAGCTTTCTGGCACTACTCCTCCCTTTGGCAGTTGTTCTGCTGCCAAGGCCCTGTACTAGGGTTTATTCTGGTTTTTGCCAGCATGAGCCTAAGCTGAATCTGGTCCCTGGTCTAATTGGTTGCAGCACACAGCATCTGACCTTCTGATGTAATTCGGAAAGCTGTTTTTCCATGTTTGTATGTATTAAAATGTAATCTGGAGTAAGGGCTGCACAATGTGATAATGGACTGTGCTTGTATGGGTGAAACATGCTTTCCTCTCCTCTCACTAGTTTATAGTTAATTGTGAGAATGAAATTTCCATCAAAAATTTCTTTGTTTTCTTTCCCTGCATGTCTTTCTGACTGTCTCTGACATGATGCCCTGGATGAGTAAAGATTGTAAATGTTAAAGTGCCATTTGGCAGTAAATTCCAAAAAGCAAAGATATAATGGGCCCATCTTTGACGACAAGATAAATGATGCATGAAGATAAACTGTTATGAAAATAATTCTATTGATAAAATTAGGCTGCATGAAGCAGAGTTTGCATGCCGGGTAATAGTACTATCCCCTGTGGCCATGAGTAATGGACTATCCTCCAGAATTTAGTATTTACCATTTGTAAACTTAGTTTCAATATTTGTTTTGATCTTAACTTTTTTCAGATTAGCTTCCTTTGGTAAAAGTTTGGGTTTAAGTATAACACTACACTCTGCTTCTCCAGTATATACAAGTAATACAATCATTTAAAGGAAGGAGTCGTTAAGTGACTGTAATTTATGGCTCAGTTATGCAACTCATGCTCAGTTTGATTCATTCTTTTTCAACGAGTACCACAAAGGAGTCCAAGCGGAAGATCTGGATGTCCTAATATGGCACCCCCTCATTTGAAAACTCGACAACAAGTGACATTCTATTGTTTGCCTTATCCATTGATTGGGTAATTAAAAAGTTTAATGTTTTGATCTGGTCAAGGATACAAATGGAATACATCAGATTTAATGGCCTTGAGTTTGCTAATTATATTATCTGGCATAAGGAAAACATGGGCTGGATTAATGTCAAAGACAAAGTCCAAATAAAAGATGGCAAGATTTGTTTCAGAATAAATGCAGAGAAGACAAAGATAAAATAAACTAGAAATCTGAATATGAATGAGGAGAGGACACCGATATGATTGATGAGTTGTGCTAACGAGAAAGGAAAGATCTCAGGAAATGAAGAAGTTGATAAGCAAATTAAACATGTATTAGCACAGCAGATGCAGCATTTTGAAAAGCTTAACCCTATGAAACTGCTGCAGTCTAAATCTCAGCACAAAGGGAAGGCTGAACAAAGCTACTCTCCACTCCTAACAACACTTCTGAACAAGAAGATGTAAGACTTGAATGCGAAAAGAAATAGGATTAGAAACTATTTACCAGTTTCAGTGTAGCAGCTGTGTTAGTCTGTATCTGCAAAAAGAACAGGAATACTTGTGGCACCTTAGAGACTAACAAATTTATTTGAGCAAAAGCTTTTGTGGGCTACAGCCCACTTCATCGGATGCATAGAATGGAATATATAGTAAGAAGATACATATACATACAGAGAACATGAAAAGGTGGAAGTTGCCATACCAACTGTAAGAGGCTAATTAATTAAGAGGAGCTATTATCAGCAGGGGAAAAAAAACTTTTGAAGTGATAATCAAGATGGCCCATTTCAGACAGTTGACACGAAGGTGTGAGAATACTTAACATGGGGAAATGGATTCAATTAGTGTAATTATCGAGCCATTCCCAGTCTCTGATAAAACCTAAGTTAATGGTATCGAGGTTGCAAATATAGACTATTTACCATCTGCCTCAGAAGACTGCTACTGACTGCGTAAAGTCCCTATAAAAAATAATACACAGAACACAACACAGTATCGTCAATGAGGATATCAGTACCTAGAGGCATATTTACCAGGATACTGTGTTGCAAATAAAAGATGGCTGCTCAAGGAAGTCACCCTAGAGATAGGTTGACCAGACAACCAGTGTGAAAAATCGGGAGAGGGGGTGGGGGATAATAGATGCCTATATAAGAAAAAGCCCAGAATATCAGGACTGTCCCTATAAAATCAGGACATCTGGTCTCTCTACCTAGAGGAAAAGGAAGAGAGAGAGAAAAAGTGATTAGCCACAAGCCTCAGAGAAATAAATGGTGATTGTGGAGAGTGTCTGGAAGAGAATCTAATAGGATTCTGTGTTCTTTTGAGGTTCTGAATGGTCCAGAGTTTTGCATGACACAGGAAAGACTGAAGACCTAGCAACTGTTGGATACATATCCCCCTCAGACCACTGTATATCTTTTGAAACAACCATAGTCCCAGAACCGGTTAAATGCAAAGAAAATTAGAATTCGGTTTCTGACTGTGCAACATCCAGTTTTTATACAGACTGATGATGCTAGTAAAAAAAAATAAAGGTTAATAGAATCAGACTACAATCACATGTCCAGAGACTATGTTACCTGATATCAAAGTGTGAACTAAGCCTTGCTGGAAGGGAAATATGGCCTAGTTTTCTATAAAATAAAGCAAAGTCAAACAGATCCATGTGCCTACTGAAAAGTAATACTTTAAACCAGTGTGGACTGAATATGTTGGCAAAAGAGACAAATCTGGAACTTTCTGAATAATTCCTACCTCAATCTCCCTTTAAAACTCCTGAATTCCCTCTTAGAATAGATACTTTCCATGAGTTTAAGAAAAAGTTCCAATCTGCAAAGCAGTTTCTGTATCAAAAGTATAGTAGAGCCTTTTATGTTTGTTCTAAATTTAAAGCATTTTTAAAAGTTTAGATTGAGCAAGTATTTTCCCTCTTCATATCACACTGCTTTTCCACTCACATTAGCTATAATCTTCTGGCTTTTAATTTTTTTATCTTGCTTATTTTAGAATTTAACCACATCCCTATAACAGCTCTTTAAAGGATAGGTTTTGTGACAAGGACACCCACCCATACTATGGGATAGCACATAGTTGTGCTGTCCCAGGAGCATCCCAGAGGAGGAAGTGCAGCTCAGCATGCCACCCATTCCCTGCCCACCTGCTCCAGGGAAGTAGTAAGTAGGTGCATAACCCTGCTTACTCTTTTGCACCTGAACCCAAACCCCTGGAAGCCAAGAGAGATGCAAGGAGGTAAGGAATTTTCATATTGCCTTTTGCTTAACTTGCGCAGATGTGTAATTCATGTCAAAATCTAGCCCTAAGAAAAATCCCTCCTTATATTGCTCTCCTTCCCAATCAGGTGACATACTCCTGATGATATCATATATTTTACTTTGTCCAACATATACTGTCAGGCATAAAATTCCATGTGACGTGTTGGGATTCCAAATGAATATCACATTGGAAACAGATTTGTATGCGACTTAAATACTCCCTGGCTCAGCTTTGCATTCAGTTTTTCTTTTTAGTTAATAGATATTGATTGATCTGTGGTTTATGAGGAATAATTCATCTGGGTTGACAATTACCAAAAATATCAATTAGATCAATCAAACTAGGAGCAACTCCAGTTGACCATAGTGACACTTTAAAAATTATGAATACATATTAACTTGATCAAAAACCCACTGAAATCAATTGGAATCTTTCCACTGAGTTCAGTGGGCTTTGGAACAGGTGCTAAATTAATAGAGAATGATTTGTTTTTTTCTTTTGACAAGTTATGCGTCTTCCGTCCCCCCGCAACCCTCTCCCCCATGGATTAATTTTCTGCATCTCTTAGTCACTAGCATTACTTGGACATTTTCTTTGATTATTGTTAAAATAAGAAAATAAATTTAATTATGACCATAAAGGAAAATGCATTAATCACATCAGGATTAAAGAACAGGGATGGTCTCCTCTGAAAACATGCAGAATTATCATGGATCTCAACTACACAACTGTTCAAAGAGCTGTGGGGATTGATTTGTTAGGAAAAATTAAAAGCAGCAAATATGGACAGCTTAGCCAAATGAAGATGAATTCCCTGATCTGGAACCACTTTTACAGGAGAATAACTCTATACATGTGAGAAATCCCACTGAGATCAATTGGACTACTCATCTGAGTAAAATTAAACACACGCTTATATGATCGCAGGACTGGGGCTAAGGGTCTGACCCTGCAAATCCTTCACCAAATATTCTTAGTGAAGTCAACTTGCTGCAATGGGACTTGGGCTCTTAAGTCACCGAAAACATAACCCAATATGATTTTAGATAATGGGATGAAAAGAAATGGAACATCAATAGTATTAATGGCTTTCAAAAAAAAATCTTGGAGCATATTTTCATTTGCTTTTGTGTACAGTCAAAGAACAACAGCTTGGGGCTAATGCAAGAAAATTTGATTAGAACAGAGGTTCTCAAATTTCCTTGCACCGCACCCCCCTTCTGACAACAAAAAGTACTACACAACCACAGAAGTGGGGACCAAAGCCTGAGCCTGCCTGAGCCCTGCCGCCCCAGGCTGGGGGCTTGTAACCTGAGCCCTTCCACCCAGGGTCGAAGCCCTTCGGTTTTGGCTTTGGCCTTGGGTGATGGGGCTCAGGTTTCGACTTCAGCCCCAGGCCCCAGCAAGTCTAACGCTAGCCCTGTCTAACTCCACTTTGCGGTCCCGACCCACAGTTTGAGAACTGGTGGATTAGAATATTGATAATATATAACATGGAAGTGACCAGTCTGTATCTCTGACCAAATTGATTGAAGTTCAGAAAGTAAACAAACACCCACCATTATGAAAAGTATATTAGAATTATTTAAATTATTTAAAACTTAGTTAAAACTCCTTGCCTAATCTGAGGGCTAGTAGTAAATAGATCTTTAAAAGATATTTATATTTGCAAAATGTCAACAAGTATGAAAACTGATTTAGGAAATGAGATTTTCATTATTCAATCAGTGTTTATTCAGAAATCAAAATACCAGAATGTTACTACATGGTGTCCTAGCAGAGGCACACATGTGGTGTGGCAAACATAAAAAACAATGAGTGTTTTAAAGGTAACAGGCCTTTCTTACTGTTCTTCATAGAATATGTATATAATAAACTTCTTGTATATTCCTAGCCTGAAAAACCTAAAAGGACAAAAACTAAATTCTGTACATTCCAGGCCAATTTTATATGAAAGCTTCGAATTGGCATTTTGCTTTAACTATTGTTTTGATTATAGAAAATTCTGATCACAAGAGATCTGCAATATAGTAATTGTTCAGCCTATATTGAAGATCCACAACAGATTCATATACATACACACCTTCAAAAGCTGTGTATGTTTAAATACCATTGATTCAGGATTTTGTGCTTCTGTTGCATGAGTGACAAGTTCACTAACTGTTGCATTGACAAAGCTTCCTGCTCACTGGTTACGGGAAATATCTTGCCTGTTCTACCATTTGCTGTGTGGACATACTGTACTTGCACAATCGTAACAAAGATTGATGCAGCCCTTGAAGCTTATTCTATTAAAAAGATTTTAAAAACAATCTACCATTTACAAAATGATTATCCAAAGGAACTCAAATACTAATCGAAAACAGTTTAACCCTTAGAACACTGGCATTTTCCACTGCCAACAAAATCAGAGCCTTGGAGTACATATGCTGCAATCTACTTTATGTAAACACCCTCCAAAGGGTTACTGTAAATATTGTTAAGTGCAATTGTCAGATTGAATGACTGAAACTCTAATAAATAGATTCTACTTGGCAGCTGGGGATCCTAAATTTAATGCCAACATGGCATCTGTCATTTATAATTGTTTGAATGAAAAAAAGAGACTCAACTGCTATACTGAACCCTCATGACTTTTCTTTTATCCTCTACTCTGACACCCAGCTCTTTGTGCTCTAGATTTCTTTTCTTTTTTTTTTGCTTTAATAGATTTGTGGAAGGAAGAAGTTTCCAGTCTACAAATGAAAAAGACAGATCGTGGCAAAGCAACAACTTGCTAACTGGTTGCCTTTTGGCCAGCCTATGTATACCCTGCATTTTTAGCAGTACAAAATTTTCAGGGTGGAGCAGCGTGAGAAGTAATCACTCCCAGCCAACAAAATGGCAGTGAATTAGTGTCCAAATGTATTGATAATATATCCTAGCTCTAAGAAGCTCTGACTTTTAATACTGTTGCAGTAGTGGCTTGTAAGCCATTTAATTTCTCATTGATCAGAGAGAAGGTAGAATTACTTAACAGTAATTCTGTCTAAAGACATTTTAGCAGAGAAATGTGATTTTTTGTAACTTACATTGCGTTATCCAGTAGCAACTCACAAAAATACCTGTACTTCTCCAACTATGTCGTTCCAGGAAGTATAACACAATGAAATCTTTAAAAAAATATGTGTCCCCCCAACTTCAGTATTTATGACAGCTTTAGAACCAGAACTCTTTCCACGCACAATTCAGGTACAGTTCCAACAAGAGCAGTTTCTCCTTATATCATTCAGACCTCCAGGGGTGGGAGAATATGCTCCATGCTCATTTAAACCTTAATCTCTGGGCTGAGGCTACCAACAATTGTGCTTGTGGTAGTTTGGATGAAATAGACATCTTTCCACTCAGAAGTGGACTGAGATCATCAAACTCTCTTCACAGGTTAAATCTGTAATATTATGATACCTATTATGCTTTATATGTCTGAAGGCATTTTATGAGTGATGGATGCAAAAACTACATCTGTGAATGTGGAGACATTGCCTGGATTCTCTTTCTTCCTCCTGCTAAATGAATGAGGGAGGGTAGTGAAGTTACTTTTTCACCTCCTGAACTCTGGGAACACTTGGGGACCTGCTTAATCACAGGTGTAGATTAGAGCAGCGTCAGTATTGCTCTAGTCTGCACTCATGAGTCTCATGGCTCCCTAAATGGACCTAAGAATAGCAAGAGTCTATTGTACTCTGGGTTACTCCCTGCCCACTTCCTCCCTCTGTGGTGGAGCAGAGGAAAGGGTAAGCACAGAGCTATTCTGCCAGCTCTGTGCCATACGTAGAACCTGGGTGTATTCCCCAAGAACAGTTCTGCATGCCAGATACCCTCTTTATTCTGACTGAATGGCATAAAAGGAGCACTGAATCTGGTCCATTGTGCACTTAAAGAGAGATGTAGTAATATCATGTTTTTGTCCAGAGAATGTTTAATGCCAAACTATAGAGACAGAATATAAAAATATTGCTATTTTACATAAGAAAACCATAAATGATATTATTGCGTAAACTCTGGAGCCCTTGCTAAACATCAAACCATTTAATTACATCCTACTTACCTGAATTCCCCTATAGTTTCAACTGGATAAAAGATTCTTTACTTCCTATCCTAAGCTGTCACACAGTGTTGTATACTCTTCTAAACATTTCCCATGTTTTACCTGAGAACTGCCTGAAATTCAGTGGTGAATGAAGTGATTCCTTTATATAGCAGTTTGTTAAATTTGTAAACCACTTTGGGATGAAAGCCTCATATAAATATAAGATCATTATAATTCATAGCATTCCAGAATGGCTGCATCCAGAAGAGATTCTGGCATTGTTACATCATTCCAGTAATGACCATGTTCTGAAGGGAGTATTCTCCAGCAGGAATATATGGGGACAGCAAGGGAGAGATGACTGTTCCTGTGGGCAAGCAAAGGCATGAATGATTAAACACAGTATTAGCCTGACCCATCTGTTAGTGTGTACCTGCATGTCTGAAACAGAGATTGTTTCAAGGGGCATAGTTAGAATCTGGGGTCAGATTTTGAACGCCCTCAAAGTCTGGGGATGTTCACAACCGGGATCTAGATGTGAGCCCATTTCTAGCATGGAAGCAAACAACCATTGCATAGCCAGCTGTGACTGCTTTTATCCAGTTCAGTGCTTGCTTTAACAGAAAGAATATATGCATTAATTTGCAAAAAAGCAGTGGTGATCTTGCTTCCAATGTCTGGGAATTTTTTTGAATTGACATAAAAAGCAGCCCAGACAATGGCTTCTTTCTCCAGGGCTCTAATTTAATTACAAATTGGGTTACCATATTTTCCAAAGAGAAAATGGGACAACCCCAGCTGCTCATCCAAGCCCTCCACCTGTGAGGCTGTCACCCATGGAACCCTTCACATCCCTCTTCTGCAAAGCTGTCAACAGTCCTGGAACCCTGCCCCCCGCATGCTGAAATACTGCCTACCCTCCAACCCTCAGCTCTGCCTCCCAACCTGCAGGGGGCTGGCATCTCTGCTTCCCCCATACCCGCACATTCCTCTGCACCCAACTCTTTTGACAGAAGCGGGCATCTGTCCCGTTTGCTCTTGCCAACTGATCAAGTCAGCAAAAGCAAATGGGACAAATGCTTCCTTTTGAAAAAAAAAGTCAGGATGGCCCGGACAGGGCTTAAAAAAGGGACTGTCCCAGCCAAAATAGGACATATGGTCACCCTAATTATAAGGGTTGAGACCTGCTGAACTCTCCTGTAGCTTCCACACTGATGAGTATTCATTTTTGTTTTTACTTGTTCTCCCCATGGCACCAAGACTACAGTTGCTGGCAGCCTGAATTCTCATAAAATAACAACAAATGAAAAATGCAATAAAAGACATGACATGGCTTTTACTAGCTCAATCTAATTTACAGTCTAAAAGGCCCCTCTAATATAAAATGTCATCACAGTACAGACAGTTATAAAGCTAATAGCAAATGCAATTAAAGGAAGGAGAATCCAGAGAAGCATGGGGCTTTACTAATTGTTTATCCCATTTCTGCTCACTGTTTTTTCCCACATAGGGGAAACATCAGAGAAGAAAATTAACGTATTCCCACTAGTTTTGATTGTATTATGTGTAAAAATAAATGAAAACATAGAGGCAAAGCTCACACTGACTTCAATGAGGTCAGGATTTCACACCTGGTATCTAAGCCCACTCCTTGTATATATTTCACAGGGTTGGATCTCTCACTTACGTTTTTATTTTGGGCCTAAACTATAAAGCCCAGGAGATGAAAGGAGAAAAGGCTGCTGGGAAAAGGCAGACACTTCCCGGAGAAAGGGAGGAGTGAGTGGAGACTGCAGGAAGGCGGAGGAGGCTTCAGGAACTGGTAAGTACAGGAATAAAAAGGATCTAGTGGTAGGAAGAAGCCCAGAGATGGAGCAGTGAGGCTAGAGAGAGAAGGCCCAGATTGCTGAGCTGAGGGTCCCTGGGCTGGAACCTAGAGAAGGGAGGGGGCCCGGGTTCCCCTATCTGCTACGGAGCAGTGAGTGAGAGGACTGCCTAGGACTATAGAGGAGCTATATTCTCCTGGAAGGCATGGTGACATGGCCAGAGGGCGGATGCTGTGGTTCCAGTGGCTGCAGACAAACAGCAGAGGCAGGGTGATGATGTGCAAACCGTGGAAAGGGGGGCGTTGGCCTCAAGCTAATCTCCAAAGTACCAGAAGAAAGCGCCAGTCCAGCAGTGAGTGGTGCACCCGATTACACACATCTCTGAGTTTCTATAGCCATATTTCTCTTTTTTCTCTTTCCTTTTTCTCTCTTTAGTTCACTCCCACCTCCCTTCACAAGATCTCTCGTTCTCTGAGAAAGGATGGTCCTGTGCTTAAGGCACTGGATTAGGACTCAGGAAATCTAGGTTTCTTTGCGTGATTGTGGAAGCCAGTTAATCATATTCTGCCTCAGTTTTGCATCTGTAAAAGGGGCTAATAATACTTCTTTTCTCCTACCCTTTGTCTAACTTGTCTAATTACGGGCAGACTCTGAGCCCTTTATTCAGACCAGTGAGCAGATACTTACACGAGAATCCCTCTAACTTCATTGGAACTACTCATGTGAGTAAATGTTCACCAGTGAGTAAGGGGTTCACAGTCTGTCCAAGAGACTGTTAGTTCTCTGAGGGCAGGGGCTGTCTCTCATTCTGAGACTGTGCATTGCCTAGCACAGTGGGGATCCAATCTCTAGTGAGACATTTACCATGACACACATCAAAATAAAGCCCTCATTTGCTCTTTGTTCCAGATGAGTTGGCTCTGCCCAGTCTACGGTTTACCTTGGATGGGCTGGCAGGAAGAAGGACTCGGAGGATGCAAATTCACTTGGTATAAGTTTTAAAGTGACAACTTTAAATAGAAATCAGACCTTGCACCTGGGAACTTTTACCCCACAATGTTCAATAGGTTCAAAACCCTCATAGCACATTTCCTATAATGATTAAATACACTCAATTTTTGTAGATCAGTGTAACATTATTTTAACAACTGAATTTATGGAAATGGGTTATTGAAGGAGTTGGTGGAGGTCTATTACCTAATAAATAAAAAAATCATTTTAATATAGGTGTTTCAAACTGGAGACGAATACCCAGTAAAATTTATATGGATGAACCAAATCTGGGCCTTTAGACAAGTCACTGTATAGTTGCAGCTCTTATACCAATGGGAAGTATGGCTCAGAGCTGTCGTCATTGACGTCAGCAGACACAAAGGCACCATGGATTGTAAGGTTAGGTAATCTTCAATAGCAAGGTTTTATGAGAAAATGTAGTACTGGATGGTAAATACTTCAGTCCATAACTCCACTTCACACAGCTTTCATTTTCCAATATGACCTTAAATGAAATATAAATTTGGAAAACTTCCCAAAAGCTAAATATTTTCCACTGCTTTCGAAGTAGCCCCTGAATGGACAATTATTTATGTAACTAATTACTTCATCAACCAAAGCCTGAATGGGAATGAAACCAAAGCAAAAGCTCTTCCAAGTATAATACTCTTTCGGATATGAACTGTAAGGTAATGAAAGGAGACACATTTCTTACTTTGGAAGGAATGTAGAAAGAAAAACATCAGGGTATCATTCCTCCCTTGGATTTTTCACAGTGAATACCATGGACCAGGAGAGCATGTTCCCCTAGTAAGCATTAGTTCTCCTGCAATGAAAATTCTAAGCTGATGGGAACTGATAATTTTTTACACTGAATGCATTAGAGTTCACCATTTTGTCAGTTTCACATACAGTTTTTGTCTGCCATTAAATATTTTGTTCCTGTTTTTACAGAATAAAACAAATTCCATTTTATTGCAATGTTTTCCCTTGTTGCGCATCAGAGATCAGATATGTCTGAAGTTAAAACTATAGCAGCAAGGAAGGCAAACATTTTGAGTAGCACCTAAAAAGAAGCTATCAAAATCTGCTGCTGAGATTTACCAGGTCTACCAGGATTTACCATTTTCTTCCTCCTGGAAAGAGGAAGAAAATCAATTTTAACCCAAATTTCAAGAGTGGGTGATGTGAGAATGGACCAGGGGAACAGAAGGCAATGTGGGAGTTCATGTGTCCATCAACCAAAGGTTTAATATCAATGTATAAATATTTTGAAAAAATAAAAATAAAAATCAGGTACACAAGTTAGTGTAGCCCTCAGCTATGTAAATGTCTGGAACTTGCTCAGCAGACAGGCACGAAACTGGAGGTAAGTGCCAGACATTTACATAGCTCAGGGCTACACTAACTTGTGTACCTGATTTTTATTTTTTCAAAATATTATAAATTGATATTAAATGGGAGGAAGAAAATGGTAAATCCTGGGAGACTTGGAACAGATTTTGTTAGCTTCTTTTTAGGTGCTCCTCAAAATGTTTGGTAAAAACATGATGCTCGTGGCCAGTGCAAGGAAGGTGTAACACTGAATTTGAGCTGCCCTCTATCCCTAATGAAAGGCCCAGAGTAGAAAAGCAGTGAAGCAGTACATGATCACATTTTGGACACAGATGGGTTTCTTGTTATATCTGTCTATGGAGACAAACTGCAGCTGCCAGTGCATAGGGATCTTCTGCACAAGTAGAACAGGCCTGCCATTTTGGGGAATTTAATTGATTTGACTCTACTTGACATTTGACGGTCCAGTCTGTGTTCCCGGACTCATCATGTGAGTGACTACAGTGACACCAGCGATAGACAAAAGAAAGGTAGGACTTTCCAAGACAATTTATGGGACAGCATGAGGATCACCATAAGGTGAAGAACATGTGCAGGGATTTTTTCATCTCGAGGCTAAAACATCCATTTGCTCATATCCACATTGTGCTAACAGAAGCTTCTTTGCATTGAATATAGTATTATTATTATTATGCATAACTATAAATAAAGTGACAGTTATTGCTGAGCTTTCCAAAAAGCTGCCATGTTTATTTTTCATCATTCATGGTCCTACTGCTACCAGAGAGGCTTCATTACCTCTAGCTGGAACACTGAATGACTGACATCCTACTGAGTAGGACTGGCTGGAAAACAGGAATTCCATTTAGCAAAAAATTTTTGCAAAGGTTTTATCATTTGCTTTTTCCTCCTGCATCAGAATGAAAACTAGACCATTCAAAACATTTCACGATGACACCGGCACTGAGAGAGACCCACCCTAATTGTTGAAGCACTCTCCTGGAATGTGGGAGGCTCAAGTTCAATTTCTTCCTCTTCCTGATTTGAAACAAGGACTTGACCCTGGGTTTCCCTTGTTTGTTGGAGCTGTTTGACACTGTATAATTCAATGAGTGAGACTGACTCTAAAGCACTTACCTGGGATGCGGGACACACAGGTTCATATCCCTGATCCAAATCAGGCAGAAGGGGGACTTGAACTTTGTCTCCCACACCAGAGGTGAGCACCCTAATCACTGGGCTATTGGCTGTTTTGGGGTCTTACTGTCTCATTTTGACCAGAGATTCCATCCTTGATGTGAGAAGCCTTCCAGATGAATCAGCATTTTCCAACAAAAAAAATGTTTAGTCCAATAAATTCCCAACTTGTTCTAAGTGTGACACCTTTCCTAGCAGTGCCCCTCTTTAGAAGTGGCACTGAACTTTAGGAAATGGGTATGATGTTGCACTCTATATGATTTTATGAAGATATGCTAATGAGTGTGAATATAATGTAACTGGAATATGCTTCGTGCAAAAGGTCTCTTATAAGGTATCATTACAAAGCTTGTAATCTACTGAATGTGGTCATCCTATTTGTATAAATGTAGCACTCCTGTATCTGACACTAGAAATATGAAATATAACTCTGAGGTCCTATTATAATTATGCAAAGTGTGGGCCATTAATGGTGGTTTGGAATCTTGATGGTTCTCATCAGCTAGAACAATTGACTGTAGATGGATCTGTTTACTTGTAAGTCTTCCTGTATATGTGTGTGCTGGCAAGTGGATAATGAAGTCTTACAGTGACATGTGATCATGTCACCTGAACTGGAATCCATCTTTAACCTGGTGCTTTTCCATTTAGAAGGAGGGGAGGGAACCCAGAGAGGGACAAAGGATTCCTGCCTTGTGCAAAAGCTATATAACGGGGTGGAACAGAACAAAGGGGGTTGCAATCATGAGAAATTCCCTAGCTACCACCTGAGCTGGAACAAGGACTGTACCAGGGGAAAGGATTGTGCCCAGACTAGGAAGGTGTCCAGTCTGTGAAAGAAGCTTATTGAAACCTCTCTGAGGGTGAGATTTTATCTGTATTCAGTTTTCTTACTGTATTAGGCTTAGACTTGCGTGTTTTATTTTATTTTGCTTGGTAATTCTCTTTGTTCTGTCTGTTATTACTTGGAACCACTTAAATCCTACTTTTTGTATTTAATAAAATCACATTTGACTTATTAATTAACCCAAAGTATGTATTAATACTTGCGGGGGGGGGGGGGAAAGCTGGCAATTTCTCTCTATCAGTGTTATAGAGGGTGAACAATTTATGAGTTTACCCTGTATAAGTGTTATACAGAGTAAAATGGATTTATTTGAGGTTTGGACCCCATTGGGAGCTAGGAATCTGAGTGCTGGAGACAGGAGCACTTCTTAAGCTGTTTTCATTTAAGCCTGCAGCTTGCGGGGGACGTGGTGCAGACTTGGATCTGTGTTTGCAGCAGGCAAGCATGTCTGGCTCAAACCAGGCAAGGGATTGAAGTCCCAAGCTGGCAGGGAAAACAGGCTCAGAGGTAGTCTAAGCACATCAGGGGGCAGTCCCAAAGGGGGTTTCGGTGATCCAAGCCGTCACAATGAGTGTCTGTCATACCTGGGAATGTGGGGAGGCTTGGATGAGATACCCACAGGCAAGAGAGAACAGCTGGTATTTTAGTACCAGTGTCTGGGAGTTCTTTGGAAGTTAACCGTGATAACTTCAGCCAAAGGGGTCCTAAATAATACATATAAAGAATTTGTCTGTGGTTGAGTTCAGTGCAACTACAATAACTACTCTGAGATTGGCCAGAATGTGAAGTGTAGGATATTTGGGCACTTTGCCACGACTTTGAACCAAGTTAGCAATAAAGTTTAGCTAGTGAAACATGACAGCTATTATTTTGATTATGTTTTGGAATGGAAGTCCATTATTTTGATTCAAAGCTGTTGTTTAAGGAGCACCAGACTGGAAAAGCCAAAACTACCAGATGGTGTGACGAACAGGTTGGTGCAGTGGCTGGTTGCTGTAGAAAAGGAAGCTGTACTGCACCCGGGGGCAGGGAGGCCGCTATTTTGCCACCAGGGTGGCAGAGTTTATTCAGAGTTCAAGTGGAAAGAAAGCCTTCCTGCTACAGAGTGCAAACAGAAATGCAGGCAGTTTCCGGCAGCTCAGAATAAAACCATTGCGGCCAATCAGGTATCTATTCCACCCCCTCTGGGGAATCAGCTTCCTGCTGCCAATTAGGTTTGTCCACATCTCCCTCAGAGGAACTCCTGATGACTTATTAACCATAATTGGTGGGTTGCTGGCAGCAGCTGCAGGGCTTCTGGCTGTCACAACCAAGGTTTTAACCCTTTAGTTGCCAGGCATCACATGGATTTATATTTCCTATTGCAGAAGGCAAACTACAAAGAAAATTTGCTAATAAGTCAGAGTTATATACTGTACTGTATACATATAACTCTTTATGAGATTTCTGCATAAATTAGAAAATCCAGTCCTATATGACTCACGGTATACCTGAACTTGAAAAGGAGTCTGTTGGAAGTTTAAGTAACACATACTGTACAACACTGGACTCCCCCCAGCTGGCATGTTCTTGTGGAAACAGAAACATGCCAGGCAAGAGATTGTTTCAATTAGAGGTTCATAGAAATTAGCCATCAGGGCAGGCTCATGACCAGGGAACCATGTTCTTGCCTCTGGGCTGTAAGCTGTCCAGCAACCATTATTTCCAGAGTAGTTGGTGCAGGCTTGGAGCTGAGAGGCTCATACCAGCAGAGTGAGCTCGTGCCAAACAGTGCTACCACTCACTCTCCTCTAAAAGACCTGGCAAGCCTTTCAGCCACTGGATTGAACCGACCCTGTCAGCCGTCTTCCCTTGGGCCTGGTAGAACAGGAAGAACACAATTTACTAGGTCCATTCCTGCATCTGTAGATACCATAAGGGGGACAGATACTGTAGACAGCTTGCTCACACACATAGTAACGCAAGACTACGAGGGGAGTCCAAGCATTCTGCTTTTCCTGTGTAGTCACTTTTATTTCATGAATTACTTTAAAGACATGCCATGCATAAAGCAATTAAACATTGTAAAAATGACTATAAAGCACTGTTGATTCATTCCGTTGCCATAAAGGGCCTGGGAAGCTGTATGAAGTAATAGAGCAAGAGGTTTATGCTACCAAACTACCTACCTAATGCCAAACTGGAAACTAAGCAGCCGGCATGCTATTTAAATGGGTGAGGAGTGCCATGTATCTATGTGCAGAGTCACTGAAACAAATTTCACTGACTCCAATTATTTCAATTAAGCAGCTGTGCCCTTTATCATGGTTACAATTATGTGGATCCTTTTGTGTGTGCCTATGTTTTAACATCTGTTAGGCAAGAGTTGATTAGACCATATTCAGTGCTAAGGGCTACATACTGTCCTTGATCCATGCATGGATCCCACAGACATCGAGAGGAATTGAATGTGTGCACTGGGGATAGTGCATGTCCCTAGTTAACTAGTTCCTTTCAGTTCCAAGGGGATCCATTTTGTATTAGGAAGAACCTGATTTGAATTGATGCCTCCATCTAATTTCACTGTATAATTTTCTTCATAAGATGTTGCTCAAAAATGTTCTGCATTACAACACAGAGTAAATACTGCTACATTTTCAATAGAAGTGGCTAGAGATGAATTGAAGAGGTCTGTTCTAAACCCAATACTGCCTCTATTTAAATGAACAGCAAAATTCCCATGGTCTGTGCCAGTGCAGAATTAAGCCCAGTGCTTGATATACATTGATAGCCTACACTGAAGTGAGAATTTTCAAATTGTACTTTATTGATGAAGTTGGAGGTGAGATTTAAAAGTGAATTTGTCTTGGGAAGTGATTTATATCCAGAAAGCATGAAGTTGATGGGACTAGTTACCTAAGTAAAGTTACTCATGATGGCAACGGTTGTGAAGACCAAAAATAAAACCAAAGAATTGTACTTTTAAATGACAAAACAACTGCAGCAACAATTTGGTATTTGGAAGAGGTAAAATATAGGCTACTATATAAGATGAAGGATTCACCAGATCCATGTGTGCTCAGCATTTAACACTAAATAAGATCACACCCATTCAGACCTGTAAGGCCACTGTTTTCATGCATAAAGCTGCTAGCATTTCAAATGTAATGTATAGTGATTTCTGTAATGTATTTATCCCATGACACACTTATACCTCTGCAGTTCAATATACTTCACTTAATTGGGATGTGCGTAATCAGGATGGTGCCCTTATTAGGAGGTGTCCCAGAGAACCTGTTTAGTCTAATGATAGTGAAAGGCAATGACAACTGCTTAACTGGGATAAAAAGAAAAGGAGTACTTGTGGCACCTTAGAGACTAACAAATTTATTTGAGCATAAGCTTTCGTGAGCTACAGCTCACTTCATCAGATGAAGTATGCATCCGATGAAGTGAGCTGTAGCTCACAAAAGCTTATGCTCTAATAAATTTGTTAGGCTCTAAGGTGCCACAAGTACTCCTTTTCTTTTTGCGAATACAGACTAACATGGCTGCTACTCTGAAACCTTTTGAAGTGATAATCAAGGTGGGCCATTTCCAGCAGTTGACAAGAATGTCTGAGGAACAGTTGGGGGTGGGGGGTGGGGGAAATAAACATGGGGAAATAGTTTTACTTTGTGTAATGACCCATCCACTCCCAGTCTCTATTCAAGCCTAAGTTAATTGTATTCAGTTTGCAAATTAATTCCAATTCAGCAGTCTCTCGTTGGAGTCTGTTTTTGAAGTTTTTTTGTTGAAGAATAGCCACTCTTAGGTCTGTAATCGAGTGACGAGAGAGAATGAAGTGTTCTCCGACTGTTTTTTGAATGTTATAATTCTTGACGTCTGATTTGTGTCCATTTATTCTTTTACGTAGAGACTGTCCAGTTTGACCAATGTACATGGCAAAGGGGCATTGCTGGCACATATCACATTGGTAGATGTGCAGGTGAATGAGCCTCTGATAGCGTGGCTGATGTGATTAGGCTCTATGATAGTGTCCCCTGCATAGATATGTGGACAGAGTTGGCAACTGGCTTTGTTGCAAGGATAGGTTCCTGGGTTAGTGGTTCTGTTGTGTGCTGTGTGGTTGATGGTGAGTATTTGCTTCAGGTTGGGGGGCTGTCTGTAAGCAAGGACTGGCCTATCTCCCACGATCTGTGAGAGTGATGGGTTGTCCTTCAGGATAGGTTGTAGATCCTTGATGATGCGTTGGAGAGGTTTTAGTTGGGGGCTGAAGGTGATGGCTAGTGGCTTTCTGTTATTTTCTTTGTTGCGCCTGTCCCGTAGTAGGTGACTTCTGGGTACTCTTCTAGCTCTGTCAATCTATTTCTTCATTTCAGCAGGTGGGTATTGTAGTTGTAGGAATGCATGATAGAGATCTTGTAGGTGTTTGTCTCTGTCTGAGGGGTTGGAGCAAATGCGGTTGTATCGTAGAGCTTGGCTGGATCGTGTGGTGTGATCTGGGTGAAAGCTGGAGGCACGTAGGTAGGAATAGCGATCAGTAGGTTTCCGGTATAGGGTGGTGTTTATGTGACCATCGCTTACTAGCACCGTAGCGTCCAGGAAGTGGATCTCTTGTGTGGACTGGTCCAGGCTGAGGTTGATGGTGGGATTGAATAGAGACTGGGAGTGGATGGGTCATTATACAAAGTAAAACTATTTCCCCATGTTTATTTTCCCCACCCTCCACTGTTCCTCAGACGTTCTTGTCAACTGCTGGAAATGGCCCACCTTGATTATCACTACAAAAGATTTTCTTCTCTCCCTCCTCCCCTCCCCCCCCCGCTCTCCTGCTGATAATAGCTCATCTTAAGTGATCACCCTGCTTACAGTGTGTATGGTAACACCCATTGTTTCATGTTCTCTGTGTATCTGTGTATATAAATCTCCCCACTGTATTTTCCATTGAATGCATCCGATGAAGTGAGCTGTAGCTCACGAAAGCTTATGCTCAAATAAATTTGTTAGTCTCTAAGGTGCCACAAATAGTCCTTTTCTTTTTGCGAATACAGACTAATACGGCTGCTACTCTGTTAACTGGGATAGTATTAGCCAAAATTTCACTTAATGGGATACAGTCAGCCAGTGTCAGTGGGCTAAATGGTGTTTAACTAAGTATGAAATTCTAAGCTCATGTTCCTTAATAAAGAAATTGTCATATAATAATTAAAAGAAGAAAGAGAGAATAATTGCAGTGACTATTTCTAGTCTTGTGTTTATAGTCAGTACTAGAGTGGGATGAGCAAAAAGAAATAATGCATTTGAAAACATACACCTGTTTTTCTGCTCACAAATTGTCTGTGAACAAATTGCAATGTCAACAACTGTTTTAATTTTTTGCAATAACTAATCAAATAATTTCTGCAAGTAATTCTTTGGCTGTGGCTTATTTGAGAGGAGTCCATTGCAAGATTTCACTGTGTAAAACAGAGTTGTTTTGGTTGGACAGGTGGTAGGTTGCTGATCCCTGATAGGATGAACATACCACTTAGGATCAGGCTCCCAGTGAAAATATTCTTGAATATGAATTTGAAATTCACTAACTACAAAACATTCTGAAATATTTGCTTAAAATGTATTGTTTAATGAACATTAAACACATTCATTTGCCAAAAATATTCTTAGGAAGCAAACACAGAAGGACCACCAACAAAGACTAGGCCAATTTATTTAAAAATGCGAATAAACTTTCATAGAAAATTCACTCGGGGCCTAATTATGACCCATATTGGGTTTAGCTGCGTGGTGGGGAGAGCAGCCTATCCAATGCATGTGGATGGAAAAGTACAGGAAGGGATAGGGCATGCGCTGAGCCTTGATTCTGTCCCCATGCCCCACCCCAGCACATACCTTCCCCAAGTATGTTACATGCCTGCATATACCTACGGGGCAGGATGGAACCCAAGAGACAGATTGTGACTCTGAGTCACAGTTTGCTTCCCATGGTGTTCCAGAGGCATTGCAACAATGTGCTGTCTCATCTACAGGTCTCATGGCAAATCCACACCTGGGCCCTACGTTCTATTCAGAACAATATTTTTTATCACTTGGAATCTTTTAGACTTGTTTTTATTGCCACTTCTGATCAGGACAGCTTCCTCATCAGGGACAAGGCCCTGCTGACTGATGTCCTCATTAAAAGGATTCTACTGTATCATTATTACTGTTATATGATTACCTTTAAAATGGTGGATAAGACTGTTACCTAAGATTAGGTAGCTGTGCAGGGGAGTAAGAGGGTGTAAGTTCCCCACCTTGTAGGCAGTCTGCCCAGATTGCTGTTTGGATGGGGGTGGAGGGCCAGAGAGAAAGGATTGCTTACAAGGTATTTGTTGCTACTATTGCTTCAAGAATTATTTGAAGTTTGCTGCTATTTGCAGCTTTCTGCTCCCTCACCAGATGCCAAACTCTAATACAAGATGAAGGCTTCAGTAGGTCACTCATGGTGTGAACACCATGGCATGAATCAAGCCCAACAGGTTAAAAAGTGGGAGAAGATGACAAAATCAAAAGGACCAATTGTGGAAGCACTCCATATGCAGAATTCCTGCCAATATCAACAGGAGTTCTGGAGGTAACCCACTGGCCATTGTACGATGTGTCTGGATACAAGTCGACTACAGCCCTCAGCTACACAGCATGGCTCTTTAGCTGACTGCTCAGGCTTACAGCTCTGGAGGGCTCCATTCAGTTCTCAGTGTCAGCCAAGATGGTTGTAAGTGGAAGCTCATCCAGGATTCGAACTGCAGTGGGCGTCAGGTACTCAGGATGAGCTTCCTCTGTCTAGAGGAAATACATAATCTAGGGTATGTCTACACTGCAATTAGACTCTCACAGCTGGCCTGGGCCTGCTGACTTGGGCTTGCGAGGTTCAGGCTAAGGGGCTGTTTAACTGCAGTGTAGACATTTGGGTTTGGAGATGCGACCTAGGACCCTGTGAAGTGGGAGGGTCCCAGAGCTTGGGTTCCAGCCTGAGTCCAAGCATCTGTACCGCAATTAAACAGCCCCTTAGCCAGAGCCTTGCAAGCCCAAATCAGCTGTCACAGGCCAGCCACAGGTGTCTAATTTAGGATTGCCACCTGTCTGGTTTTTACCAGACAGTATGGTTTTTGGCTTCTGTGTCCAAGTGGCATTGAGGGTTGCCAGATGTCTGGTTTTTGGGGTGCTGGCAACCCTAAATACCACCCAAAACAAAAGTCTGGTTACCGCAGGGCGGGGAGATGCGCTGGGTCATTAACCCACGCCAGCCCCTGCTCAGCAGGGGCCACCTCCTACCTGCAGGCAGGCTCCTTGAAACGTTTCAGCAAGTAACAGGGGAGGGCGGGAGAGGAGTGGGTGACGGGACTTGGGTGGGGGAGAAGAGGCGGAGCAGGGTCGAGGCCTGGGGGAAGAGGTCAGGCAGGGGACAGAGTCTTGGAGGTCTTGTTACTGCAATTAGAAAGGTGGCAACCCTCATCTAATTGCAGTATAGACATACCCTTAGTGGCCAGCTCCTGTTACATATCCCCCTCTGTGCTGATACAAAGAGGATATCAGTCTCAGCCTGAGACCCTGCCTTTTTAGATCAAGCTGTAGAGACGCATACTGTTGAGGTCCCTGGTTCAATCTCTGATGTCAGCCAAGATGGTGTCCATTACATGTACATTCTTTGCAGTATCAGGCCATGCACCAATATGAAATGGGCATATACATCATAGATATCTAATTTCAGCTTATTTTGTGAGCTATTGCACTTATCATATGCAAAAAATAAATGGTGTATGTAAAAGCCAATGCAGACAATTAAACATTATTGCACTTGAACAAAAATAATTATTTGTTGCACACAAACACATAGATGATTGTATAGTACCTTCTCCTAGATTCATTGCATTTATAAGCCTTACTAACATAAGAGTGGAGAACCATTTTTTCTTGATGTTGTATGCAAAGAACATCTTCAAATGCTGTTGGAAATGTTATAGATATGTGTTTCAGCTGCTTTATATATGTATAAAATTACCTGCAGAGCTCATATCCACCTAAGTGAAGATAGCATCTGGATAGCAATAGATTATAACACAATTCTACAATGACATGTTACATTTCTAAATGCAAAAGCCTCGCAAGCAGGACTCAGTATGTCTGATTCTTAGCTGTATTTTACAAGAACAGAAATTCATAAGCCTCTGGTGAGATAAGTACAGTAGCTGACAATCAAACTATGCTGAACCCTGAGGATTATCCAAGCATTTGGACTATTTTTCTTTAACATTATCTACTTTAATGATCTTCCTCAGTGCAGTAAACAAGAAACATGTGTCTTCTTGTACATAGATTGATATGGAGTATCCCAAAGCACTTCTGAATCGCGCATGAAAACGAGAAGACATAGGAATGTATTCAAACACATACTGAAAAGCATATACTGAACCTCAGCTGAGCAAACTCCAAAGCCTCATAATCTACAGTAGTTTGCCTCCATGTTGGTAATCTTTGCTATGTGTTTGCTGAGTTCTTCGATCCTTGGATAAGCCAGCCATAAAAATGACAGAGTGCAATCACTGTGTAGGCAGTGCTGCAGATGCAGTGGAGGGATATGATTGGTTCAACAGACGACTCAAAGTCTGATTAAGTGTGTGATCTACTGCTGCTGAAGTCCTTCAATGACCTGTCAGCTATTTCTGTGTCTAAGTTATTTGCAAAACAGCTTCAGCATGTGATGCCCTTGCTGACGCATGCACACACCAACTGAACAAGGTGGCCACTAGCTTCTGTCCCTAAGCTAGACAAAAAAACCAATGAAATAAACCTGTTTTCTTTTATTTCTCGGTTTTTTGTTGTTGTTTTCTTTTTCTTTTTGTTGTTGGGGTTTCTAGGCCACAGAAGACAGTCTGAAAACTTCATGTTAGATTAGAACGGAGACTTAACTAAAAAAAAAAAAAGAAAAGAAAGAAGAAAAAATGTTTCAAATCAGCCTTAGGTTTCTTGGATGAAACATATAAATTGATTTAAGTCTTCCTCCATCAAGACTTTCAATCTATTTAGAAGATCGATATCACTATTAAAATATTACAGTTGATCTGTTCAATTGTATGACTGCTTTCTTTTGTGCATCCAAGAGAAACAGATTCCAGATAGACAAAGATGACCTGCAGCATCACCTAAGATGTCTTCAATTTCTGTGGGGGAGATCTTTATAAAAGAAGTCCAGGTCAAAGAGTTTAATTAGTGATAACTTTTGTCAGTGTTTTGCTGAACAAATTGTCCTGCCATCCTCAGAGCCCTGACCCTCTGCGTTCACAATGACCCTTTAATCTGTACTGTTTCATCATCTTTTTAGTGAAGTATTTATCTACTTCAGTATCCTAGTGGAGTTCAATTAGACATAATTAAACAAAGACTTGCACATAACCAAGTAACTCTTCAGTGAAGATTCATCTAGCTAGGATCTTTTCCTTTGGAGAGAAAGAAATTAATGTATTTAATTATATGATGAGGTTAACATGCTTCTTTAAAAAATTACGAAGAAAGAGAAATGCACGTTTGCTTATCTGAATAAGTCATTACCACAACCAGCAAACGTGCCAGGCAAATAGGAGTACTTTTTTTTTCCCCACTAGTCATTGTCTCCTTGTGTCCAATTCTAGGTCAGCACTGCTTTTGTGGTTTGAACAATTTAACAATAACTATGATGCCCTTCCTAAATTGGTTTGGGGCATATGCTGTCCCCTGTCAACTTGAACAGAAAAATGTCAAAACCATATGTAGACTACACAGTCGAGCTGCCATTCATATTTAAACGTACTGAAACTACTGTGTCAGAAGAACAGGAAGGATTGAATCAATTATTGTGGTAAGCTAGGTTGCTGCCTGACATGTTTTGAATTATACGTACTGGCATGTACAATATTACACAGTAAGATATAACTTGTTTAAGGGATAATGTTCCCAGGAGATGAGTATAGAGAGTTTTGGTGGGTATTAACTGCTGAAGTGAAGCAGAGAAATTTGTAAATCACATGGGCATTTGTTGCAGGTAAACTTCAGCACTGTGATCAATGTGAGTCAAATCCTGAAATCCTTACTCAACCAAATCCCTATTGACTTCAGTGGACCTCCTACTAAATGCTGAGACTGGAGCTTGGCTTGTTTAGCCTAACTAAAAAAGATTGAGGGGAGATATGATTGCTCTCTATAAATGTATCAGAGGGATAAATACCAGAGAGGGAGAGGAATTATTTAAGCTCAATACCAATGTGGACACAAGAACAAATGGACATAAACTGGTCATTGGGAAGTTTAGACTTGAAATTAGATGAAGGTTTCTAACCATCAGAGGAGTGAACTTTTGGAATAGCCTTCCAAGGGAAGCAGTGGGGGCAAAAGACATATCTGGCTTTAAGATTAAACTCGATAAGTTTATGGAGGAGATGGTATGATGGGATAACATGATTTTGGTAATTAATTGATCTTTATATATTCATGGTAAAGAGCCCCAATGGCCTGTGATGGGATGTTAGATGGGGTGGGATCTGAGTTACTACAGAGAATTCTTTCCTGGGTATCTGGCTGGTGAATCTTGCCCATATACTCAGGGTTTAGCTGATCGCCATATTTGGGGTGAGGAAGGAATTTTCCTCCAGGGCAGTTTGGAAGAGGCCCTGGAGATTTTTCACCTTCCTCTGTAGTATGTGGCCTGGGTCACTTGCTGGAGGATTCTCTGCTCCTTGAAGTCTGTAAACCACGATTTGAGGACTTCAGTAGCTCAGACATAGGTGAGAGGTTTTTCGCAGGAGTGGGAGGGTGAGATTCTCTGGCCTACATTGTGCAGGAAGTCGGATTAGATGCTTATAATGGTCCCTTCTGACCTTAATATCTATGAATCTATGAGACCGCAGTAGTTGGCCCAGTATTATCACACAACAAGGTAATTCTACAAACTGTAACATCAAACAATGATTTCTCTTGTCTCACGCCTGTTTGAAAATTCTGTGGTTCTACTCCCTCAGTCAACTTGGCTTAGAGGAATAACTCCTCAAAAGGTGGGTTAGAAAATGGTAACGTCCATGCTAAGAGGAATGTAACTGTTTCAGAAAACAGCCTGTGTGAAAATGGAGTGATGTAATTGGACATTGACAGACAGGCCTTGTCTACAATAGGGATGCTTTTCTATAATGTGCCCCGTTGTTCCCACCAGTGCAGCTTGCTCCAAGAAAATCTAATCAAAAACTGTGTTAAAAATGTCTGTGCTGCCAGGGTTCTGGTTTACACTAGTGTTCCTAGCTTTGCCACTGGACCAATGTTAACAGTGGTGGTAAAATGTTAGTCAACTTGAGTAGCATAGAACAGGGACGTGAATGGCTGAACCCTACTTGTGTTGTAATGTATATATGTACAGAAAGGACATAGCCACACAATGACACACAAATCAAAGTAATAGTCATTGTTTGTTTGTTTTTGCTTTTAGAGTTAAACCTCCAGGACCAAATGTTTAGCTGGCCTCCAACTAGCTTCTGATTTTGTGCCTAAAACAGGGCACACATCCACAGCTACAGTTCTGTGGGTACAAACAATAGCATATGCATATTCATAGGGCAAAATCAAGAAGCAACAAATGAAATTTTGGCCCTTAATAGCATCTCTCTCCTTTTTGTCTTCAATATGAATGTGCACAAAGTACAACCAGGACCAAATAGCTCCAAACTTGAGAACATTCAGAGCTTGAGAACATTGATGTTTGGCCCCTGCCTCTGTAATGGGGTAAAATAAACACCCAGATCTGAGTCTACCAGAAAGTAAGTTTACATCTGAAGCTAAACACTGTGGGTGGCATCCATTTCTAGCCGTAAACAGAATGGATGGATTTGTTGGGGGGAGGGAAAATATGAGTCATTACCACATTAGGGTTCAGCCCTGTCCTTAAGGGTCAGCTCTGCAGTGGGACCAGTTTGGAACTGCAGAACCCCAGACAGAGAGAGTGCCCACTGCTGCATTCTTTTAGATATACAGAACACATCTCACTCCTTGTCAGGCCAGCTCTCCTGGACAGGAAAATGTAGCCACCTGGCTTTGGAGTGTTATCCATGAAGAAACTAGCCTCTGTGCTTCAGGGAACTCTAAGACTGTGCCCTGCTGCTGTGCAGCGACACAAAGGTGTATGGCGGAGGGGGACTCTTGTGCTCTCTCCACCCTTCATGTACCCACAGAGCAGCTGGATAGCGTTTGGCTCTTTATGAGAGAATTGAGAGCACTTTTCCTGAACATTCGTGTTTTTCTTGAAAGAAAGGAAATGGATTACCATTACCTAGTGTATATCAGAGTGAATGCATCAAAGCTCTATTCAAATCTGACATTCTCTCCCCTCGGTCCCCTAATTCACTGTAAATAAAATCTGAAAGGCCTAGGTAAAGTTGGAATTCAGCTGTAAGAACCAGGGGGAACCCACATGCACTCAGTTTCATCATGAGAGATACCGGAGCTGCCTCTTGAACTCCTGAAGCCCAGCCCTACTAGGCCATAAAATGGATATGGACCCCAGAGTATAAATCCAGCACTAGATTTAGGGCACAACAATGGAGGCTAACATGGAGCACTGTTTCATCATCACTGACAGGGGGCTGGGCCATTGGAGACCTTCTCCAGAACTATACAGCAAAAAAGGCCGGATTCAGTCCCCACTGACTTAATGGAAAAACTCAATGGGCACTGAACCCAAATGAAGTGAGAAGAATGATCATGCCTAGCAAGACACCTGACTGTTCCAATTACCAGTGATAGCCTGCTGATAGAGACCATGCTGTCTTCCTTCTCCGCTACCAGAAATCAAGCTAATAGAGTTTGTCATGAGATATTTGCCACCATCAATGGGATAGGACAATGGGAGGCCACTCTCAAAGAATTCTGTGCAAAGGTAGATTCTGATAGTTTGCAAAATGTGGTGGTCAGATGAGAGTGAAAAAAAGAATGTAACATATTCTGTTTGAGTTGGCTGAATCTAGACCAGCAGCTGATTTCAATGATTTAATTTAAAAATTAGAGGGAATACAGCACAAACTGCAATACAAGTGGCTTCCCTTTTCCTTGCTTATACACATCTGATCCCTACTCTGGGTGGCTAATATGGTGGAAGCAAATCCCTCCTGCCAGATTTCCTCAATTCTTAGTGTTCTAATACAGACTGCCTATAGCTATAAAAATGTCTTTTTCCAAATAAGCTTCTCTGTAATGATGATTATTGCTGTTATAGTTCCTATAAACTTCTGAGCAGCGTCAGATTCTGTTGACCTTAATGGTAGTTTTCAAAATACAACATTAGCAGCAGCATGGCTCTAAAACTTGACCCAGGTGGCAATACACGATACATCAAGATCAATTTTCAACATAATATACCACAGGGAATTAATTAGGTATGCAATTTCCATTAACAATATGTTAAATTAATTGCATTCCTAATTTCCTGCACAGCAAATTGAAAATATATTCCAGAGTAGTGAATCATTATTATGTCTTTTGGTATTTGCTGTAGTGCCATTAATCATGTTCACTTTGTTTGGTCTTCATAGGGCTATAAAATAAAATTCCATTGGTTCTCCATTGTAGTTTAGTATTAATTAGTATCTACTTTGTGGAGTGTGCTTCCTGATTGCTGAAATGCCTTGGCACTTGTAAGGAAAGGGTCAGCTTACAGGTGCAGATGGCAGAGTATATAGCCCTGGAATTTCCAGCATAGCACTTGGACCTGTGGATAGTTTTATTGCTTGTCTTCTAGCTCAGACTAAGCGTATATTTTGTACTGAAATCTGAGGTGTGACTGCAGCTCAAGTAGACATACCTATGCTAGCTTTACCACAGCCTCCCTAGGCAATTTATTCCAATGCTTAACCACCATGACAGGAAGTTTATCCTACTGACCAACTTAAACCTCCCTTGCTGCAATTTAAGCTCATTGCTTCTTGTTTTACCTTCAGAGGTTCAGGAGAACTTTTCACCCTTCTCCTTGTAACAACCTTTTATGTATTTGATAACTGTTATCATGTCCCCCTTAGTATTCTCTTCTGCAGACTGAAGAAACCCAGTTTTTTTCAATTTTCCTTCATAAGTCATGTGTTTTAGACCTTTAAGCATTTTTGTTTCTCTCCTCTGGACTTTCTCCATTTTGTCCACATCTTTCCTGAAATGTAGTGCCCAGAACTGGACACAATATTCCAGTGCTTAATTTGTAATGAAAGAGGTGAGAGACTCAAACAATGGTTTAATTTTAAATTTTAAATTTATGACTTTGAATGTGCAGTGATATTATTTTCATTACCAATTACAATAATGGCATGGTGTGGTATTGCCACTCTTACTTATGTGCTGCTGCTGGCAGCAGTGCTGCCTTCAGAGCTGGGTGGCCGGAGAGCGGGGGCTGCTAGCTGGGAGAACCAAGGTGCCCAGGCTATGAACTGTCAAAGCCTAGAGTGCTGGGGCTCAACCCTGACAAGCTCTGGCACAAATTAAGCACTGGCCTTATCAGTGCGGAGTAGAAAGGAAGAATTACTTCTTGTGTCTTGCATATAACACTCCTGTTAATACATCCCAGAATGATGCTCACTTTTCTTGCAACAGTATTATGCTGTTGACTTATATTTAGCTTGTCATCCATTATACCACCCAGATCCCTTTCCGCAGTACTTCTTAGGAAGTCATTTCCCATTTTGTATGTGTGCAATTTATTCCTGCCTAAGTGGAGTACTTTGCATTTGTCCTTATTGAATTTCATGCAATTTACTTCAGACCATTTCTCCAGTTTGTCCAGATCATTTTGAATTTTAATCCTATCCTCCAAAGCACTTTCTACCCCTCCCAGATTGGTATTGTCCACAAATTTTATTGTGTACTCTCTATGCCATTATCTAAATCATTGATGAAGATACTGAACTGGATCCAGAGCTGATCCCCGTAGGACCCCACTCATTATGTCCTTCCAGCATGACTGTGAACTGCTGATATCTACTCTGTGGGAACGGTTTTTCCAACCAGTTATGTACCCACCTTATAGCAGCTCCATTTTCCCAGTTTCTTTATGATGTCTTATGACTACTACCTCCCACCTGACTAGCTTCTTTGACAATTAAATAGCTTGCATTCCCAACCCAGTTAAGAAAAGTGTGCCAAATAGTATGACTGAAAACTTTGTATGGGAAAAAAATGGCGTTTCAAGATTTTGAGCACTAGTTCATATACATGGAAATAGCATTTCGTTAAACTTCTTTTCTTGTCAAAAGGTTAGAGAGGAGTATACTGGACAATGAATGAGGAATGGCTCTGAGGCAATTTCAGAATATACTCGGAAAGAACGTAACATAAAGGATGAGAAGAAAAAAGGAAAGACAAGCAGAGAAATTGAGAAGGATCCAGAATCTGAGGACATTCCAAATAATTATGGTGAGCTAAAGAGGCACCAGAAAACTGGAGAAAACACATAGTGCTCATCTTCACAAAAAGAAAGCAGAATTGTCCTGGCAATTACCATCCCATGGGCTTGAGTGACCTATGTTGGTGGATGAGAGTGCATCCTGTCAGTGGGGGATGGTATTCCCAAGGAGGGATTTCCTGTTGGGATTTACTGCTTTCTCAAGGCATTCAGCTAAGGAAGCATAGCTTTAAAGTGTGCTTGACACTCCATAGGAGCCCCAATGGCAAAGGAAGCCAAGAATATACATAGATTCAATGTGTTTCTTTACTAGCTAGCACTGCCTGCATTTGGGGCTGAGATGGCCAGCTGTTGGCTCTTCAGCAGAAAGAGGGCTGCAGGTGCACCATGGTTCTGTTATCTAGGTACTCTGCACTCTTATATGGGCAGAAGCTGGCGTGATCTGGCGGTAACTCAGGCTCCAGAAGTCTAGCTTCTACCAATTGTAAGGTAATGGAACAAATAAATATTAACTGAAAAAAATCCTTCAAATTCTAGAACCCTAAACAATAAGCAGCCTGCACTTATAAAGAATAAATCCTGCCAAACTTTATTACTTTTTAGACAGATCATAAAATTAATGAATGAATGGTACCTAATAGATGCAATCTGAATTTTAGTGAAGCATTCAAGAGTACCTGAAAAAAAATCTTACCCTCCTAATTAATTCAAATTAGTCTGGATATAAACACTATCAGGTGGATTGAAAATTGGCTAAAAGGGCATAAACAAAAGGGTGACGATGAATGGCAATGTATCAGGTAGCATCTACTGAGGTACCATAGGGATCAGAGTTAGAGTCAGTCTTACTAAATATCTTCATTAGGGGAAATAAACAGTATGTTAATGAAATGTGTAGATAATAAAAAACTGGGAAGAGTTGTGTACATCTGTGATGATAAAGTAACACAAAGGGACTTGATTAGAAATATGAGCAGTATAACAGTAAATTGAAAAATGCACAATGATACATGTTACAAGAAGGGAAACTTATCTAAGGGCTTGTCTACATGGAGAAATTGATCAGTATAGATATAGCAGAATACTTATTCCACTATAGATATACCTGTATAACTCCCCCATGTGGACACTTTACTCCACAATAAAAGTGACTTTATTCTGCTGGTCAATTTAAGCTCTAAAACACTGTGGGTGGAGAGGAAAGTCTAAAAAGCAGTAATGCCAAAGGAGACCTAGGAGTGATAGGAGACATCCATTTATATGAGAGTTTGCAATACAAAAAGATACCAAAGGAGGTCAATGTGATTTTGGGTCGCATCTGCCGAGACATCACATCAGGCAGGAGGGAAGACAAACACCATTCCCTCTGTGTTACACGCCAGTGTGATTGTACCGAGACTACTGCATTCAGTTCTGTTTACTATCAGAAAGATTTTGCCAAAATGGAGAGAAAAGCAACAGAAATGATTAGATTATTGGAAGAGACTGACTCATAAGGGAAGATTAAGAGTCCAACACATATAGCTTGTCTAAGTGAAGGCTGAGGGGAGAACACTGTAATGCTCTATAAATATGGGAAGCTATTACAAGAAGGGAGATGAATTTCTTGGAGTGGCACATGGGGGTACATGTAGGAGTACTGGGATGAAATTGAGAAAGGAAACATTTACTCTGAGCGTAAGGGAAAACTTCTTGCCAATTCAAAATAGGGGAAGAGGAAGAAATGAAGGTGCCACTGTTTGGAACATTAGAATATTAGAGAGGCCCAATACTATAAAAGCACTAATCCTGCATTAATTGGGATCCATTCCAGGTGGCCAAAGATTGTATATCTCTTCTAGCTTTTATTCATATGATTCTGTGAAGTGGTCATGAAAATGCAACAAAACCAAAAAATGGAGTGAGGAAAAAAATGAATGGTAGAGACAGTGGAGAAAGGGAAAATATGAAACACTAGGAAATCTTAAAAAACTAAATCTAACATAAGTAAGCAGTAATGTGACCACAGTGAGCACAACTTAAAAATAAGGCTAAGGGTCTAATTCTTTGAGGTACTTCAATTCCCCATTAATCTTAATGGGAGCTGAAGGCATGCAGCACTTTGCAGAATCAGATTGTATTCAAATTCCACCTACATCAATGGGAGCTCTGAGGGCAGAAGCAGAACATCATACAAAGGAGATTATCTCCTTTTGCTATACTGCTACTTACAATCTACGGTACATATCACATTGACGGATCTATGTTATTTAAATGAATTGAATACAATCAAAGCTTAGACACTAAAACAGTCTGACTCTTGAGACAAAATAACTGCAGTCAAGACGTTAAATTATGAGTGCAAAATCATTCTGCTGCTCTACAACCTTAACATATGACAGACAGGTAAAGAGGGGATAGCCCTTCACTATGAGAGAAGCAAAACTAGAGGATTACTCCGAACTAGATTATAAAGTGATACCTGTCCAATTTGTATTCCACACTACATAATGGAAACTGTTCTCAAAATAGATTTCTAATTTCTGTCCAGATTAAATGCAACCAAGCTACTTTACTTGCTGATAATTTATCTAATACCTCTTAGTTGTACTGTCAAATCACTACAATGAGTTTGACTTCGAGATATCAGCTGTCCTGTAAGAATTCAGGGAACTAGTAATAAAGCAGCAGCCTGCTTGGATTAGACGTACAATAGTGTCGTCATTCCAAACAGACATCTGAGAATTCTAACTCTTTAGCTGCCTCATCTGAATCCTGGTTTGTTTATCCACCCAGTGCTTGATACTTTCCCAGGGACCTGAGTGGAGCCATCTTCTTTATACCTCAAACTTCCCCAAAGACATCTGTGACTCAACTCTTCCCCACCCCAGCCTGTTACTCTTCCTCCTCATGCCTTGCACTGGAGCAATTTAGCTACCAGATGAGGAAGACAGGGTGGACCTACCTTTACAGCACACATGTAAGCTACAGAAATGCTCTCTCCTGGAAAGGAATTAATTGTGCTCAATAGGACTAGTAGGGGGCAGCACTTAAGAGAACACAGGGCTTTGAGCATTACACCTGGAAAGTAGGGCTGAAGGTCTCTGTGCCCTTCCTCTCCCTCCCTTGTGGATCTGGTTTGTGAGCCAGGCGCAATCTAGGCCTTACAATTTCTCCCTCCTCCATATCTCTTCTGGTTGACACACTCCCGTTTTCCCCTCTGTGTTCTGCAATTAAAAATACAGGTGGGAAAGATCAACTACACCAGGTCATCTTCTCTGTTCCCCTGGAACTAAAACATAGGCCTTATCTGGTGCAATTTTTAAGGCCATGAGAAGTGGATGTTTTACATAGCAAATACATCTCCAGTGAAAAACCCACGGGGACCAATGGAAAAAGAACAATAGCTCCGTGTTTACATTTAATTGCATAACATCTAACAGGATAAAAATTCACTTCCATTCAGAGGATCGCTGCCAGTCCCACTCTAATATAATTCAAAAACATTTCATTCTTTCAGCAAATGATCTCTCTCATAATCCCATATTATGGATGACTTTAGGCAGTGATTACAAATGGTGCATTATGGCTGCCTGTGTAGTCTTTGTGTCTCGATCTCTTTAATTATCTTTAGGAGACTGGCACAAGTTGCCGTTCTGCCAGCTAAAAAAGATATCTTTAAAATATGATACTGTTAATTCAAATGCACTGCGTGAAACGAGGAAAACAAGATTTACCCAGACTTGCCTATACAATTATGGATTTTTAAATGGTGAAATTCCAAATAACAACAACGTAATTATATATGTAGCACATTATATGTCAGATGCTCAGCTGGTGTAAATGAACTCAGACTTCAGCTGAGCTATGCTGATTTACACCAGATGAGGATCTACACTTATATCTTTAAAGTGCCCTGAACAATAATTTAACTTTTTTTTTCATATGGGTTGCCTCTGCAGGATGTTATTTCAGGGGCACAGCTTCCCTGGTGCTGCACTTACACCAAATTTCATTGGCCTGGAACAGAAAAGTTGCATCCTCAAGCTGATTCTGCACTCAGAAGGCAGCAGGGCCACAGAAGGCTACACTGTGGGGAAGTTTCCCTTGTTGCTACAGTATTCTACAGTGATTGCCCAAACACTGTAGTCTCTAGGTACAGTCAGGGGCTAGACTGGGGGCAATACAGCGCCCAGTCCTCTGCTGTAAGTGCTGCCTATCTCTTGTCTCCCTGCCTTGAGGAAGCAGAACTCCTACTTGGTTTCTTCAAGGAGAGCTTCCCTCTTGCTTTAATCAACTTTACCCTCTGCATGAAGGATTTTGGATCATTATGGTGGAATACTATAGTTCTTTCTTTTTTTAATGAAGGGAAATTTCCCCACAGAGCACACTCAGCGTGCCTGAACCCCAATTTGGAAGGGGCATCCTTCAGTGCTGACAAGGGGTTCGGTCTCTGGTGCCTTAGCTGCCTCTTCTGAGACTCTAAACAAGGATGTGGGATCAATACTGAGAGCTACCATGGATAACCAGATCTGAAATATAAATTAATAAATATTAATAATATGTAGCCATAACAGAGTGCTTTCCACCTTCAAATCACAGTACAAACATTAACAGAAATGACCCTGACCCACAACCTCACCAACTTTGCTGAAGTTCAGTTTTAGACCTATATTTTGCAGCTCAGACATACTTCTGTAGCGAGTCTAGTTGGAGTCCTGAACAAACCTAGACTTGGGAACATTCATATTCAGATTGAAACCCATATTTGAACATTGCAGCTTTTAATTTTAATCGGAAACCAAAGGTAAAAATAACATTTTAATTCATATTATAGTCCTACTGTGGTTCAAGAACAGAGTAGGACCTCTTTAGGTATAATTGTGTGGGTCACCTTGTGTTTGTATGCATGGCCTTGTTGCTTCTCATGTCCCATTGTTTAATGACGGAAAGTGTTCTTTGCAGCTATCTTTCTCTGAAAATGTTTCCATTATTTGGACCAGCCCTGAGTCTCCATTGTTCACCCTGTCATCCTAGCCCTGGAAGATTCAAAAAGCACATTTTTCCATAGCTCTGTTCTTCAGAAATGAAATATAAAATATACTACTGGAGACAGCTCACTTGCTGATTTAAAAGACCTCACAGGAAATGCTTTGAAATTACTTATAACAAATATAGCTGAGAGTTGCTTCTTCTCAGAACACCCTGCCAAATGTGGCTTTGAGAAGAAACAGAGAACAAGCTGTGTCTCTGCACAAACCATTTGACTTCCACCCGGCTTCTTGACTAACTTCACATTTGACAGCTTCTTGGCTAAATATGTAGGCTGGAGAGTTAGCCTCCCAAATCTTGGTTTGGTCCAGCTGCCACTCCAGAATCTAGACATTGAACTTGAATTTGGTTTGGCAATTGTAAACATTAGAAATAGCATATGGCCAAATGGGAAATGATAGATCTATCATACCGGTCATATAGACACTAAGGGCTAAGTCAAAGGGAGTTTTGCCTGTAGGCGTACAGAACTGAGTTCCAGGTGTGCACATTCCATGTTGCAAATGTCTGTATTTTCCTAGCTGATTCTGTGTCTGGGAAGGAGCAGGTACTTAACTTGTTGGGTACCTTCAAATCAAAGAAAGGCACCTGGATCAGGAATTTCAAAGTGATTTATAATTTTGGGTTCCTCAGTTATTGAATGCTCAGTTTGAGACAACTTTGATGGGCATGATTTTCAGAAAGTACTGAGCACCCACCCTATGAACAAAATCAGGCACCCCACAATTGAAGCACCCAAAATCACACGTCAGTTTTGAAAATCTTGGCTATGCTGTCCATGTCAGTATCTGCCGCTCATCGACTAGATAGTGCAAACCAGGAAGTGCAGGTAAAATAAACACATACTCAATTCTGACTAGCTCTGCAAAATGATTATGTTTTCTTTGTTCTTAATGGCTCGAGAAGTGAAATGTACAAATAAAGTTTTACACACGGAAAAGCACAGTAACAAATGGGGTTTATTCATTGTTAGAATTTAATTCATACCAATTAATTACATACTTCTTTTACTGTACTAAAGCAGGTCAGATAATGATATTTTGTTCTAAATGGTTTGAAAGGCCATTGGAGTGGTGCTGCAGGGACTTCCCTGGCCCTGAATGGCCCTGGAAACCCTTTCAGGGGGGATTCCTCAATGTAGAGGGTAGGACAGGCAGGAAGGATAATACAGCTCTGACTGTATTATATTTCTGGAGAAACCTCCACAGGGCACAAGGCAGGACGATGCCTTCCATACAGTCCTAAAAAAAGTCCTGGGGGAAGTAGAACTGCTCAGGAAACTTGTTTTTTTTTCCTGTGCATAATTTAAGTGTAAACTACTTTTCTTTGAATTTTTTTTCATAAAAAACTGTACAATGTGGCCCATAATTCAGTTGAAACTGTCTTTCTGCATGAATGACTGAATTTATATTCTTCAGTTATTGTGAATTACTTTTGAAGATCACTAAATATGCTAGACACCCCAGTCAATGAGCAAATACATGGTCCCACCAAACATTCCTTTCTTTCATTATTCTTTATCCTGTCAAAATTAATCAAAATCACTGAGTTCAAAGCTGTCTGCAAAGAGTTACAAAGGGGATCTCACAAAACTGGGTGACTAGGCAACAAAATGGCAGATGAAATTCAATATTGATGCATGGTCACACCTTGAATACTGTGCCCAGTTTTGGTTGCCCTATCTCAAAAAAGATATAGTAGAACTGGTAAAGGTTCAAAAAAGGGCCACAAAGATGATCAAAAATATAGAACGGCTTCCAGATGAGAAGAGACTAAAAAAGATTTGGGCTGTTCAGCTTGGAAAAGAGATGATTCAGGTGGGATATTGTAGAGGTCTATAAAATCATGATGGTATGGAAAAGTGAATAGAAAAGTGTTACTAACCCTTTCCCACAATACAAAAACCAGGGGTCGCCCAAATAAATTAATAGGCAGCAGGTTTAACACAAACAATAGGAAATACTTTTTCACACAGTGTACAATTAACCTGTAGAACTCATTGACATAGGATGTTGTGATGGCTAAAAGTATAACTGGATTCCAAAACAACCAGATAAATTCATGGAGGATAAGTCCATCAATGGCTACTGGCCAAGATGGTCAGGGATATAATCCCTTGCTCAGGGGGACCCTAAACTTCTGACTGCCAGAAGATGGGAAGGGAAGACTGGGTGGATCTCTCCAAAATTGCCCTGTTCTGTACACTTCTGAAGCTCTGGTACTGGCCAGTGCTGGAGACAAGATACTGGGCTACGACCATTGGTCTTACCCAGTATGGCTGTACTTATGTAGGAAATGGTGGTTATTTCTGCTAAAAATTGCCACAAATTAGTGAATTAAAGAAACATGAGTATTGCTAGCCAAAGTCTTGTGTTTGTAAAGACCTGACAGTGTGATGATCTGGTAATAAACACACCTCAGAATAGGCTTCTCTGTTTAAGGGATAATTAAAACAGTATCAGAAGGGTCAAACATGTGGCTGAAAGCTAACACATGCTATGAATAGATGCCTTGTTAGCAGAGACTGGCAGTTCATTGAGTTTGAATAAAACTGTAAATCAAGGGACTCTGGAGGTGTGGGAGGAGTGGATTAAAAATTTAACAAAAAGCCTTGGTTTGTTAATTCCATGATCTGTCACATCCCTCCATCTGTGCAAAGTGTGTGGGTGCTGAAGAAAAAAATAAAAGGGTGGAGTTTACAGGGTTTACACTGAGATTCTAGCAAAGCGTGGCTGCTTCTGTGCTTTCCAAGCTGTACTACTTCAGAACACCTCTGCCTGCCTACAGAATCAAGTTAGACGTATTTATCAGCAGTCAGGAAAAAAATTATTTAAATAGCTGGACTGAAAATGACAATAGACATTATGATTGCAAAATTCCATTTCCTTTCAAGTGGTGCTAAAGCAAAGAAAGATAAAGAAAAACACCATACCGTGAACAGTAATTTGAGTCATAAAAATGGTGTTTGAAACAAGAGATTCTGCAGACCAATAGTCAGAGAGTACTAACCAAAACAATGCCTGCAGTGCTTTCAAAAACCACACTTTGAAATTCTATAATACAGGGGAGTTGGAACTAGGAGTGCTGGGGATGTGGCAGCATCCCCTGGCTTGAAATGATTTCCATCATATATAGGGTTTACAGTTTTGTTCATGGCTTTCAGCTCCCCGACTATAAAAACTGTTCGAACGCCACTGCTACAACAAGGATCTTCTGAATGAAAAATGAAACTATATAGTAAGGTTCTAATTCTAGTTATACTCAGAGAGTGAAATTTATCTTTGATAAGTTCCAATTACCATCCACTGCTGATTACTGATTAAATAATTAGTAAAAGCCTGATCCTATGAGGTGTTCTAGAGTTGACTGCTTAAAACTTTAAAAAATTAATTGAACAATGGATAATTTTTAAAGACAGAAAGAAATGTTTTAAGTGCAATGTCCAGTACTAATAGTGCATCATTTACATGTAATTTGGTATTACTTGTACTGTTTCATATGTGGTCTGAATATACAAAGTCAAACATCAGGACAAATACCAGAAACTGCTATTTGGTTCATCCCTACTTACAATATTCTTACAAAGAAAAAACCACTGAAAACTCCCTTTGACTTTTCACACCAGAGGAAATGTACTACGATGCAAAGCTGCTGGCACCAACACAGCTTGCTAGAAAAACAGGGATATTAACCAATGGACTTTGTACTAAATTTAACAGGTTCTCACATGCAGGTCTACTTTTGTCATCTACACTTGTTACCAAGTGTTCAGCAGCAGACCAGCTGGAATGAATAAATACGTGAGTAAAGTCAGCTGAATACTTCAATGGTACAGAGCAAAACCAAGATGATCTGTAAATTCTTCCAATGGAAAATGTATCCAAATCTAAAAGAGGGCCAAGCTCCTCCCCACAAATTAGCATACTTTCCTATTACTAATCAGCATCTCCTATGGCCCAGGCTCCTAGGTCACACTCATAGTACCCAGCTGTTTGATCCTTGCAAAGTTTCTTTAACGGTCTTTAATATTTCATATGGTGGGGAGGGATAGCTCAGTGGTTTGAGCATTGGCCTGCTGAACCCAAGGTTGTGAGTTCAATCCTTGAGGGGGCCATTTAGGGATTGGGGGCAAAAATTGGGGTATTGGTCCTGCTTTGAGTGCAGGGGGTTGGACTAGATGACCTCCTGAGGTCCCTTCCAACCCTAATATTCTATGATTTGTGAGGCCACCTTACCTCAGTAGGAGTTGCTGACAATACAAGCAGCCATTCCAGCTTGTCTCTAAGTGTCAGACTGCTCATGACATCAAGTTACAGGTGGGGGACTAAAAACCTACTCAAAACTTTTGAACTATGCAATGATAATTAGTAAGAGCTTTACATATCTCTCTCAACATATTTTGAAAAAAAGCTTTCACTTGAGATATGGGTTGTATGTGGGACAGATCTCTCCCAAAGGGCTCCAGCTAGCTGGCTGCTAGGCAGGTAAAGGGAGAGGAAGAGCAGCTCTCTGAAACACATGAAGAATCGAAAGGGAGAAATATTATTCATTTTTTTAAAAGTTCCACATAAGCAAATGGTGCACACATCTCATTGCACAGCATTAGAAAATACAATCTCAGCAACAAGAATGCATCTTCTTGCCTTGTATATTTGCTCTATGGGCCTAATCTAAAGTCTACAGAAATCAGTGGGAATCTTTTTATTGTCAGTTGGCTTTTGGATCAGGCCCTGTATTTGAGGGAAGTCTTTTTGGAGCTCACAGAGATAGGCAATTAGCCTGGAACAAAAAGGGGAAATCACAAAAGCAAATGTGACTGGAAAACATTTAGGCCCAACTTTTCAAGAGTGGCCACTAACTTTAGATGCCCAGCTTGAGACAACGAGTACGTGATTTGTACAGGTGCTTCTACTGCCTTCAACTTTAGCCTCAGCTTGAACAAGGAGTGGGGTGTAAGCTGCACCACCTCAGGGAGTTGCTATTGGAGGCATGAATGTGACACTGAGAGCTTGCCAGTGAGTAGGAAAGGTGGAGCCAAAGCTCCAACCACTTCCTCCCCCTGCTCCAGGACAGGAGTATGAGGGTACCCAGATCCAAAGTCCAGGTGGCCATTAGACTTTTACTCCCCTATCCAGGCATGAGATCCAAGTCACAGTCTAGCCCCTAGAATATGTCTTCACTGCAAATAGACACTCACAGCTGTCCCATGCCAGCTGATTCAGGCTTGCAGAGCTCAGGCTCATGGGGCTGAAGGCCGAGTTCTGGGACCATCCCACCTCACAGGATCTTAGAGTCTGGGCTCCAGCCTGAGCCCAAATGTCTACACTGCAATTAAACAGCCCCTTAGCTTGAGCCCCACGAGCTCAAGTCAGCTATGACCTTTGGCTAATGTACGATTATCATGGTGTCAAAAATAGGAAGGTGTCAAAACCAGAAAGCCTGCTAAACAACCAGTGGGGCCCCTGGACGATCGAGATACAAAAGGAGCACTTAAAGACGATAAAGTCATTGTGGAGAAACTAAATGCATTCTTTGCTTCAGTCTTCACGGCTGAGCACGTTAGGGAGATTCCCAAACCTCAGCTGGCTTTTGCAGATGACAAATCTGAGGAATTATCACAGATTGAAGTGTCACTAGGGGAGGTTTTGCAATTAATTGAGAAACTTAACAGAAACAAGTCACCGGGACCAGATAGCATTCACCCAAGAGTTCTGAAAGAACTCAAATATGAAATTGCAGAACTATTAACTATGGTTTGTAACCTGTCCTTTAAATCAGCTACTGTGCCCAATGACTGGAAGATAGCTAATGTAACGCCAATAATTAAGAAGGGCTGTGGAGGTGATCCTGGCAATTACAGACCGATAAGTCTAACATCAGTACTGGGCAAATTAGTTGAAACAATAGTAAACAATAAAATTGTCGGACACATAGACGAACATAAATTGTTGTGCAAAAGTCAACTTGGTTTCTGTAATGGGAGATCATGTCTTACTAATCTATTAAAGTTTTTTGAGGGGGTCAACAAACATGTGGACAAGGGGGATCCAGTGTATATAGTGGACTTAGATTTCCAGAAAGCCATTGACAAGATCCCTCACCAAAGGCTCTTACGTAAATTAAGTTGTCATGGGATACGAGGGAAGATCCTTTCATGGACTGAGAACTGGTTAAAGACAGGGAACAAAGGGTAAAAATAAATAGTAAGTTTTCAGAATGTAGAGGGGTAACTAGTGGTGTTCCCCAAGGGTCAGTCCTAGGACCAATCCTATTCAACTTATTCATAAATGATCTGGAGAAAGGGGTAAACAGTGTGGTGGCAAAGTTTGCAGATGATACTAAACTGCTCAAGATAAGTAAGACCAAAACAGACTGTGAAGAACTTCAAAAAGATCTCACAAAACTAAGTGACTGGGCAACAAAGTGGCAAATGAAATTTAATGTGGATAAATGTAAAGTAATGCACATTGGAAAAAATAACCCCAACTATCCATACAATATCATGGGCGCTAATTTAGCTACAACTAATCAGGAGAAAGATCTTGGACTCATCGTGGATAGTTCTCTGAAGACGTCCACACAGTGTGCAGCGGCAGTCAAAAAAGCAAACGGGATGTTAGGAATCATTAAAAAAGGGGTAGAGACTAAGACGAAGAATATCTTATTGTCCTTCTATAAATCCATGGTACGCCCACATCTTGAATACTGTGTTCAGATGTGGGCTCCTCATCTCAAAAAAGATATACTGGCATTAGAAAAGGTTCAGAAAAGAGCAACTAAAATAATTAGGGGTTTGGAATGGGTCCCTTATGAGGAGAGATTAAAGAGGCTAGGACTTTTCAGCTTCAAAAAGAGGAGACTAAGGGGGGATATGATAGAGGTATATAAAATCATAAGTTGTGTGGATAAAGTGATTAAGGAAAAGTTATTTACTTGTTCCCATAATATAAGAACTAGGGGCCACCAAATGAAATTAATGGGCAGTAGGTCTACAACAAATAAAAGGAAGTTCTTCACTCAGCACACAGTCAACCTGTGGAACTCCTTGCCTGAGGAAGTTATGAAGGCTAGGACTACAACAGGGTTTAAAAGAGAACTGGATAAATTCATGGAGGTTACGTCCATTAATGGCTATTAGCCAGAATGGGTAAGGAATGGTGTCCCTGGCCTCTGTTTGTCAGAGGGTGGAGATGGATGGCAGGAGAGAGATTACTTGGTCATTACCTATTAGGTTCACTCCCTCTGGGGCACCTGGCATTGGCCACTGTTGGTAGACAGGATACCGGGCTGGATGGACCTTTGGTCTGACCAGTATAGCCATTCTTATGTCCTTATAGTTTTATGTGAAGATGGTTTGGGTATTGTGAGCTATAGTGCATGCATTCATAGTGACTGTCTTCATCACGAGAATTTATTAGTTATATTAACTGGTATAATTTCACCACAGCACTAACATTTTGAGACAGGTTATATCAATTTTTTTAAAAATGTTTGAATTTCCGTTGCCTTCATGGTGAAGATTTCAATTATGTTCACATTCTTAGACTTCTTTCTGACTGTGCTTTTTACAGGAATAATCAGGTTAGAAATAAATTTTAATTAATAAATGCTTCATCAAGCTAAAGTTTGTTATAGTAGAAAGAAGAGGAAGGAACAGGGATTGCTGCTACTGAATTTAATGGCACCAATCAACTTTTTTCACAATGGATTCTCTAGAAATGTTTTATCAGGTAAATGTATTTTTGTCATGCAAATCATTCTGAATTAATATTATACAAATGTCTTCACGAAAGATGGTGAGTGCTTTTTCGAATGATAATAAGCTTTTATAAAAGATTTGTTGTTTATCTAGTAAGTGGTTTTTCCCAGCTTGGGAGCCAATGAAAAGTAATGTTCCAAAAAAGTTCACGTAATCAAGATCTCAATCTGAACAAATGGGGCCTGATTCTCGCTTACACTAATGTCACTTTACACCACTCTGGCAGTTTAAAGGTGCCTTAAAGTGGGTGTAAAACATATTTGCATCCACTCTGAGGCACCTCTACACTGTCAGAACAATGTCAATTGGCCTTTGTGTAAATGCAAATACAGTCCATTTTCCATTTTATTTCATGTGCATGAGCTGATGTGTTGATCCAGTTAGTGAGGGAGGATGAAGAAAATGGATACCTCAAAACAGCGCTGGTAAATACTTTGCAAACGTCTCTAAAGGTCAACGTCTGATGCGTTGAACTTTTTCAGTCTTGACACAGATGATATGAACAAGGCTATTTCCTACATTTGTAAGAAAAGTGTGAGCTGTGGCAGTTCAATCAAATCCTGTACTGGCTTTTTTCCACCCAGGCTCCGCCTAGGAGGTCAGCATCTACTGCAGTACACCAAATGTGGCTGTCAATTTGAAACGACCAGCAGTGATTTTATAATATCTGGGAGGGAGCTACAAACTCCTCCTTTTCCATCCTTCTTGTACGGTCTAATTTAAAAATCAAGAGCAAGAATAGACAGGTACCAAGAATTAAAACAGACCATGCAGCAGATGTCTATGTAATTTCCATCTAAAAGCCATATACTCCTTTGCTATTCCTGCAAGGGGCTTTCACTGGTGACATTGATGAGTTCTATATGTGGAGTTAAGGCAGTACACAGGCCTTGCTGATCTCCTCCAATGATTATGTATGAAAATCTAAGTATCACTCAGAATCAGGCTGGCTGGAGTGGAGATGGGGAAGGAGTAGTATGGAGAGCAGTGGCTCTAAATCATGGACTAACTCCATTCTGGAGGAGAAAGAAGGCTATTGGGGCTAGCAAAGGGAACAGATAATCTCCACTCAGAATATGGTATCCAGGTAATCACAAAATACATGTACCTGATATGCATAATTTATATTTCTGCTGAGATCCAGATTTTGAACAAACAAATATGCTACTCTTGTTACTTGAGCTGAGTTGCAAACAGGACCTAGACTACTGCCAATCCCAAATATTCAAAAATCATGAGGTAAACCACAAAAATTCATGAGATTAGCTTAAAAACCATGGTGGTTTTTTCAGGGGAGGGTTTTGTTATTTTGTTAAACGGGGGGTTATTTACCTCCTGGTTTTTGAGTGTTTAGGACACAAGTGGGTTATATTCACTAGCTTTACTCCACAACCATGACTAGAGCTTCGTGACTGTCACGGAGGTCGTGGATGTCTCAGATTCTGTGACTTTCCACAACCTCTGTGACGTCTGCAGTGGCCAGTGTGGCTGACCCAAAGGCCGCCCACACAGCAGAGACTGGGACCAGCTGCTCAGGTGGCCCCTGAGACAGCCACACCAGCCACTCCTGGAGCAGCTCCCCAGCCAGCCGCTCATGCGGCCCCCTAACCAGCTGCACCAGCACTGCTGGAGCAGCCCTGAGGTCAGCCGCACGGACCTCTGCTCGGGCGGACCTGGGCAGCTGGCCCCAGGGACTGCCTGAGCACCAGTCCCCGGGGCGGCCGGAGCAGCGGCAGTTGGGCAGCCCTGGTGGTGGCTGCAGCAGTCGCTGCTGGCCATGTGCCCCACCACCAAGCAGCGGCCCCACAGCTAAGATTTAGTCATGAGTATTTTTAGTAAAAGTCATGGACAGGTCACGGGCCATGAATTTTTGTTCATTGCCTGTGACCTGTCCATGACTTTTACTAAAAATATCCATGACTAAATCATAGCTTTAATTTTACCTATGTGACTGCAAATTAGACAATAGAGAATCACACATTGCATGCACAGTTATTCAAATTTTGCAATGTGAAACAAAATACACATCCTCAAAAATTTAGGCAAGTCACCATTGTTAGTTTGCAAAGATACATCAATTAAAGGTGAAATTAGATGCTTTATATAAAAAATCCATTAAATATGTTTCAGATTGAAAATTATTAACTAACATATATGTGTAGCCTTAAAGGCCTATATTTTTTTAAAAAACTTACATATGCTTTAGCAGAATTACTGCAGTTTTGTTTACAGCAATGGTAGCTGTACTTAGAAATGATCAATTATGCATCTAATTGGTCATTTGCATTTGAAATAAACATTAATATACCCAGCGAGGCAGGTATGTGCCTGTATATTTTGCTGAAAAGTTAGGTCAATGCTTTACAATTAAAAACAAACTATGTAAAAATCAGAATTTTTTTTATTTACCCACAAAGATGTCAGTTTAGGTGCTCCACTTTTCTTACAATATCTCATGATATCACTTACATGAAAGACAATATATATATATAGAGAGAGAGAGCCTTTCTCCATATCCTATATGTCATCAATTATTGCAGGAGAAACACTGAACTCTGGACTTGGATTTTTGGCAGGAAATAAACTTTCTATTTCTTTGATAAGGTGTGCCAGTCACATATGTTGTGGGAAAGGCAGCAGTCGACAATTTATGGTGAGATCCTCAGGTAGCGTTAATCAGCATATCTTCGGTGAAGGTAGTAGAGATATGCAGATTTATACCTGCTGAAGATCTAATCTGTGCTGTTTGTTTACAACATACAGAATAGAAACACATTATATGACTGTATACAATCAAATCCACTGAATGCATCCGATGAAGTGAACTGTAGCTCACGAAAGCTTATGCTCAAATAAATTTGTTAGTCTCTAAGGTGCCACAAGTCCTCCTTTTCTTTTTGCGGATACAGACTAACACGGCTGCTACTCTGAAACCAATAAAAAGACTGTTTTCAACATTGATATTTAGTACTTTGTTCCAAGAATTAAATAAGATGAGTTTGTAAAGGAAATATATTAATCTAGCTAGGTTTATATATGGACCTTATCACTGTAGAGCTTGAGCACCATAGTAATATTAATTTATCTTCATTATACCTCTCTGAGATATGGTAGTGGGAAACTAAAGCACAGATATGTTATGTGACTTGCTCATTCTTCCTCCATGTAAATGGGTTTCCATTTTCTCAATAAATAAATAAATGTACAAGTGTGTGTATTTGTGTGTGCACACACATTTATTTTTACAACTTTCAAGAACTTTTGCTTACCAAGAGAATGGCAGTTCTGTTACAGATGGGGTTTGGATCAGACTCTATATCCTGTATTTGTGGGGCAATGTAATCAGTGATCTAGCTCTTTTCCACTTCTAATTTTTAATATCTTATAAAGCCCTAACTTTTAGATTAATAGAATGAGAAGCCACTAAACTGGGAAAAAGTGATAGATTTTTTCTTTTTTTGTTTTGTTTTGTCTTTCTTCGGTTTCGTTCCACATTATTCCAGTATTTTTCTTGCCATCTCTCATGTCCATAGCAGGAGTATATTAAGAGTTTGATGTTAACAACGGAAAAGTAATAAATATTGAGTTTTTCCTACAGGTCAAATAATACGGTACTGTTGAAATAGACACTAAAGGGCCATCCACAACCTGACATCAATTTTTATGCAGTGGATGGGAGTTCCGCATTCAAAAAGCTAGATAGATAAAAACCTTGTGGAATAAAGAAATAAACAAGTGACACTTAAATGGCTTTTTATTTATTTTCAGTGAAATTCCAAGTAGCTTTGAAAGCGGATTAGGCTTCTCTTACAGAAGAACTTTCAAATGACAAAATACTTCAGACATATCAGACATGAAACAAATATGTTTATCTTTCATACTTTCATAATTTTCTGACACATATGCTAATTCTCAAAAGAAAGAAGGGAAGGATGGTTTTAACTAAAGCCTAACCCAGCAATCTAGGCTCTGTTCCTAGCTACATCACAGACTAGCTGTGAGACCTAGGGCAAGACACTTAACTGTTCTTCTTCTTTTTCTTCTTTATTATTTGTATTATCATAGCTCCCAGAAACCCTCGTCATGGCCCAGGACCTCACTGTGTTAGGCAATACAAACACACAGAACAAAAAAGATGGTCCCTGCCCCAAAGAGCATATAATCCAAGTCTCAACTTCCTCATGTTTAAAACTGGGGATAATTAGAGAAGGTCAAGATTTTTCAAATAAAGTTTTTAAACTAAAAATAACTGGCCTTTTTTGAAAGTGAAACATCTTGCTAAAAAAAAATTACTTCACAAATAATTCCCCCCCCATTTGCAAAATTTGTTTTGATGTTTTAATCAAATTTTTACCAAAAAAGAGTTAAAAGTTTCTCATTTACCAAAATGTTGTGGTTTGGTAAACAAAAATATTTTGACAACTATTTAAATAATGGTTGCAATAAAGCTTTACATAAAATATTTAATTCAAATTAATGAAAATCTTCAAAAAAGAAAAAAGGATATTCTGTGAAACTTTGAAAATTTGCAGTTTTTTTCGTTTACATTTTTCAACCATCTGTAATAATAATACAGGAAGGAACTATATAAATGCAAAATATTATATGCAAATCTTGGCAAGCATTTGCTTCTTCACTGTCCATCTTCCCTCAGCCTTGATCTTCTACTGAATCTTAGGGCCATTTCACACTCTCCTCTGTGTGCATTCATATGTTTAAAGAGAAGCATCTAGGGATCTTGTGCAAAAGTAGAGCCATACTCCCCTAAAATTGGGGAGGCCACAGTAGAGGTTCTCTCTGCCTCCAGAGGTGGGTTTTGTGATGAATAGGCATGGTCCCTATACTTTATCACATAACCTTATAATTCCCTAGGGCTGGCTAAAATATTGGGGGATGATGACAGTTCTTTTGCAGCATTAGAAGTTCATGTTAAAGTGCTGCTTTTCTAACTTGGGCCCATTAAAGGTGTATTTATGACACCTAGTCATTTACATGACACTAGACTGTGATGTCATAAATGAAGAATACTGTCGTAGTGGGAAACACTGCTGAATTTTGAGGGTGACAGCTTTTATTCAAACACAAATATAAGGAGTCTCAAAAATACCATCCCAGGAAAGATTGTCTTTATATTGCCTGTTTTTAAGTTTGCTTTCTTCTCAATGCCCCTCTTTAATGCACAAAGCTGTAGCTTTCCTATATTCTTTTAAAGAGGTTACTCATTCTTTAAGCAGAAGTTAGGGAAATGAATTACAAATATGTATGTGTGTCTTTGGCTTAATTAAGTTTAAAGAATTGAATTATTCTGTAGAGCTCATTAAAAGTTTATTTGATTATTGATTCTTAATGGAAAATATCTTTCTAAATTGGATTGTAATCGTGATCAAAGTTCTGCAGCATACAGAGAAAACATGGACATATTTTTTGAGCTAAGTCAGAAGGTTAAGGGAGATACTGCTGTTTGTGTGCTGGGTGGTTTAACAAGAAGATAGTTACAAATGGTAGCTACTGGACAGTCATTTTGATGTTATCTGGAACTGCTACATAGAATTTACTAGAGATATTGAAGATGTAATGAACCAGCAAACCTAATCATCAACTGTTATGGACTGGATGCAATTATTATTACCTATAACAAATTTGCTGCTTTGACTAAGTTATTTACTAGGTTGATTATGAATTCTGAAATCTCTTTTCATGAGTTTTTCACACAAGTTATCTTTTTGACACTCATTAACATTTATTTAACTATATTTAAACATTCCAAGCCTAGATTCTAGTTTTATAATGGCTCAACTCCTCCGATGTAAATTAAAAACAAGAAAGAGTCCGTGTGGCACCTTAGAGACTAACAAATTTATTTGGGCATAAGTAGGGGGAAATTACTCACACCTTCTTGTTAACTGTCTGAAATGGGCCACCCTCATTACCACAACAAAAGTGATTTTCCGCCCTTGGTATTCTACTGTTAATTGAATTGTCTCATTAGACTGACCCCCCCCCACCTTGTAAGGCAACTCCCATATTTTCCTGTACTGTGTATAAATATACCTGCTACTGTATTTTCCACTCTAAGCATCTGATGAAGTGGGTTCTAGCGCACAAAAGCTTATGCCCAAATAAATTTGTTAGTCTCTAAGGTGCCACAAGGACTCCTCATTGTTTTTGCTGATACAGACTAACACGGCTACAACTCTGAAACCTGTCATGGTGTAAATTAAATTACTGCTGACCTTGTCTTCTCACTGGTCCCAGATGATGGAGCTTTGTCCCATTACCTATTACCAGCAAGTGATGGATGAAATTCAGAAAGTTCAGATATATATTCAAAGTTTACTTGCATTATCAGAACCCCATGATTATGCAAAATTGGTCCGGAAATCTCATGAGATTCCTAATGTTTCTACTTCTTTCTAGAAACATCATGCCAGAAGTTGTCTTGTAAATTTAATCTTTTCCAGTCTGAAAGTAGTGTGAATGTGTATCCTTTATCAGAATATTTTAGAATTTCAGAAACAAGTTTCAATTTGATTTTGATTTTAAAACTGAAACATTTCAGTTTGCTATGCTTTAAATGCTGAAAACATCTGCTCAATGTGCAGCAACAGTCAAAAAAGCTAACAGCATGTTAGGAACCATTAGGAAGGGGATAGATAATAAGACAGAAAATATCATAATGCCTCTATATAAATCCCTGGTATGCCCACATCTTGAATATTGCATGCAAATCTAGTTGCCCTATCTCAAAAAAGATATATTAGAATTGGAAAAGATACAAAGAAGGGCACCAAAAATTATCAGGGCTATGGAACAGCTTCTGTATGAGGAGATTTTAAAAAGACTGGGATTTTTTAGCTTGGAAAAGGGATGACTAAGGTAGGATATGATAGAGGTCTATAAAGACATGACTGGTGTGGAGAAAGAGAATAAGGAAGTGTTATTTACTTCTTCACATAACACAAGAACTAGCGGTCATCCAATGAAATTAATAGGCAGCAGGTTTACAAAGAAAAGGAAGTATTTCACACAACACACAGTCAACCTGTATAACTCATTACCAGGGTATGTTATGAAGGTCAAAACTCTAACAGGATTCAAAAAAGAACTAGATAAGTTCCTGGAGAATCAGTGGCTATTAACCAGGGCAGTCAGGGATGGCACGCCATGCTTTGAGTATCCCTAGCCTCTTTTTGCCAGAAAGTGAGAGTGGACACCAGGGGATGATTGCCTGTTCTTTTCACGCCTTCTGAATCACCTGGCATTGCCACTGTCAAAAGACAGGATACTGTGCCAGATGGACCATTGGTTTGACGCAGTATGGCCATTCTTATGTTCTTAAATAAAAAGAGTGTAATGAAGTTTCTAAAAATAGGGGCAAATTTTACATTGAATTTCTGTCCTGTAAGAAAGCATTGGACATTTCCCAAAGGATTTTCTAATCTCTGGTAGAGGCTGTATTACTGAGAGCCATTCTCTCTGTGCCATGACATTTGCAGCCTATGGAATACATTGCATATTAACACATATAGTATGCATTATGTATAGCACATACAAGAGGTCAGAAGAGCTGGAAAAACACATAAATTCTAACTGATGCTAATTTCTTTTCTATTTTTGGTTAGATTCCCAGACTTCAAACATGATTTCTCCACAGCAAATGTTTTCTTTCTAAAGCTTCTAATTTACATTATCTTCAAATCTCATTACTTTGGATTGCCACTTGTTATATCAAGGTTTTTTGTTTTTTTAACTTATAAAAGAGACAGTAATGTATCTGCTTACCAATCTTGCTTAAAAATAAGGCAGCAACTTGCTTCTTAAGGAGGCAAGGAAAATTGCTTCTGGAAGTCACACATGGTCACGGCTCACTGGCTGTCATGTTCAGAGAACATTTTTACATAATCTTTATTATAACTCGGGACTTAAACAGATTAGAACATTTCTAAACAGAGAAAAAAATCCTTCTGTGAACCAGCGGAGACAGCTGGATTCTCTGTGATTAAATAAACTAGACTGGAAATCTGACAAGCTCACTGATAAAAAAAGAACCAAACTGATCTGGGAGTGTCATACACATGGAGAACCAGGGACAGAATGGGTAGTTAGCTGCCTCAGCAACAACTTGGCAAGCATGGTGTAACCTTTGTGATTTTTTGCCCTTGAGGTGGCTAGAGCACTATGAAAAGCACTGTTAGATTGTTTACGCCTCACATTAGTAAGCACATACACAAATAGTCCCTTTTGACTTCAGTGGGACAACTCTTGCGAGCAAGAGCTCACCAGTGTGAGGAAGGGTTGCACAACCCTTAGAGGGGAGGCATAGCTCAGTGGTTTGAGCATTGGCTTGCTAAACCCAAGGTTATGAATTCAATCCTTGAGGGGGCCATTTAGGGATCTGGGGCAAAAATTGGGCATTGGTCCTGCTTTGAGCAGGGAGTTAGACTAGATGACCTCCTGAGTTCCCTTCCAACCCTATGATTAATCCAGCTCTGAATATAACAATACATTGCACCTGTATAGTTCCTTTTATCTAAGGTGTGATATAAACACTAGTCAACTGAGCTTTCTTACGCCAACACAGTGAGGAATTGCTATATCTACTAGCTGGCATGCACAAATAAAATCACAGGTGCCACCTATGTTGTCCTACCTCTCCCCTCTTCTGCTGCTGTGAAGAACTCATTAGTGAATGGTGGGGACTGTGGCATCAGAGGTAAATGGCTGAGGCACTGGGTGACTGGGGAGGGGCCCATAGACAAAGAGAGCTATTGTAAAGAGAGCTCTTACTGATGGGAAACTGAGTCAGAGAGGTTAAATAATTTCCCCAAGTCAAACAGGGAGTCAGTGACAGAGTCAGGAAATGTACCTCAGAATCTTGACTACCAGTTCCCTGAGCCCGGCACTAAACAACATGCTTTTTTGACACCGAGAATCACATTTTCAAAGAAATTCATGTCAGACTTTCAATTTGCCTGCTTAAATTTGAACACTTGCGCTTTCATGCACTTCCTGTTTGACTGCTTAGGTCTTGCCCCCAGAGGATCATTCCTGGAAATATTGCCTCTTGGATTGTTGGGCTGTTCATAAAGTCACAGATTATAATGCCAGAAAGGACCAGTGTGATCATCCAGTCTGACCTTCGGGATCACATAGGCCATAGCACTTTCCTGAATTAATTCATGTTTGAACTAGAGCATATCTTTTAGAAAAACATCCACTCTTGTCCTTTGTAGTTCCTGATAGGTCTGTATTAAGAGGTAGGATGGGAGTGGTGTACTTTCTCACACAGATAGTCTATGTTTGTTGACTGCTCTAACTCCACGGTCAGAAGCTTGAAAGAGTCCTCCTGGAAATAATGGCAGATATCCATGGAAACCTTCTACTGCCCTGTGATGTGGTGAGGAGACAGACAGAGTACAATGTGGTGGGGTTTTTTTTCATAGTTCTTTTAGAGGAAAGATGTAATTGTCTACAATACTTTTATACTGTCAAGACAGAGTGCACAATGTGTTGTGCCACAACTGGACTGGTATTTTCATTATTATTTTATATAGCATTCTGCATGCTCCCTTACTGTATATGCCATTTAGTTTTGCAATTATTCTGCAGAAATGAATAGCTCTGCATCAGATAAATGTGAACCCGGGCTAAAGTCAATATGAATTGACTTACTGTACACTAGAGAAGTGCAAAATGTTCACTCAGATGGTAGTGATGAGGGCATGATAGACAAACAGATGGGCAGAGCCATACACTTGTCTGGTTTAGGATTCTATTTATAAACTCAAAACTCAGACATGATTTGGGGAAAGGTTTGTTAAGGCTTAAAAAGCACTTCAGCAAATCAAAGCCAATTTTCAAGTGAATCAAGGGCGATTCATGTTCTGAGATTGAATACTAAGAAATAAAAGGTCGCAGAAGCACATGCAAATGAATGTGTGCAACTGTACATGTAAATGTGGGTGTGTAACTGCTTATGAACCTCTAATCTCCTTTTCCCAAAATCTGAACTTTTGTATCTTAAAGAAATAATACTAATAAAAATACACTTTTATAAAGTTATTTTCATCCATATCTCTGAAAGCACTTTCCAAAGATAGTTAAGCATCTCTGAATCAGGAGAAATTCATGGTATTCCCTGTGATGGTGCAATGTCAAGTGGAAGTTAGAGGTTTCAACTGAGCTGTCAATTTGAGATTTTAAGGTTTCTTCAAAACCAAAACCCAAAGGATAACTTGGAGGCGAGTGAACTCAGATGGATCAAAATGTTTGCATCCAAAGGAAATGTTTGCAGAGATCCCTGTGAAGTGAAACTGCAGAGTTTACCATATCTCTGTTGTGAACAATTTAAAATCTACATCTCTCTAACTTCTCCTGGAGTTTAGAACCGAAGTGCTGTGAACTGATTAAAACCAAAATGGAATTGTATTAAAATTGTATGATGCTGTCAGCATAATGGCTGCATGTTTCAACAATAACTCTCTTTATTTTAAAATAGAAATGATCATGAGTCATTTGTGTTTGCAGAAAAGCTGTGTCCAAGAGACTTCCCTAAATTTACGAGGCTGTCCCCTAAATAGAATTTTTTTTACTAGAAAAGTGGAGAGAAGTAAAAAGGAAACATCAGGTGTATGTGTGTGTGAGAGAGAGAGAGACAACGGATGGGATATCAGGGAAGATGAGACTACAACGAGAAGAGAATGTGAGAGAGGAGGAGATTATAAGGGGAGTGGTATCAGAAGAAGAAAACAAGGGGTGTGAGAAATGTAGGAGGAAGAAGACTAAGGAGAGTGGGATGAGAGAGAAGACAAGTAGTGGGTTGGAGGAGAAAGAGCAGAGAGAGCAGATGTGTTGAAAAACGAGAAAGAGAATGATGACTCATCAAAAAACAAGAAGACGTGGAACAGATAGGAGAAAAGCGGGGGGGGGGAGGGGAGGGAAGAAAGGAAAAATGACAGTGACATAGTTCCACTAATCAGCAACTGTATTCCTGACTCCACTGGGAATGTAATTGCTTTCAGAGTGTTGCTAGACATAATTTCCTGTGAATGATAGATTTCAGAAGAACTTTAGGCTGAAGTACATACCATGAAATGTTCTATTAATCCATTCCTTTAGAACGGGGGGAATGGCAGGAAATCACTGTGTACAACATTGCATGTTATTTTGAGAAAGACATAACACCTTGTTTGCATCCGATGAAGTGAGCTGTAGCTCATGAAAGCTTATGCTCAAATAAATTTGTTAGTCTCTAAGGTGCCACAAGTACTCCTTTTCTTTTTGCGAATACAGACTAACACAGCTGCTACTCTGAAACTTGTTTGGTATGACATCACAAAACAGATAAACCTGTGACAAAAGCATGTAAATGCTAATCTGTCATTTAAAGCTAGTAAACAAAAACTAACACACGTAAAATGTGCAGTACTAGTAGCAGAGTGGCCTAAAAGACGAGCTTAATTTTTAAAAGGACAGCATTTTCTTTGCGGACACTATTTCTAACTGAAAAATGTGAACAGTGGTGATCACAAATGTGGGTACTTGAGTCTCTAACTTGCTGATGCGCGCTCAGATCCCATAGTCAGAGGCACACCCAGTCTGATTTTTCAATTCATTCTGAATTTTTGCAATTCATTCGGTAAAAATGTGGGCACAAATTTTTCAAGAGGTAATTTGCACCTGAAGGAAGCAGGGCCTCAGCCCTATTGAAAATTTACACCAGCTGTGGCAAGAAGTCACACCAATCCTAAATTCATCAAATAATTTTGCCTTTTATTACACCCTTCCCTTCACTGAGCGTGCATTAGAAAACAGTTACAAACTCTGGCCAGCATCCTCAGCTATGGCTCAAGAGATCAAAGTGCAGCTTAGAACGAGGTTGAAAAAATGTGCTCCCTTGATTATGGGCCAGCTGTTTTCTGGACCAGTCCACTGGTGTAGTGTAAAGAAGCTTGAGGACTGCTTTGAGTCACATTGTTTGCCAGTGCTCCCAACAGGGTGATATGAGAGCAAGAGAATGGGGGAAGCTCTAACCATGTTCCTGTTCTCTGGCCATGCCCCATCAGCTCACAGCAGAGGTGGGGGGAAACGAGTTTCTACGCAACTAGGCTATCTCCCTACTCTGCAGTGATATTCCTGTGGCCATCTACTCCAATTCCAGTGCCAAAATCCACCAGAGTCTTAAAGGGGTTGTACTGCAACCCAGGATTTCAGTCTTTCTCTCTCCACTAAATAGGATAACTGGGGCTTAGATTTCAGTTCGAATCCACCCCATCATAGTCAACAGAGTTGGAAGGGGGACTCTGTGAATTTACAGGATGCAAAGAGACAGACAGATCCATTTATAATAATGCGTCAAGTGCTTTGCTCTTCATAGGACTCAACCTGCAGTCCTTACTCAGGCAACACTCCCATTAACTTCAGGGACAGTTCCCATGACCACAGCTTTTAAACATGGAGAAGTAGCCAAAGAGGGGGAAATCACAGATCTTGTTGTGCACAGGTGGAGCTATAGAAGGAATGAATTAATTTTATGGAACTTCATTCAGTAATCTAAAATTTAATTGAAAACCTATCGGTTTAGCCAATCTTCCTTCCTTCCTTCCTTCCTTCCTTCCTTCCTTCCTTCCCCTCTTTCATTCAGTCTCCTAGTGATCCTCATTGTTGGATTCCTTCTAAGGTCATTATGTTTGCTATTGGTCTCACAGTAATTTCATGTTTGTTTCCTCTTATTTCCTTTTTCTCTTTTATTCTGTGTGTTTGAAAATTTTTTGGATGTATTTTGGATGGATATTTCTTGAACTACATCTGGGTAAAGAAGAACAACACCTCATCTGTTGAGTTTTAAATGGATGATAGGTATATAGGTTCTCTGCTTCACTATCTCTTCCATGTTAGCACAGCTCCGACAGAGTGAAGAAACAAGTCCTATAGGTTACAATATCTAGGCAGGTCTGAGGTTAGCATTAGACTTTCAGCTATGGAGATCTGAGTTCCAGTTCAGATTAGATCACAAGTAAGTCTGTCAGTCTCAACTTTATCCTTATATCTGTTCACATCATAAAACCATCATGCTAGCTAAAATCATCTCTGCTCAATGCTAAAAGAGTAGGAGCAGTGCAGGTTGTTGGGATGTAAGTCTGTTAACAGAAGCATATGTGGAAATTGGCAACACTACGGGATGCAATATCTCTATACAGAGCTCTCAATTCTGCTGTTTCAAACAGCACTGAATTTCCTTTCATGTTTCAGAGAAGCCTTTAAAAATATTTGCATAAGAATTCTTTGAGTTAAAAGATTTCTGCACAAGCCTTTAATCACATGTTCCCCCAAAACATGTCTAAAAACAATTCATTATATTACAAACCCATTTATTTTAAACTGAAATCACAAAGCCTTTTGTTTAAACAAGTGCTGAAAAAAGACCTTTTAATTCTGTATGTTACAGAAAGCTATTTAACAATACATTGGGTCACATCACATACTAGGAAAGGAATTGTACAATCCAGTCTAACAGATCTCTGAAAACATTCAGTTGTACTTGCACTACACTGTTGGGGGTATTCATAGAATAGCATGCGAGAGAATAAAGAGACCCCATGCAGGAGAAAGGAGGATGAAACCTCACCCCCACCACATAACCACCTGCAGCCTCTCTGTGCCCACTGCAGAGAAAATGATCTCCACATGGCTAGGAGGATATAGTCAGAGGAGGGAGGAACAGGTAAATGGCTGTTTTATGCAATGTGATTCTTTCTCAGAAGCTTACAATGCAATATACATTACAATTTACTGCTGGCAAGAGATTCTACAGTCCAAGGCTGGGGTCTTGGTGTACAGCTAATAGAAAGTCGAACACTGTCAATATGGCAGTTAAGATTGCTCTGTTGCTTGAGGCAATCATAAGCTGAGTCCCTAGGGAAATGTCCCCATTGTTCCCACAGAAATGCAGGCCTTGGAAAAACGATTTCCAGACCTACCTGCTGGATGAAAGGATGCAGTGGAGTGGCGGCTCAACAAAGGCCATGCAGCTACGTGCATCTGTTCTCCCTTTCTGCACAGAAGGTGAAGACATGTCACTGATGCTGAGCCAGGAAGTGAGTGGTGCTATCATGTTGCTCAACTCAGGGAAAAGAAAAGAAATGTTTAAAGAGACAATGTCTTGTCAAGTAGTATAGGCCTGACTTTTATAGTCCAGTCCTTCAAGTGTTCAAATATGATAGTTACTAGCATAGTGGACACAGTTGTCCTAAATCAGGCTAGTAGTCCCATTGACTTCCTCAGAACCAGTAAGTGACACTAAAAACAAAAGGAAAAATGAGCAGCCTGTTCCTTCTCCTTGTAACGTGGTTACAGCGCAGGGAAAAAAGGTCACAGATAGTGTGATTTTCCCATTTGTTTGTGACTTTTTTTGTGTCGGTGACTCACCCCACGGTGGCGGCTTCTGTGGCTCCTGTCCTACAGGGCTGGGCCCGGGTCTCCATTCAGGGTGTTATGACCAGGCATGTGGGATTGCAGCACCACTCAGGTTGGCCCAACTGTCTCTCGTCTTGACAGGGAAGATTAGGGGAGTGGGCCAAACCTGAGTGGCACTGAGACTCGGTGTGACAAGTTACAACACCCAGAGCAGGGAGGTGGGCCCAGCCCCCTGGGAAACAGGAGCCACCAGTGTCCAGGGTGAGTGTAGAGCAGGCTCATTCTCCAGGCCCCTCACCTCCCTTTGCCACCTAAGCCAGGATTAGGGTGGCAGTGATGGAGCGGAACCTGCTGCTGGCAGTGGTCAGTGCTCCCATTTATCTGGTCATTTTTAATCAAAAATCATGGAGCAGTCACTAAACCCTGTGACTTTACCATAAATATGGTTTATCAAGCTGGCATTTACTTACATGGCCTTTATTGCCCTAGTTACCGAGAATCTCACAAACACTAAAGTATATTTCCTTACAACACCCCATAAAGGATAGGGATGTGAAGGGAAACAAGAAGGGTTTCTACAGGTATGTTAGCAACAAGAAGAAGGTCAGGGAAAGTGTGGGACCCTTACTGAATAGGGGAGGCAATCTAGTGACAGATGATGTGTAAAAAGCTCAAGTACTTAATGCTTGTTTTGCCTTAGTCTTCATAGACAAGGTCAGCTCAGTATGGGGAGCACAGTATGGGGAGGATGTGAGCAGCCCTCAGTGATGAAAGAATAGGTTAAGGACTATTTAGATAAGCTGGACATGCACAAGTTTTTGGGGCCGGATCTAATGCATCAAAGGGTGCTGAGGGAGTTGGCTGATGTGATTGCAGAGCCATTGGTCATTATCTTTGGAAACTCATGGCGATTGGGGGAAGTCCCGGATAACTGGAAAAAGGCAAATATAGTGCCCATCTTTAGAAAAGGGAAGAAGGAGAATCCAAGGAACTACAGACCGATCAGCCTCACCTCAGTCCCTGGAAAAATCATGGAGAAGGTCCTCAAAGAATCCATTTTGAAGCACTTGGAGGAGAGGAAGGTGATCAGGAACAGTCAACATGGATTCACCAAGGGCAAGTCATGCTTGACCAACCTGATTGCCTTCTATGATGAGATAACTGGCTATATGGATATGGGGAAAGTGGTGATGTGATACATCTTGACTTTAGAAAAGCCTTTGGTATGGTCTCCCAGAGAATTGTTGCCCGCAAGTTAAAAAAGTATGGATTGGATGAATGGACTATAAAGTGGATAGAAAGCTGGCTAGCTCATCGGGCTTAACAGGTAGTGGACAATGGCTCGATGTCTAGTTGTATATGAGTCAGCAGTGTGCCCTTGTTGCCAAAAAGGCTAACAGCATATTGGGCTGCATTGGTAGGAGCACTGCCAGCAGATCGAGGGAAGTGATTATTCCCCTCTATTCAGCACTGGTGAGGCCACATCTGGAGTACTGCATCCAGTTTTGGGGTCCTCACTACAGAAAGGATGTGGAGAAACTGGAGAGAGTCCAGCAGTGGGCAACAAAAATGACCAGGGGGCTGAGGCACATGATTTATGAGCAAAAAGAAAAGGAGTACTTGTGGCACCTTAGAGACTAACAAATTTATTAGAGCATAAGCTTTCGTGAGCTACAGCTCACTTCATCGGATGCATCCGATGAAGTGAGCTGTAGCTCACGAAAGCTTATGCTCTAATAAATTTGTTAGTCTCTAAGGTGCCACAAGTACTCCTTTTCTTTTTGCGAATACAGACTAACACGGCTGCTACTCTGAAACCTATGATTTATGAGGAGAGGCTGAGGGAATTGGACTTATTTAGTCTGCAGAAGAGAAGAGTGAGAGGAGATTTGATAGCAGCCTTCAACTACCTGAAGAGGGATTCCAAATGAGAATGGAGCTAAGCTGTTCTCAGTGATGACAGATGACAGAACAAGGAGCAATGGTCTCAAGTTGCAGTGGGGGAGGTCTAGGTTGGATATCAGGAAACACTATTTCACTAGGAGGGTGGTAAAGCACTGGAATGGGTTCCTACAGAGGTGGTGGAATCTCCATCCTTAGAGGTTTTTAAGGCCCAGATTGACAAAGCCCTGGTTGAGATGATTTAGTTGGTGTTGGTCTTACTTTGAGCAGGGGGTTGGACTAGATGACCTCCTGAGGTCTCTTCCAATCCTAATCTTCTGTGATTCTATGATAAAGGTGGGAAAAACAGTTACTAACCTTTCCCCACTGTTGTTCTTCCTGATGGGTTGCACATGTCCTTTCCACTCTTGGAGTGTATGAGTCCCATGCACAGTTGTCAGAAATTTTTCCCCAGTGGTATCTGTTGGGGCAGCTCAAGCACCCTTTGCCGCCGTATTCCATTGTGTGCCAGTTTAATGGGCCCAATCACCCCGAGCTCCCTCAGTTCCTTCTTGCTGGACAACTCCAATGCAGACAGGCAGGAGGGTGGGTTGTGGAATGGACAAGTGCAACACATTTTGCCGAACAACAGTTATGAAAGGTTAGTAACTGTTTTTTCATCTTCGAGTGAGTCCACATGTGCATTCCACTCTTGGTGAGTCACAAGTCATACCAAAGGAGGAGGGATCAGAGTTCATATACACACAGCTCTTTCTGCACTCCTGGAAGGTAAGAGGCTTCGAGATTGATTGAATTGGCAATGCAAAAGTTCCATAGGTGAATTGCTTCCTGACAAAGCAGGGAAGGGTGAGATTTCCCCCCTGCCTTTTGAGGTAAAACATCTGTTGTCTGTGAGAACAAACAGGCTTTTCCCCTTGACATGCTGTAGAAAGGCCTGACAGGCAAGATGGTCAGCCCTTAGCTCTCTAACATTGATATGAAGAGAAAGATCCCTTCAGAACCAAAAACCTGGAGTTCAGAGGGGGCCAAGGGCAGACTCATCCGTCATCAATGTCAGTGAAGGCTAAGAGTGGGCAAAGGGAGTGCTCGCACAAACATTGAGTGGGTCTGTCCACCAATCTAGCAAACTCAGTACCTGTGAGGGCACATAGAGATCAGTGTTCAGATGGTGATGACTTGGTGAATATATGGAGGCCAGTCAACTTTGAAGAATCTTGAGGTGCAACCTGACATTTGGACTACATATGGCATAAAGCCAAATACACCAGGAGCCTCATACAGTTTCGGGCTGTTGTGATTGGGTGAACCTTGCGATCTGCCACAAGAGATCGAATTGTTTGGAATGTTGTATCTTGAAGAAAAGCTCTGGCCTGAGTAGAGTCCAGCACTGCTCTATCTTCTGCACTGGACAAAGAGTAGATTTGTCTAAGTTGATCGGTAGACTTCGAGCTTTGAAGGTTGATTGGACGAGTTGAACACTGGAGATAACCTGAGCTGTGGACTGGCCTTTGACCAGCCAGTCATCCAGGTAAGGGTAGACCTGTATTCTAAACATCTCAGGAACATTGCTACCACAGCCATAAATTTTGTGAAACCTGAGGAGCTGCTGACAGGCCAAAAGGCAGCATGCTGAACTGGTAATGAGAGTGCTTCACTAGGAACTTGAGAAACTTCCTGTGACCTTTATAAATTGCCACATGAAAGTAGGAGTCTCTTAAATCAAGGGCAGCATGCCAGTCTCCAGGAAGGAAATAATGGAAGCCAGGAGGATCATGCAAAAATTTATCTTTCTGAGATATTTGTTGAGTTGTCACAGGTCTAAAATTGGTCTAAGACCCCCTCCCTTTGCTTTCAGGATTAGGAAATAATGGGAATAGATTCCCTTCCATTTGTGACACTGCACAACTTCCTCTAGGGCTCTTACCTGAAGGAGAGACTGAACCTCCTGGATTAGGAGCTCCTCATGAGAGTGGTCCCTGAGAGGGATGGGGAGAGACGTGGGAGGAAGGGTAGATATAAATTGGAGGGTATATCCCACATCCACAGTGCTTAATACCCTGAGGAAGTGGGAAAGGTGGTTTGCAAATCTGTGGAAAATGAAATCTAGCATCCTGAAAACTGGCATGGCATCCTCTAACATCCCATCAAAACACCTGTTTAGCACCTGGGCGTCTAGATGGAGCAGGTATTGTTGTAGAGGTAGAAGGAAGAGAAACAGGTCTATGTCTATAACCCCTACTCTTCTTTCTTTGCAGGTCCTGCTGAGGAGCAGAGGCAGAGTAATAGTGGATCTGCTGTGGGCAGAAGTGCTTTCTGGACAGGGTTAGAGTGTACGATCCCAAAGACCTTAGAGTTGCCTGAGAGCCCTTCAAGTCATGGAACCAGAGTCAGTTTGCTCTGAAAACAGCGAAGACCCTTCAAAGGGCAAGTCCTGTAAAGTCTGTTTGACCTCTTGTAGAAACCTCAAGGATGCAATCAAGAGCTCTTGCACATGGTAACTGCAGAAGCCATGGACCACTGAGTCCACTGCATCCAGTGCAGCTTGCAGTGAAGATGCCTCGGCCTCGCACAAGGGACACAGGGCTGGAAGCGGCCGAGGCATCACTCGGTACTATTGAGTAAAGGAAAAAACCGCAACTGGGGCAAAAAAGTAAATTTACATTATTTACAGTATTAACTAAGTACTAACACTATGAGAGCAAGCCAAGTGATTCCAATGACTGTCATGTGTGGCAAGAAGGAACCGAGAGAGCTTGGGGATGGCTAGGCCCTTTGTGCTGGTGGGCAGTGGCATGCGGCAGCAGAGGGTGCTTGAGCCGCCCTGACAGATACCACTAAGGGAAAAATTTCCAACGACTGTGTGTGGGGTGTGAACACCAAGAGTGGAATACACATGGGCAATCACGCCAAGCAGAAGTACTACTATTTCAATTTTGCAGCTGGGGGGATTAAGGACATAGGGATTAAGTGACAGATCCAAAGCCCACTGAAGTCAATGGGAGCTTTTGCCTTGACTTCTTTGGCACAGGCCCTAGGTGAATTGACCAAGGTCACACAGGAAGTCTGCGGCAGAGTCAGAAACAGAAACCCCATGTTCTAAATCTTGGTCCAGTGCCTTAACCTCAGACCATCCTTTTATCTCCTGTGTTCTGTTTTGTTATGATATGAAAATGCTGTGCAGATTTGGCACCATTTTTTTCTAGGAACCATATATTTTGCACAAAAAACAGACAGAGCATAAAAACAGATATTACACTAAAGATACTTTTTATGTTGAGCTTATCAGCTTTGAGTGTCTCCTTAAATCAGATTTAACTCCCAAGATGCTGCCTGGCTTAGCCAGGTTCATGCATCGGATTGATTTCCTTGGTAGTCTCAATCTAAATTGCATGAGTAACGATAAGCCATGATGAATTTTGTTATGTAGCTAGAAAATGGCGCAATGCAGTGAAAGTCGGAGTTCACCTTAATTACACATAGCGCTAAAGAACTTGTGGGTTTGAATCTCAAATCGGAGAGTTACATAAAATATAATGAGAATGTATAGTTATGCTTTAGATCCCTTACCAGCCCTAAAATGCACATTAAATACAATCCATGAATAAATCTTTATAGCTGATTTACAAATATGGTGCCAATCATGCTCCCCATACTGAGGTGAATCGTCCACTGGTACAATTGGGACTACTCATCTGCAGATGACGATCAGGATTTGACAGCTCTGTGATACTTTGTTAATGTTAATGTCCTATATGTGGGATGTGACTTCTAAATCTACCATTTTACCATAAAGATTTCTTTCAGAATGAAAAGTGACAAAGTCAATAGTGAACTTTGTGTTCCAAGGCTCTGTGATATCAGCTGCATTGATTCAAATCAGCTAGTTCTGTCTGTGTGGGCTTTGACATTGCTCCTTCAGCTGACAAACATAATCTCCCAGTGTGCCTAAGCCTTTCCAGACAGATCTTACAAGCTTTGCTCCTCTGTCAATATTCTGCCTCAGGTTTCATGACCTAGGTACAGTGAATACTTCAGGACATCCAGCACATGGCATCAGACATCTTGATGACACCAAATCTTGTACACTTCTGTTTAATGACCTCTTGTATTATTTTTGGCTGTTGACTTTCTAAACCCATCAAAGTAGATTACAGCCACTTATAGTGTTCATGTCTTCTGAGTCCTCTGCTCAGCTTAATTCTGCAAGGAAATCACCTTATCTGCCAGATATTCACCTTTCCCTGCTGCCCCCCACCATTCCCACGAAATGAAAGATAATTCTTCTGTTGGGCTAAGGGAAAAAACAGCTTTTAACTAAATTACATGATCCTTTTCAAACACTTTAGATATCCATTTCCTGTTTTCACAAAGGGCCAGATGTTGACACCCTTGTTTACATTGAGTACTCTGTGAGCAGCCCATTGATTTCAACGGAACTATCTGTGCAGTAACATAGTTCTCTGCATTAGTGGCAGAATGTAGCTCATAGTTTTAAAAAAATTTAAGGCTTGGAATGCAGTGATATTATATATTACACCTCATTAAATGTTTACCTGTTTATTATAGGCTAATAAACAGAAGCAAAGCACAGTAATTGCATGTCACTCTACTGCTATAGATGGTGAATTAATTTCAGCCTTGGTGTAAGTGCACACAGCTCGTATTGATTTTAGCTGACGATTATGTGTTTATGTCAAGGATTTGGTCTGGTGACTCGAATTGTGTTTGTTTTATTTTAGATATCAATTATTTTTTCAGTGGGTGGAGACTATATGTATATGTGTCAGTTTACAGAAAGGATTAGGAGTCAAAAATTATTAAGGGAGTCAATTAACAATCATGTCAGCCCTTTGTCACTGGCTCCTGTCACCATCTCAGCGTGCATACCCAATGTTAAACATGTGAGGTATTAAAACCAAGTTTTCTTCCAGACTTTAACTTGGATACAACTTAACTTGTCCAGCTGTGCCCTGGGCAAATAATCTGTATCCGTCAATTAATGCTGGGAAAGGACACACTGAGGCTAAAGAAAACGTGAGCTTCTTTCAGCAGTGCTTGTTGCTGTGTGTTCCTAGGTTAGCAGAGAGGTTAACATGAGCAGTATGTTCAGTTGTTTTGTGTTCTTCTCACAGAAAGATAACATGCTGCATTTATGCAGGAGAATTTATGGCCGCCTGACTAAAATTAGATCGTCCACATTTATGCTTTGAGTTTATGTCATTATCCCAAGAATGGTGTGGGAGTAAACCCATACGCTCTGCATACACAGCAAATAGATGCAGACTGCACTGAATAACTGTAACAGCTCCAGAAATTCAGTTCCCAGCATTTAGCTCATTTTGTAATAAACTCAAAATATGACTCCTTCAAAGCACAAGGAGGGAAAAAAACAGACTAGTAACCAAGTGCACCGTATGTGTATTTAATGGAACTACCATTCTGCTGCTTAACCACTCCCCAGTCTTGTAATACTATTAACTTAGACAGACGTGTGAACATAGTTATCAGACGTCACTGATGGGCTAAGATATACTGTAGTGCTAAGCCGCAGCATTTGAGTTTGTATTATACATTGTAGCTCTGAGTGAGTCATGATTTAGCACTAGCTAGACATTTACAGATGGTCAGATACTTAATAGATTAAAAAACATTGCTAGATGTAATGACTTTTTATGAATTTTCTTAAACCTTTCAATGCTTCACTGTGTTGACATATGGGTCTATCAGAGACTTTTTCAAAGCTACATCGTTTGGAATCTGTTTGGAATTTACACTGTACATTTGACAATAAGGCAACAATGACTAGAAACATACCAAGCTCTCTGCAAATATTTTGAGTAGCTGTCAGACCATGGCCAGTGCTTGGTTTGCGGGTACCACTGATATAGCGCTGTATCACCATGGCAGCTTCACAAATTGCAGCAGAGATTCACTTCTCTGTATGTGCTGCAAGACATTTTGAATTAATTTAACCAGAAAGTGAGCACCTTCTGCACATTTCCAGTGTGTTCATTTTTAGGTTTTCCTTCTATTTCATGACATTCAGTTGCATTGGGCCTGATTAAAGACAGATATACAAGGAGATGGATGACATTATGCAGCTGAGTTCAAAGCAGTCCAAAAATGCAGTGGAAAACATGTTAATTGAGTTCAGATACCTATTTTCCAGCATTTTTAACCAACTAAACTGCTTTCTTACATACCTGGCACATCTGGCAGGATGCAGCTCTGGTGTCACACCATTTCTCAGCTATGTCACAAGTTGATGAGATAACATATCAAAGAACATTGCCGTTTTACACCACAACAGCTGCAATAAGGACCCAGGGGCCAAAGAATAATTTGGTGGATCATGTTTGTCTGTTAAAAGCCATATTTTGTTTTATTTGCTCAAACTGTTGATTGAAACCTGTTTTTTTCCTCCCAGCTTAAGAAAGTGCTTAGAAGTTTTTGAGAGCCTAGATCACATCCTATAGATGGAAAAGCAATTATGATCCCAGACAGCACATAAACAGGAACAGTTCACTTACAAGCAGGAATAAAACCAGGCCCAATTATTAGGCTAATTTCAGATTCATAAAGCCTTCATCTTTTCTTACTCCATGTTACTTTCAGTACAATACAAAATATAGATCTCAGACATCACAGATATGATTCCTCATTGGATCTTCACTGAAACTATGAACAAGCACAGGCAAGACAGCAATTGTTCATCTCGATGAATATTCACAACAACATGTGTGTGTATAATTATGGGGTTGCACTAAATGTTTCAATAAGGCAAACCATTCAGGAGCTTATTAGTGCTTATTTCACCAGACCTTCAAACAATGCCACTTCACTCATTCTTACAGCAGATTTGAATTTGCAACATTTCTGCATAATTTCATGAATAATCATGAATTTTCCTAATTGTTTTCAGTCTTAATGGGAATATTAGCTACTAGCAAAATATTCTTTGATTTCTCATAGCTTCAGATAGTAATTAGCTTATTTTTGGCTGTGATCTTGGGTCAGATTAGAACAATGGACCTGATCTCAATGGTAGCTGCTTTATCTAGTCAGAACAGCTGTGAATTGGAAGCACTTGCAGAATTTAGTGATTTGTGAGCTTTATCCAAAAGTAAATATAAAGTTTGAAACACTTTGAAACTCTTTTGTGCTGCCTGTCCTCTGAAGTGTAAGTGCTTTAGTTTCTCAAGACAAAAGTTGATCACAAAACAAGAGGCTGCACATAGATTTTCTATATTATCATTACTATTATTATCTGTATTATGGTAGCACCTATGAGCCCTAGTCATGAACCACTACCTCTATACACACACATCTATTTCATATATGACCAAATTCATTACATGTAAAAAATGCCTATAATACATATGAGCTACAGTAAAATACAGATAAAATTAAATAGTGATTTGACTGGTTTCATAAATCCGCAGTAAAGCTGTCTATTCCCATGTTGCCTGACATAAATACCAATATAAAAGCTTATACCGAGTAGTAAGTGATTCTCACAGCAGGAAATGTATCTGAATCAAAACAAACACTGAATTAAAAATGGGCACATCTAAATTTCCTACTGGAAGTGGACATGTGGCTGAAATGTGACATCTGTGATAATGGCAGTCTTGAAATCTGGTCTAATAGATTCTTAACCAGTTTCTGCCCTGCTGTAATATAGATTAATTCAATGAAAAAGAATATGATGTAATATGAAATATTTGGCATATATACTAGACAGTCAGTTTGGTTCATTGATTATTTAACCAGCATTTCAGCAGGACACAAACTGCCTTATGATTCCTGACAGGGCACATTCATACAGCCAGTGCCAGAATCTTATCATCATTTCCCAGAAAAATGGCTGCCACCAACAAGAAAAACCCCAACAATCAGCTCATATACAGTAGTTAGATTTCAATTACATTTCACAAATTAAACCTAGTAAGAGCTGCTCATTAACAGCCTGATCTTGCACCATTGAATATGGGAGCTTTGTCCTCCAGGGGGTGCAGATCAAATACTAATGTGTGATCTTTCAAGAACCTGCACAGAATCAAATGTGGGCAATGACTTCTTTAAAATGCACTTAATTATATACCTCAGTTTGTATATGTGTTGCATGTGTGATGGAGGTGTGATGTACTTTGACTACTAAAAGATGCATGGAAAATATATTTTTCTTTATAGCTGATTCATGCTACAGATCAGACCAGTGTACTAGCTGATTCTGATTGCATACAGCAGATACATTTCCTAGATCAATCACACAATGTGATGCATAACATTTTGAGTATCATATTCCTGATGTTTAGACTATGAGTAGTAAGTATCTTACTTTTAAATCCCATTAACAAGATACAATATTTCCTGTATACTCCCCATCTTATTAATGACTAATAAAAGAAATAAGTACTTTCACCAAATGCGGTGTTTGTCTTGGACTACCAAGCAGATAAATTATGTACAGACCTTGAGATTATTAATGAAAATTTAATGCTGGATCTGATTATTTTTATGACTTTAATGGAAATTGCACATGTATGTACGAAAAAAGAATTTGTCCCATGGATACAAAATTAAAAAGGGGAAAATGCAGTTCCTCCCTCTGATACAGGGAATGTAATTTAAATCCTTTTGAGGCAAATCCCAAATGGAGTTTGGCTTGATTAAGGAGTGAGTTAAAACTGCAAGACTTAGCCATTCTACGGGAGATAGTACCCTGGCAGCTGATTGGTACAAATTAAGGCCCCAAGCCCCAAAACAGTGGTGTCAGTGTTTACAAGCTCAAGACCTGCTTGCACAAAATCCATTATGGTAAACTCTGTGCACAGCTGTTCAAGGTCTTAAAATGATTCCCCAAGCAATGGTAACAAATTACACATTCTTTTTCAGAAAAGCAGTGCAGCGTGGACTCCCTCTTTTGAAGGAATGGAGCAGAATAACATCCTGGTAACACCCTGGGAATATCCATCAACATCCACACAACAGATGGGGTTGAGTAGAAAGCTTGGATCTTGAACCGGACTTGAATGTACACTTCCTTAAAGTTTTGGAGGATTGCTTGGATCCAGTGTGCAATTGCAAGCACTTATCTAAAATAGATATGACTCTCTAACGTGATGATTATTTAGCACTGTCATCATTTTTATGACTCTAGGGTACTGAATCTCTCAAGCAAACAAATCCTTAAAAAACAATAAAAATGTTTATACAAATTTTAGGTTGCAGAGAACAGTTTTCTTCAATTTTAGCAGTGAACTAAGGTCATCAATCTGTAATAGGATGCAATTGGTGAAATTTTTCACAAAAGGGCATAATATTGTCAATTAGCTAATACATTTGAACCCCTCCGTCTAGCATTCCCAAAAGTCTGTTTCAGTTTATTTGACTGTTTTGTGTGAGTTCAGTCTCTTTTTATTTATCATCTGCTACCTCTGTAGAACAAATCAGCTGGTTTGACTCAGCAGTTTCAACCTGAAACTTTCTTACCTTGAAAACTGATGGATTACAAAATACCAAAAATATAAGCTATCACTGTGCATTACGGTGACCAAGTGTCCAGTTTTCAACTGGTTTTCGATCTGGTCGAAAAAGGACTGTGGTGGCTCCGGTCAGCACCACCAACCGGGCTGTTAAAAGTCCAGTTGGCAGTGCTGCATAGCTAAGGCATGCTAGTCCCTACCTGTCCTGGTGCCGTGCTGCACCCCAGAAGTGCCAGCTGGTCCGGCTCCTAAGCAGGGGGGGCCACAGGGCTCCATGCGCTGCCCCTGCCCCGAGCACTGGCTCCACACTCCCATTGGCCGTGGGGGCAGTGCCTGCGGGTGAGAGTACTGCCGTGCACAGAACCACCTGCTGCACCTCCGTTTAGGAGGAGGAACTGCTGCTGGCCGCTTCCGTGGCACAGAGTAGAGACAAGACAGGCACGAAGCCTGCCTTAGACCCCCCGCTGTGCAGCTGACCGGGAGCCGTGGTAGCTCAGCCGCCAGAGGTAAGCCCACACCCCAACTCCAACCCAAGCCCCAACCCTCTTCCCCAGCCATGAGCCCCCCCAATCTGGAGCCCCCTCCTGCACCCCAAATCCCTCATCCCTGGCCCCACCCCAGAGCCCGCACCCCCAGCCAGAGCCATCACCCCCTCCCACACCCCAATCCCCTGCCCCAGCCCAAAGCCCCCTCCTGGACCCCGAACTCCTCTGCCCACCCTCAAGCCTGGAGCCCCCTCCTGTACCCCAAGCCCCTCATCCCTGACCCCACCCCAGAGCCTACATGCCCCCGACAGAGCCCATACTCTCTGCATCCCAACCCCCTCCCACACCCTGAACCCCTCATCCCTAGCCCCACCCCAGAGCTCACACCCCCAGGCAGAACCCTGACCTCCTTCTGCACCCCAAACTCGTGCCCCAGCCTAGAGGCCCCTCACACATCCTGAGCCCCTCATTTCTGACACCACCCCAGAGCCCACACCCCCAGTTAGGGCTCTCACCCCCCTACACACACACACACACACACCCCAACCCATTGAAAGTGAGTGAGCATGGGGGAGAATGAGCCACCGAAGGAGGGGGAATGTAGTGAGAGAGGGGCAGGGCCTCAGGGAAAGGGCAGGGCTATGGTGTTCAGTTTCGTGCTATTAGAAAGTTGACAACTCTACTGTGCATGTGAACCTACAGTTAGCCTGCCACTATCTAAATTTCCAGGAGTTATGAAGAACATTAGATTATATCTTTTTTTAAGTGAATTTAGAATTGGTGCCAGATGCTGGATTCAAACACCAGAGGTCAAGAACCTCTGTTTTTCCATTACAGCTAGGGAAGCATCAGGAGATAGAAAAGCTCTGGATCCCATTTCCAATTATCCAAGCCAGTATGCTCAAAAGCATCAGTTCAGCTGAGAACTTCTGAATGTGCTTTTTTCTTTATTAATTTACGTCTCTTTATCTTCAGATTCATTCTTTAAATAAAAAAGTCATCTTCTCATTTTTAAAAAATTGCCTCATTTTCCTCTTCATGACCAAGGTTTTCCCCAGGTATTCACATTTTGCATATGGCATTTCATAGGGAATTTTCACAAAAACACATATAATAGCTACAGTTGACTGATAGGACATTAACTTCAAAGCAGGTAAGCAAAGAAGAGACAAATTCTACGGTCGTGTTCTAGTGAGCACAGACAGCATGGCTAAAAGAACAAGAAATGTCTGATTCCCTCTGTTTACTGTGTCACAATCCACTACCCATATGAGGGTAAAGAATGAGGTTTAATAATAACTTGTCAAGTTTTCAAAGGAATTGCTTACAAAAGTTTCCAAGAAACTAGTATTTTGTATGTGTGTCGTCAGATGTGATCATTTTTGGTGGATTAGAATGGAGTAGGGGTTTTTTAAACTGGAGGGGGCTACCTGACATTTTGTATCCTCCACTTGGTTTTCTGCAAACTTTTTCTCTAGCAGTTTGCTATACTTTGAAGTAAAATAGGAGAACATAATAAAAATTACTTCTGGTTTCCCAAGACTGGGCCAGAAATACACTTCGTTTCTATGGTGTGCCATGTTATGGGCCGGATCCTGCAAGATGATGAACATCCAGTGACTGTCCTGAACTCCCATTGACTTAATGTGAACTGCAAGTGCTCTGCACCCCCAAAGGATATTCACAGGCCTTTGCAGAATTCAGCTCTTATTTTGTAGTATTATTTAAATTATCCTTTTGAGAACTTTGGGTATGTCTAGATTAGAAATAGGAGGTGTAAATTCCATCTTGAGGAGACCCTGACCGAGCTGGTGTGCTAGAAATAGAAATGTAGCTGTGGCGATGCAAGGGGCTAGCCACGCCGAGTACGCCCCATTGTCTCAGATGGGAGTGTACTCAGGGCGGCTAAGCCCCTCCCACTGCTCACACCACTAGAGCTACACTTAAATATTTAGCACATTAGCTAGATTAGAACTAGCACAAGCATGTCTCCTTGAGCCGGCATTGACACCTTCAGCTAGCATGTCAACAGACCCTAATGACAGGTTTCATAGTAGCAGCCGTGTTAGTCTGTATTCGCAAAAAGAAAAGGACTACTTGTGGCACCTTAGAGACTAACAAATTTATTAGAGCATAAGCTTTCGTGAGCTAAAGCTTATGCTCTAATAAATTTGTTAGTCTCTAAGGTGCCACAAGTACTCCTTTTCTTTTTGCGAACAGACCCTAAGACTCCTATCCTGCAAAGGGAACTGCTTGGACGAAGCTCTGCACCTGCATGGAGCCCTCCTTGACTTAAATGGTTCTCTGCAAAGGCACCTGGGTTCTCTCCAGCAAATCTCTTTGCAGGATTGCAGTCTAAGAACCCAATTCAGCTTTCATTATAGTTAACAGAAAGACTCCCATTGACTTAGGAGGCATAGAAGCAGATCTTGGAATTTAAAAAAAAAAATTAGAGCACTATGGTATTTTGGCAAACTATTCACTAAAGCCAAAATTTCCAAACTTGAAGCCTGAAGCTCAACACTTAAATAATCAAAGTACCTAAATAAAAGTAAATTTATGTCACACTATTTGGGATTATAACACATTTTAAGGGTTCTACTTTGTCTTTTTTCTTCTGAAACTAGACAAAATTTTTATTTGGCTCTGAAGCTTTGGTATCATAGAGACTAATGAAAAAGCTAGAGCAGCAAGACATTGGTACAGTTTAGGAATAAATTTTGGTTCCCAAGCAGAGTCCCTAGGGCTTACTTCACCAACAGCTCATAAAGAGGGTTTTTCCCATATGATAAACACTGGAAACTTTGCTGATAAGTTTATGCTTTTATTATTAAAAATAAAAAAGATAAGAGCTATATTAATGTTCAGCTATAATTATATAAGCAAATTGGTCCTGATCCTGAAGCTCTTTCCCACTTATTTCAATGGAAGGTTTTTTTCATAGGGAATGCAGGATCTTTAAAAATAAAAGAGAGAGGACATATTAAAGACAAAAAAATAAAAAAAATAAGTTTACAAAATGAAATGGCAAAAGTTATGTGACTTGAATGTTCAGCATACAAATGTTAATGCACAAAAGCAAGGAATTACAAAAATTACACTTCTCATACACATACTGGGCCTTTCTCCCATGTGCAATAGCCATTGTTGAAATGTGAAGGACCTTTAAAGTGGATGTAAATGTAACCGATCAGTGTAAAGCACCCTTAGTGTAATTGAGCATTCATTCACTGACATTGCACATATATAATATTTTGATTACTAATTCGATTTTACCTGAACATATGCATGCACAATATGAATTACTTAATATTATTAAGATATCCAGAGAAGAAAAATATAAGGTTATTTGTACATTTAAATGCATAACCCTAATTTAGATGAACATTTTCTGTATTTTTTTTCTTTTTTAGGAAAACATAGGAGAAAGTCTGGGCTTAATAATGTTATCATTTAAGTAGCTCCTATGGGCTTTGAAATTCATAATTCAATGAGATGAGCAAGGGGAAAGGATAAATTCATAATCCTTTGCTTAATATTAGTACTTGGCACATATGTAGTGTTTTTTATCTGTAAATCCTAGTACAGACATTACCTAATTATTCCTCACAATGTGTCTGTAAGGTAGATAGATGTTATACCAATATTAGAAATTAGAAAAGTCAGACAAATGAGATCATGCCACTTCCTCTAGGCCACAGAGTAATACATGGCATAAAATTAGGATTAGATTAGGATTAGAACTCAGGAACATTTTACAACTATATTTAGGCATCTAGACCACACTGTCTCTGTCTATTAGATACCACTTCTCTGTTCTGCCACTGTAGTATCACACTTCATCACCACAGGGAAAAGTAGGACCCATAATTCCCAAAGAGTACAGCTTTACCAGTGGTTTCAGAGTAGCAGCCGTGTTAGTCTGTATTCTCAAAAAGAAAAGGAGTACTTGTGGCACCTTAGAGACTAACAAATTTATTAGAGCATAAGCTTTCATGAGCTACAGCTCACTTCATCGGATGCATTTGGTGGAAAAAACAGAGGAGAGATTTATATACACACACACAGAGAACATGAAACAATGGGTTTATCATACACACTGTAAGGAGAGTGATCACTTAAGATAAGCCATCACCCACAGCAGGGGGGGGAAAGGAGGAAAACCTTTCATGGTGACAAGCAGGTAGGCTAATTCCAGCAGTTAACAAGAATATCAGATGTTTCAGAGTAGCAGCCGTGTTAGTCTGTATTCTCAAAAAGAAAAGGAGTACTTGTGGCACCTTAGAGACTAACAAATTTATTAGAGCATAAGCTTTCGTGAGCTACAGCTCACTTCATCGGATGCAAAGCTTATGCTCTAATAAATTTGTTAGTCTCTAAGGTGCCACAAGTACTCCTTTTCTTTTTAAGAATATCAGAGGAACAGTGGGGGGTGGGGTGGGAGGGAGAAATACCATGGGGAAATAGTTTTACTTTGTGTAATGACTCATCCATTCCCAGTCTCTATTCAAGCCTAAGTTAATTGTATCCAGTTTGCAAATTAATTCCAATTCAGCAGTCTCTCGTTGGAGTCTGTTTTTGAAGCTTTTTTGTTGAAGTATAGCCACTCTTAGGTCTGTGATCGAGTGACCAGAGAGATTGAAGTGTTCTCCAACTGGTTTTTGAATGTTATAATTCTTGACGTCTGATTTGTGTCCATTCATTCTTTTACGTAGAGACTGTCCAGTTTGGCCAATGTACATGGCAGAGGGGCATTGCTGGCACATGATGGCATATATCACATTGGTAGATGCGCAGGTGAAGGAGCCTCTGATAGTGTGGCTGATGTGATTAGGCCCTATGATGGTATCCCCTGAATAGATATGTGGACAGAGTTGGCAACGGGCTTTGTTGCAAGGATAGGTTCCTGGGTTAGTGGTTCTGTTGTGTGGTGTGTGGTTGCTGGTGAGTATTTGCTTCAGATTGGGGGGCTGTCTGTAAGCAAGGACTGGTCTGTCTCCCAAGATCTGAGAGAGCGATGGCTCGTCCTTCAGGATAGGTTGTAGATCCTTGATGATGCGTTGGAGGGGTTTTAGTTGGGGGCTGAAGGTGATGGCTAGTGGCGTTCTGTTGTTTTCTTTGTTGGGCCTGTCCTGTAGTAGGTGACTTCTGGGTACTCTTCTGGCTCTGTCAATCTGTTTCTTCACTTCAGCAGGTGGGTACTGTAGTTGTAGGAATGCATGATAGAGATCTTGTAGGTGTTTGTCTCTGTCTGAGGGGTTGGAGCAAATGCGGTTATATCGTAGCGCTTGCCTGTAGACAATGGATCGAGTGGTATGATCTGGATGAAAGCTAGAGGCATGTAGGTAGGAATAGCGGTCAGTAGGTTTCCGATATAGGGTGGTGTTTATGTGACCATCGCTTATTAGCACCGTAGTGTCCAGGAAGTGGATCTCTTGTGTGGACTGGTCCAGGCTGAGGTTGATGGTGGGATGGAAATTGTTGAAATCATGGTGGAATTCCTCAAGAGCTTCTTTTCCATGGGTCCAGATGATGAAGATGTCATCAATGTAGCGCAAGTAGAGTAGGGGCATTAGGGAACGAGAGCTGAGGAAGCGTTGTTCTAAGTCAGCCATAAAAATGTTGGCATACTGTGGGGCCATGCGGGTACCCATCGCAGTGCCGCTGATTTGAAGGTATACATTGTCCCCCAATCTGAAGCAAATACTCACCAGCAACCACACACCACACAACAGAACCACTAACCCAGGAACCTATCCTTGCAACAAAGCCCGTTGCCAACTCTGTCCACATATCTATTCAGGGGATACCATCATAGGGCCTAATCACATCAGCCACACTATCAGAGGCTCCTTCACCTGCGCATCTACCAATGTGATATATGCCATCATGTGCCAGCAATGCCCCTCTGCCATGTACATTGGCCAAACTGGACAGTCTCTACGTAAAAGAATGAATGGACACAAATCAGACGTCAAGAATTATAACATTCTAAAACCAGTTGGAGAACACTTCAATCTCTCTGGTCACTCGATCACAGACCTAAGAGTGGCTATACTTCAACAAAAAAGCTTCAAAAACAGACTCCAACGAGAGACTGCTGAATTGGAATTAATTTGCAAACTGGATACAATTAACTTAGGCTTGAATAGAGACTGGGAATGGATGAGTCATTACACAAAGTAAAACTATTTCCCCATGGTATTTCTCCCTCCCACCCCACCCCCCACTGTTCCTCTGATATTCTTGTTAACTGCTGGAATTAGCCTACCTGCTTGTCACCATGAAAGGTTTTCCTCCTTTCCCCCCCCTGCTGTGGGTGATGGCTTATCTTAAGTGATCACTCTCCTTACAGTGTGTATGATAAACCCATTGTTTCATGTTCTCTGTGTGTGTGTATATAAATCTCTCCTCTGTTTTTTCCACCAAATGCATCCGATGAAGTGAGCTGTAGCTCACGAAAGCTTATGCTCTAATAAATTTGTTAGTCTCTAAGGTGCCACAAGTACTCCTTTAGCTTTACCAGTGGAAGCTGTGGTGTAAAGATGACTTGTATGTATATGATTGTGTCATCTAACCCCGCTGAGAGCATGAGAACTTCCAGTATACTGTACTCGGTTTCCCCCAAACTTCATCTGTCTTTTCTATTTAGAGTGCAAGATCTTTGGTACAGGGACTGTCTTTTATTATGTCTTTATATAGCACTTAGCACAATGGGGCTTTGATCCCGATGAAGGCCTAGGGTTACCAACTTTATAATATTTAAAAACCGGACACTGCAGCAGGAGTGTCGGAACCTCCTCTGCCCCTCCTCTTCCCACTGAGGCCCCACCTCTGCCCTGCCCCTTCTCCCCAATGCCCCACCCCTGCCTTGCCTCTTCCCCCAAGATCCCATCCCTGCCCCACCTCTTCCTCCAGGTCCTGCCCACCATTCGCTCCTCTTCCTCCGTCCCCCCGTTGCTCACTGCTTTTCCTCTCTCCCCCCCAACCCCCGGGTCAGGAGGGACTCACCTGCGGAACTGGGGCTGGGAGCTGCAGCTGCCCGATGCAAGTAGGAGGTGGCCCTGGCTAAATAGGGCCTGGCATGAGTGATGTCCTGGTGCCTCCCTGCCTTCCCTGCCCTCAGTAACCAGACTTTGGGTGTCCATTCAGTAGACCTAACCGGACACTGTCAGGTCCCCTCTTCCAGTCGAAAATCAGGCACCTGACAACCCTATTAGTGCCTCTAGATACTACTGGAAAACATATAATAAATAATAATGATGAAGACCTAAGTATTTGGATTGGAGTTCTAATTAACAGAGATAGGCTGAGCCAACACTGCAGAACCAAACACCTTTGCTGGGGAAGTTTAGATTTGAATCTGAATCCAAATTTAACAGCCCATGATCATCTCTGAAAAATGAAGAAAATCTTTAATCCCTTCCTCCTCTTTTGTGTACTGAAGAATTACACAGAAATCCTCTCTGTGATTTTTTTTCTCCCATAGGGGCTTTGTGCTACCTCTTCAAGCATCAGTGCATTAGGAGATTATGTAAAATGACTGGTGGATGGGATTACTTGCCATCACATGACCTGTTTACACTTGAAATAATCTTTTGATTCCCTCTTTTATCTGCACAAGTTGCTAGCCTAAAGAGTCAGAATGTTGTGTCAGTTTCCTCTCACATGGATAATTTTCTTTCCTTACATTAAAAAAACAACATACCACCATATATCCTATCAAGTGATTTTTCAAAATGTCATGAGAGATAGAAATAAACCCTGGTCTTTTATGTTTTAGATTGTTACCTTGATCTGCATTTCATTTCATTGCACTAAAATGCTCAAACTGTGTACTTTATAAATAAAGTTTGTTTGTTTGTTTGTTTGATTGTTTGTACTGTATAATAAAAGAAAATATGCCGTTACTGTCTCCCCTAAAAACCAGTAGGTATACGCAGGGACTAAAATTTGCTTTAAAATTGAATTTAAAAATAAACAATTGTGACTTTATTTTTCTTAAATTGACTTCTAAATCTCATACTACCTTTGCCTCACTGATATTAAAGTCATTTACCCACTGCTATATTTCAATAGCCAATGCACTACTGGAAATGAATTTTTAATAGATCAGTAAAAAGAGAGCAAGATTCAAGACTCAAAGAGTCAAACTACAAAAATGAAAGTTCAACTTATAGAACAAGCATAGGCACAAGCATGTTCATACAATTTAAGTGTTTGCTTTAAATCATAAACAAAGGTGTAATTTCCATTGACCATTCAGTCAAAAAACAGTTTTTCACACAGTATTGCAGAGAAAAAATTTGAGTTTTAATACCCTCTCTGGTCTTGAACTCATTCTCCACGGTTGTCAACTTTTATCCACTCACACATCTGGTCTGAGGCACCACAGAGTAAGAAACAAGAGGGTAATTGCCTTCCAAATGAATCTTCATTTTTAGCTAGCCCCTAATAAAATCAACATCCATAGAGTAGCCCGAGCACTACTGCATAGTGTGACAAGCAAGACTTCCCTGTGAACTCTCCCTGAAGCAGCTTTGACATAATACACTCCCTAACATGTTCCAGCTCAATATTGTCTCTCCACGAACTGTTAGGACTAATAAGGACTCCTTTCTTTGCAATCAGTCAAACAATTCATGCTTGCATTCAAAGCATTTCACTTGATTTGCCATCTTTTACTTTCATTTTATGACCCTGAAAAAGTAGCTAGTAGATAAATGTCTCCCTTTCTCAAACCCACAGACATTAAGGAATAACCACTCAGAGCCTCAAAAGTATGTAGGCACCTAACACCCATTGATTTGAGGATCTAGGCCAATGGGACCAAATGATCAAAATCCAAAGAGGCTTTTGCCAAAGGAAAAACAATGATCTCTTGTGTGCAGCCCATGATGCAGCAAAGACACTAACCAGCTGTCACAAAGCAAGGCAGCATTGTCTGCAGCATTGTTAGAAATAAGCCCCAGCTGTGCTCTGTCTCTGGCCTGGTAACAAGCAGAACTACTGTGATTTGGTGGGGCGGTGCATTTGTCTTGACATTTCCCTCAAGTGCCTTTTTACAACTCCACTTCTATTAATTAACTTCATCTTCTAGCTATACAGGATAACTGCCTCCTCTTCAGATATGTGAGAGGCAAACAGTATGGAGTGTGGAGTTGCACTTAGGCTGATTGGCTGTGTGGGATGATGGTACAAGTAGCACAATGTCAAATTTACTGGATAAGGCCATTGCCGTTAAAGTTTTATCACAGCTGAGGAAACTCACTTTGGAAGAAGTTTTTCAAAAATTATTTATTTATTTAAAAGCTTCTAAGCTCACTTAAGGGAACCAAAGACAGATAACCATGCAATGAAGAAATAAAAGAGCAACAGGGGATAAACTAGATTTATACGACAATGACTGGTGAAGGCTCTATTTTCTACTAAAAAGAAAGAACAAGAGATCACTTTTGATGAGAACAAAATGGACAAGGAAATGCTTTTCCCATAACAGGTGAGTTCTGATATAGCACTTCCAATGGACTAAATTTGAGAATAGAAAGTAGAGCTGGCTAAAACATGGTAAACAATTTTCATGAAAATTTCCCCTACTTTTTCACCCCAATTTCAAAAAATATTGACCAGCTCCTGCTAAAAATTGAGAATCAGTCGATTTTGATAGGTCTTGGAACAAGTCTGGGGGAAAGCAAAGCAGGGTGAATACCATTGATAAGTGATTTGAAGATTGGGACAGATTCACTTGAGAGAACGCCGTGCATTACAGAAACCCACAAGGACACAGTTGGTGTGCTGCAACCACAGCTTATTATAGCAGTGTATCACCGTTATCTTGTGCTGCCCATATCAGTTTGTTGCATCGAGCTGTTGTTGCTTGTCATATACTTAGGTCTTGTCTACGCTACAGGGGAAATTCAATCTAAGCTATGCAATTTCAGTTACACGAATAGTGTAACTCAGACCGACATAGCTTAGACCTTAGACTGCTGATACATCGATCGCCGCTCGTCGATCCCCAGGTAAGTGTAGACAAGCCTTTAGACTATAAGCTCTTTGAAACAGATGTTCTTTTCATTATGTGTCTATGTACAGCGCCTAGCACAATGGGTCTGTGATCTGTTACTGAGGTGCTAAGTGCTTCTGCAGTATAAAATAATCATAAGGATAACTGTCAGAGGAGGACATCTTGCCTGCCTTCTTGTGCCAAAGCATAGTTGCAGAGACTGTCTGGGGAATTACTTCTTGCTAGGAATGCCACCTGAGCATTTTGTAGCTCTATCTCTTCCCTAACTCATGAGTAATTTACTTGATTTCCTCCCTTTCAAAAATACCCAAACAAACAGTCAAAATACACCTTTTTATTTGTTCACTAACACTGTTCCTCTCCAGCTTTTGGCAGTCATCTGGAAATGTGGCTAGTAGGGCTTGTTAAGTGCCGCAGTAGCAGCATTGATCGGCAAATTTGTTTTCATTATTTGACAGCCCCCTCATCTTGACCTGACATTACACAGCGCTCATCACCCTCAGTGTATACTGACGCTACATCAGCATGCATAGTGAATGTTACATTGTTTAGCATTCTCAGAATTCACAGCTTCTCCTTGGGTAGTAAAAATATTCCCAGTGACACACAGAGCAAATGGGTCCTGAGTCTTGACTAAATGCTGGAAGCTTAAATACTTAACAGCAGGTCATACTTTTCATATCCAGAAGCAATAGGCAGAGGGATCTGCTCATATTGCTCATGTTTTATTGTCATACACATTGCTCTGACAGAGACACTGTCAGCATTGAGGAGTTTGGGCCTTTCTGTCTGGTAGTTGTGACAATAACACTTCCTTAATTTTCACTTGGAACCATAATTTACAAGAAGAGCAGCTGAAAATATTTGCAAAAAGAAAAGGAGTACTTGTGGCACCTTAGAGACTAACAAATTTATTAGAGCATAAGCTTTCGTGAGCTACAGCTCACAGTGAGCTGTAGCTCACGAAAGCTTATGCTCTAATAAATTTGTTAGTCTCTAAGGTGCCACAAGTACTCCTTTTCTTTTTGCGAATACAGACTAACACGGCTGCTACTCTGAAACCTGTGAAAATATTTGATGAAGCAGGCGAAACAAGAAGGGGTGATTCAATTTTGCTAATCGCTCTCACTCTCTCATTTGAATGAGAAGGCTGAAGCTTCACATTTCTCTCTCACTCTCTCATTTGAATGAGAAGGCTGAAGCCAGAGCCTCGCGAACCAGCTGAGCGGCAGCGAACCAGCGGAGCAGCGGGGACAGCAGAGCAGCTCACAGCAGGAGTTTGCCTGGGAGTTCGCCTGGAGTGAGCCCATTGAGGTTTACATCTTGCCAACGTCTCTGAGGAAGCTCATAGTAGGTAGGTGATATGGAAGGGGGGGGTTCAGCTGTTGTGACCTGCACTGGATGTGCCATGTTTGTCTTTCTTCCACAGGACAGAAGCGACTTTGTCTGTACAAAGTGCAAGCTGGTCTCCATATTGGAAGAGAAGATTGAAGGTCTGGAGCAACAGGTAACGACCCTGCGTTGTATACGAGAGACTGAGGATTTTCTGGACCAAACTCAGGATAGCCTTCTAGGGGCACAAAGCTCTAAAGATATAGAGCAGGTTGCACAGAGGAGCCAAGAGGCCAGTGAAGAAGCTTGGCAACATGTGACCTCCAGAAGAGGTAAGCGGAATGTCCGGGTTCCAGTAACACAGACACAGGTAACTAACCGCTTTCATGTTCTCTCCACAGGTACCATTGCGGAGAGTGGACCAGATGATACGTCTGGGGGGAGAAAGCAGAAGGAGACCCCGCTGGTTGGGAGGCATGAGATGCGATGTCCTGAGGTTGGGGGTTCCACGACCACCACTCCCAAGAGGAGAAGGCGGGTGGTGGTGGTCGGGGACTCTCTCCTCCGGGGGACTGAGTCATCTATCTGCCGCCCTGACCGGGAAAACCGAGAAGTCTGCTGCTTGCCAGGGGCTAAGATTCGTGATGTGACGGAGAGACTGCCGAGACTCATCAAGCCCTCGGATCGCTACCCCTTCCTGCTTCTCCACGTGGGCACCAATGATACTGCCAAGAATGACCTTGAGCGGATCACTGCGGACTACGTGGCTCTGGGAAGAAGGATAAAGGAGTTGGAGGCGCAAGTGGTGTTCTCGTCCATCCTCCCCGTGGAAGGAAAAGGCCTGGGTAGGGACCGTCGAATCGTGGAGGTCAACGAATGGCTACGCAGGTGGTGTCGGAGAGAAGGCTTTGGATTCTTTGACCATGGGATGGTGTTCCATGAAGGAGGAGTGCTGGGCAGAGACGGGCTCCATCTTACGAAGAGAGGGAAGAACATCTTTGCCAGCAGGCTGGCTAACCTAGTGAGGAGGGCTTTAAACTAGGTTCACCGGGGGAAGGAGACCAAAGCCCTGAGGTAAGTGGGAAAGCGGGATACCGGGAGGAAGCACAGGCAGGAATGTCTGAGAGGGGAGGGCTCCTGCCTCATACTGGGAATGAGGGGCGATCAACAGGTTATCTCAAGTGCTTATATACAAATGCACAAAGCCTTGGAAACAAGCAGGGAGAACTGGAGGTCCTGGTGATGTCAAGGAATTATGACGTGATTGGAATAACAGAGACTTGGTGGGATAACTCACATGACTGGAGTACAGTCATGGATGGTTATAAACTGTTCAGGAAGGACAGGCAGGGCAGAAAAGGTGGGGGAGTAGCACTGTATGTAAGGGAGCAGTATGACTGCTCAGAGCTCCGGTACGAAACTGTGGAAAAACCTGAGTGTCTCTGGATTAAGTTTAGAAGTGTGTGCAACAAGAGTGATGTCATGGTGGGAGTCTGCTATAGACCACCGGACCAGGGGGATGAGGTGGATGAGGCTTTCTTCCGGCAACTCACGGAAGCTACTAGATCGCATGCCCTGATTCTCATGGGTGACTTTAATTTTCCTGATATCTGCTGGGAGAGCAATACAGCGGTGCATAGACAATCCAGGAAGTTTTTGGAAAGCGTAGGGGACAATTTCCTGGTGCAAGTGCTAGGGGAGCCAACTAGGGGGAGCGCTTTTCTTGACTTGCTGCTCACAAACCGGGTAGAATTAGTGGGGGAAGCAAAAGTGGATGGGAATCTGGGAGGCAGTGACCATGAGTTGGTTGAGTTCAGGATCCTGACGCAGGGAAGAAAGGTAAGCAGCAGGATACGGACCCTGGACTTCAGGAAAGCAGACTTTGACTCCCTCAGGGAACAGATGGCCAGGATCCCCTGGGGGACTAACATGAAAGGGAAGGGAGTCCAGGAGTGCTGGCTGTATTTCAAGGAATCCCTGTTGAGGTTACAGGGACAAACCATCCCGATGAGTCGAAAGAATAGTAAATATGGCAGGCGACCAGCTTGTCTTAATGGTGAAATCCTAGCGGATCTTAAACATAAAAAAGAAGCTTACAAGAAGTGGAAGGTTGGACATATGACCAGGGAAGAGTATAAAAATATTGCTCGGGCATGTAGGAAAGATATCAGGAGGGCCAAATCGCACCTGGAGCTGCAGCTAGCAAGAGATGTCAAGAGTAACAAGAAGGGTTTCTTCAGGTATGTTGGCAACAAGAAGAAAGCCAAGGAAAGTGTGGGCCCCTTACTGAATGAGGGAGGCAAGCTAGTGACAGAGGATGTGGAAAAAGCTAATGTACTCAATGCTTTTTTTGCTTCTGTTTTCACTAACAAGGTCAGCTCCCAGACTGCTGTGCTGGGCAACACAAAATGGGGAAGAGATGGCCAGCCCTCTGTAGAGATAGAGGTGGTTAGGGACTATTTAGAAAAGCTGGACGTGCACAAGTCCATGGGGCCGGACGAATTGCATCCGAGAGTGCTGAAGGAATTGGCGGCTGTGATTGCAGAGCCCTTGGCCATTATCTTTGAAAACTCGTGGCGAACGGGGGAAGTCCCGGATGACTGGAAAAAGGCTAATGTAGTGCCCATCTTTAAAAAAGGGAAGAAGGAGGATCCTGGGAACTACAGGCCGGTCAGCCTCACCTCAGTCCCTGGAAAAATCATGGAGCAGGTCCTCAAAGAATCAATCCTGAAGCACTTAGAGGAGAGGAAAGTGATCAGGAACAGTCAGCATGGATTCACCAAGGGAAGGTCATGCCTGACTAATCTAATCGCCTTTTATGATGAGATTACTGGTTCTGTGGATGAAGGGAAAGCAGTGGATGTATTGTTTCTTGACTTTAGCAAAGCTTTTGACACGGTCTCCCACAGCATTCTTGTCAGCAAGTTAAGGAAGTATGGGCTGGATGAATGCACTATAAGGTGGGTAGAAAGCTGGCTAGATTGTCGGGCTCAACGGGTAGTGATCAATGGCTCCATGTCTAGTTGGCAGCCGGTGTCAAGTGGAGTGCCCCAGGGGTCGGTCCTGGGGCCCGTTTTGTTCAATATCTTCATAAATGATCTGGAGGATGGTGTGGATTGCACTCTCAGCAAATTTGCGGATGATACTAAACTGGGAGGAGTGGTAGATACGCTGGAGGGGAGGGATAGGATACAGAAGGACCTAGACAAATTGGAGGATTGGGCCAAAAGAAATCTAATGAGGTTCAATAAGGATAAGTGCAGGGTCCTGCACTTAGGATGGAAGAATCCAATGCACCGCTACAGACTAGGGACCGAATGGCTCGGCAGCAGTTCTGCGGAAAAGGACCTAGGGGTGACAGTGGACGAGAAGCTGGATATGAGTCAGCAGTGTGCCCTTGTTGCCAAGAAGGCCAATGGCATTTTGGGATGTATAAGTAGGGGCATAGCGAGCAGATCGAGGGACGTGATCGTTCCCCTCTATTCGACACTGGTGAGGCCTCATCTGGAGTACTGTGTCCAGTTTGGGCCCCACACTACAGGAAGGATGTGGATAAATTGGAAAGAGTACAACGAAGGGCAACGAAAATGATTAGGGGTCTAGAGCACATGACTTATGAGGAGAGGCTGAGGGAGCTGGGATTGTTTAGTCTGCAGAAGAGAAGAATGAGGGGGGATTTGATAGCTGCTTTCAACTACCTGAAAGGGGGTTTCAAAGAGGATGGCTCTAGACTGTTCTCAATGGTAGCAGATGACAGAACGAGGAGTAATGGTCTCAAGTTGCAATGGGGGAGGTTTAGATTGGATATTAGGAAAAACTTTTTCACTAAGAGGGTGGTGAAACACTGGAATGCGTTACCTAGGGAGGTGGTAGAATCTCCTTCCTTAGAGGTTTTTAAGGTCAGGCTTGACAAAGCCCTGGCTGGGATGATTTAACTGGGACTTGGTCCTGCTTTGAGCAGGGGGTTGGACTAGATGACCTTCTGGGGTCCCTTCCAACCCTGATATTCTATGATTCTATGATTCTATGATTCAGACTAGCTACTTCTGTGAGAATTCCTTCTTCCTTCGACAAACAGGCACCAATGGGCAGTGACACCTAAATATTTCTGTTATATTTTGGGTTGAACAAAGTGGCTAGGATGCAACGGGGGACTTTTTCATTCTGGAAATTCTTACATCATTATCAAATCTGGCACATAAAATATCCCACTCACAACAGCCCCTGTAAGGATAAATTGTGACAGGCCCTGACCTGATCTTCAGGAAAGGAGCATTCAAGGAGCCTCCCCACATATTGTGCAGCCCAGGCAAGGGCCCATTACAGTTGCTGCCTCTGAACCTGAGGGAGCTCAGGGATAGCCAAGGAGGGGAGAAAGTGGAAGCAAGACCATGGCTCTGTCCCCCTTCATACCAGACTATGGAGTAGACTGTGTACTGAGGGAGCAGACTCCACCATCACAGGGAGCTGAGACACCTTTCTGTACTATATGCTTTAGTCAAACACAAGTTACTGGACACAATATAGGGGAAACTGAGTGAAATTCTCTGGCCTGTGATATACAGGTGGTCAGACTAGATAATTTAATGATCCCTTCTGGTCTTAAAAATCCATGAAAATGATTAGAGAGACAGGGTGGGTGAGGCAATATTTTTTAGTGGAGCAACTTCTGCTGGTGACAGAGACAAACTTTTGAGCTTACACAGAGCTCTTCTTCAGGTCTGAAAAAGGTACTTGGTGTCACCGCTAAACACAAGGTCGAACAGATAGTTTAGCATAAGTAGTTAGCACATATTCTAGGGACCCTTCAAGGTGAAGTGACCTGTTAACACCCCTGTAAGTACAGGACAAAAAGGGGGATTAATGGGTTACAGATTGATGTAATAAGCCATAAATCCAGTGTCTCTTTTCAGTTCATGATTTTTAGTGACTAGCAAAATTATGAATTTACATTCCCAGATTGTCTTTTGAAAGTGTTGTGCAGGTTTCCTTTGAGGATGAGGACTGAATAGGTCAGTTATAGAGGGTTTGCTTTGTGAAAAGTGTTCACCCCATAGGTACCAACTCTGTGGGTTCTCTGGAGATGAGGCACCCATGGAAAAAAATAGTCTCCAATCAGCTCCTCTTCCCCCAGTGCCTCCAGCCTGCCTGCGGGCCCTGCCGATCAGCTTCTCCCTTCCCCACCCTTCCAAGCCTTCTGCCCGCCAGTGATCAGCTGTTCAGCAGCATGCAGGAGGCTCTGTGGGGGAGAGGGAGGAGCAGGAAGAGGCGGGTGGGGCCTGGGATGGAGCAGGGTTCGAACATCCCCTGGGAACTCAGGAAGTCTGCGGCTCTGGTTCATGGTGTTTTTGTCTTTCATCGTTTTCCTGAGTGAGTTCATCTGAAAGCATAGTGATTGTCTGGTTTCATCTACATAGCTGTTACTGGGGCATTTAGTGCACTGAATGAGGTACATCACATGTTGGGACAGGCATGTTGTAGGACCCATGGATCCTGAAAGATGTGTTCTGGGGGTTGTTGATCTTTGTTGCAGTGGAAACATACCTGCAGGTTTTGCATCTGTTGTTCTGGCAGGGTCTGGTGCTGCTTTGAGTTGGTGCGTCCTAGTCTGTGAGGAGCTTGCTTCTGATAATGGGTCTGGAGAGATTGGAGGGTTGTTTGAATGCCAGAAGAGGGGCTCAGAAGAGATTTCTTTTAGGATGAGGTCCCCACTGAGTATAGGTTGTAATTGTTTGATGATGCCCTGTATGGGTTCCAATGTGGGGTGATAGGTGACAACTAGGGGTGTGCAGTCAGAGGGGGGTTATTTTTATATTGAAGCGGGTTCTTTGGGAGTATTTCATGGGGGGGACAATAGATACAACAACACAGCATCCATGAAAATTAACAACAGTTTCCTGGCTCCAACCAGAAAAGCACTTAAGCACATGCTTTATCTTAATACTTCCATGGGACTATTTTTGTGTCTATGTGCGTAACTGCTTTGCTGGATCAGGGCCCCCTTGCATAACCTCTGCTTTTCCTGAGGTGATACAGATCCACATCATCTCCAGTTTTCCCCTTAAACCTATATTCTTTATCTTTTCATTACATAAACTTATTATTTTACTAATGCTTGTCATTAGAGTGTTTACTAGCCCTAACTTTGCACTTCCACATTCAAAGCACTTTACCAACATTAACTAATTAGCCCTATAATGCTCTTGTGAGGTAAACATTATTAGCCCTATTTTACTTATGGGGAAAATGAAGCACAAAGGGGTCAGTTAAATAGCTTGCCAAAGGCCACACATAAAGCCAGTAGCAGAATGAGGACTGGAACTCTTGACTACTTGCTGCCACTCACCCGCGATGCTTCTCAACTGAGTTTTCATCCTGCCCTAGGAACCTAATCTTTCCCCTGCAGTCTCACCTGGAATAGAATTCCATCACTCACTAATAATTTGTCTCCTATTACCCTCCTCTCATTTGCTGCCAGAACACCCAGAGACATGTCTGTCTCTCATGTTTGACCTCTCACTCCTCATCAACTCCAGGGAGATTCATTCCTGCAGAGCTGCTTTTATTGCAATTCTTGCCCACCCTAAAATAAGCCTTCCAGTTTAGGGATCATTCAACTTCATCTGATGACCTGAAAGGTTCTGATAGGTTTTGTCTGCATAAGTCTGTGCTTTCATGAATCAGCTGATTCAGAAATGTTCGAAGTATTAGGGGACATACTGTGCTTCTGAAACTAAGGGAAGCTGGCTGCACTGAATATAAACTCTTTCAACTTGCCCAAACTATATTCAAAGAGTAGTCAGGCTGTAGGCTCTCAAGGGAATAGTTTAATAACAGCTTACTGAACAAAAGGAGTTTTCCAGTGAAAAGAACAGGAAGGAATTAAGAGTCCATGACTATGAGTAAAATATCTTTAAAAGAAAACGCAGACCTACCTGTAGACAACTTTAATCTTTAATCTCTACTTCCAGCTTTCCTTCTTTTTTACTCCCAACTCTTTTTTTTTAATAAAATCTTCACTCACTTTCCTAACAATGTACTACTGAAGAAATTTGATCAAGGCAAAACGATTCCTATCATGGACAGCAACTAAATTAGACAAGTATAATGTAATCTACAGAACTTTCTTTTAAACAATAACCTCGGGTTGGACAAATGAACTGTGTGGCCAAGACACATGTGTGCATCCAGACACACACACGCGGTTGTTGGGTTTAGTGTGCAGGGCCTGGGTGGTGTTGGTGGCCTATGATACACAGGTGGTCTGATTAGATGAGCTTGTGGTCCCTTCTGCCCTTAAACTCCATGACACAGACCAAAAAAATATAAAGGCTGAGATTTCCAAAACTGCCTGTGGGATTTGGATACCCAATTCCGATTAAATTTAATAGGAATAGGATGTCCAAATCCCTTAGATATCTTTAAAAAATCTCTGCCAAAAATTATAAATGGAAACATAATTTGATTGGCTACAGTCAGTGAGGATAAACTGTGTCCAGTTTATGTCTGAAACTCTTTGGGAACCATTTCCGGACTGCAGTTCAACATCAAGCTACAGGAACTCTGACACCTTTGCATGACTGTGATGTGCAGAGGCATCACCGGGAACCCCCAGATGAGTGCATCCTGACTGAGTGCAATTTTCTGTTAATTGGGATTGGTACATGTATTCTCTGTGTGTTGCTAATAGATAGATGTTTAAAGCACAGCTGTTGAAGTCTCTTTCACTGGGAGAAGGTTCCGCAGACACGTAGAGCACTGAGGAAAAGGGTGGGTATTTAAATTGACCAGGTTTCTTCCTGAGCCCCGTGGGTAAGGATAGCTGCCTTACACCCTGGGACCTCGGCAGGGAAAGGGTGGGGATGCCTAAATTGATTGTGTCACACCTTGAGCCCTTGGTAGGGTATAGGCGGGATGCCCTAAATTGATCAGGTCACGTCTTGAGCCCTCTATATAAGGTATAGATGGGGTGCCCTAGATTTTTGCGGGTAACAATACTGATTGGTAGGAGAGGACAGGCTACGGGCTCTGTTTGCTTCTTGCCCCTGTAAAAGTCAGCTCAGAAAGATCTTTTGATTGCTTACGCACAGGGAAGTGCAATGACTGAAATTGTGGCCAGTCTCTGTATGTGAGGCACAGTGTCTTCTGGCATTCCCAGCAGGCACAAGGGAGCATGTCCATTACTACACATACTACATTTTGGGGGAAGGTGGAACACCCCTGTGCAGAGACAATCTGGCCCTTTATTTTACTTTTCTTTTTCATCCGTTAACTCAGTTCCATTTTTTACAGTCTGTAAATCTTTTACAGCAACTGTTTTCCAAAATAGCCCTGTTAAGCCCAGGAAATCTACCTTATCTGTGACAACTCACCAAACATGGAATGCCAAAGTATTTGACATCACATAAAAATGTATCAGGCTTTTTCATCCACTGAAAAATGTAAAAATTTTTCTCATGCACTGAATCAAAATTATAGCAATGCCCGTTATAGTTAATGGTCTGACAACATGCCTGTTATAACTCTCTTGGGAGGTTTATCTCAAAATCCCCTGTAGGTTGGACTTTGGCACACAAGGTCTCCGCCTGGAGAAATTTAAGAACAACAACTTAAAAAAAGAAAAAATGTATTTTCCCCTAGTTCTCCAGAAAACAGGGAAACACAGAGCTGTTTTCACACATTCCTCCCCCCGCCACATAGGTACAGCTGTGTATATTCAATAGGGAAAGGAACATCACATCTCATACATATATAGGCACAACAGGGACAGTGAGGACTGAAGAGGAAGCCTTTGCTAAAAATATCCTTACTTTTGCAGGCATTAGTCAGGCCCTTTATTGTATTTAATGGTTTTTCAGCCGTAAATGTATTTGCCTTCAAAGAAATGCAGTTTCCCCCTACTTCCCTTCTTTTTCTGCAGTTCACCTTTAATCAATAGACACCACTGAATGAGAAATCATTAATATGTAGATTGCTGTATGCAAATTGACTGTCACAGGGATTTCCCAAGAAGCTCTAGTTAGCTTATACACCGAAAGGATTTTTCCACCCTTAGATGAATACTTTGCTTTGATAGTTTTAACCTTGTTTCTGCTGGATAACATCCTTTTTACATAATCATGTAATGTGCAGAGGTCCTGAGCTCGTAGATTTAATTCCTATCTTTTCTAAAAAAGAAGGGAGGGGGAAAAAGCGGCAGAGGGAATTAGTGCTCTGTCTCCTGATTGCAGTGACTGATGTGGAATCTCCTTTAGCTTGCATATTGCCTTTCAGCTTCATTGAACACCCAGAAGACATCTATGCCTGAACAGTGCAGTTTACAGATGCACAATCCCTTTCTAGAGAAGTCCTAAGGGAGCATTGCCTCAATGAAAGACTGGCAGCAAACATTTTTTAGCAGTGATTGTGTTCTGTTAACCATTCCTTTGTCACAAAAGCTCTCTCTTCAGGCATCCAAGAGGTTGTTAAACACATTAAACAAAGGAATAGATGCCTGTGATGATGCTGGGGTTACGTTTATTATAAATGCTAAGGTTACATTTAATACGACTCTAACATTGCCATAGGCATGTATCATATACCTTATCAGGAGCATTGTGCAATTTTATGTTTGCAGTTTCACACCCCATAAAACAAAATTTTGATTTTAAAATAAGGACGAGATCAGCCTCAGAGGAAAAAAATAGCGATCCAGACTAGCTCGCTCTTCAAAGGGATGGAGATTTGTTATCAGGCAAAAAGGAGAGAGAGAGAGATTTAAGGCATCTTATCTTCCACACAGTTGTCACTATTACCAGTGACATCACATTATAATAAGAATTGTAGTGGCACAATATCAATGCTACAGTTAATAGAGTGAAGCCTTTTCCATTCTGAACTCCCTCTATGCTGTTTATCGTAAGTTTATCTAACAAAATTCCTCTTGAGAGGAAATCTCTCATCTCTGTTATTCTAATCAAAATAATATTTCTTTTGAAAGTTTTTCATGAAAATGTACCTGTGCAAAATAAGTCATGACAACTAGATTATGTTCATTTTTACTAGATTCAGCCATGTAAGAACTAAATGGAATTATTCAGCATCTCATGACTGCAGCAACTACAAAATGCTTTGGGTTAATGTCCTGCATGCAGTACAGCATCAAACACGTGCGTACCCACTTCAGCACTATAAGGTACAATGTAACTGAGTCTAATAACATTTAGAGTACGATAAGCGGACATTGGCCTCTGTTGAGACAAATATAAAAACTGAGTGATGTGAAAGATGAATTCTGATCAAGTGAATATTGAGCAATATGTACTTTGAGGAACTAAAAGCACTTAGAAATATTATACGTATTAACAAATTAAGCCCTCAACATACCTGTGTTTAGGGCAGTGTTACTATCCCAATTTTACAGGTGGCAGAACTGAAACAGAGTTTAAATGATTTGACCAAGGTCCCACAGGGCTACAACTAACTCTGATCAAAATTCTCCATTGACATTATTTTTGGATGGAATGAAATATGTCTCCTTTCCATGGAAAATTTTATTTCTTTTGTTAAGAAACTGAGCATCTGCAAACTCATGTCCTCATTCTTTTGTATGTACTGGTCTCTCTAGCAGCATTACATCTTCCATAATGTATTGCTTCCTCTTACCAACATGGTATTATCATGGAAGATGTAGTTCTACTAGGAAGCCCAGCCTATGAGACACCGAAATGGCAATTCCCATGAGGCACCACAGCAGCGTTTTCTAACTCAGTTATTTTGGTTTTTGATTTTGCATCTAAAAGTCAAGATTTTCTTTAGGGGACCTCCTCCCCCACCTCATTTTCTGACCAGTTATAAATATATCATAGTTATATTCCTTCTAGGTGCATGCCTTAAACACAAGACCATATTCACCAACACAAGAAGTTAATACATATATTGCTAGAGTGAAAGCATTCAAAGCAGTCTCCACACCACCTCAGTATAGGTCAATACAGGTATTTTCCTTTGAAACCATTATTTAAAGATTTAAAAAGAATCTTAAAAATCCAGAAAAGCCTATATTTTATTCAAAATGGCAAGAGCCTATATTTCCTTCAACTCACTGCAGCCAGTGTGGATGCACTCTTAACGTGCAACAGCTGATCAGTTAGCTTTGTTAACTTTATTCCAGATGTCATTATGTTAACCTCTGGGGACATAAATAATAGAAATGTACTGATCTTTCACACTATTTCCTGTTGAGAATGAGCCAAAATTTTTCTCAATTTTTTAAAAAAATATTTAAAAATTTATACTGGCAATCTTGCCCATAGCATAAAACACTACATCCTGCTCTTCTTATTTAAAACCTGTGTTCATCATTTACTAAAGTGAAGAAATCCACATCTAGATTTTTTGAACCCTTCTGAAGAAGTATTCTTAGCTTTTTAAAGAGGCTTGCAGGTTTGCATTTTCAGAGTAACTGATCTAAATTGACTAAGCTCTAATCAGGTTCCTTCACCAAGCTGAACTGCTTGGCCTTTAGAATTTTTGTGTATCTACTGAGTTATTCCTTAAAACACTCACCATGGCACTCTTATTAGCAGCTGAATACAATGAAGTGTAACACACTATAAAATAACAGAATAATAGACTCACTGTTGCATAATGCATTGTAAAAAAATCCAGAAAGGCTTAAATCATGAGATAAAAATTGTCAAAAGATACAACTACTGAGCAAGAGAGGTGACTTGAAATGGCAAGAAGAGAATAAGTTCCTATTGGAGCACAATTTTAAAGATTGCTCTTTATAGATCACTTATTTATTTAGGCTCCAATCCTGGAAACACTAAAGGACATTTCACTTTACACATCAACAGTTCCATTGACTTTGGGGCAGTGACTATACTTTTGTGTGTATGTGTTTGTATACCACTTAGTACAATGAAGACTTATTTACAATCAAACTTATTGAACAGAATGCTATGGAGTATCTATGTTGCAAAACCAGAGACAAATCTGTGTATACTTAAATGGAACCCACGGGTATTCCTATAATACTAACATTAAATAATTATCATGGCCAAATTCACTCTGATAAGAAATCCCTTAAAATTAATAGTTACAACTGATGGATTGTGCTCCACATCTTTTCAGTAAATCCAGGATGGACATTATATCATAAAATACCTTATTTAAAGACTAGTAATCTTGTATACATACAACTTCATAAATTAATAGCTCAATCTTGAAAAGCAAGGAACCCCCTAGGCCTGACTCAATAGAGCATTTAAGCATGGCCATGTGATGTGCCAATGGGAGTCAATGGGAATACTGATATGTAAATGTGATTTTGTGTTTGCAGGATCGGGGCCTAAGAAATAAGTGACATATGAAGAGAAATGTTTAAAATTGTGCTCCACTATAAATTCCTTCTCTTCTTGCCATTTTCAATAAAATGAGACATCAAAAGAAGTTTTGTTCTAAACTTATGTTTAAAAGGCTTAGCCTCATTTTCAGATATCTTCATTCCAGAGCACTTGGCGCCTTGTGGGATCAAGCCCTAAGAGCCTGCTTGCATTCTTCATGCATCTGAACTCACACTGAGTTTCATAGGAGTTTGGGATGTTCAGTGAATGCAGGACTGGGATATCACCTTTGTTTTCCTTTTAAATATTCCATGCTTTGCTCTTGCATGTTAAATGAAGCTAGGGCCTGATCCAAAACCCATTGAACTCTATGATCATTTTTTCATGGACTTCAGTAGGCTATGGATCAGATACTGAGTGCTTGGTAATCATGCAGAGTTGTGTGCAGTGAGCTCAGACACTTGGAAATGTTTTTAACTTGGAGCTTACACTTCAAGTTTACTCTGGAATTTATATCTGAAAAATTTAAAGGTGAACAAGTGAGTTTTCTTGAAAGTGATGCCATTGCATATAATTACAGCCACAACTTTACACACTTGTGAAACTGCTAGAAGTAGAAATAGAAAATGAGATCACTGTTCCCAAAAACAAACCTATGGCAAGTACTGGATGCTCATCTACTTCTGTTCTCTTCAGTACCCAGTTATAATCTGCTGACTAACGACAGACTTTGCCTTTTAAATTTAGTCATGGTAAGCAAAGAATCATTGCACTCCAGTAAAATCATACATTTCACAAAACAGAGCAGATTGATCAGCCTAAAAATTAAACAACTATAAAGTGGGGATTACAGTGCTCTGGAATGAAGATATCTGAAAATGAGGCTGTCTTTGAAACATAAGTTTAGAAAAAAACTTCTTTTGATGTCTCATTCTATTGCCATGTAAACATCTTAATTGATTTAGAAAACTTTGATAAGAAGTGAGTTATTCAAATTTGGGATTGTCCCATGAATTAAAAATCTAAAAATCTAAAAATATCACCTGGCATGATATTACAATAAGCAAAGTAAAGTTGAATTGAGCATTGTACAATGCAAGGAATGTCACCACCCTTCTCATCCAGGGGGCATCCTGCAAGTGACTGACAACATCCAGAACTGTATTACTATTACTTGGCTGCCCTTGGGATAGTTCTGGCATGTGCTATACCTAGGCTATTTTAAGCGGTATCCAACCCTTGTGGTTGCATCAGGAGGGACTCAATGAAAGATGAGTGAAAACACTGAAGCTTAGGTGACAATGTCCTCCAGTGTCCTGCAGTGAAATTCACAACCACCTTAGGGAACAACTGACTTCTAGGAGCCATTCCATGATTAACTTTGCAGCTGTTGGTCTGTTAAATTACTTATTAGAGGACAGAATAGAAAATCCGTTAGGTAATCGAAGCAAGTTTTTGTATAGCCGAGTGGAGTGAGAGGTTTCAGGAAGGAGTTTAGTGGAGTGCAAAATGCCACTTTTGACAAGAACTATACATTAAACATTCCTTAGGGTACAGATGAACCTGAGCCACAAAGTTTGGACTCAGATCAGCCCAAACATAATAACAGTGAAGCAGGGGCCACCTTAATTCCAATCCAAACTTCCTCCAATCTTGAGGTGTCCATATCTAAACTTTGGAATAAAATATACCATTCATGAATGACTGTCAATAATAGGTAGCTGAAATTTGACAAGAAAACAAACAGGATTTGGAGCAGTTTTAAGGTACATATGTCCCCAAAGTAAACCCTTTACATGGCCTTCTACTCTTTTCCCCATCTGTTCTCCATACTTAGATACAACTTTGCTAGGCCTCTGATAGGTACACACCATTGCATTGTTGAGAATTTAAACAAAAACTCCTTTGTTGAAACTGTTATTCTGACAAATAGGTTTGTCTGGTAGGGTCTACATGTGGACTACTGTATCTATAATCAGAACCTCTATCAGTCCCTAAAATGATTCCTGTTTATTTTATACAAGTCTTGTTGTTGGTCAATAACATGAAGGGGCTTGTTTGTCAATAACATGAAGATTTTATTGATCCAGCACTAAACTTTCTTCTTAAAGTTCCTTTGCTTCTTAAAACTATTGAAACATATCACACCTAGCGTTAGTTCATAACCTGCATTCTAATGAGATGGAAAGTGAACTATGCACTTTAACTTTAGGGCTAGATTCTGAATTGAGAACCAGAGTCTCAGCTGATGTAAATGAGTAATGCTCCCTGGGTTTCAGTAGAATTACACTGATTTACACCATCTGAGAATCTGGCCTTGTGATTTTCACACGTATGGATCACAATTACCAGAATTACCAACGCATATGAGGAGCAGATTGTGGTCTCCACTCACAGAGGTAGCTCTACTGGGATGCTGTTGTACTTCCAAAGGTATTTTAAAAACAATGGTGCAAGTCTCACACGCCGGTCCTCAAATGTTTTGGAGAGTTGAGTGCTTCCAGGGCTCAGCACTAGACATCAGATATTCACATACTCCCATAAAAAAAAAAAGAGCACTCCTAAGTCCAGCGTGTGTCAGGACAAATGTCATTTTCTTGCTGGAAGAAGCAACATACAGGAACTTCTTGAGCTGCATAGTCATTTGGAAGCCATCTGCCCTCTTGTGCTGTCACCCATCTTACACACAAATCAGAGAGCCAAATGGAAAAACCAGCACTCAGGAACATCATATGGATTTGTTATGCTCTGAGCCCCAAATCTGCATGTGGAGTACATTCAGCCATATACTCTGTGTAGTTCTTCATCTGTGGTAGATGTAATATTGATAATCTTCAATTAAAATATCACCTGTGTATAATTCATTGCAATTTGTTAATATAAGTCTTAATGTTACTTAACTGTTTTCAAGCATCATGCCTGAGAGAACACAACACAATGACAAATGCTTATAAAAATATGCAAGGGGACTGCAGCCTTTTGGGACATGTGACCTTCCTCTTGGTGAAGTGAAAGGCATAATACTCTGTTTTTTCCACTGAGGCATGACACAATTTAGGTAACATGTCAGAGCTGAAAAGCCAGCTTGTGAGATGCCTTGGATTTGACCAAGGGACATGCCATATTGTGTAGAATGCTACAATCCTAACTGAAAAATAGTGTGATCCATAGGTACAGAGCACTGCTGGGCTATACATAATTTGTCATTACAACTATCAGAAATAGAATAAGAAAAATGGTGGCAAAGCAAACAATACAGGACTAAATCCTGCCCTTAGCAGAGGGGGCTAGTATAGAGTAAGTGTCTTGCTCTTTCATGAAACCAGCACAAGAGGTATCCTGCTTTATGGAACGAGCTGCATCCAATGGTGAATCTGTGTAATCCACTGCACTACAGAAAGCTCCTGTCTGCCTGTTTGTATGGTGAGAGGAAAAGCTCTCTAGGCACTTCCACCCCACTTCCCTTTCCTTGCACAGGAAAATATCACCAGCCAAAATTTAACACAAAATATGCAGAACAGATTAACCTGTTCCTTTTTTTCTAGGTATTCCTTTTTTTTTCCCCCTAATAAAATTCACAATCAAGCCCTTTTCATTTTCCTGTCCAGCAGAAGTATGGTTTTCTTGTGAGAGAGCTAATAAACAAGGACTGGAGAGCCAGTGAAGTCAATTTTCATTGCTCATGCTGTGAAAGATCCTTTTCCCCTGCACATTTAATGAATGGAGATATTCCCTGGTGCGGCTGTTTGAAGTCAGTGATAGATTGTCTGGATTTGGTTCACTGTAACTTTGTCCCGAAATAGCTTTCATACTTGAAGCACTACAGTTACTAAAAAATAACTGTTGATACCCAACAGGTTACTTTCAAAGGATATTATATTTGTGCTGTTCCAATATCAGCAGTTAGCAAGTTCTATTTCTCACAAAGAATTTACAGTACCATAGACAACATCACACAACCTGAAGGAACCCTTATGTAACGGAAGATATTAAAACTCCTCCAAAGCAGGACAGCTCAAATGGTAGCCCTGTTTTTTCCTGATATTTATGCTGATTAAAAATGCTGAATCATTAATTACATGATACTTCATGTGCAAACTTCAGAAGGTAAATAATCTTTTAATGACCAACTCAGTAGTCAGCATATACAAGCTTATAAAACAAAATCAATTAACTACTACCAATCCATTGTGTTCTTTGATATGATATATACTGGCATAGCAATAAACTCACTTAGCTTTCAAGACTTTAAAATACTTTAGTTATTAAATTTTAATGACAAGGATAATATATAATCTCTTTGTTTTACAGTCACGTTGGCTGCCATTAAAGATTTGCACAGAAAAGGAGATTTGCTTATAAGTGAAGATGGAAAATGTCCTGATTGAAATAAAGGATGAACTGGTGGTAAAATGCCTATAATCCATGAGCATCCATCCAATCTCCCAAACAGATCTGCTGCATCATGGATCTGCTTTGTCATAACTTCATTTTTGCAAGTATTGTGTCTTAAAGGCAGTGGTACTGGGAATGAGGACAAAAATACAGCATTACCAGTGCATTCAGATAAAGGCATTGGAGTCGATTCTATAGCCACCTCATGACAGAATTCCTAATGAACTCAGTGGGAAGTAGAGGTCAATAGTAAATCCATCTATGGATCAGCAATAAAATCAGACCAACAGTTATTAAAACACTTATTTTCAATACAAGCTGGCAGGTACTGAGGTAACCAAACTCTTGTGAAAATTCAGGAATAAATGTTAGTACAGAAGCGATGCCTATCCTTTTAAGAAGGAGGAAAAACCTCATTTCCCTGTCTCCTTCATCCTAGGTCTGTAATTAGACAAGAGAGCACATAGGAATAACACAGCTCTTGAAGACTGGGGGCAAAAAGAGCCTTAATATAGGGTCTTGTGGATATTGCATTAGTGTTATTAGTGTAACTAGGCTGACCTAGAGCGTTATACACCCTAAGCCTAAAATAAAGACAGAAGAAGCAAAGACATTTTGTCTGGGTTGCACAACTCAAGATGCAAATGTAAAGAAATGTATCTTCTTCCATTCTCATGATAGCTCTGACATTTGTAATAGAAACATCCATTTGATAATACACTATTTTCCTTGCATAACTACTCCCGTTGCACTGTGTACAACCAGCTAAGAGGCATAAATTATTCATGCTTCAACTCTACACTCTGAAAATCAATAATGCAGCATTAACGTGGCTTGGCCACTGGGCTAACACTCTGCTTGGCAACCAAAGGGTTAATATATGACTTGCAAAGGAATTTGTATAAATGTTTCATATGACATCCATTTTCATTCCGAAGTCATGGAAAATTAATGGGTATGATTTTCCCATAGTGCCTGATCAAAAGCCCATTGAATTCAATGTAAAGACTCCATTTAATTTCAATAGGCTTTGGATCAGACCCACAGGGATTTTATTATGTTTGATAACTGGCAAAAAAAAAAACACCTCAAAAGCCAAACTGAGTTCTCAGTGTTTATTCCACACTGTGTAAGAAATAGATTCAACAACAATCTGTTCATGTCAATTGCTAAGGTGCAATGAAATATCTGAATGAGGATGCAGATATTTGTAGACAAAATGAATGAATGTGATATTCTTTTAAATATTTCTTTGAAAGATAGCAAAGTAACAATATGTTTTAGATTTATGCTGAATGATATTTCCATATATTTTTCTTGATTTTCCCTTCTAAAAATCCCTTCATTATTTCCCTTACAAAGAGAAACTTCACCTCTGAACAAGAAGGCAGACAAGCTGTCCTTTGCCAAGCTGACACCAATACTGTTCTGATTGGCTTGCAGACAAAGTCCTAGGAGTGGTTGAACTAGTCCCTTTTCCCTAGAAATTCAGAAAGTCATCTCAATGACATGTCCAGTCTGGGGGCTCATAAACACATAACTAGATAGCAATGCAACATGCTGTTGTAGTGATACTGTATCAACAAAGACAACAGTTTTTCAATTTTCCTTCTACAGAGGGAATGAGTTTATCTACTACAGCTTCTTGTCCCTTGTTTCAGGATAAATTAATAATTTTCTGTGTGAATATGTAATTATACTTTAAAACAAAGTGCTGAAATTTGAATTTTTTACTTTAGATGAGGATCATGCCATATATCCTAATTGCTATCCAATCAACAATATATTGTATTAAAGCACATAATATATACCAATTTCAGTATATCTTGGTTTATATGAGGCTAGTTCTTCATTTTCTAATGTTTCATAGATTCCAAGGCCAGAAAGGACCATTATGATCATCTTGTTTGACCTCCTCTATAGCATAGATGAGACAACTCCCCCAAATAATTCCTAGAGCAGATCTTTTAGAAAAACATGCAGTCATAGAAATGTAGGATTGGAAGGGACCTCAGTAAATCATTTAATTCAGTCCCCTGCCATGAGGGCTGAGTATTATCTAGACCAGTGCTTCTCACGCTATCTGATGTGCGGGATGGGCAACTTTTTTTTCCAATATGCATGCAGACTGGCAGCCAATGGCTTGCAGACCGGCACCGGTCCGCGGACCACCACTTTGAGTAGCACTGATCTAGACCAGATATTTGTCTAACCTGTTCCTAAAAACCTTTAATGACAGAGATTCCCCAACCTCCATAGGACAATCTTGATTTAAAAATTATCAGTAATGGAGAATCCACCACAACCCTTGGTAAATCATTCCAGTAGTTAATTACTCTCACTGTTAAAAATGTATGCCTTCTTTCCAGTCTGAATTTGTCTAGCTTCAACTTACAGCCATTGGATCATGTTATACCTTTCTCTGTTAGACTGAAGAACCCATGATCAAATATGTAGCTACTTATGGAATCTAACCAAGTCACCCATTAACCTTCTCTTTGTCAAGCTAAATGAATTGAGCTCCTTGAGTCTATTACTATAAACCAGTGGTTCTGAAACTTTTGTACTGGTGACCCCTTTCATATAGTAAGCTTCTGAGTGCGACCCCTTCCCCTTATAAATTAAAACCACTTTTTAATATATTTAACACCATTATAAATGCTGGAGGCAAAGTGGGGTTTCGGGTGGAGCCTGACAGCTCATGACCCCCCGTGTAAGAACCTCGCAACACCCTGAGGGGTACCAACCTTCAGTTTGAGAACCCCTGCTATAAGCCATCATTCTCGTGGCTCTTCTCTGAACCTTCTCCATTAGGTTAGGCCAGGGGTTCCCAAACTTGATTCGTGGCTTGTTCAAGGTAAATCTCTGGTGGGCCGCGAGGCGCTTTGTTTACCAAATCTACTCAGCATTATTGTCTTGTTTTCTAGTTTACAGTATATTTTGGCAGTAGTACGACTCATGGGTATTAAGTACTATGGGCCAAAGACTCCTCTCTGACATGAGAAAACAGAGGAAAACATCCATGCCCTTTCCCCTAGTGTGGTTCTACGGGGCTTTGGCTCTCTCTCCCTCATTCCCTACCACTGCCAGCAATGCTGGCTATGTTGCTGTGCTGCCATTCTCTCTCCCCTCTACACGAGCACTCATATTTCTGATGGTTAGGGGGAGGTCATGCTTACATATCCTCACTGCAAAGGATATATGCAGCATTGGGGGACTGACTCCAGCCCTGTCCAGCAGGCTGCATAGCCCCTGTATCATAGAAGTGCAGAAGGAAGCCTGATGGCCGCTATACCATGCCACTGGATCATACTGTGTAACATGGCTTCCTCAAGACTTTTCTGGTACAGCTTATGCCCATCTGCTTCCCTCTGCTCCTCCTAACGGAGAGGAACATATGGCTCAGAATACTCTGCTCTTAGAAGTAGAAAACCCATTTGCATGTATTTTTTAAAACATTCTTTAGAACACCCTCATTTTTCACTGCCAGCTGTTTACTCTAGTTACAAATCTTTATACACCATGCTTTGACTCTTTAAAGAAAATTTTGTCCAGTCTCAACCCAATAATACAGCCCATGGTGAAAAATTAAAACAAAAAATAATATGCTTTTTAAAATGCCTATTACAAAATAATTATTAACCAATTCATGGAAATGTTGCCATACTTTAAATTTGTATGAACTCTTCCATATTTTAAAGTTATTAATATAGGACGGACACCCTAGTACCCCACAAGTGAAATGGCAAAGCATAGCCAGAGTTAAGCAATACGTGTGTACTAAACCTTTGTGTATAGTTTAAGTGCTATTAATTTAGGGCCAGATTTTGATGGTCTTGTTCATATTGAGTAGTACCTTATGCCATGAATAGTCCCACTGAAGTCAATGGGACTCCTCAAAAGCTTTTTATTGTAAATAACAGCACCGGAATCTGGCCCTTCCAATCCAATCCTGCCTTCTTAACACAGGTAAATTTTCCCTTGATATCAGGAGTACATTTGCCTACTTTGCCTGGATAAAGCCAGCAGGATTGGGACATAGTCTAATGAAACAATCTGATTCCTTATCTCTGCATATTCTGTATATTCATATAGAACTCATTCTGGATTTCACAAGTTTTTTATCAGAGATAATATTGCTGTGATATTTGCCAGATACAAAGCAACCCGCTGGGGGCTGGTACCACCCTCCCGACAGTAAAGCTGATGCCACTTATTAGATGTCCCTAATTAATGAATTGAGAGACAGCCATTTTAAACCTATACAATGCCCCTAATGGAAACAGTACGGACACTCTGAAGTTGTAGAAAACATTTCTTTATAATCAAATAAAATGATTTTATAAGGAAGCTACTAGTGTTTCATACTTATGCTCGTGGAGAAAGATCAGACATACATGCAGTATACCATTACATGTGTGTGTTTGTGTTTACATACAACAACTCTGAAGGTTTATAATTCATATTTATAGTGCTTCAGCCCAATTTAAAGCTTCTTGAAGTCAATGGGAGGTTTTCCATTGATTTCAATGGGCTCTGGAGCAGACATTTAATCAGGTGTATTCACATGAACACATGTACCCTTGTTTTTCTCTATATTACATTTTTCTCTTCACATTTTTAATGAAAGTTATTGATGCATTTCAGATAAACAGGTCATGTACTTTTAATTTTCTAGTGCTTTGGTATTAAGCATGTCATTTACCCTACCTTTGCAGCCACTGATGAGTTGGGTTTCTCTAGCAAGTCCCAAAGTTTCTTCCTTTTATCTGGGCAACAAGTATTATCAAACTCTTCCCCTTCTCTCTCACGCATTGTCTCTGCCTCTCTCCTCAGTTCCTCATTCATTTGTTCTTTCTTCTGATGATACCTTGCCTGGCAGCAAGATTCTAAATATATCTCATCAATCCCCCAGAAATCAAGCTCTTGGCCAAAAGAGAGAGCACACATTTCTTCCATCATGTGTAGCTTCCCTGTCCTGTAGAAATTCAAAATGGAGGTGAAAGCCCCTGGGTGACGATCAAAGAAATATTCATTCTCATTCAGGTTATAGTCATCACACACTTCCAGCAGAGAATCATGAGTATTGCAGTCTCTGAGCTTTCCTAATCGAGTCCTTGGGAGTCTGTCCAAAGTCCTCCATAGAACTTCATGATTGAGCCCGCCGACATTTATTTTAACTCTCCTTGAGCAAGTTTTGCTCCTAATGATCTCCACTGGTTCTGGTGGGAGGGAAAGGGTAGACCTTGAAGACTTCCTGTTCATCTCTGGCGGAGTGTTCTCTGCCATTCTGAAACGGACGCAACTGTGAAGCCAAAGTCTTTATAAGAATGAGCTTGGAGAATACAAATTTTCGAGCAGGATCCTCTTTAGACAGGTCTCCCCATTCCTGGAGCTAGAAAAGAAAAATAAATGGAATCTTGCAACACATCGCATATTCACACAGCTTTTTTCTTATGTGACTATATACCTCCCTTTCTACACTCTCATGTACACATCAGAATATAATGACAAGCACAGTAATGTTGCTCACTGAGAAGGGAAGCTCTTTTTTGTGGTGGTAGTAGGAACAATGCCCTAATTTCAATAGTTGGGAATGCCAAGACTATTATCAGAGCTAGTCAGAAAAATTCCAGTGAAACATTTTTTGTGAGAATTTGCCGATTCATCTAAAATCAAAATAGTTTGCCAAGATGGTTCTGATGGAGGGTTTCTGTCTGGTTTCCTGCTAGCTCACCTCACTCACTGGAGAGTCCCAGCTTCCAGGGTCCACAGCTCTGGGGTATTCTGCCAGGCAGACTCCTCTGGGTTCTGTGGCTCCATTCCCTTTTGCAGAACATTTTGATATTTTGGGGTTTTGCTCTGAATTGGAACAAAGCCAAAATTTCAAAATATCAAAATCCTCCATGAAATGGAAATACCTTTCTCTGCGCAGCTGTAGGTATTATTTGATTTATTACATTACTTCATGGCCATGCATCTTCTCATTGACCAAGGAAGGTTTGTCATGTAACTAAAAATAGTTCAGCTCCACTGCCATTATAATCGTTCAAATTTTCTAGTGCTAGAAACTACTGATTGGCTTACATATGTTTGAACATCATCCCGTGACTCTGTTCTAGTCATTTACATTATATTTTGGGCTGCATATTGGAGGAGCAGGCAAATATATCACTCTCTATCCTCTCAGAGACCTCTTCTTCTACACCATTTTGCCTATCTGTTAAGTGGCTGCAGGAACATGATTCCCAATGAATTACAGCAACCAGCATCTTCAGGTTTCAGATAATCCTCAAGCTCATTTTCATTCACTGCCTAATGCTGCAGAATCCTTCATCAAGTGCAGCTGCCCTTCACCTGCAGCTGGAAATACCAATATCAAACAAGTAGTCCCCATGTAATCTGGTACAAGTCTCCCACAAAGAATAGTTCTCCCTATGTTCGCTTGCTCATTTACCAGACACTGTGTTTAGATAACATGCTGACTAGTCAAGGGGCAAAAAAAACCCAACAACCAAGGCTAAACAGACAGGGTCTGCAAAAGAACATAACAGATAGACTGACCGACCCCTTATAGGGAAGATGAGAGCTATCTTGTTTTCCATCACTGGATAACAGACTTGTCTTCCTACCGGGGGCCTGATCCTTCTTCTGAACTGGACAGGGATGATGTCCCTAGCCTCTATTTGCCAGAAGCAGGGAATTGGCGAGAGGGGATGGATCACTTGATAATTACCATTTCTGTTAATTCCCTCTGAAGCACCTGGCATTGGCCACTGTCAGAAGACAGGATGCTGGGCTAAATGTACCTTTGGTCTGACCCAATATGGCTGTTCTTATGTTCTAAATAACTTCAGTTTAATTACAAATGTGAGTAAGAACAAGACTTTAATTCTGTTTAAAACACAAAATCTAAAGTTAAAAAACCCTAGAGATTTTATTATATTTATATTTTTTAAAGGTTTTCTTTCTTCCTTCAGCAGGCGGAAGAACTCCAAGACATCTGGGCCCTATCCTGTGATGTACTGGAACTGCCTGCCTTCAATGCCAAGCAATATCAGGGAAAGAAAAGGAAAGGGTCTACATCATTTCAGCTAATATTTCACCTCATACAAACATATATTTATATTTGTATGCATGTATAAAAAGACACACAAGATTACATTTTTATTCTAAATGTAGAACTTACTGTCTTACTGTCAAAAACAAATATCTTAGTCACTGAAATCATTTAAAAGTCAAAAGGATTCTGCCATTTCACATTCCACACTGCACAGTGAAACTCCCTCCTGATCTCCTAGAGTAAATGCACTGAGGAGGCAGCCCAAAGCTGCTCAGTGCCTATTTACACGAGGGCTTAAGCCTATAACATTTACCTTCATTCATGAAAAAGACACCTGATAACTTCACTTGAGGAGATAAAGGTCATATCAAATCAAAACCCTCAGGCTGGATGTTTCTACTCTGTGCATCTCTCTTTTTTTCCACTGGGCCTGCTCCTGTCTCCTCACCCACCTCACTGCAGCCCTAAATGTAGCAGAATTGCCATGATAATATTGTGCAGCATGGGGGACCAGCTGCAGCTATGCAGCACAGGGCGGGACTTCTACACCCTGCAATCTGCACCCTATGGTGGATCTCTGCACAGTACCAAAATGGGGTATTGGGACTGACAGGGGTAAGACAGGGGCACTCAGAACTACACAATCCACTCATGCAAGTATCCACATAGCAGACAAACAGCAGCTACCGGGTGCTCCTCACCTTGAGAGAGGATTCTGTACTGAACTACCCCCCGGAGAGATTCTCTGTGCATGGTCTGTTCACTTAGGTTTTGTCCAGGGGTCCAGGATGTATTTATCTATTATTTAACATAGAGATGGAGATAAATAGATATTTATCAACTGCAATAATATACATTAATGTTTATCCTCACAGAAAGCTGTCTCAACCCTTATGAAAAAATCCTTTAGAACTTAATAGACAATGTTAACTTCTGTATAGGTCTCTTAGACAGTCCTATAGAATTTAACAGGAAACTTTATCCCTGCTATAGATTTAAAAAAAGACTTAGAGAGGTTATGATATTCTTTATTAAATTCAATCAATTGGTTTTTGGAGTCATTTCTATAGAAGTCCTTTGGTTTAATCTCTATTAAATTCTAGAGAACTTAGGGAAATTGTATAGCCCTTTCCTTTCCTTTATTTTTGTTAAACTGCACTTCCTAGTTTTAGCAACTTTAAGCAAAACTCACTAGAAATCAGTCAGTCAACCTATATGGTTAGGCTAAACATACCCTTACTAGCTTTTGAGATAAAATTACTTTTTAAAAAAAAAGAAAAAGCAACAACACATTTGTTTCACTATTTGTGCATCACAACTGTGGCATGGCATTGTTAAACGATGCAAAATTATACTGCCACCAGCATTGGGACAAAGCTGACAAAACAGAATATTTTTTATTATGACACCATGATTACTGGTTGAATCTCCAAGTTTCAGGAAATATTTATTTATCAAGAACTTCTAAAATAGCAGCAATGGGTTTGATTCTGCTCACAGTGAAGTCACTGGTAAAACTCCTATTAACTTCAGTGTTCAGAAGAATGGGTCCGATATATTACAGAATAAACTCAAGCATTGCTATTGCACATAATAGCATATCACAATGTGCAGCGTTGTGAAAAGATGAAAAGTAAAACCTCTTCAAAAATCAAAGAATCGTTTCTAATTTGTGTTCTTTATTTTGCTGTACTTTGCATGCTGCACAACACATGCAAGTAACAGCTTTTAAGAAATGTTTAAAAAGTATTTTGAGCCTGTGTTACATAAGCCTCTTCATGCTTTTTTGTTTTTTGTTTTCAGAAAACGTTATAAAAATCTCTATTACTGTGAAACTGTTTACAGAGGGTAGAAGAGAGTGTTTGCATTTCTTTCTGTGTATCAGATAGATGTAATCAATAGTCTTCACTTTAAGAGAGTAACATTTTCACCTTTATAACCCACATAATAAAACACATACAAAATAACCACATATTTTTAAGCATAAGTTAGGAAACAGAAGTGCACAATCAGGGTTAGCTTTACAATTCTTTAAATAGCTTTAAATAAACTTGGCTACCTCCAACCAAACTCTTTGGATATTGAAAGTTTAAATTATTTTACAGACTGAAAAGGATTTTAATATTTGTCTTTAGCATTTAGTTTACTGGTTTGAGTCTTATAGTCTTAATGTAATTACAACACACTGCACTTGGGGCGGAGAGTAAAAAGTGTGATTACATCCTTAGCATCCTATTGCAATAGTAGAGAAAGACACAATAATAACTACAATATATAATACAAGCAGCTTTCGAGAGAATATATTTTCCTTCCTTATAGTGTGCATGTATGTGTGTGCATATATTACATCAAAAAACCTAACTTCACTATATTCAAACAATGTTAAGATTGCAAACTCACTCAAAAGTTAGGAAATGCCTGTGCAGCCTTCATTCAATCCCCTCGCAGCTTTTAATTCCATAATCATGATGGAGGTAGGGGGGTGTTCCCCAAGAAGCCCTGCCTCATTCAGTGAATGGGCAGTTATTTAATATTTCTTTTAATCTCATTCAGTATTTGGTCCCAGGCATTTTTTAATATACACCATTCAAACCATGTCCTAACTATAAAATTATTAATTTCCCGATGGGCATTTCTGTGGTCCTCTCACTATAGTATCTAAGTGCTTTACAAACATCAGTGAATGTATTTTCACAACACCCCTGTGAGAGGCAGGTGTGGTATTACCCCATTTTATGCTCGGTGAACTGAGGCCCAGAGAGGTTAAGGTCAAAAGTATCCACTAACTTTGGCGCTCAACTTGAGACACTGAGGGTACACCTACCTTGCAATAAACAAACAAAATAACCCACAGCAGTGAGCCTCAGAGTCTGGGTCAATTAACTTGAGTTCACACATTTTGTGCTTCAGGGCGAAACACAGCTGTATAGCTATACCCACTCAAGCTGGAGTGGGTCTCAGAGCCCAGGCTCCAGCCCCAGCACAACATCTGCACTGCTATTTTTAGCATCGTTGTGCAAGCCTAAGTCAGCTGACCAGGCCTCTGAGACTTGCTGCCAGGGATTTTTTTTGCAGTGTAGACATATTATTAGAGCTTGGTTTTTCGGAATACTTAGCACTATTTAGCACTTTATATGTTCAAAGCACAGCTCCAATCAACTTGAGTTGCAGTCATGAGGGGCTAGCTTCACATAGGAACACTAGCAAAACCAATCCCATTCCTCTGGAGAGCAGATCAACTCCCTTAACCATCAGAGCACCATTCTCTTCTCGCAGTCCCTTACCTCATTCCATACACACCTTCCAACTTCTGCAACAAAGCAAATGGGACTCCTACAGACAACAGTCTCCTTCACTACACAACCCTGGTTCACCCCCCCCGAGCTGGTCTGAATGGGGCAGGAGGCCTGTGAATAAAACAGCATATGATCGTGTAATTGAAGGCTATGTCATCATCTGCCTATGGAGAAGGGGGATGAATTAAGGGTGCACAGCCAACCTTAATTCTGGCATTTCCTAACTTTTAAGTGCCTGACTTTATAACCTGAACGTTCCATTTTTAGATACATTTTCCTAATTTAAAAACAAAACAAAAAAACTGAACTAACACAATTTCTATCAGGTTTCAGAGTAGCAGCCGTGTTAGTCTGTATTCGCAAAAAGAAAAGGAGTACTTGTGGCACCTTAGAGACTAACAAATTTATTAGAGCTTTCTAATAAGAGAGACTGCTGAATTGGAATTAATTTGCAAACTGGATACAATTAATTTAGGCTTGAATAGAGACTGGGAATGGATGAGTCATTACACAAAGTAAAACTATTTCCCCATGGTATTTCTCCCCCCCACCCCACCCCCCACTGTTCCTCTGATATTCTTGTTAACTGCTGGAATTAGCCTACCTTGCTTGTCACCATGAAAGGTTTTCCTCCTTTCCCCCTCCCGCCCCCCGCTGCTGGTGATGGCTTATCTTAAGTGATCACTCTCCTTACAGTGTGTATGATAAACCCATTGTTTCATGTTCTCTGTGTGTGTATATAAATCTCTCCTCTGTTTTTTCCACCAAATGCATCCGATGAAGTGAGCTGTAGCTCACGAAAGCTTATGCTCTAATAAATTTGTTAGTCTCTAAGGTGCCACAAGTACTCCTTTTCTTTTTACAATTTCTATCATATGGAACAATACTGATCCAAGGTGGTCAAGAACTGGGTTCAGACCTCTATATCCACACAACACATCTCTAACAGAGTAAGTGGCAGCAATAGTAGGCCATTACCCTCTACATGGAAAAGCCACTAGAGAGGAAAGAAACATGCACATTGCAGTGGGCTTCAGAGCTGTTCACTGACAGCGGAGGAGACACAGGGTTCAATTCCAATTTCTGGAGTGGAGTGGAGTGTTTTCTATTGGTTATATTTGTTCTACTTCTGTGCCCCAAGCCTGTCTCTGTCTCCCACTGCTATCCAGCTCCTAGCCCAATTCTCTCCCCTCTACTCCTAACCCCTATGTGCCTCTGCTCCTATCAATCCCACTACTGTCTGGCTCCTCCCTCCCTCCCTTTTCTGCACCTATGTATCCTTCAGCTGCCTCCCACATCTCTTCTCCTACCTTCCCTCTAGCTCCTGAAAACCCTCCCTTCCATTTCTCACTCTTCTGAATCTAGTCAAGCAGCTTCCTCATCCTCCACACGATGACTGGACATCAAGAAGAAGAGCACTGAGAACTCAGGAGAGACTATCTCCCTTCTCTCAGCTCTGGTACCACAGCAGTCCCCGGCTACCAGAAGGAGCAATTCAGGGAAAGTCTTGTGTAACCCACATGCTTTATACTGCAGCAATTGACTTTGTTTGGCCCAGAGAAAGGGAGAGAAACAGTGTGGAGGAGACATGGATTTTAGCTGGAATACTCTAACTCTGCACATGTGCAGGGCAAAGCAACTCAACTACAGGGTCCCAAAACATCCAGAAGTAGGATGTGGCAGTTACTAGACATGCTCAGTAGCTGTTTCTGAAATAGTGAAGGAAGGTTTCGTTGTGGGAAAGGAGACTTGAAGTCCCATGCATAGTCACTAGTTGAAAGGTGAGCCAATCAGAGCTTAGGGAGGAAAAGTTATAAATAGATGAGTTAAAGACAGACAGCCCTGTGGGTTCAGCAGGTGGTCCACACAGGACCAAGAGATGTGTCAGCTGTGTGGGCTGGGTCCCCATATCTGTACCACTTTAGATACAGACTATTGTCATCTCTTTCACCAGCAACTGAGGACCAATCAACCATTAACCCAAGGGCAGGAATGTTGCTAGCTGTGGAGACCTCAGACTGTTCGTTTGCTGAAAGGCTTCTGAATGAGATGCTGCCTTTCTCCTCAAGCTGTGAAAAGTCCAGGTGATACACACTGCATACGAAGGCCACACTATAAAGACTGATGAATCATCTCTGAAAAAAGATCAGATGGGAATGTGTTTGTGTCTGTGTGCGCTAAAAAGTATAAAATGTTTTGTTGAAACCATATATTTAAATATATGTAAGATCAACAAAGTGGGGAAGTCTGTATGAGAAACACAGTAGATTTCACTATTTAATGGTTTTTGTTGAAAAGTTATTCATATTCCATATAGTATTTACAATGTTTTACACTTCTTACATTGCTTTTTATGTCCACTCAACGGTTGTTTCACTAAGAAAGTGTATGGTACTCTCTCTTTGAGGTGGACTGGAAACTGTTAACTAGAGCAGGCTGAAACATTTTTTCATTGGAAAAGGCCAATTTGTCAAAACCAAAACTATTTGTGGAAAAGGGTATTTCAACAAATTTCTAGTTCTGAAAATTGTTTGAAAAAAGGTGTTTTGAAACCGTAGAGATGTCCCATTTCAACAATTTTCAAACAAAAAGTTCTGGTTTTGGGCCAAAACAAGATTTTTGTTTTGAAATTTAAGGTGATTTATAGTAAAAAATGTAAAAGGTCAGTATCAAACCAAAATGTTTTGACTGACCTGTTCTGACTTTGTTCAGTTCACAAAAATTTGAGATTTTAACTTTTTGTCTCTGTCACAGAGTTTAGCAAGCACCCCCTCTTGGCCTTTCACTACGATGGCCGTGAGGGGAATCCAAGCTTCTGTACTCTGATGCCCTGGGGTGTGCTAAGCTTCTGAAGCTTCAACAGACTGAAGTACGGGTTCCTCCTTTGGCCTCTCTGGAACATTGCCTGGGCACTGACTCTCACTCTGTTACCCTTTCTTCTCAGCCCAACTGGCCTAGGCCTTCAGGACCAGTATTGATGCCCAAGGTACCCCAGTTACTTAAACACACCCCTGTCCCAGAACTCTGTCCAAAAGGTGTGAAGCTTCTGGTTTACAGTGTAACTCTCAGGGGTATGCAACAGTTATGGAGCAGTTAACACAGAGAGCCACTTTGCTCAGAGTCTCCACATTTATTTGATCATACAAAGCACAGGAGAGTACAGATCATACAAGACAATAAACATTCAATGCATGTTCCTGCCTCATGGCCTTCTTTGGGCTGGGGTCCAAGACCCTTGGGTTGTCCAGAGTCCTTGGGGCCATTTGGACTCAGGAAAGCATGCAGGTCCCCTTATCCCATGAGGCTGCTACACGCTGGATGACCTCTCCCTCCTGGAGTCCCTAACCCACCTTTATCTCTCTAGTGCCACATTTCCTCTTCCTCCCCCGTCCCACACCCCATTCCTCTTTTGTTCTATCCTGGTAAGTTTCTACTGTACCTACTTTCTCCTCTCCTTTCAGGGAGGGTTCAGCTAACTTTTGAATTTCTAGGGATCCAGCTAACTCTTTTGTTCCTAGATGTTTGAGTTGTGATAGTGTTATTAAAGTCCTAAACAACTTCTATTTGTATCTTTTTGGTGCAAAGCTGCTACAAGACCTGTGAGCAATGGTGGATCCACATTTGCACAGGTGTTCATGATACAGCAGTTGTTCATATGACAACATCACAATATCAATCAGAACTAATAAGTTGTACAGACAGAGCCCCAGTTTATCACAGTCCCAATGTGGGAACACGAAATATTTTCATACGATAACCCTGAGGTTTAACTCTGAAAAGAGAGTTCTGTACCTGGCCTCTAAGTACAGGAACAGAAAGAAGGAGAATGTAATAAACTTGTAGATAATATTGCCTCAGCATCCCCCTACCCTTTTACACCTACTCAGCCCATGAATGGATCATGTTTAGTGCAAACTAACAAACTTCTACGAGCATGTGCAAACTGAAATTCTTCAGAGGAATAGAACTAAGATATTTTGGGGATATTTTGGGAAACAGTTTCATGGGGACAGCAAAAGACAAATCCTTGATATGAAGCTGACTCTACACCCCCCGACACACACATTTCAAGTTCCTTGTCCAAATCATGGAGGTGCAATGAGCTTCTCAATGAAATGCTTGCAAGATTTTTTATTTTTTTTAAAACATGGGCAAATAGTATTTTTCCCCCCTAATTTCATCTCTGAAGTTGCTGAACTCTTTTAGCTGAAACTTAAAAAGAAAGAAAGAAAGAAAGAAAGAAAGAAAGAAAGAAAGAAAGAAAGAAACCTGAGGCAGACACCCAGCAAGGAAAATTCCAGCCCAAACAGCTAAAATTCGACAAAATTATAAGCAACTGAAAGATCTGATAATGGAAAGTGTTGGGCAACCTTAACTAAAGTCAATGCCACCAGCTCCATACATAAAACACAGACACTCGCACACACACACACAGAAATGTGAAAATTTAAGAAAAGTAGTTATACTTTGATACTCCATACATTTATTCAATTATTAAAACATATTTCTTGGTTTTGAAAAATAAAACAGTTGTCCAAGATCTTGCAGACCAGTTTTATGACTATATGCAGCTGACAGCTGTAGGGAACACTTTACAAGGGTTTGGAACTTCTATAAACAAGCCTATCCAAGCACCTAAATCAGTTTGATAAGTTCCTCGTTCTCTTCAGGTTGAGCATGGATGATGAGCTGAACTTACCCAATGAGTAGCACTTAAATATTATTTTATTTTTTTAAGCCTCAGACAGACAAACCAGACCAGACAGAATTAGGTAGTTAAGCAGTCTGAAGACAACAAAAGATGTAATTGGTAGAATGTTCACAAAATCTGGTAACTACAAGTGCTTGAATGTTTTGGCTTATTTAAGTTTTCTGAACCCCCAATAGCACTTGTAATTACTTATTGGATTTTAACTCCAATAAAAAGTGGTAGATCAGCCCTAAGCTCCAATGTAGTTGACCTGGAGAACTTTAAATAAGCATGAGCTTTGTTTGCCTAGTTTATTTTTCCAAGTTCAGCTCTGCCATTGTAATTTTGTGTGAAAATAGGAGAAACTTTATCAATTCTTAGCTTCTGTGCCTGGTGTGACACTATGATGACACTTAACTGTAGCTTGGATACTAAACTAAACCACTTGGGTTGTTTTTCGATTCCCTGGAATATTCAATTATTACCATAAAAGTGATTGTAAATGTTATGTCTTCTCGTCAGGTACCCACCACAACTGAAAAATACTGCAAGCTACTTCATCCCTACCTTTTCTCTCTCCATTCATTCTCTCTCTCACACACACACACTCACACACACACACACATACAGAAAATATTTTATCACAGCTCTTTATGGATTTTTCAGGCCTCTGGCTCATTTCTTACACTGCAGTAAAAATGCCGGTCGAGGCTGTGGTACAGCAACTCTAGTGCCATCTTTGGGTTTCCAGTTGATCATAAACCGTAATCTGGCTTCAGACACTGTCACAACATTGAGTCAAGCCTTGCAAAGATGTACAATGATATTTTGTTGCAGGCTAACTCTCGGCTGTCATTCCTCATTATTAATACTTCATTGTTTGTGCTTTTGACAACTAGCTGGCTACTTGATCCTAGCAAAATCAATTCCAACGTATTCCTGCTCGTTTTATAAAATACATTTCCATTTCATCTAATCTAACACAGCATGTTAGCATGTCTCACAAGATTTTGTTTGGGGCCAAAATCTCCAGAGCGTCTCCATTTTTCTATTCACTTTTGCATTCTGTTGTTAAGGGCTGACTTACTATAGACTAGCTGAAAACGTGTCTTTCACTGCATATTCATCCTTCTCTGGAAATCTTGGTGTGAGTCAATTGTCACAGGGAACACAGAGCTGAATTGTGGGCAATTTTTTTATTTTCATAGATCCAGAACTGAATATTTGATATCCTCAGAGTAGGGACTGCATCTTAATATATATTTGTACTGCAGCTAGCACTACAGGGCCTTGATTTTGAGTGAAGCCTCGGAGCCATACTGTAAGAAAACTCTGATTAGTATTAATAATATATTAATCCCATTTTTGTATTTACTATTTGACTGGGGCTTTCATAATATTACAACACGTTGAAACTGGGAGATATTTTTAATTCAGCACATTCCTTCCATGAGATGCTGACAAGATTGGTAGGCCTAAAACAGCGGCACCCTTTTGAAAACACTATCTTCATGAATCTCCCTCTTCCGTGTTTCATAACAATTATCGCTGCCACCAACAAACTGAAAAAATAAGGAAAGAAGCATTTTTCTGGGAGATTATTTATTTAAATTAATGGAAGCAGATTATTAAAGATGATTATTATTATTATCTGATTTGTATTAATCTTTGAATAAAAGCAAATCTAAAACCATAACCATGAATCCAAGTCACTTATCAGAATCTGAAATCAGAACTCGAATTTACTGATGGAATTAACCATTGAATCAGAGCATCCAAAAAATAACAGTAAATTGAAATTCAGAGGAAAGATTGTCTTGTTTGTAAGGAACCGATCTGGGACTTAAGAGATCAGGGTTCAATTTATGGCTCTGCCAAAGACTTCCCTGGGCAAGTCAATTAATATCTGTGTGCCTCAGTTTTAACTAGTGCCTTCGTACATAGTTAGAAATCTACACAAAGCCTTAGCAGCAAACTCTCATCATGGGAAAGCCTTTATCACTAAAAATTAAATAAACAAATATCAGCAGAGGGTTTCCATGTCCTAGCTTGAATTTGGAATAGCCAACACCTTGAACTTCCAGGTGTCCCAAATTCTCTGGTGGATACCCTCAAAAAAGTGGGCCTACAAGAGGTCCATAATATCCAGCTAACTGCCCAAGATCTTCCCTTGCCTTCTTCAGCTGTGCTGCATCCAGGCTATCATTGGCTTTGGTAGCTGGCAGGAGAGCACTTCCTGGGAACTGTAGTCTAAGGTGGGGAGTTTTTACATTTGTTTTGTATTTCACTAAGTCCTACCAGAGCTGGGCCTTGCATGAGTTTTGAAAAGGCAGGTATCAGGCTTGTGGAAAGCTGATATCTGAATTATTCATATTGAGATCTAAAAGTTGGTCTAGGAATCCAAAACAAATATGGGCATATATGCATAGCCCTATGCAATATCAATGGTATAAGGCATTCTGAAATAAATACATGTTAAAAGGAAAGTCCTTTTAAGATTGACATGGTAAATGAGTTAATGCACTAAAACACTTTCTATGTATCGAACCAAAACATTTAATAAAACTTTGAAGCCCCCTTAAATGAAGTCCTTTATAGAGAGGTCAACATTTTAAAACCTGGATCACTAAAGTTAAGCGTATAAATCCATATCTAGGCCTTCTGAATAATAATGGCCCAATTTACAGAAGTGCTGTACATCCACACCTCCCATTTACTTCAGTGGCAGTCAGCATCTCTAAAACCCTGGCATTTAAGCATTCACTTAAATGTGAATTTGCAGCCCTAACTTTAGGCACCCAGGCTTGACAATTTTGGCTAGAATACAATTTTAGCACAAGACTATCCAATTAGCATCAGCAATGATCAGTGTGGGGAAAGAGCTAGATGGAATAATCTGGAAGTTGGCACCACTGTCAAGGTAAATAATTTTTTTGGGCTATTAACCTTGGCAACCGTTCAATGAGCACGTTAGACATTGTCACTCATGCATTTGTAATTTCAAGGCCAATTATTGCAGTTCTCTGTTTTAAGTCTGCTTTGAAACATCAGTGCAATTGTTCTAATTGTTCTATATGATAACAGACAACAAGTTTCATGATGTGGGAATTCATCCAGTTAGATTAAGGCCATCAAACTCACTGATGACCCAAGTTTTAAAAATCAAAATGCGTAACTGAATTCTCTGTGGAACCATCCTATCTATTTTCTCATGTTTTGCTGCTGCTGCATCCGTTAGTTTCTTCATCAACACTTTCTTTGCAAATTGAAAATAAAGCTATTTTCTAACAGGTTCATATTTAATGAGCTACTTCTTAATAAAAAAAATGCTATGAATTGTTTTGAGATGCTTCTTATTAAAACTCCCAGGCAAGTTTATTTTGTATTTTATTGCCTAGAAATAGAATGATAGCTATTTGTTAACTTGTTATGTAATCAATGGGATAAACTCATCCTTGGTGTAGTCAACAGATGTTGCATTTTAGGATTTTGCACTATTAATTTTCATTACAGCTTTACTGTCTATTTCCTGGCCACATTATCTTACCTAAAAAGCGGACATTTTATTTCTTAAGGAACTAACACACAGTACAGAGGCAGCATGCATAAACTTCTGCAATGTCACAATATACCGAGGTCTTGCTTTCACTATATTATGGGAACTAAAACTATGGCTGCGAGATACTGCTGGCGGTCACTAAACACTATACACTACATTATGCCCTGCCTGAAATATATTCTTCATGCATCTCACCAGTGTATCTGAAAATATATTGGTCCTTATTCTCCTCACTTTTGTCCGTGTAATTTCATTGACGGCTCCTCAGGGTCAGTGAAAGGATGAATGGGGCCACATGGAAACCAGACAAACACTCTGTTTTACCTGTCATTATGGTTAAGAGTAGATTTTCTTCATTAAAAAAACCCCAAGCTTTTATGCACCAAGCCTTTTCCATTAGTGTTTGCAGACTGTTCTTGGGTGTGGTCATCATAAATGAGTAAGAATTATTTTGAGTTTTCAAAATAATACTCACATACTAAATATAGTTCAAAACTACCCTATTTTTACTGCTTGTAGTTAAGGTAACAACCACAAGTCCTCAGTTTACAATAATTTTGCATGGCTGGCAGTTGCAAGTTCACAAATGTGTGTTTGACTTGCACTTAGACTACAGTTCGTAGAAGTAGTTCTCAAGTTCAATATCACTAGAAAACAGAATGGCCTTCCTAGTCTCTCCACCCGTAAAGGGGAATATGGCCAGTATAATCTTAACAAATTTTAGACATTCTGACTGATGCATATAATACCTATGGTTTATATGGTCATGAAATTAGGATTATATTCTAACATAAAATCAAACTAGATGAGAAGACAATGGCAAATTTCTATTAAATGAAAATCTTCTTGTTCAATTTAGCTATTTATTTTAATAATTTTTAAATTAAACCTGAGTAAAAATTAATTGTCATGCTAAATAGGAAGATAAAATAAAAGTCTGTTTGCTACAGCAGACAGTAAAAGAGATGCTATCTGAAAATGTGCAATGACCAAAAAAACACCACAAAACAGATTCTTTCCATGCTGTTATAGAATCATGGCCTTAGAGACACACTTCTTTTGTCATCTACCTTTCAGTCAAACCAGGTTTCTTTTCTATTGTAAAATTGCGTGAATTTTGTCCAGCATAGCAATGGTGCATCCACTATTTTTAGGGTGGGAGGGAGAAACTATTCTAGATGTAAAAAAAGCTTTGGTTATGTGAATAAAGGGTTATATCAATTTATAGATAAAAGTTGCAGTCAGAAAGTGGACATTGGTTTCTACCTGTGATAGGTAAAAGACATTCCACATATTTAGTGAAAAATCCAACAAATAAAGTTTCCAGTACCACCATCCAAGCCATGAACTAGAAAGAAAAATGACAGTTTCCTATAAGTAACCATACATTTTCTCTCATGATGCCAACATTCTGGTAAAAACGATAATACTGCAGATATAAAGGGCAAAACCAGTTCATTTGTAAAGTCTGTCTGAGTTGGTCATGTTCAGATGTCTACAAATTAGAAAGCCTTGTTGCCAAAAATATGTCCTAGGGAAGTATTATAAGCATACAAAGAATCCATTAGATAGACATCACCCATAATTCTTAAGAACCATATGCATATTGTTGCTCGATAAAAGTTTATAAAGCAAAAACAGAATTCTTTAATAAAAATGACCCACAAAAGTTTAAAAATTCATTCTTTTAATTGAGGTGTGTGTGCTGTCTGGCCAACTTTTACACAAAACTAGTGATTTTTAAGTGCCTCAGTGTTTGGGTCCCTAATTTGAGATAACTCATTCTCTGTCCAGACTCTTGAGGATATCTGCACTTACTGAAAATCCGGCCCCTTTAAAGGTGTCTCAAGTGAGACCCCTCCTAAAATCACTAAGCACTTTTCCAAATGTCATTAATGTAGCTGACTGTTTTCATATAAATCATGCAGAACTGAGACTATATAGCCCTCTCCAGTATATAGTTTCTAAAAGAACAAAATATGAACTAGAATATTGGATGGGATGCCCTCAGATACATAGCTTTAAAAATAATTAGTGCCCCCAAGAATAAGATGTTATTTGCACGTGTACTAACTTGGAGCTCAAGGAACTTGGAAAATTGAGATTTTCTTTTGAAAAGTAACAGGAACACCGTCTGCAAACTATTTGGTTGAGTTTCAGTGCTTAATTTGTGCGAGGACTTGCTGGGACTCAGCACCAGCAACTCTAGGTTTGGGAATTCATAGCCCCAGCACCTCTGGGCTTGCCACATCAATTATGAGAGTAAATCATTCTTGAGCCCCAGCATCTCTTTCATGACAAATTAAGCACTGTTGAGTTCCAAACTCTGGCAAGGAAGCTCCTCTATGCTTTTACCTCCCTGCTCTTTTTCTCCTTAGCTTGTCCCTGAATGGCAAGCCAGATGTGTGCCAATTAAATTTGCCAAAAAAAAAAAGTGTGACCATAAATAAATGCATAGGAAATTGCACCATCAAGCCAACAGGAAATTTCAAAATGCTGAATCCAGTAGAAATGATCGGAACAAAATAAAGTACCATTTGGAACATCATTTCCTCCTGATCTTGATCCTGAAGACATTTTCATTTTTAGTGTGTGTATACTTATGACTGAGGCGAACTTGAGGCCAGTGCAGCACATCAGTGAGAGTGTCTGATAGAGAAAGGAGGAGGGCAGTATAGTTTGAGCACACACTGTTTTGAAAACAGCATGTCGAGGTATCCTTTAAAAACAAGTTGGGGCAGCTGAAAGTACAGGAGAAACTGGGAAAGGGGACTGGGTGGGTAAGTATCTGAAAGGACAGGGAGGACTGGGCAATACAAATTGTGTACAAACTTTTTTCCACTGCACCTTACCTTTCTGACAAAGATCACCATACTGTTAATACCAAATAGAAGATGATCATACAGCAAACAAATCTCACAGCCATCATTAATTGAGTGATCCTACTGCCACTGAAGTCTCTGGCAAAACTCCCTTCAGATGGAAGTAGGATCAGGCCTTACTTCTTGATTTGATGTGTAGTTTTTGTCAGCTCCTGCTCAGCCTCAAGTGCTTGATTCTATTTCTCCACTGAACTGGTTGAAGCATCCTTCAAACACACCGGATGGGTAAACGTTGAGAACTCTGTGGTTTTAAAGCAAAGCTTCCTCACCAAGCAAGTTTCCACTCCCCAAGCCTGTCCAGCTTTGGTGCTATTCTTCCTCATCTAAACCGACCCTGGCAGCTCTTCAGTACTAAAGGATAGGATTATTGACTGAAATCTCTCTTAGGTGTCCTCTTAGTCACAAGGTCTTGATGACTATTTATTTGCTAAGGGACATCTCTTACACCTGACAGTATTAACACACCCTTTATATATAGAAAAATGAAATGTGATTGTAGCACTAATGTGGGAACTGGAGTTAGTCTCATCAGCAATGAGTTAAAATGTCCCAGAAACTGTAAATATGCCATTTATTTATATCTTAATCATTATGCAACTTGACTTGAATGAAGTCCAAGAGCTAGTATAAATATGGATGGTACATACATAGGATATAAACATAGCTTTATGTACCCATGCATTTAAATATTGCTATAAATCCATACAGTATATTGAGTGGATTATGTATAAACAAGCAGCATACCAACATTTATAAATACACACATTTCTAAATACAGTATTGTATATAAAATTACAGTATGCTGCATACTATATCAGTATGGGTATATTTAATAATTTCACTACTTTGATAAGGAAGATCTTTAAGTCACTCGGTACATCAGCAAAGTACAATAACAGATATCTTTTGAGAGATGTAAGGTTTTATTTCATCAGGTCCCCACCAGCAGTATAGTGCACCAGAAACAAGTGGTGAGCATTTATCTTTATATTTCATCAAAGGCAGGAGGTAGAATACTACAGAATGTTATTCTTCCTCTAAGAACTTTGAAGGAGTAAAAATAGAAATCACAATTTTTCGTGTGTATGCTACATGAGAATCATTCAACCCCATCCACAAAGGGGGGGGGGATCATATTTATGAAAAACTGAACCTACCAGGCATCCTGTTTAAAAACAGTTCTGTGCCTGGAAACAGCATCGCTTTACTGCTCCTCGAGAAGCATTTCTGAATGTTGCACTTTTGCGTGTGCATTAAAGGAGAAAGCTCCCAGCTACCTTACTTATAAATAATATCTTAAGTCAGATCTGGGCACTGTAAGTCCAGTTGGAGCCATATGGCAGTTTCCATCTTCTTTGCCACTAATATCAGCGTCAGAAGCAGTGGGGATTCATTCTTAAGAAAGACTCCAGAGTCGACGAGCAATGCCCCTCCGCTTACCTTATTCAAACACACCACGTTCAGCATAAACACGGGCTGGAGAACCACAAAAGGCTCAGGGATTCCCTCGGTCTTCCAGGGGCCGGGCTCCGATTTCCTTTGCAAGTGCTCTGTTGACAACCCCGCGCAGAGGGGAGAGGTTTGTTTTGGTGGCTTCTTTTCTGATGCTGATTTTTGCTCTGTATTCCTGACTCCTCCAAATCACCATCCCCCCCGGGGCGGAGGGGGCTCAGGGAGGACAAGAAAAGGGAAAGCCATCCTCCAAAAAAATCAGTGCAGCGAGCGGCTAGGATTGCAGGCTGAGAAAACAAGGAAAAGCTCCTCTCGCCCCAGTGTAATCTCCCTCCGATTGCATGTGATGTGGTGGCTGCTGCTGGTGGTGGGTGTTGGTGTGTGTCTGCGGATGTGTGCGCTGGGTAGAGGCAACAGCAGCGGGCCGGGAGCGCGGCACAGCATGGAGTGAGCCGTGGAGACAATCAGAGGCACACGCAGGCACACACTGTGTGCACACACCCGGACTGCACACTTGAGGAGCTCCATCCCCCTTAGCCAGGGTGTACACCCATGCACACCCTCTCTGCTCCTAGCTAGGGTGCACGCATACACACACCCGGAGGAGAAACGCGCGCTCACACAGCCATAACACATGGACACAGCCTCACTCACTCCACTCCGCCTGGGTGGGCACACTGCAGAGAGCTCCCTCCTTCAACCAAGGGACACATGCACACACCCTCCCACCAGGCAGCCAGGGTGTACACACACGCCTTCCTCCTCCCAGTCAGGCTGTGTACACACACCCCTCCAAACACACACACTCGCATTCCCTCCCTACATACACACATTCCTCTTCCCTGGGAGGTAACACATTCACACACTAACAAATTCAGAGACTAACAAGCTCTATTGGCATGACAACCTAAACAAGGTGTCGCTAACGTGAAAGGTGGGGAAACCCTAAGTGTCTATGAGACGGTGCAACACAGTGTGCCTCTGCACAGAGGAAGTCTCATCCCTTCTCCCCTTTGCCATTATTGGCAAGTTTTGATTGTGTAGCAGGCTGTTAGAGAGGTTGCTGTTATTTTTGCTGCCTCTTTCCTCCCCCCTGGGTTTATGCAGTTTTTCTTAATTGCCTTGTAACGCAATCTTGTTCCTGATAATTTGAGGAAATCTCTCTGATGTTCCCTTATATTTTGGATATTGGATTAGAGAGTGATTCTCCATTTCAGTGTCCCCTCTCTCCCCTTGGTTGCATACCTGTTCCTCTGAAGGTTGGCCCTGTTCTTCCTGTTTCCACTTGCCACCTCTAATTCTGTGAGGAGTAAGAGTCTGCCTTGGTTTTGCACATTTCAATGTTGTGCAGTACTGTAATTTGCTCCTATGAAGATTCTCTGAAGGGATCTGTAGAAGTCTAGCATGTTACTATTTTTGATCTGTTGTTCCTAGTGCTTATGTGTTTTGCACTAGTGTCTTGAACATACTCAGTTTAGGGTGAGATGGTTAGTGATTTCAAAGCCTGCAAGTGTTATATAGAACTGGATTGTGTTTTCAGCTGCTTTTAATGTTTGGTTCTTTGCAGTATCGGGAGTACCTCACACACACACATGCTGTAAGGGTCTACATGTCTACATAGGGAAACTGAGCAGCATAGCTTTAGCAAATAATTTCACCATTATAGTTATGCCAAAGTGACTCCCTTGTATGGACACTATTCCAGAATAACAGTGACTTTCTTCCACTCAAGGCAGGGTAGTTATTACAATAAGGTTAATTTGTGTTCTGGAGAGTAATTATTCTGGAATAGCACCCACTGGAGGGAATTAAGCAGCATAGCTGTAATGGTATAGTTATTCCATGATAGTTATCCTGGTCAATTTCCCCAAGTAGACAAGGCCTTTCCTTTACTTGTTTCCTTTGTCTAGTCAGGACTTTTGCATGCATATACACCTTCCTCTGCTCTGCCACAAATGAGGGCTGGAAGTCAAAGAATTCCTTCTTTCCCATTGGGGAACCTTCATCTGCTGAAGAGAGGGAAAAGAACAAGACATCTCTCACCAACCTGGGGTCCACCATCATCCAAACCCAGGGTGAGGGAAGGTACAACATGGGAGGCTCTCATCAACTGGGGAGGAATAGAGGAGACATCCAATCTTTCTGCTGCAAAATACCTCCTCTCCCATTCCACCTATGACTCTTCAGAGCCACCTCTCATCCAAAGAGGGCTTATTAGGTCTTTTCCCCTCACCTCCATAATCCCTGGATGGTGCCCAACTCACCCACTTCCCCTGTGGTCTTTGGGGGATTGTTGCAGGACAAGTACACACTGTCCCCCTCTTGGGCAGGCCAAAGGTATTGTAGCCCCACAGCTAAGTCCACTTGACCACCCTTATCCTCAGCAGCCAGAGTCAATATAGCAGCCCTCTCCCTCAGGGCTGTGTGGCCTAGAGGCCTGTTGGGAGAGTGGGCCACCAACCCAGCTGGGTGGTGGCCACTATAGGAGGACCCATGCCCTCCCTACTCGATCAGATCCCAGTCCAGTGTACTTGCCACTGGATCAGCAGGGATCCAACCAAAACACACTGACTTATTGCTCAGTTCTAAACTGGATCAATATATAGTCCCCCAGGCTATTTCCTACCTTATCTCCCAATACAGTGGTCTGGGCAACTCCGGGGTCTCCAGGGTCCTCAGCCTGTGTAGCTCCTGGTGGCTCCAACCTCTCCTGGGTGTCTTCAGTTAGCCAATCTCAGGGCTTCTGCAGCTCCTGGGCTGGAGCTGGCAATATGCATCCTTCCTCCTCAGCAGTCAGCACTGACAGAGCTGGGCTGCTCCCTTTTATACTGGTGCTCTAGTTGAAGCATGCCCAGGAGGGGTGAGGGGCATGGCTTCCTCAGCCCACAGTGTGGTATTAACCTCTCCTTGTCCAGTACGGGGTGAGTACACCCTGTCACAGGGATGCTTCCCAAACCCTTGTTGGGGGGTGGAGGAAAGAGACGGGAGGGAGGGCAAGCAGGTGTTTGCAGAGATATGGATCACTTTATTCCCCAATTCACCCTCCATCGAAGCAGGGCCAAGACTCCCCATCGGCCCTGCTGCTGCATAGTAATGCCTGAACCCAAGAAGCTGCAGCAGCAGGGAACATTCAAAATCAGGGTCCAACTACCATAGGGAAACATCACCTGCACTGATCAGGAGAAGTGGGCCATACCTTTGCCTCCTCCCTAAGAAATAAGATGGTGGAGAAGGCATGCAGCCATCCCTGAAGAATGCAGGAACACAAGAGAGAGCAGGAAATTGCCCCTTGAAGTCTTTGTGGATGTGGGGAAGCCTATCCTCTTCCCTCCAAAACTACAAAAGGTGGCCAGCTATTATGTGTGGGAGGAGGAGATCAGCTCCCTAGGTGGCGTCCCCCTCCCCCTCTACCTCCCACCTCCTCCCGGTTCCTCCACCTAAGAAGATGAGAATGGAAATAGTTAGCTTAGCTAGCTCTTCTCCCCTGCTTGCAATTGGAGTCATTTGTTTTCATTCTCCTTCCCACATTTGAGATACATTCACTAAAGATGCATAGAACAGTTTTCCTCCATGCCCTCTAGAGTGACCAGATGTCCCGATTTTATAGGGACAGTCCCGATTTTGGGGTCTTTTTCTCATATAGGCTCCTATTACCCCTCCACCTCCTGTCCCAATTTTTCACAGTTGCTGTCTGGTCAGCCTAATGCCCTCATACACAGAAACAGTCTCTGGCAATAGTGCCTCAGCTCAGGGCAAGCAGCCAGTTGCCCCACATACACTTTTTGCCTACCCCAGGTCTGGATTAGGTACCAGCTGGCACAGAGTTTTTTCTCCCTATGAGGACTTTCCACTCCCATCAGGGTCTTCTCTTTCTTTTTTATTGGCTTCCCCCACTGAGGTGGCACAGCTCTCACTTCCTCCTCCCGGGAGCTGAATGAGTCACAGCTGCCCACTCTTCCCGCCAAGTGGGGCAGCTCAAGTAGTCTTTGAGTGCGAGTCTCTCGGGAAGGGACTAGGTGATATAGAGATGGGACCCTGCCACGAGTTCTTAAAAACTGTTTGGTACAGGTGCCATAGCTTGGTGCACAATTGCACCCAGGCCCAAGGGCCGTTGCTGCCTCTTCCTCCCTAGCTCGGTAAGTGGAGGCTTACAAGACTAGGCATCATAAAATACAATAATAGATCAGAGAAAGAGCCCATTTAGAAAGGACAAATCATGGGCAAGATGCCTTTGTTAAATGAACCACAACCTTGGCTTTTTTGGCTGTAAAAATGAAATTGATTCCTGGCTCCTTTCTTCTCCTCCAAGGGACTGAAGATTTTGCTCTGGATTGAGCTGAATGAATAAGTAGAAATTGCTGTCAGGGCAGAGATCCTGTGCATACATTAGAGAGCACCAATATAAACCCCCTTTGAACTGAGCAGATGCATATCAATAAAATATCAAAAGACTCTCAGTTGCACAAGCTGATTCATTTCAGATTTGGATGTTGCCTTGTGTATGAACTTCTAGCAGCTTGTTTTTCTCAGGCAGGCAGAATGCTGCCTGGAGCTCCCAGGTGCACAGGATTCTGTAAGGCTTGAATATAGTGTGCTCTTCTCTGCATCCCCATTGGACTATTTAATTACTTATACAAAGTGGCATAGCTTCAACGGGAGAGTTTAAGGGAGCCCAGCATCAAGATATCCAGAACCCAAATGGTTTGAGCACTCACCTGAGAGGTGGGAAAGCCCTTCATCTCATCAGGCAGAGGGGGGTATTGAAGTGGAAGCTCTTATGTCCTGGGTGAGTTTCCTAACTACTTGGCTAAAGGTTATAAGGTAAGCCTCTCCCTGCTGTTTTGTGTGGAGTTGGATGTGCACCAATGCTGTTCTTGCAAGAAGCAACTTAGGTGCCTGTTTCCAAGAGAGTGTTCCTGGCTGTGGATCCCATCCCATCCCTCCCTCCATCCCAATTTAGGGCATGGTCTACACTACAAACTTTTGCCAGTTCAAGTAACACCAGCATAAAGCTGCCACAGTTACTGTATTACTTGTGCACGTGCATACTTGGCTTCTTGCAACAGTGTTGTGTGTACTCACCAGGAGTTCATGTTTCAATGCACTGTGCAGTGCATCATGGGTAGGAATCTCAGGGTGGAACTTGCCACCATTCAGCACAGTGTCTTTTGGGAAGCTTTGATGGGGCAAAAACAAGTTGCACAAGGTTGACTGGGACTGCAGGGTCAATTTCCCATCATCCAACTTTCTCCACCCCAGAATGCCAGCTCTATCCCATATTTTTTGCACCTATTTTGAAAATCCCATGAACCTGCATGGGACTTGTCACTGTCCGCTATCTCTGACAGAACCATGTAGCCTGCACAGCTCTGCACTATTGTCATGAGTATTGCAAGCACTGGATACATATTCCCAGGTATTTGCAGAGCTGCAAGAAGAGCCACTGGGAACACGACCCTTTCCTAGAGGGCAGATTGCTGAGGAACATAGCTAGAGTCAATTCAAGATAGTTGGTGGAGTTCACAGTGAGCTGCAAATGATGGGGCTCTGCTTCTGGGCCTGAGAAACTATCGTAATGCATCGTAATGCAGGTTTGGGATGATCAGCAGTGGCTGCAGAACTTTCAGATGCACAAGGCCACATCCTGGATCTGTGTGCCGAGCTCATTCCCGCTGCACTGACAGTTGAGAATAAGAAAGTGGTGATAGCACTGTGGAAACTTGCAACACTGAATTGGTATCAGTCAGTGGGAAATCATTTTGGGGTTGGGAAATCATTTTGGGGTTGGAAAATCCACTGTGGGGGCTGTTGTCATGCAAGCGTGCAGGGCCATCCATCATCTCCTGCTATTCAGGACTGTGACTCTTGGCAATGTGCATGACATAGTGGATGGATCTGCAGCAATGGCATTCCCAAACTGCGGTGGAGCAATAGATGACACGGACATCTGTATTTTGGCACCAGACCACCTTGGCACAGAGTATACCACCAGAAAAAACTACTTTTCCATGGTTATTCAAGCATTGATGGATCCCCAGGGATGCCACACCAACATCTGTGTTGGCTAATCAAAGGAGGTTTATGAACACAAACTGTTCAGAAAGCTACAAGCAGGGATTTTCTTTCCTACCTGGCAGATTACCATTGGCGATGTTGAAATACTGGGAGATTCTGCGAGACCCAATCTAGTTCTTACTCCCTTGGCTCATAAAACTGGTCACCTCAACAGCACCAAGGAAAGATTTATCTACCAGCTCATCAGGCATAGAATGACAGTTGAATGTGCTTTTAATAGATTGAGGGGTGCTGGCATTGTTTACTCACTCGATTGGCTCTCAGTGAGAAAAACATCCCAGTGGTTATAGCTTCCTCTATGTCCTACATAATATCTGTGAAACAAAGGGGAAGAAGTTGTCGCTGGGGTGGAGGGCAGAGGGGGAATGGTTGTCTGATGAGTTTGAACAGTCAGACACAAGGGCTATCAGAAGAGCTCAATGCGGAGCTATACAGTTTAGGGAGGCTTCGAAGGAGCACTTTAACAGCTACAGTAATGTGTTGTGTTGTACTGTGCTCTACTTGGCCCTGCAGTTTGGGAGCCTGTTGGGGATTGTGTGGTACTTGGTGTACATCTATGACTATAACACTGACAATGCACCTATTCATTCTGTGGTGCTTACTGTACATTTATTATTATTACACTGTGTTTGTCTCTGATCCTATGAGTTGTATCACAGTGTACGATAACAAGTAATTGGGGGCTTTCACTATCCAAACAATAGTTTTATTGTGTAATCATAGAAATGTAGGACTGGAAGGGACCTCGATAAGTCATTTAGTCCAGACCCTTGCACTGAAACAGGACTAAGTATTATCTAAGCCAGTGGTTCTCAAACTTCTGTACTGGTGACCTCTTTCACATAGCAAGCCTCTGAGTGTGACCCCTGTTATAAATTAAAAACACTTTTAAATATATTTAACGCCATTATAAATGCAGGAGGCAAAGTGGGATTTGGAGTGGAGTGGCAGCTCGCAACCCCCCCTTGTAAGAACCTTGTGACCCCCTGAGGGATTCCCAACCCCCAGTTTGAAAACCCCTGATCTAAGCCATCCATGACAGGAGTTTGTCTAACCTGTTCTTAAGAACCTCCAATGATGGAGATTCCACAACCTCCTTAGGTAATTTGTTCCAGTGCTTAACCACCCTGACGGTTAGGAAGTTTTTCCTGATGTCTAGCCCAAATCTCCTTTGCTGCAATTTAAGCCCATTAATTCTTGTCCTGTCCTCCGTGATTAAGGGGAACAATTTATCACCCTCTTCCTTATAATGACCCTTTATGTCAGGAGTGGGGAACCTTTTTCCTATCAGGGGCCATTGACCCACAGAAAAAATCAGTCAGGGGCCACACACAGCCCCACAGAGGTGTGTGTGTGGGGGAGGTTCGGGGCTTCCCCCCACAGCAGGGCGAGCCAGTGCTCACAGTGCTCGGGGCCTCACCTAGGCTCTGCGGTGGGGCCAGAAATGAGGGGTTCAGGGTGCGGGAATGGGCTCTGGACTGGGACAGGAGGTTGGGGTGCAGGAGGGCAGGACGGCTCTGGCTGGAGGTGTGGGCTCTGGGGTGGGGCTGGGAATGAGAGGTTTGGGGTGCAAGAAGGGAGTCTGGGCTGGGGCCAAAGGGGTTGGACTGCAGGAAAGGGCTTGGGATGCAGGAGGGGGTGCGGCTCTGGCTGGGGATGTGGGCTCTGGGGTGGGATCAGGACGGGGTTGGGGTATGGGAGGAAGTTCGGGTTGTGGGCTCAGGGTGGGAGTTTGGGTGTGGGAGGGGGCTCATGTCTGGCCCCTAGGCAGAGGGTCCGGGGTCTCTACGTAGTGCAGTTCTGGCCAATGGGAAGTGCAGAGCTGGCACTGGGGGCGGGGGCAGCACCCAGAGCTTCTCTGATCGCCCCTCCACTTAGGAGCTTGCGGCTCCAGACCCACGGGGGGGGCAAGGCTTAGGCAGTTCGGCCCGTGGCATGGAGACTTGCCAAGAAATGAAGCAGCAGGCCTGATGCAGCCCGCGGGCCAAAGGTTCCCCACCTCTGCTTTATGTACTTGAAGACTGTTATCATATCCCCCCTCAGTCTTCTCTTCTTCAGACTAAACACACCATTTTTTTTCAATCTTTCCTTGCAGGTCATGTGTTCTAGACCTTATAATCATTTTTGTTGCTCTCCTCTGGATTTTCTCCAGAGTACCCCAGTGTGGTACCCAGAACTGGACACAATACTCCAGTTGAGGTCTTATCAGTGCCAAGTAGTGTGGAAGAATTACTTCTTGTGTCTTACTTACAACACCCCTGCTAATATATCCCAGAATGATGTTCACCTTTTCTTGCAACAGTATTACACAGTTGACTCATTGTTAGTTTGTGATCCACTATAACCTGCAGATCCTTTTCTGCAGTATTCCTTCCTAGGCAGTCATTTCCCATTTTGAATTAGTACAATTGATTATTTCTTCCTAAGTGTAGTACTTTGCATTTGTCCTTATTGAATTTCATCCTATTTAATTCAGACCATTTCTCCAGTTTGTCAAGATCATTTTGAATTCTAATTCTGACTTCTAAAGTGTTTGCAACCCCTGTGAGACAGTATCAAAAGCATTACTAAAGTCAAGATATATCACATCTACTGCTTCTCCCCTTTCCAGAAGGCTTATTATCCTGTTAAAGAAAGATACTAGGTTGGTTTGACATGATTTGTTCTTGACAAATCCATGCTGGCTGTTACTTATTACCTTATTTTCTTCTAGATTCTTACAAATTAATTGTTAAATTATTTGCTCCATTATCTTTCCGGATATGAAGTTAAGCTGACTTGTCTATAATTCCCTGGGTTGTCCTTATTCCCCTTTTTATATATATGCATTATAGTTACCCTTTTCTAGTCTTCTGTTATTTCTCCCACTCTCCATGAGTTCTCAGAGATCTCTTCAGCCAGTTCCTTGAATATTCTAGCATGTATTTCATCAGGCTTTGCTGACTTGAAAACATCTAACTTGTCTATGTAATTCTTAACTTGTTCTTTTCCTATTTTAGACTCAGATTCTATGTCATTTACACTGATGTTCTCTACATTAGTCTTCCAATCACTGCTAAATTTTTGGTGAAAATGGAAACAAAAAAGATAGTTAACACTTGGGACATTGATGTATTTTCTGTTATTGTCTTTCCCTCCTCTTTGAGTAATGAGTCTACCCCAGAGGTGGGAAAACTACGGCCCGCGGGCCACATCCAGCCCGCAGGACACTCCTGCCCAGCCCCTGAGCTCCTGGCCCGGGAGACTAGCCCCCGGCCCTCCCCCGCTGTTCCCCTTGCCTCACAGCCTCAGAGCGCCATGCTGCTGGTGTAGTGTATTAAACTGCTCCGCGTAGGAATGTGCTACTGGTAGCAGTTACAGAGAGCAATTTACTACACTACACTGGCGCAACGCTCTGGGCAGCCAGGCAATGCTCTGGGCGGGGCGGCTGTAGCACCGCCAGCCACCGGTGCTCTGTGCTGCGTGGTAAGGGGGCAGGGAGCAGGGGGGGTTGATAGAGGGAAGGGGAGTTCGGGGTGGTGGTCAGGGGGCGGGGGTGTGGATGGGTCAGGGCGGTCAGAGGACAGGGAATGGGCAGGGTTAAATGGGGCAGGGGTCCTGGGGGGCAGTCAGGAAGGAGGGGGGTTGGATGGCGTGGTGGGGGGCAGTCAGGGGCAGGGGTTCTGGGGGCAGTCAGGAGACAGGGAGCGGGGTGTGTATGGATGGGGTAGGGGTCCTGGGGGGCCGTCAGGGAACGGGGGGGTTGGATGGGGCAGAAGTCCTGGGGGGGCTGTCAGGGGGCGAGAAGCAAGGGGGAGCGGATAGGGGGTGGGGGCACAGCCTGGCACAGCTTCCCCTAACCGGCCCTCCATACAATTTCCAAAACCTGATGTGGCCCCCAGGCCAAAAAGTTTGCCCGCCCCAGCCTACCCTGTGCTTGTGTGACCGAGTGCCTGGGATGGACGATAGTGAGAATGCCACACTCAGGACAGACTGCAAGAAACAGCAAATAATTCCCCAAAACTGGTGGTGTATTCTATAATTAGATTCACCAAACCAGTGGCAAAAGAGCTTCTGTGGCCAAATGCAGTCTCCTTTTTTTCCATTAGATTTGCTTCCCAGTGGATCTTACAGTTCTCTGAGTTTGCTAAAGTCTGCCTTCTTGAATTCCATTATCTTTATTCTGTTGTTTTCCCTCCTGCCATTTCTTAGAAACATAAAGTCTATCATTTCATGATCACTTTCACCCAAGCTGTCTTCCACCTTCAGATTCTCAACTAGTTCCTCAGTGTTTCTCAGAATCAGATCCAGAATAGCCTTACCCCTAGTTGTTCTCTCCACCTTCTGTAATAAAAAGTTGTCTCCAGTGCATTCCAAGAACTTGCTGGATAATTTGTGCCTTGTTGTATTATTTTTTCCAACAGATGGCTGGGTAGTTGAATTCCCCCCTTACTACCACATCCTGTGTTTTGGATGATTTAGTTGGTTGTTTAAAAAAATCCTCATCTACCATTTCTTTCTGAATAGGTGGTCTGTCGTACACCCCTACCATGACATCAGCCTTGCTTTTTACCCCTTTTATTGTTACCCAGAGATTTTCAACTGGTCTGCCTCCCACTTCCAACTCAACCTCAGTGCAAGAGTATAAATCTTTAATACAGGTTTCAGAGTAGCAGCCATGTTAGTCTGTATTCGCAAAAAGAAAAGGAGTACTTGTGGCACCTTAGAGACTAACAAATTTATTAGAGCATAAGCTTTCGTGAGCTACAGCTCACTTCATCAGATGCATTTGGTGGAAAAAACAGAGGAGAGATTTATATACACACACACAGAGAACATGAAACAATGGGTTTATCATACACACTGTAAGGAGAGTGATCACTTAAGATAAGCCATCACTAGCAGCAGGGGGGGGGAAGGAAGAAAACCTTTCATGGTGACAAGCAAGGTAGGTTAATTCCAGCAGTTAACAAGAATATCAGAGGAACAGTGGGGGGTGGGGTGGGGGGGAGAAATACCATGGGGAAATAGTTTTACTTTGTGTAATGACTCATCCATTCCCAGTCTCTATTCAAGCCTAAGTTAATTGTATCCAGTTTGCAAATTAATTCCAATTCAGCAGTCTCTCGTTGGAGTCTGTTTTTGAAGCTTTTTTGTTGAAGGATAGCTACTCTTAGGTCTGTGATCGAGTGACCAGAGAGATTGAAGTGTTCTCCAACTGGTTTTTGAATGTTATAATTCTTGACGTCTGATTTGTGTCCATTCATTCTTTTACGTAGAGACTGTCCAGTTTGGCCAATGTACATGGCAGAGGGGCATTGCTGGCACATGATGGCATATATCACATTGGTAGATGCGCAGGTGAAGGAGCCTCTGATAGTGTGGCTGATGTGATTAGGCCCTATGATGGTATCCCCTGAATAGATATGTGGACAGAGTTGGCAACGGGCTTTGTTGCAAGGATAGGTTCCTGGGTTAGTGGTTCTGTTATGTGGTGTGTGGTTGCTGGTGAGTATTTGCTTCAGATTGGGGAGCTGTCTATAAGCAAGGACTGGCCTGTCTCCCAAGATCTGTGAGAGTGATGGGTCGTCCTTCAGAATAGGTTGTAGATCCTTGATGATGCGTTGGAGAGGTTTTAGTTGGGGGCTGAAGGTTACTGACCGCTATTCCTACCTACATGCCTCTAGCTTTCATCCAGATCATACCGCTCGATCCATTGTCTACAGCCAAGTGCTACGATATAACCGCATTTGCTCCAACCCCTCAGACAGAGACAAACACCTACAAGATCTCTATCATGCATTCCTACAACTACAATACCCACCTGCTGAAGTGAAGAAACAGATTGACAGAGCCAGAAGAGTACCCAGAAGTCACCTACTATAGGACAGGCCCAACAAGAAAATAACAGAACGCCACTAGCCATCACCTTCAGCCCCCAACTAAAACCTCTCCAACGCATCATCAAGGATCTACAACCTATCCTGAAGGACGACCCATCACTCTCACAGATCTTGGGAGACAGGCCAGTCCTTGCTTACAGACAGCCCCCCAATCTGAAGCAAATACTCACCAGCAACCACACACCACACAACAGAACCACTAACCCAGGAACCTATCCTTGCAACAAAGCCCGTTGCCAACTCTGTCCACATATCTATTCAGGGGATACCATCATAGGGCCTAATCACATCAGCCACACTATCAGAGGCTCGTTCACCTGCACATCTACCAATGTGATATATGCCATCATGTGCCAGCAATACCCCTCTGCCATGTACATTGGCCAAACTGGACAGTCTCTACGTAAAAGAATGAATGGACACAAATCAGACGTCAAGAATTATAACATTCAAAAACCAGTTGGAGAACACTTCAATCTCTCTGGTCACTCGATCACAGACCTAAGAGTGGCTATCCTTCAACAAAAAGGCTTCAAAAACAGACTCCAAGGAGAGACTGCTGAATTGGAATTAATTTGCAAACTGGATACAATTAACTTAGGTTTGAATAGAGACTGGGAATGGACGAGTCATTACACAAAGTAAAACTATTTCCCCATTGTATTTCTCCCCCCCCACCCCACCCCCCACTGTTCCTGTGATATTCTTGTTAACTGCTGGAATTAACCTACCTTGCTTGTCACCATGAAAGGTTTTCCTCCTTTCCCCCCCTGCTGCTAGTGATGGCTTATCTTAAGTGATCACTCTCCTTACAGTGTGTATG